>NC_141346.1:55693604-56893604 GCF_057382095.1 Aulonocara sp. 'chitande type north' Nkhata Bay | reverse complement strand
GTTTCAGCTTAGTTTATTTGATCTAAGACGTAAGTGCACGGTTGCAGGGATCAGCTGACACAGATCGCTGGCACAGGCTGGTTAGTTATTTAATGGTTTCAGCTTAGTTTATTTGATCTAAAACTTCAGTGCACGGTTGCAGGAATCAGCTGAAACAGATCGCTGGCACAGGCTGGTTAGTTATTTAATGGTTTCAGCTTAGTTTATCTAAAACTTCAGTGCACGGTTGTAGGGATCAGCTGACACAGATCGTTGGCACAGGCTGGTTAGTTATTTAATGGTTTCAACTTAGTTTATCTAAAACTTCAGTGCACGGTTGCAGGAATCAGCTGACACAGATCGCTGGCACAGGCTGGTTAGTTATTTAATGGTTTCAGCTTAGTTTATCTAAAACTTCAGTGCACGGTTGCAGGGATCAGATGAAACAGATCGCTGGTACAGGGTGGCCAGTTATTTAATGGTTTCAGCTTAGTTTATCTAAAACTTCAGTGCACGGTTGCAGGGATCAGCTGACACAGATCCCTGGCACAGGCTGGTTAGTTATTTAATGGTTTCAGCTTAGTTTATCTAAAACTTCAGTGCACGGTTGCAGGGATCAGCTGACACAGATCGCTGGCACAGGCTGGTTAGTTATTTAATGGTTTCAGCTTAGTTTATCTAAAACTTCAGTGCACGGTTGCAGGGATCAGCTGACACAGATCGCTGGCACAGGCTGGTTAGTTATTTAATGGTTTCAGCTTAGTTTATCTAAAACTTCAGTGCACGGTTGCAGGGATCAGCTGAAACAGATCGCTGGTACAGGCTGGTTAGTTATTTAATGGTTTCAGCCAAGTTTATCTAAAACTTCAGTGCACGGTTGCAGGGATCAGCTGAAACAGATCGCTGGTACAGGTTGGTTAGTTATTTAATGGTTTCAGCCAAGTTTATCTAAAACTTCAGTGCGCGGTTGCAGGGATCAGCTGACACAGATCCCTTGCACAGGCTGGTTAGTTATTTAATGGTTTCAACTTAGTTTATTTTATCTAAAACTTCAGTGCACGGTCGCAGGGATCAGCTGACACAGATCGCTGGCACAGGCTGGTTAGTTATTTAAATGGTTTCAGGTTAGTTTATTTGATCTAAATCTTCAGTGCACGGTTGCAGGGATCAGCTGACACAGATCGCTCGCACAGGCTGGTTGGTTATTTAAATGGTTTCAGGTTAGTTTATTTGATCTAAATCTTCAGTGCACGGTCGCAGGGATCAGCTGACACAGATCGCTGGCACAGGCTGGTTAGTTATTTAAATGGTTTCAGGTTAGTTTATTTGATCTAAATCTTCAGTGCACGGTTGCAGGGATCAGCTGACACAGATCGCTGGCACAGCCTGGTTGGTTATTTAATGGTTTCAGCTTAGTTTATTTGATCTAAATCTTCAGTGCACGGTTGCAGGGATCAGCTGACACAGATCGCTGGCACAGGCTGGTTAGTTATTTAAATGGTTTCAGGTTAGTTTATTTGATCTAAATCTTCAGTGCACGGTCGCAGGGATCAGCTGACACAGATCGCTGGCACAGGCTGGTTGGTTATTTAATGGTTTCAGGTTAGTTTATTTGATCTAAGACTTCAGTGCACGTTCGCAAAGATCAGCTGAAACAGATCGCTGGCACAGATTGCTCGCACAGGCTGGTTAGTTATTTAATGGTTTCAACTTAGTTTATTTTATCTTAAACTTCAGTGCACGGTCGCAGGGATCAGCTGACACAGATCGCTGGTTAGTTATTTAATGGTTTCAGCTTAGTTTATTTTATCTAAAACTTCAGTGCACGTTCGCAGGGATCAGCTGACACAGATCGCTGGTTAGTTATTTAATGGTTTCAGCTTAGTTTATTTGATCTAAGACGTAAGTGCACGGTTGCAGGGATCAGCTGACACAGATCGCTGGCACAGGCTGGTTAGTTATTTAATGGTTTCAGCTTAGTTTATTTTGATCTAAGACTTCAGTGCACGGTCGCAGTGATCAGCTGACACAGATCGCTGGTTAGTTATTTAATGGTTTCAGCTTAGTTTATTTGATCTAAAACTTCAGTGCACGGTTGCAGGGATCAGCTGACACAGATCGCTGGCACAGGCTGGTTAGTTATTTAATGGTTTCAGCTTAGTTTATTTGATCTAAAACTTCAGTGCACGGTTGCAGGGATCAGCTGACACAGATCGCTGGCACAGGCTGGTTAGTTATTTAAATGGTTTCAACTTAGTTTATCATAAAAAACTTCAGTGCACGGTTGCAGGAATCAGCTGAAACAGATCGCTGGCACAGGCTGGTTAGTTATTTAATGGTTTCAGCTTAGTTTATCTAAAACTTCAGTGCACGGTTGTAGGGATCAGCTGACACAGATCGTTGGCACAGGCTGGTTAGTTATTTAATGGTTTCAACTTAGTTTATCTAAAACTTCAGTGCACGGTTGCAGGAATCAGCTGACACAGATCGTTGGCACAGGCTGGTTAGTTATTTAATGGTTTCAGCTTAGTTTATCTAAAACTTCAGTGCACGGTTGCAGGGATCAGATGAAACAGATCGCTGGCACAGGGTGGCCAGTTATTTAATGGTTTCAGCTTAGTTTATCTAAAACTTCAGTGCACGGTTGCAGGGATCAGCTGACACAGATCCCTGGCACAGGCTGGTTAGTTATTTAATGGTTTCAGCTTAGTTTATCTAAAACTTCAGTGCACGGTTGCAGGGATCAGCTGACACAGATCGCTGGCACAGGCTGGTTAGTTATTTAATGGTTTCAGCTTAGTTTATCTAAAACTTCAGTGCACGGTTGCAGGGATCAGCTGACACAGATCGCTGGCACAGGCTGGTTAGTTATTTAATGGTTTCAGCTTAGTTTATCTAAAACTTCAGTGCACGGTTGCAGGGATCAGCTGAAACAGATCGCTGGTACAGGCTGGTTAGTTATTTAATGGTTTCAGCCAAGTTTATCTAAAACTTCAGTGCACGGTTGCAGGGATCAGCTGACACAGATCGCTGGCACAGGCTGGTTAGTTATTTAATGGTTTCAGCTTAGTTTATCTAAAACTTCAGTGCACGGTTGCAGGGATCAGATGAAACAGATCGCTGGCACAGGCTGGCTAGTTATTTAATGGTTTCAGCCAAGTTTATCTAAAACTTCAGTGCACGGTTGCAGGGATCAGCTGAAACAGATCGCTGGTACAGGCTGGTTAGTTATTTAATGGTTTTAACTTAGTTTATTTGATCTAAAACTTCAGTGCACGATTGCAGGGATCAGCTGAAACAGATCGCTGGTACAGGCTGGTTAGTTATTTAATGGTTTCAGCCAAGTTTATCTAAAACTTCAGTGCACGATTGCAGGGATCAGCTGACACAGATCCCTTGCACAGGCTGGTTAGTTATTTAATGGTTTCAACTTAGTTTATTTGATCTAAAAGTTCAGTGCACGGTTGCAGGGATCAGCTGACACAGATCGCTGTCACAGGCTGGTTAGTTATTTAATGGTTTCAGCTTAGTTTATTTGATCTAAGACTTCAGTGCATGGTCGGAAAGATCAGCTGACACAGATCCCTGACACACGCTGGTTAGTTATTTAATGGTTTCAACTTAGTTTATTTGATCTAAAACTTCAGTGCACGGTTGCAGGGATCAGCTGAAACAGTTAAAAGAGCAGTTACGTCACCATGAATCTGTGGACAGGTAATATCCCTATTTTGATTTATGATGTTCTGGAGTTAAATGGGAACCAAAGCATATTTTCAAAGGTGTTATATGCTATAAAATACTTTGAAAAATTAGGTGAGGGAAATGAAAAAGACATTTTTCTATGTTTGAGTCACAGTAACTTTGACATAGTAACATCTGCAGTAATATTTACAGCTCTGATGACATCTCACCAGCGTTAGCTTTATTTTGACACCAAGACTGTTTACACAGAGTTTGTAATTGCAGAGAAATACATTTATTTTGGTCATTTCATTTTGGAGCAGGAAGCTCACCCTTCTTGTTATACCCTTTAGATGAATACAGAGTTTTTTAATTAAATACATATTCTTTAAATAATGTTCCCTTTTATAAAAAGTAGGATCATTAAAAAAACAAAACATTTATTATAGCTCTGTCACGCAGAAAAAAGCTGTCTTTTTTCTGTGGTCTGTTATATAACATTAGGGGTGTTCGTGGCAATTAACTTTTTAATCGACTAAGCAGGTCAAGTAAGAAACACTTAAATATTAAGTTAAATTTGAAAACTGTTTAAAAAATATATATATATCCCCATTCCACATTCCAGAATGTCATGTGACAACCTGATTGGCTTAGGAGTGATGATGTCACAAGGAAGTTTTTCCTTAAATAGGGTTGACAAACAGCAATTTTTAGTTCGTTACTTCGCAGCCTTCGTGTTCGCAGCTTTCAAACGTTCACTACAGAAACATTCGGAAACCTCTCAGAGTCATCGGATACAAACGCCAGCATGTATCCAAGATTACGGCAACCGAGACAAAACGATTACGCCGCCTCTCCTTCCTTGCGTGGCCGGCCAACTTCTCCAAATGGCCTCTTATCCACCCAAAGGGCATTACAGGAGAGTAGGAGTGAAAACAACCATCTCCAGAACAAAATTCAACAACTTGAAAAAGAAAAAGTTCACCTGGAGAAGAAGTGCTTACAGATGGAAGCACAAAACAAACACCTGGAAGAAACACTACAGCACCAGCCCGACATCAACATTATTAATGAGGGCTGGGGGATCAAGTTTGCTCAAGCCAGAGAGCAGATTGTATTCCTCATCAAAGAAAACAAGCAAAAGAGCGCTGAAGTGAAAGAAATGTCCGAGCAGCTTCAAGGCAGGAAAGCCACGATTGATAAGCTAGAGTGGGATCTCCAATACATGGACCAACAGAATCACCTGCTCCAAAGAAAGCTTGATGAAGCTGAAGAAAAAAATAAAGACCTTCTTCAAGAGAAGGCGCAACAGCAAGAAAGACTGTCAGAAGAAAAGTGCACTATCAAGGACTTTGAGAGTAAAAATCAAAAGTTGCAAGGATTCTGTAATGAACTGAAGGTCAAAACAAGTGAGCTGCAGGGAGAAAAGGAAACTCTGGAAAAACGATGCTCACAGATGCAAAAAAGGATCGATCAAATGGCCAAAAACAACTCAGAGCTCATTAAGGGGATATTGTTGGAATTCAACAACTTGAAGCGGGAAAACACAGAAATGCAGGCGCAAAAGCAAAAGCAAGACAAAATGCATGAAGACCTGCAGTGTACGCTCCGCGACACCCAGAAAAGAAATGAGCAGCTAGAAGGCCTGCACAAAGAAGATCAAGTGAGAAATGCAGACCTGCAGAAGGCAAAGCTGACACAGGAGGCAACATCCAAAGAGCTCAAAGAACAGCTTGAAGAAACACGAGCAACATTAGAACAGGTGGAACAAACATGCAAGAAACTTGAGGAGCAAAACACCGAAACCATCCATGAGTTGAGAACCCTCATCCTGGAGAAAAAGGGGCTCGTGGAAAAGTCCATGAAAAAGAAGAAAAGATTCTTCAGCTTTTTACGGAAGAGGGACAATACTGCTTCTTCAACTGATGTAGCCTCGTCTTGCTCCACCTCTGTTCACCCCCCCAACCAGTCCCGGCAGTTGACTGCCCCCTCCTGAGCCTGGTTCTGCCGGAGGTTTCTGCCCGTTTAAAGGCAGTTTTTCCTCCCCACTGTCGCCTAGTGCTTGCTCAGAGGGGATTGTTGGGGTTTCTCTCCTCTGCCTTGTTTCTTTATTTACTTGTTAACTTTTTGTTCTTACCTCATTTAACCTTGTTTCTTTATTTACTTGTTAACTTTTTGTTCTTACCTCATTTAACCTTGTTTCTTTATTTACTTGTTAACTTTTTGCTCTTACCTCATTTAACCTTGTTTCTTTATTTACTTGTTAACTTTTTGTTCTTACCTCATTTAACCTTGTTTCGTTATTTACTTGCTCGTTTACCTCTTTTTTCAACTTATCTAACAAAATAAAACAGTTGAATTTATCCTTTGAGTATTGTTCATCTAATCTTTACAGAGTTTTTCCAAAACACTTTCAAACATTCAGATCTGTCTTTCATTTTCTTCTTGAAACCTCATGAACGGTGACCTAAAAACTCTGGAACATGGTTTGAAACACTGAAATTGTTTCAGCTGAAACTGGCAAAGTCATACGTGCGTGTGTGTGTGTCACAGGTGATATGGTGTCACTAGTCCGGTCATCATGTTTAGGCTCATTCACGCCAAAATGATTTAGGCTAAATCTTTAAAACAGTGTCATTGCACACACTTTTCAATCACACAAATGCAGGATTAACTATTTGCAGTATCTTATCTGATTTATTATGAGAATGTCATGCCTGATCATTTGTACCCACACCATCAAAAATGGGGGCAAAAGGGAGGAGATCGCGTTTAATCGATTATAACACGAGGTCAGAAATATAAGTGCTGACATGAGTAGTGTCCACAGAAACCTCTGAGTCTCAGCTAAAAGCTCATGTAAACCATTTCTACAAACACCAAACAAAGCAAAGACACCAAACAGTTAAAAGAGCAGTTACGTCACCATGAATCTGTGGACAGGTAATATCCATATTTTGATTTATGATGTTCTGGAGTTAAATGGGAACCAAAGCATATTTTCAAAGGTGTTATATGCTATAAAATACTTTGAAAAATTAGGTGAGGGAAATGAAAAAGACATTTTTCTATGTTTGAGTCACAGTAACTTTGACATAGTAACATCTGCAGTAATATTTACAGCTCTGATGACATCTCACCAGCGTTAGCTTTATTTTGACACCAAGACTGTTTACACAGAGTTTGTAATTGCAGAGAAATACATTTATTTTGGTCATTTCATTTTGGAGCAGGAAGCTCACCCTTCTTGTTATACCCTTTAGATGAATACAGAGTTTTTTAATTAAATACATATTCTTTAAATAATGTTCCCTTTTATAAAAAGTAGGAACATTAAAAAAACAAAACATTTATTATAGCTCTGTCACGCAGAAAAAAGCTGTCTTTTTTCTGTGGTCTGTTATATAACATTAGGGGTGTTCGTGGCAATTAACTTTTTAATCGACTAAGCAGGTCAAGTAAGAAACACTTAAATATTAAGTTAAATTTGAAAACTGTTTAAAAAAAAATATATATCCCCATTCCACATTCCAGAATGTCATGTGACAACCTGATTGGCTTAGGAGTGATGATGTCACAAGGAAGTTTTTCCTTAAATAGGGGTGACAAACAGCAATTTTTAGTTCGTTACTTCGCAGCCTTCGTGTTCGCAGCTTTCAAACGTTCACTACAGAAACATTCGGAAACCTCTCAGAGTCATCGGATACAAACGCCAGCATGTATCCAAGATTACGGCAACCGAGACAAAACGATTACGCCGCCTCTCCTTCCTTGCGTGGCCGGCCAACTTCTCCAAATGGCCTCTTATCCACCCAAAGGGCATTACAGGAGAGTAGGAGTGAAAACAACCATCTCCAGAACAAAATTCAACAACTTGAAAAAGAAAAAGTTCACCTGGAGAAGAAGTGCTTACAAATGGAAGCACAAAACAAACACCTGGAAGAAACACTACAGCGCCAGCCCGACATCAACATTATTAATGAGGGCTGGGGGATCAAGTTTGCTCAAGCCAGAGAGCAGATTGTATTCCTCATCAAAGAAAACAAGCAAAAGAGCGCTGAAGTGAAAGAAATGTCCGAGCAGCTTCAAGGCAGGAAAGCCACGATTGATAAGCTAGAGTGGGATCTCCAATACATGGACCAACAGAATCACCTGCTCCAAAGAAAGCTTGATGAAGCTGAAGAAAAAAATAAAGACCTTCTTCAAGAGAAGGAGCAACAGCAAGAAAGACTGTCAGAAGAAAAGTGCACTATCAAGGACTTTGAGAGTAAAAATCAAAAGTTGCAAGGATTCTGTAATGAACTGAAGGTCAAAACAAGTGAGCTGCAGGGAGAAAAGGAAACTCTGGAAAAACGATGCTCACAGATGCAGAAAAGGATCGATCAAATGGCCAAAAACAACTCAGAGCTCATTAAGGGGATATTGTTGGAATTCAACAACTTGAAGCGGGAAAACACAGAAATGCAGGCGCAAAAGCAAAAGCAAGACAAAATGCATGAAGACCTGCAGTGTACGCTCCGCGACACCCAGAAAAGAAATGAGCAGCTAGAAGGCCTGCACAAAGAAGATCAAGTGAGAAATGCAGACCTGCAGAAGGCAAAGCTGACACAGGAGGCAACATCCAAAGAGCTCAAAGAACAGCTTGAAGAAACACGAGCAACATTAGAACAGGTGGAACAAACATGCAAGAAACTTGAGGAGCAAAACACCGAAACCATCCATGAGTTGAGAACCCTCATCCTGGAGAAAAAGGGGCTCGTGGAAAAGTCCATGAAAAAGAAGAAAAGATTCTTCAGCTTTTTACGGAAGAGGGACAATACTGCTTCTTCAACTGATGTAGCCTCGTCTTGCTCCACCTCTGTTCACCCCCCCAACCAGTCCCGGCAGTTGACTGCCCCCTCCTGAGCCTGGTTCTGCCGGAGGTTTCTGCCCGTTTAAAGGCAGTTTTTCCTCCCCACTGTCGCCTAGTGCTTGCTCAGAGGGGATTGTTGGGGTTTCTCTCCTCTGCCTTGTTTCTTTATTTACTTGTTAACTTTTTGCTCTTACTTCATTTAACCTTGTTTCTTTATTTGCTTGTTAACTTTTTGTTCTTACCTCATTTAACCTTGTTTCTTTATTTACTTGTTAACTTTTTGCTCTTACTTCATTTAACCTTGTTTCTTTATTTGCTTGTTAACTTTTTGTTCTTACCTCATTTAACCTTGTTTCTTTATTTACTTGTTAACTTTTTGCTCTTACTTCATTTAACCTTGTTTCTTTATTTACTTGTTAACTTTTTGTTCTTACCTCATTTAACCTTGTTTCGTTATTTACTTGCTTGTTTAACTTTTTTTTCAACTTATCTAACAAAATAAAACAGTTGAATTTATCCTTTGAGTATTGTTCATCTAATCTTTACAGAGTTTTTCCAAAACACTTTCAAACATTCAGATCTGTCTTTCATTTTCTTCTTGAAACCTCATGAACGGTGACCTAAAAACTCTGGAACATGGTTTGAAACACTGAAATTGTTTCAGCTGAAAATGGCAAAGTCATACGTGCGTGTGTGTGTGTGTCACAGGTGATATGGTGTCACTAGTCCGGTCATCATGTTTAGGCTCATTCACGCCAAAATGATTTAGGCTAAATCTTTAAAACAGTGTCATTGCACACACTTTTCAATCACACAAATGCAGGATTAACTATTTGCAGTATCTTATCTGATTTATTATGAGAATGTCATGCCTGATCATTTGCACCCACACCATCAAAAATGGGGGCAAAAGGGAGGAGATCGCGTTTAATCGATTATAACACGAGGTCAGAAATATAAGTGCTGACATGAGTAGTGTCCACAGAAACCTCTGAGTCTCAGCTAAAAGCTCATGTAAACCATTTCTACAAACACCAAACAAAGCAAAGACACCAAACAGTTAAAAGAGCAGTTACGTCACCATGAATCTGTGGACAGGTAATATCCATATTTTGATTTATGATGTTCTGGAGTTAAATGGGAACCAAAGCATATTTTCAAAGGTGTTATATGCTATTAAATACTTTGAAAAATTAGGTGAGGGAAATGAAAAAGACATTTTTCTATGTTTGAGTCACAGTAACTTTGACATAGTAACATCTGCAGTAATATTTACAGCTCTGATGACATCTCACCAGCGTTAGCTTTATTTTGACACCAAGACTGTTTACACAGAGTTTGTAATTGCAGAGAAATACATTTATTTTGGTCATTTCATTTTGGAGCAGGAAGCTCACCCTTCTTGTTATACCCTTTAGATGAATACAGAGTTTTTTAATTAAATACATATTCTTTAAATAATGTTCCCTTTTATAAAAAGTAGGATCATTAAAAAAACAAAACATTTATTATAGCTCTGTCACGCAGAAAAAAGCTGTCTTTTTTCTGTGGTCTGTTATATAACATTAGGGGTGTTCGTGGCAATTAACTTTTTAATCGACTAAGCAGGTCAAGTAAGAAACACTTAAATATTAAGTTAAATTTGAAAACTGTTTAAAAAAAAATATATATCCCCATTCCACATTCCAGAATGTCATGTGACAACCTGATTGGCTTAGGAGTGATGATGTCACAAGGAAGTTTTTCCTTAAATAGGGGTGACAAACAGCAATTTTTAGTTCGTTACTTCGCAGCCTTCGTGTTCGCAGCTTTCAAACGTTCACTACAGAAACATTCGGAAACCTCTCAGAGTCATCGGATACAAACGCCAGCATGTATCCAAGATTACGGCAACCGAGACAAAACGATTACGCCGCCTCTCCTTCCTTGCGTGGCCGGCCAACTTCTCCAAATGGCCTCTTATCCACCCAAAGGGCATTACAGGAGAGTAGGAGTGAAAACAACCATCTCCAGAACAAAATTCAACAACTTGAAAAAGAAAAAGTTCACCTGGAGAAGAAGTGCTTACAAATGGAAGCACAAAACAAACACCTGGAAGAAACACTACAGCGCCAGCCCGACATCAACATTATTAATGAGGGCTGGGGGATCAAGTTTGCTCAAGCCAGAGAGCAGATTGTATTCCTCATCAAAGAAAACAAGCAAAAGAGCGCTGAAGTGAAAGAAATGTCCGAGCAGCTTCAAGGCAGGAAAGCCACGATTGATAAGCTAGAGTGGGATCTCCAATACATGGACCAACAGAATCACCTGCTCCAAAGAAAGCTTGATGAAGCTGAAGAAAAAAATAAAGACCTTCTTCAAGAGAAGGAGCAACAGCAAGAAAGACTGTCAGAAGAAAAGTGCACTATCAAGGACTTTGAGAGTAAAAATCAAAAGTTGCAAGGATTCTGTAATGAACTGAAGGTCAAAACAAGTGAGCTGCAGGGAGAAAAGGAAACTCTGGAAAAACGATGCTCACAGATGCAGAAAAGGATCGATCAAATGGCCAAAAACAACTCAGAGCTCATTAAGGGGATATTGTTGGAATTCAACAACTTGAAGCGGGAAAACACAGAAATGCAGGCGCAAAAGCAAAAGCAAGACAAAATGCATGAAGACCTGCAGTGTACGCTCCGCGACACCCAGAAAAGAAATGAGCAGCTAGAAGGCCTGCACAAAGAAGATCAAGTGAGAAATGCAGACCTGCAGAAGGCAAAGCTGACACAGGAGGCAACATCCAAAGAGCTCAAAGAACAGCTTGAAGAAACACGAGCAACATTAGAACAGGTGGAACAAACATGCAAGAAACTTGAGGAGCAAAACACCGAAACCATCCATGAGTTGAGAACCCTCATCCTGGAGAAAAAGGGGCTCGTGGAAAAGTCCATGAAAAAGAAGAAAAGATTCTTCAGCTTTTTACGGAAGAGGGACAATACTGCTTCTTCAACTGATGTAGCCTCGTCTTGCTCCACCTCTGTTCACCCCCCCAACCAGTCCCGGCAGTTGACTGCCCCCTCCTGAGCCTGGTTCTGCCGGAGGTTTCTGCCCGTTTAAAGGCAGTTTTTCCTCCCCACTGTCGCCTAGTGCTTGCTCAGAGGGGATTGTTGGGGTTTCTCTCCTCTGCCTTGTTTCTTTATTTACTTGTTAACTTTTTGTTCTTACCTCATTTAACCTTGTTTCTTTATTTACTTGTTAACTTTTTGTTCTTACCTCATTTAACCTTGTTTCTTTATTTACTTGTTAACTTTTTGCTCTTACCTCATTTAACCTAGTTTCTTTATTTACTTGTTAACTTTTTGCTCTTACCTCATTTAACCTTGTTTCTTTATTTACTTGTTAACTTTTTGCTCTTACCTCATTTAACCTTGTTTCTTTATTTACTTGTTAACTTTTTGTTCTTACCTCATTTAACCTTGTTTCGTTATTTACTTGCTCGTTTACCTCTTTTTTCAACTTATCTAACAAAATAAAACAGTTGAATTTATCCTTTGAGTATTGTTCATCTAATCTTTACAGAGTTTTTCCAAAACACTTTCAAACATTCAGATCTGTCTTTCATTTTCTTCTTGAAACCTCATGAACGGTGACCTAAAAACTCTGGAACATGGTTTGAAACACTGAAATTGTTTCAGCTGAAACTGGCAAAGTCATACGTGCGTGTGTGTGTGTGTCACAGGTGATATGGTGTCACTAGTCCGGTCATCATGTTTAGGCTCATTCACGCCAAAATGATTTAGGCTAAATCTTTAAAACAGTGTCATTGCACACACTTTTCAATCACACAAATGCAGGATTAACTATTTGCAGTATCTTATCTGATTTATTATGAGAATGTCATGCCTGATCATTTGTACCCACACCATCAAAAATGGGGGCAAAAGGGAGGAGATCGCGTTTAATCGATTATAACACGAGGTCAGAAATATAAGTGCTGACATGAGTAGTGTCCACAGAAACCTCTGAGTCTCAGCTAAAAGCTCATGTAAACCATTTCTACAAACACCAAACAAAGCAAAGACACCAAACAGTTAAAAGAGCAGTTACGTCACCATGAATCTGTGGACAGGTAATATCCATATTTTGATTTATGATGTTCTGGAGTTAAATGGGAACCAAAGCATATTTTCAAAGGTGTTATATGCTATTAAATACTTTGAAAAATTAGGTGAGGGAAATGAAAAAGACATTTTTCTATGTTTGAGTCACAGTAACTTTGACATAGTAACATCTGCAGTAATATTTACAGCTCTGATGACATCTCACCAGCGTTAGCTTTATTTTGACACCAAGACTGTTTACACAGAGTTTGTAATTGCAGAGAAATACATTTATTTTGGTCATTTCATTTTGGAGCAGGAAGCTCACCCTTCTTGTTATACCCTTTAGATGAATACAGAGTTTTTTAATTAAATACATATTCTTTAAATAATGTTCCCTTTTATAAAAAGTAGGATCATTAAAAAAACAAAACATTTATTATAGCTCTGTCACGCAGAAAAAAGCTGTCTTTTTTCTGTGGTCTGTTATATAACATTAGGGGTGTTCGTGGCAATTAACTTTTTAATCGACTAAGCAGGTCAAGTAAGAAACACTTAAATATTAAGTTAAATTTGAAAACTGTTTAAAAAAAAATATATATCCCCATTCCACATTCCAGAATGTCATGTGACAACCTGATTGGCTTAGGAGTGATGATGTCACAAGGAAGTTTTTCCTTAAATAGGGGTGACAAACAGCAATTTTTAGTTCGTTACTTCGCAGCCTTCGTGTTCGCAGCTTTCAAACGTTCACTACAGAAACATTCGGAAACCTCTCAGAGTCATCGGATACAAACGCCAGCATGTATCCAAGATTACGGCAACCGAGACAAAACGATTACGCCGCCTCTCCTTCCTTGCGTGGCCGGCCAACTTCTCCAAATGGCCTCTTATCCACTCAAAGGGCATTACAGGAGAGTAGGAGTGAAAACAACCATCTCCAGAACAAAATTCAACAACTTGAAAAAGAAAAAGTTCACCTGGAGAAGAAGTGCTTACAAATGGAAGCACAAAACAAACACCTGGAAGAAACACTACAGCGCCAGCCCGACATCAACATTATTAATGAGGGCTGGGGGATCAAGTTTGCTCAAGCCAGAGAGCAGATTGTATTCCTCATCAAAGAAAACAAGCAAAAGAGCGCTGAAGTGAAAGAAATGTCCGAGCAGCTTCAAGGCAGGAAAGCCACGATTGATAAGCTAGAGTGGGATCTCCAATACATGGACCAACAGAATCACCTGCTCCAAAGAAAGCTTGATGAAGCTGAAGAAAAAAATAAAGACCTTCTTCAAGAGAAGGAGCAACAGCAAGAAAGACTGTCAGAAGAAAAGTGCACTATCAAGGACTTTGAGAGTAAAAATCAAAAGTTGCAAGGATTCTGTAATGAACTGAAGGTCAAAACAAGTGAGCTGCAGGGAGAAAAGGAAACTCTGGAAAAACGATGCTCACAGATGCAGAAAAAGATTGATCACATGGCCAAAAACAACTCAGAGCTCATTAAGGGGATATTGTTGGAATTCAACAACTTGAAGCGGGAAAACACAGAAATGCAGGCGCAAAAGCAAAAGCAAGACAAAATGCATGAAGACCTGCAGTGTACGCTCCGCGACACCCAGAAAAGAAATGAGCAGCTAGAAGGCCTGCACAAAGAAGATCAAGTGAGAAATGCAGACCTGCAGAAGGCAAAGCTGACACAGGAGGCAACATCCAAAGAGCTCAAAGAACAGCTTGAAGAAACACGAGCAACATTAGAACAGGTGGAACAAACATGCAAGAAACTTGAGGAGCAAAACACCGAAACCATCCATGAGTTGAGAACCCTCATCCTGGAGAAAAAGGGGCTCGTGGAAAAGTCCATGAAAAAGAAGAAAAGATTCTTCAGCTTTTTCCGGAAGAGGGACAATACTGCTTCTTCAACTGATGTAGCCTCGTCTTGCTCCACCTCTGTTCACCCCCCCAACCAGTCCCGGCAGTTGACTGCCCCCTCCTGAGCCTGGTTCTGCCGGAGGTTTCTGCCCGTTTAAAGGCAGTTTTTCCTCCCCACTGTCGCCTAGTGCTTGCTCAGAGGGGATTGTTGGGGTTTCTCTCCTCTGCCTTGTTTCTTTATTTACTTGTTAACTTTTTGTTCTTACCTCATTTAACCTTGTTTCTTTATTTACTTGTTAACTTTTTGTTCTTACCTCATTTAACCTTGTTTCTTTATTTACTTGTTAACTTTTTGCTCTTACCTCATTTAACCTAGTTTCTTTATTTACTTGTTAACTTTTTGCTCTTACCTCATTTAACCTTGTTTCTTTATTTACTTGTTAACTTTTTGTTCTTACTTCATTTAACCTTGTTTCTTTATTTACTTGCTCGTTTACCTCTTTTTTCAACTTATCTAACAAAATAAAACAGTTGAATTTATCCTTTGAGTATTGTTCATCTAATCTTTACAGAGTTTTTCCAAAACACTTTCAAACATTCAGATCTGTCTTTCATTTTCTTCTTGAAACCTCATGAACGGTGACCTAAAAACTCTGGAACATGGTTTGAAACACTGAAATTGTTTCAGCTGAAACTGGCAAAGTCATACGTGCGTGTGTGTGTGTCACAGGTGATATGGTGTCACTAGTCCGGTCATCATGTTTAGGCTCATTCACGCCAAAATGATTTAGGCTAAATCTTTAAAACAGTGTCATTGCACACACTTTTCAATCACACAAATGCAGGATTAACTATTTGCAGTATCTTATCTGATTTATTATGAGAATGTCATGCCTGATCATTTGTACCCACACCATCAAAAATGGGGGCAAAAGGGAGGAGATCGCGTTTAATCGATTATAACACGAGGTCAGAAATATAAGTGCTGACATGAGTAGTGTCCACAGAAACCTCTGAGTCTCAGCTAAAAGCTCATGTAAACCATTTCTACAAACACCAAACAAAGCAAAGACACCAAACAGTTAAAAGAGCAGTTACGTCACCATGAATCTGTGG
The DNA here is from genome assembly GCF_057382095.1 of Aulonocara sp. 'chitande type north' Nkhata Bay. Lineage (NCBI taxonomy): Eukaryota > Metazoa > Chordata > Actinopteri > Cichliformes > Cichlidae > Aulonocara > Aulonocara sp. 'chitande type north' Nkhata Bay. Next base: position 56,878,034 of record NC_141346.1, on the reverse strand, counting down.
ACAGGTAATATCCATATTTTGATTTATGATGTTCTGGAGTTAAATGGGAACCAAAGCATATTTTCAAAGGTGTTATATGCTATAAAATACTTTGAAAAATTAGGTGAGGGAAATGAAAAAGACATTTTTCTATGTTTGAGTCACAGTAACTTTGACATAGTAACATCTGCAGTAATATTTACAGCTCTGATGACATCTCACCAGCGTTAGCTTTATTTTGACACCAAGACTGTTTACACAGAGTTTGTAATTGCAGAGAAATACATTTATTTTGGTCATTTCATTTTGGAGCAGGAAGCTCACCCTTCTTGTTATACCCTTTAGATGAATACAGAGTTTTTTAATTAAATACATATTCTTTAAATAATGTTCCCTTTTATAAAAAGTAGGATCATTAAAAAAACAAAACATTTATTATAGCTCTGTCACGCAGAAAAAAGCTGTCTTTTTTCTGTGGTCTGTTATATAACATTAGGGGTGTTCGTGGCAATTAACTTTTTAATCGACTAAGCAGGTCAAGTAAGAAACACTTAAATATTAAGTTAAATTTGAAAACTGTTTAAAAAAAAATATATATCCCCATTCCACATTCCAGAATGTCATGTGACAACCTGATTGGCTTAGGAGTGATGATGTCACAAGGAAGTTTTTCCTTAAATAGGGGTGACAAACAGCAATTTTTAGTTCGTTACTTCGCAGCCTTCGTGTTCGCAGCTTTCAAACGTTCACTACAGAAACATTCGGAAACCTCTCAGAGTCATCGGATACAAACGCCAGCATGTATCCAAGATTACGGCAACCGAGACAAAACGATTACGCCGCCTCTCCTTCCTTGCGTGGCCGGCCAACTTCTCCAAATGGCCTCTTATCCACCCAAAGGGCATTACAGGAGAGTAGGAGTGAAAACAACCATCTCCAGAACAAAATTCAACAACTTGAAAAAGAAAAAGTTCACCTGGAGAAGAAGTGCTTACAAATGGAAGCACAAAACAAACACCTGGAAGAAACACTACAGCGCCAGCCCGACATCAACATTATTAATGAGGGCTGGGGGATCAAGTTTGCTCAAGCCAGAGAGCAGATTGTATTCCTCATCAAAGAAAACAAGCAAAAGAGCGCTGAAGTGAAAGAAATGTCCGAGCAGCTTCAAGGCAGGAAAGCCACGATTGATAAGCTAGAGTGGGATCTCCAATACATGGACCAACAGAATCACCTGCTCCAAAGAAAGCTTGATGAAGCTGAAGAAAAAAATAAAGACCTTCTTCAAGAGAAGGAGCAACAGCAAGAAAGACTGTCAGAAGAAAAGTGCACTATCAAGGACTTTGAGAGTAAAAATCAAAAGTTGCAAGGATTCTGTAATGAACTGAAGGTCAAAACAAGTGAGCTGCAGGGAGAAAAGGAAACTCTGGAAAAACGATGCTCACAGATGCAGAAAAGGATCGATCAAATGGCCAAAAACAACTCAGAGCTCATTAAGGGGATATTGTTGGAATTCAACAACTTGAAGCGGGAAAACACAGAAATGCAGGCGCAAAAGCAAAAGCAAGACAAAATGCATGAAGACCTGCAGTGTACGCTCCGCGACACCCAGAAAAGAAATGAGCAGCTAGAAGGCCTGCACAAAGAAGATCAAGTGAGAAATGCAGACCTGCAGAAGGCAAAGCTGACACAGGAGGCAACATCCAAAGAGCTCAAAGAACAGCTTGAAGAAACACGAGCAACATTAGAACAGGTGGAACAAACATGCAAGAAACTTGAGGAGCAAAACACCGAAACCATCCATGAGTTGAGAACCCTCATCCTGGAGAAAAAGGGGCTCGTGGAAAAGTCCATGAAAAAGAAGAAAAGATTCTTCAACTTTTTCCGGAAGAGGGACAATACTGCTTCTTCAACTGATGTAGCCTCGTCTTGCTCCACCTCTGTTCACCCCCCCAACCAGTCCCGGCAGTTGACTGCCCCCTCCTGAGCCTGGTTCTGCCGGAGGTTTCTGCCCGTTTAAAGGCAGTTTTTCCTCCCCACTGTCGCCTAGTGCTTGCTCAGAGGGGATTGTTGGGGTTTCTCTCCTCTGCCTTGTTTCTTTATTTACTTGTTAACTTTTTGTTCTTACCTCATTTAACCTTGTTTCTTTATTTACTTGTTAACTTTTTGCTCTTACCTCATTTAACCTAGTTTCTTTATTTACTTGTTAACTTTTTGCTCTTACCTCATTTAACCTTGTTTCTTTATTTACTTGTTAACTTTTTGTTCTTACCTCATTTAACCTTGTTTCTTTATTTACTTGTTAACTTTTTGCTCTTACCTCATTTAACCTTGTTTCTTTATTTACTTGTTAACTTTTTGTTCTTACTTCATTTAACCTTGTTTCTTTATTTACTTGCTCGTTTACCTCTTTTTTCAACTTATCTAACAAAATAAAACAGTTGAATTTATCCTTTGAGTATTGTTCATCTAATCTTTACAGAGTTTTTCCAAAACACTTTCAAACATTCAGATCTGTCTTTCATTTTCTTCTTGAAACCTCATGAACGGTGACCTAAAAACTCTGGAACATGGTTTGAAACACTGAAATTGTTTCAGCTGAAACTGGCAAAGTCATACGTGCGTGTGTGTGTGTCACAGGTGATATGGTGTCACTAGTCCGGTCATCATGTTTAGGCTCATTCACGCCAAAATGATTTAGGCTAAATCTTTAAAACAGTGTCATTGCACACACTTTTCAATCACACAAATGCAGGATTAACTATTTGCAGTATCTTATCTGATTTATTATGAGAATGTCATGCCTGATCATTTGTACCCACACCATCAAAAATGGGGGCAAAAGGGAGGAGATCGCGTTTAATCGATTATAACACGAGGTCAGAAATATAAGTGCTGACATGAGTAGTGTCCACAGAAACCTCTGAGTCTCAGCTAAAAGCTCATGTAAACCATTTCTACAAACACCAAACAAAGCAAAGACACCAAACAGTTAAAAGAGCAGTTACGTCACCATGAATCTGTGGACAGGTAATATCCATATTTTGATTTATGATGTTCTGGAGTTAAATGGGAACCAAAGCATATTTTCAAAGGTGTTATATGCTATAAAATACTTTGAAAAATTAGGTGAGGGAAATGAAAAAGACATTTTTCTATGTTTGAGTCACAGTAACTTTGACATAGTAACATCTGCAGTAATATTTACAGCTCTGATGACATCTCACCAGCGTTAGCTTTATTTTGACACCAAGACTGTTTACACAGAGTTTGTAATTGCAGAGAAATACATTTATTTTGGTCATTTCATTTTGGAGCAGGAAGCTCACCCTTCTTGTTATACCCTTTAGATGAATACAGAGTTTTTTAATTAAATACATATTCTTTAAATAATGTTCCCTTTTATAAAAAGTAGGATCATTAAAAAAACAAAACATTTATTATAGCTCTGTCACGCAGAAAAAAGCTGTCTTTTTTCTGTGGTCTGTTATATAACATTAGGGGTGTTCGTGGCAATTAACTTTTTAATCGACTAAGCAGGTCAAGTAAGAAACACTTAAATATTAAGTTAAATTTGAAAACTGTTTAAAAAAAAATATATATCCCCATTCCACATTCCAGAATGTCATGTGACAACCTGATTGGCTTAGGAGTGATGATGTCACAAGGAAGTTTTTCCTTAAATAGGGTTGACAAACAGCAATTTTTAGTTCGTTACTTCGCAGCCTTCGTGTTCGCAGCTTTCAAACGTTCACTACAGAAACATTCGGAAACCTCTCAGAGTCATCGGATACAAACGCCAGCATGTATCCAAGATTACGGCAACCGAGACAAAACGATTACGCCGCCTCTCCTTCCTTGCGTGGCCGGCCAACTTCTCCAAATGGCCTCTTATCCACCCAAAGGGCATTACAGGAGAGTAGGAGTGAAAACAACCATCTCCAGAACAAAATTCAACAACTTGAAAAAGAAAAAGTTCACCTGGAGAAGAAGTGCTTACAAATGGAAGCACAAAACAAACACCTGGAAGAAACACTACAGCGCCAGCCCGACATCAACATTATTAATGAGGGCTGGGGGATCAAGTTTGCTCAAGCCAGAGAGCAGATTGTATTCCTCATCAAAGAAAACAAGCAAAAGAGCGCTGAAGTGAAAGAAATGTCCGAGCAGCTTCAAGGCAGGAAAGCCACGATTGATAAGCTAGAGTGGGATCTCCAATACATGGACCAACAGAATCACCTGCTCCAAAGAAAGCTTGATGAAGCTGAAGAAAAAAATAAAGACCTTCTTCAAGAGAAGGAGCAACAGCAAGAAAGACTGTCAGAAGAAAAGTGCACTATCAAGGACTTTGAGAGTAAAAATCAAAAGTTGCAAGGATTCTGTAATGAACTGAAGGTCAAAACAAGTGAGCTGCAGGGAGAAAAGGAAACTCTGGAAAAACGATGCTCACAGATGCAAAAAAGGATCGATCAAATGGCCAAAAACAACTCAGAGCTCATTAAGGGGATATTGTTGGAATTCAACAACTTGAAGCGGGAAAACACAGAAATGCAGGCGCAAAAGCAAAAGCAAGACAAAATGCATGAAGACCTGCAGTGTACGCTCCGCGACACCCAGAAAAGAAATGAGCAGCTAGAAGGCCTGCACAAAGAAGATCAAGTGAGAAATGCAGACCTGCAGAAGGCAAAGCTGACACAGGAGGCAACATCCAAAGAGCTCAAAGAACAGCTTGAAGAAACACGAGCAACATTAGAACAGGTGAAACAAACATGCAAGAAACTTGAGGAGCAAAACACCGAAACCATCCATGAGTTGAGAACCCTCATCCTGGAGAAAAAGGGACTCGTGGAAAAGTCCATGAAAAAGAAGAAAAGATTCTTCAGCTTTTTACGGAAGAGGGACAATACTGCTTCTTCAACTGATGTAGCCTCGTCTTGCTCCACCTCTGTTCACCCCCCCAACCAGTCCCGGCAGTTGACTGCCCCCTCCTGAGCCTGGTTCTGCCGGAGGTTTCTGCCCGTTTAAAGGCAGTTTTTCCTCCCCACTGTCGCCTAGTGCTTGCTCAGAGGGGATTGTTGGGGTTTCTCTCCTCTGCCTTGTTTCTTTATTTACTTGTTAACTTTTTGCTCTTACTTCATTTAACCTTGTTTCTTTATTTGCTTGTTAACTTTTTGTTCTTACCTCATTTAACCTTGTTTCTTTATTTACTTGTTAACTTTTTGCTCTTACTTCATTTAACCTTGTTTCTTTATTTGCTTGTTAACTTTTTGTTCTTACCTCATTTAACCTTGTTTCTTTATTTACTTGTTAACTTTTTGCTCTTACTTCATTTAACCTTGTTTCTTTATTTACTTGTTAACTTTTTGTTCTTACCTCATTTAACCTTGTTTCGTTATTTACTTGCTTGTTTAACTTTTTTTTCAACTTATCTAACAAAATAAAACAGTTGAATTTATCCTTTGAGTATTGTTCATCTAATCTTTACAGAGTTTTTCCAAAACACTTTCAAACATTCAGATCTGTCTTTCATTTTCTTCTTGAAACCTCATGAACGGTGACCTAAAAACTCTGGAACATGGTTTGAAACACTGAAATTGTTTCAGCTGAAAATGGCAAAGTCATACGTGCGTGTGTGTGTGTGTCACAGGTGATATGGTGTCACTAGTCCGGTCATCATGTTTAGGCTCATTCACGCCAAAATGATTTAGGCTAAATCTTTAAAACAGTGTCATTGCACACACTTTTCAATCACACAAATGCAGGATTAACTATTTGCAGTATCTTATCTGATTTATTATGAGAATGTCATGCCTGATCATTTGCACCCACACCATCAAAAATGGGGGCAAAAGGGAGGAGATCGCGTTTAATCGATTATAACACGAGGTCAGAAATATAAGTGCTGACATGAGTAGTGTCCACAGAAACCTCTGAGTCTCAGCTAAAACCTCATGTAAACCATTTCTACAAACACCAAACAAAGCAAAGACACCAAACAGTTAAAAGAGCAGTTACGTCACCATGAATCTGTGGACAGGTAATATCCATATTTTGATTTATGATGTTCTGGAGTTAAATGGGAACCAAAGCATATTTTCAAAGGTGTTATATGCTATTAAATACTTTGAAAAATTAGGTGAGGGAAATGAAAAAGACATTTTTCTATGTTTGAGTCACAGTAACTTTGACATAGTAACATCTGCAGTAATATTTACAGCTCTGATGACATCTCACCAGCGTTAGCTTTATTTTGACACCAAGACTGTTTACACAGAGTTTGTAATTGCAGAGAAATACATTTATTTTGGTCATTTCATTTTGGAGCAGGAAGCTCACCCTTCTTGTTATACCCTTTAGATGAATACAGAGTTTTTTAATTAAATACATATTCTTTAAATAATGTTCCCTTTTATAAAAAGTAGGATCATTAAAAAAACAAAACATTTATTATAGCTCTGTCACGCAGAAAAAAGCTGTCTTTTTTCTGTGGTCTGTTATATAACATTAGGGGTGTTCGTGGCAATTAACTTTTTAATCGACTAAGCAGGTCAAGTAAGAAACACTTAAATATTAAGTTAAATTTGAAAACTGTTTAAAAAAAAATATATATCCCCATTCCACATTCCAGAATGTCATGTGACAACCTGATTGGCTTAGGAGTGATGATGTCACAAGGAAGTTTTTCCTTAAATAGGGGTGACAAACAGCAATTTTTAGTTCGTTACTTCGCAGCCTTCGTGTTCGCAGCTTTCAAACGTTCACTACAGAAACATTCGGAAACCTCTCAGAGTCATCGGATACAAACGCCAGCATGTATCCAAGATTACGGCAACCGAGACAAAACGATTACGCCGCCTCTCCTTCCTTGCGTGGCCGGCCAACTTCTCCAAATGGCCTCTTATCCACCCAAAGGGCATTACAGGAGAGTAGGAGTGAAAACAACCATCTCCAGAACAAAATTCAACAACTTGAAAAAGAAAAAGTTCACCTGGAGAAGAAGTGCTTACAAATGGAAGCACAAAACAAACACCTGGAAGAAACACTACAGCGCCAGCCCGACATCAACATTATTAATGAGGGCTGGGGGATCAAGTTTGCTCAAGCCAGAGAGCAGATTGTATTCCTCATCAAAGAAAACAAGCAAAAGAGCGCTGAAGTGAAAGAAATGTCCGAGCAGCTTCAAGGCAGGAAAGCCACGATTGATAAGCTAGAGTGGGATCTCCAATACATGGACCAACAGAATCACCTGCTCCAAAGAAAGCTTGATGAAGCTGAAGAAAAAAATAAAGACCTTCTTCAAGAGAAGGAGCAACAGCAAGAAAGACTGTCAGAAGAAAAGTGCACTATCAAGGACTTTGAGAGTAAAAATCAAAAGTTGCAAGGATTCTGTAATGAACTGAAGGTCAAAACAAGTGAGCTGCAGGGAGAAAAGGAAACTCTGGAAAAACGATGCTCACAGATGCAGAAAAGGATCGATCAAATGGCCAAAAACAACTCAGAGCTCATTAAGGGGATATTGTTGGAATTCAACAACTTGAAGCGGGAAAACACAGAAATGCAGGCGCAAAAGCAAAAGCAAGACAAAATGCATGAAGACCTGCAGTGTACGCTCCGCGACACCCAGAAAAGAAATGAGCAGCTAGAAGGCCTGCACAAAGAAGATCAAGTGAGAAATGCAGACCTGCAGAAGGCAAAGCTGACACAGGAGGCAACATCCAAAGAGCTCAAAGAACAGCTTGAAGAAACACGAGCAACATTAGAACAGGTGGAACAAACATGCAAGAAACTTGAGGAGCAAAACACCGAAACCATCCATGAGTTGAGAACCCTCATCCTGGAGAAAAAGGGGCTCGTGGAAAAGTCCATGAAAAAGAAGAAAAGATTCTTCAGCTTTTTACGGAAGAGGGACAATACTGCTTCTTCAACTGATGTAGCCTCGTCTTGCTCCACCTCTGTTCACCCCCCCAACCAGTCCCGGCAGTTGACTGCCCCCTCCTGAGCCTGGTTCTGCCGGAGGTTTCTGCCCGTTTAAAGGCAGTTTTTCCTCCCCACTGTCGCCTAGTGCTTGCTCAGAGGGGATTGTTGGGGTTTCTCTCCTCTGCCTTGTTTCTTTATTTACTTGTTAACTTTTTGTTCTTACCTCATTTAACCTTGTTTCTTTATTTACTTGTTAACTTTTTGTTCTTACCTCATTTAACCTTGTTTCTTTATTTACTTGTTAACTTTTTGCTCTTACCTCATTTAACCTAGTTTCTTTATTTACTTGTTAACTTTTTGCTCTTACCTCATTTAACCTTGTTTCTTTATTTACTTGTTAACTTTTTGCTCTTACCTCATTTAACCTTGTTTCTTTATTTACTTGTTAACTTTTTGTTCTTACCTCATTTAACCTTGTTTCGTTATTTACTTGCTCGTTTACCTCTTTTTTCAACTTATCTAACAAAATAAAACAGTTGAATTTATCCTTTGAGTATTGTTCATCTAATCTTTACAGAGTTTTTCCAAAACACTTTCAAACATTCAGATCTGTCTTTCATTTTCTTCTTGAAACCTCATGAACGGTGACCTAAAAACTCTGGAACATGGTTTGAAACACTGAAATTGTTTCAGCTGAAACTGGCAAAGTCATACGTGCGTGTGTGTGTGTGTCACAGGTGATATGGTGTCACTAGTCCGGTCATCATGTTTAGGCTCATTCACGCCAAAATGATTTAGGCTAAATCTTTAAAACAGTGTCATTGCACACACTTTTCAATCACACAAATGCAGGATTAACTATTTGCAGTATCTTATCTGATTTATTATGAGAATGTCATGCCTGATCATTTGTACCCACACCATCAAAAATGGGGGCAAAAGGGAGGAGATCGCGTTTAATCGATTATAACACGAGGTCAGAAATATAAGTGCTGACATGAGTAGTGTCCACAGAAACCTCTGAGTCTCAGCTAAAAGCTCATGTAAACCATTTCTACAAACACCAAACAAAGCAAAGACACCAAACAGTTAAAAGAGCAGTTACGTCACCATGAATCTGTGGACAGGTAATATCCATATTTTGATTTATGATGTTCTGGAGTTAAATGGGAACCAAAGCATATTTTCAAAGGTGTTATATGCTATTAAATACTTTGAAAAATTAGGTGAGGGAAATGAAAAAGACATTTTTCTATGTTTGAGTCACAGTAACTTTGACATAGTAACATCTGCAGTAATATTTACAGCTCTGATGACATCTCACCAGCGTTAGCTTTATTTTGACACCAAGACTGTTTACACAGAGTTTGTAATTGCAGAGAAATACATTTATTTTGGTCATTTCATTTTGGAGCAGGAAGCTCACCCTTCTTGTTATACCCTTTAGATGAATACAGAGTTTTTTAATTAAATACATATTCTTTAAATAATGTTCCCTTTTATAAAAAGTAGGATCATTAAAAAAACAAAACATTTATTATAGCTCTGTCACGCAGAAAAAAGCTGTCTTTTTTCTGTGGTCTGTTATATAACATTAGGGGTGTTCGTGGCAATTAACTTTTTAATCGACTAAGCAGGTCAAGTAAGAAACACTTAAATATTAAGTTAAATTTGAAAACTGTTTAAAAAAAAATATATATCCCCATTCCACATTCCAGAATGTCATGTGACAACCTGATTGGCTTAGGAGTGATGATGTCACAAGGAAGTTTTTCCTTAAATAGGGGTGACAAACAGCAATTTTTAGTTCGTTACTTCGCAGCCTTCGTGTTCGCAGCTTTCAAACGTTCACTACAGAAACATTCGGAAACCTCTCAGAGTCATCGGATACAAACGCCAGCATGTATCCAAGATTACGGCAACCGAGACAAAACGATTACGCCGCCTCTCCTTCCTTGCGTGGCCGGCCAACTTCTCCAAATGGCCTCTTATCCACTCAAAGGGCATTACAGGAGAGTAGGAGTGAAAACAACCATCTCCAGAACAAAATTCAACAACTTGAAAAAGAAAAAGTTCACCTGGAGAAGAAGTGCTTACAAATGGAAGCACAAAACAAACACCTGGAAGAAACACTACAGCGCCAGCCCGACATCAACATTATTAATGAGGGCTGGGGGATCAAGTTTGCTCAAGCCAGAGAGCAGATTGTATTCCTCATCAAAGAAAACAAGCAAAAGAGCGCTGAAGTGAAAGAAATGTCCGAGCAGCTTCAAGGCAGGAAAGCCACGATTGATAAGCTAGAGTGGGATCTCCAATACATGGACCAACAGAATCACCTGCTCCAAAGAAAGCTTGATGAAGCTGAAGAAAAAAATAAAGACCTTCTTCAAGAGAAGGAGCAACAGCAAGAAAGACTGTCAGAAGAAAAGTGCACTATCAAGGACTTTGAGAGTAAAAATCAAAAGTTGCAAGGATTCTGTAATGAACTGAAGGTCAAAACAAGTGAGCTGCAGGGAGAAAAGGAAACTCTGGAAAAACGATGCTCACAGATGCAGAAAAAGATTGATCACATGGCCAAAAACAACTCAGAGCTCATTAAGGGGATATTGTTGGAATTCAACAACTTGAAGCGGGAAAACACAGAAATGCAGGCGCAAAAGCAAAAGCAAGACAAAATGCATGAAGACCTGCAGTGTACGCTCCGCGACACCCAGAAAAGAAATGAGCAGCTAGAAGGCCTGCACAAAGAAGATCAAGTGAGAAATGCAGACCTGCAGAAGGCAAAGCTGACACAGGAGGCAACATCCAAAGAGCTCAAAGAACAGCTTGAAGAAACACGAGCAACATTAGAACAGGTGGAACAAACATGCAAGAAACTTGAGGAGCAAAACACCGAAACCATCCATGAGTTGAGAACCCTCATCCTGGAGAAAAAGGGGCTCGTGGAAAAGTCCATGAAAAAGAAGAAAAGATTCTTCAGCTTTTTCCGGAAGAGGGACAATACTGCTTCTTCAACTGATGTAGCCTCGTCTTGCTCCACCTCTGTTCACCCCCCCAACCAGTCCCGGCAGTTGACTGCCCCCTCCTGAGCCTGGTTCTGCCGGAGGTTTCTGCCCGTTTAAAGGCAGTTTTTCCTCCCCACTGTCGCCTAGTGCTTGCTCAGAGGGGATTGTTGGGGTTTCTCTCCTCTGCCTTGTTTCTTTATTTACTTGTTAACTTTTTGTTCTTACCTCATTTAACCTTGTTTCTTTATTTACTTGTTAACTTTTTGTTCTTACCTCATTTAACCTTGTTTCTTTATTTACTTGTTAACTTTTTGCTCTTACCTCATTTAACCTAGTTTCTTTATTTACTTGTTAACTTTTTGCTCTTACCTCATTTAACCTTGTTTCTTTATTTACTTGTTAACTTTTTGTTCTTACTTCATTTAACCTTGTTTCTTTATTTACTTGCTCGTTTACCTCTTTTTTCAACTTATCTAACAAAATAAAACAGTTGAATTTATCCTTTGAGTATTGTTCATCTAATCTTTACAGAGTTTTTCCAAAACACTTTCAAACATTCAGATCTGTCTTTCATTTTCTTCTTGAAACCTCATGAACGGTGACCTAAAAACTCTGGAACATGGTTTGAAACACTGAAATTGTTTCAGCTGAAACTGGCAAAGTCATACGTGCGTGTGTGTGTGTCACAGGTGATATGGTGTCACTAGTCCGGTCATCATGTTTAGGCTCATTCACGCCAAAATGATTTAGGCTAAATCTTTAAAACAGTGTCATTGCACACACTTTTCAATCACACAAATGCAGGATTAACTATTTGCAGTATCTTATCTGATTTATTATGAGAATGTCATGCCTGATCATTTGTACCCACACCATCAAAAATGGGGGCAAAAGGGAGGAGATCGCGTTTAATCGATTATAACACGAGGTCAGAAATATAAGTGCTGACATGAGTAGTGTCCACAGAAACCTCTGAGTCTCAGCTAAAAGCTCATGTAAACCATTTCTACAAACACCAAACAAAGCAAAGACACCAAACAGTTAAAAGAGCAGTTACGTCACCATGAATCTGTGGACAGGTAATATCCATATTTTGATTTATGATGTTCTGGAGTTAAATGGGAACCAAAGCATATTTTCAAAGGTGTTATATGCTATAAAATACTTTGAAAAATTAGGTGAGGGAAATGAAAAAGACATTTTTCTATGTTTGAGTCACAGTAACTTTGACATAGTAACATCTGCAGTAATATTTACAGCTCTGATGACATCTCACCAGCGTTAGCTTTATTTTGACACCAAGACTGTTTACACAGAGTTTGTAATTGCAGAGAAATACATTTATTTTGGTCATTTCATTTTGGAGCAGGAAGCTCACCCTTCTTGTTATACCCTTTAGATGAATACAGAGTTTTTTAATTAAATACATATTCTTTAAATAATGTTCCCTTTTATAAAAAGTAGGATCATTAAAAAAACAAAACATTTATTATAGCTCTGTCACGCAGAAAAAAGCTGTCTTTTTTCTGTGGTCTGTTATATAACATTAGGGGTGTTCGTGGCAATTAACTTTTTAATCGACTAAGCAGGTCAAGTAAGAAACACTTAAATATTAAGTTAAATTTGAAAACTGTTTAAAAAAAAATATATATCCCCATTCCACATTCCAGAATGTCATGTGACAACCTGATTGGCTTAGGAGTGATGATGTCACAAGGAAGTTTTTCCTTAAATAGGGGTGACAAACAGCAATTTTTAGTTCGTTACTTCGCAGCCTTCGTGTTCGCAGCTTTCAAACGTTCACTACAGAAACATTCGGAAACCTCTCAGAGTCATCGGATACAAACGCCAGCATGTATCCAAGATTACGGCAACCGAGACAAAACGATTACGCCGCCTCTCCTTCCTTGCGTGGCCGGCCAACTTCTCCAAATGGCCTCTTATCCACCCAAAGGGCATTACAGGAGAGTAGGAGTGAAAACAACCATCTCCAGAACAAAATTCAACAACTTGAAAAAGAAAAAGTTCACCTGGAGAAGAAGTGCTTACAAATGGAAGCACAAAACAAACACCTGGAAGAAACACTACAGCGCCAGCCCGACATCAACATTATTAATGAGGGCTGGGGGATCAAGTTTGCTCAAGCCAGAGAGCAGATTGTATTCCTCATCAAAGAAAACAAGCAAAAGAGCGCTGAAGTGAAAGAAATGTCCGAGCAGCTTCAAGGCAGGAAAGCCACGATTGATAAGCTAGAGTGGGATCTCCAATACATGGACCAACAGAATCACCTGCTCCAAAGAAAGCTTGATGAAGCTGAAGAAAAAAATAAAGACCTTCTTCAAGAGAAGGAGCAACAGCAAGAAAGACTGTCAGAAGAAAAGTGCACTATCAAGGACTTTGAGAGTAAAAATCAAAAGTTGCAAGGATTCTGTAATGAACTGAAGGTCAAAACAAGTGAGCTGCAGGGAGAAAAGGAAACTCTGGAAAAACGATGCTCACAGATGCAGAAAAGGATCGATCAAATGGCCAAAAACAACTCAGAGCTCATTAAGGGGATATTGTTGGAATTCAACAACTTGAAGCGGGAAAACACAGAAATGCAGGCGCAAAAGCAAAAGCAAGACAAAATGCATGAAGACCTGCAGTGTACGCTCCGCGACACCCAGAAAAGAAATGAGCAGCTAGAAGGCCTGCACAAAGAAGATCAAGTGAGAAATGCAGACCTGCAGAAGGCAAAGCTGACACAGGAGGCAACATCCAAAGAGCTCAAAGAACAGCTTGAAGAAACACGAGCAACATTAGAACAGGTGGAACAAACATGCAAGAAACTTGAGGAGCAAAACACCGAAACCATCCATGAGTTGAGAACCCTCATCCTGGAGAAAAAGGGGCTCGTGGAAAAGTCCATGAAAAAGAAGAAAAGATTCTTCAACTTTTTCCGGAAGAGGGACAATACTGCTTCTTCAACTGATGTAGCCTCGTCTTGCTCCACCTCTGTTCACCCCCCCAACCAGTCCCGGCAGTTGACTGCCCCCTCCTGAGCCTGGTTCTGCCGGAGGTTTCTGCCCGTTTAAAGGCAGTTTTTCCTCCCCACTGTCGCCTAGTGCTTGCTCAGAGGGGATTGTTGGGGTTTCTCTCCTCTGCCTTGTTTCTTTATTTACTTGTTAACTTTTTGTTCTTACCTCATTTAACCTTGTTTCTTTATTTACTTGTTAACTTTTTGCTCTTACCTCATTTAACCTAGTTTCTTTATTTACTTGTTAACTTTTTGCTCTTACCTCATTTAACCTTGTTTCTTTATTTACTTGTTAACTTTTTGTTCTTACCTCATTTAACCTTGTTTCTTTATTTACTTGTTAACTTTTTGCTCTTACCTCATTTAACCTTGTTTCTTTATTTACTTGTTAACTTTTTGTTCTTACTTCATTTAACCTTGTTTCTTTATTTACTTGCTCGTTTACCTCTTTTTTCAACTTATCTAACAAAATAAAACAGTTGAATTTATCCTTTGAGTATTGTTCATCTAATCTTTACAGAGTTTTTCCAAAACACTTTCAAACATTCAGATCTGTCTTTCATTTTCTTCTTGAAACCTCATGAACGGTGACCTAAAAACTCTGGAACATGGTTTGAAACACTGAAATTGTTTCAGCTGAAACTGGCAAAGTCATACGTGCGTGTGTGTGTGTCACAGGTGATATGGTGTCACTAGTCCGGTCATCATGTTTAGGCTCATTCACGCCAAAATGATTTAGGCTAAATCTTTAAAACAGTGTCATTGCACACACTTTTCAATCACACAAATGCAGGATTAACTATTTGCAGTATCTTATCTGATTTATTATGAGAATGTCATGCCTGATCATTTGTACCCACACCATCAAAAATGGGGGCAAAAGGGAGGAGATCGCGTTTAATCGATTATAACACGAGGTCAGAAATATAAGTGCTGACATGAGTAGTGTCCACAGAAACCTCTGAGTCTCAGCTAAAAGCTCATGTAAACCATTTCTACAAACACCAAACAAAGCAAAGACACCAAACAGTTAAAAGAGCAGTTACGTCACCATGAATCTGTGGACAGGTAATATCCATATTTTGATTTATGATGTTCTGGAGTTAAATGGGAACCAAAGCATATTTTCAAAGGTGTTATATGCTATAAAATACTTTGAAAAATTAGGTGAGGGAAATGAAAAAGACATTTTTCTATGTTTGAGTCACAGTAACTTTGACATAGTAACATCTGCAGTAATATTTACAGCTCTGATGACATCTCACCAGCGTTAGCTTTATTTTGACACCAAGACTGTTTACACAGAGTTTGTAATTGCAGAGAAATACATTTATTTTGGTCATTTCATTTTGGAGCAGGAAGCTCACCCTTCTTGTTATACCCTTTAGATGAATACAGAGTTTTTTAATTAAATACATATTCTTTAAATAATGTTCCCTTTTATAAAAAGTAGGATCATTAAAAAAACAAAACATTTATTATAGCTCTGTCACGCAGAAAAAAGCTGTCTTTTTTCTGTGGTCTGTTATATAACATTAGGGGTGTTCGTGGCAATTAACTTTTTAATCGACTAAGCAGGTCAAGTAAGAAACACTTAAATATTAAGTTAAATTTGAAAACTGTTTAAAAAAAAATATATATCCCCATTCCACATTCCAGAATGTCATGTGACAACCTGATTGGCTTAGGAGTGATGATGTCACAAGGAAGTTTTTCCTTAAATAGGGTTGACAAACAGCAATTTTTAGTTCGTTACTTCGCAGCCTTCGTGTTCGCAGCTTTCAAACGTTCACTACAGAAACATTCGGAAACCTCTCAGAGTCATCGGATACAAACGCCAGCATGTATCCAAGATTACGGCAACCGAGACAAAACGATTACGCCGCCTCTCCTTCCTTGCGTGGCCGGCCAACTTCTCCAAATGGCCTCTTATCCACCCAAAGGGCATTACAGGAGAGTAGGAGTGAAAACAACCATCTCCAGAACAAAATTCAACAACTTGAAAAAGAAAAAGTTCACCTGGAGAAGAAGTGCTTACAAATGGAAGCACAAAACAAACACCTGGAAGAAACACTACAGCGCCAGCCCGACATCAACATTATTAATGAGGGCTGGGGGATCAAGTTTGCTCAAGCCAGAGAGCAGATTGTATTCCTCATCAAAGAAAACAAGCAAAAGAGCGCTGAAGTGAAAGAAATGTCCGAGCAGCTTCAAGGCAGGAAAGCCACGATTGATAAGCTAGAGTGGGATCTCCAATACATGGACCAACAGAATCACCTGCTCCAAAGAAAGCTTGATGAAGCTGAAGAAAAAAATAAAGACCTTCTTCAAGAGAAGGAGCAACAGCAAGAAAGACTGTCAGAAGAAAAGTGCACTATCAAGGACTTTGAGAGTAAAAATCAAAAGTTGCAAGGATTCTGTAATGAACTGAAGGTCAAAACAAGTGAGCTGCAGGGAGAAAAGGAAACTCTGGAAAAACGATGCTCACAGATGCAAAAAAGGATCGATCAAATGGCCAAAAACAACTCAGAGCTCATTAAGGGGATATTGTTGGAATTCAACAACTTGAAGCGGGAAAACACAGAAATGCAGGCGCAAAAGCAAAAGCAAGACAAAATGCATGAAGACCTGCAGTGTACGCTCCGCGACACCCAGAAAAGAAATGAGCAGCTAGAAGGCCTGCACAAAGAAGATCAAGTGAGAAATGCAGACCTGCAGAAGGCAAAGCTGACACAGGAGGCAACATCCAAAGAGCTCAAAGAACAGCTTGAAGAAACACGAGCAACATTAGAACAGGTGAAACAAACATGCAAGAAACTTGAGGAGCAAAACACCGAAACCATCCATGAGTTGAGAACCCTCATCCTGGAGAAAAAGGGACTCGTGGAAAAGTCCATGAAAAAGAAGAAAAGATTCTTCAGCTTTTTACGGAAGAGGGACAATACTGCTTCTTCAACTGATGTAGCCTCGTCTTGCTCCACCTCTGTTCACCCCCCCAACCAGTCCCGGCAGTTGACTGCCCCCTCCTGAGCCTGGTTCTGCCGGAGGTTTCTGCCCGTTTAAAGGCAGTTTTTCCTCCCCACTGTCGCCTAGTGCTTGCTCAGAGGGGATTGTTGGGGTTTCTCTCCTCTGCCTTGTTTCTTTATTTACTTGTTAACTTTTTGCTCTTACTTCATTTAACCTTGTTTCTTTATTTGCTTGTTAACTTTTTGTTCTTACCTCATTTAACCTTGTTTCTTTATTTACTTGTTAACTTTTTGCTCTTACTTCATTTAACCTTGTTTCTTTATTTGCTTGTTAACTTTTTGTTCTTACCTCATTTAACCTTGTTTCTTTATTTACTTGTTAACTTTTTGTTCTTACCTCATTTAACCTTGTTTCGTTATTTACTTGCTTGTTTAACTTTTTTTTCAACTTATCTAACAAAATAAAACAGTTGAATTTATCCTTTGAGTATTGTTCATCTAATCTTTACAGAGTTTTTCCAAAACACTTTCAAACATTCAGATCTGTCTTTCATTTTCTTCTTGAAACCTCATGAACGGTGACCTAAAAACTCTGGAACATGGTTTGAAACACTGAAATTGTTTCAGCTGAAACTGGCAAAGTCATATGTGCGTGTGTGTGTGTCACAGGTGATATGGTGTCACTAGTCCGGTCATCATGTTTAGGCTCATTCACGCCAAAATGATTTAGGCTAAATCTTTAAAACAGTGTCATTGCACACACTTTTCAATCACACAAATGCAGGATTAACTATTTGCAGTATCTTATCTGATTTATTATGAGAATGTCATGCCTGATCATTTGTACCCACACCATCAAAAATGGGGGCAAAAGGGAGGAGATCGCGTTTAATCGATTATAACACAAGGTCAGAAATATAAGTGCTGACATGAGTAGTGTCCACAGAAACCTCTGAGTCTCAGCTAAAAGCTCATGTAAACCATTTCTACAAACACCAAACAAAGCAAAGACACCAAACAGTTAAAAGAGCAGTTACGTCACCATGAATCTGTGGACAGGTAATATCCATATTTTGATTTATGATGTTCTGGAGTTAAATGGGAACCAAAGCATATTTTCAAAGGTGTTATATGCTATAAAATACTTTGAAAAATTAGGTGAGGGAAATGAAAAAGACATTTTTCTATGTTTGAGTCACAGTAACTTTGACATAGTAACATCTGCAGTAATATTTACAGCTCTGATGACATCTCACCAGCGTTAGCTTTATTTTGACACCAAGACTGTTTACACAGAGTTTGTAATTGCAGAGAAATACATTTATTTTGGTCATTTCATTTTGGAGCAGGAAGCTCACCCTTCTTGTTATACCCTTTAGATGAATACAGAGTTTTTTAATTAAATACATATTCTTTAAATAATGTTCCCTTTTATAAAAAGTAGGATCATTAAAAAAACAAAACATTTATTATAGCTCTGTCACGCAGAAAAAAGCTGTCTTTTTTCTGTGGTCTGTTATATAACATTAGGGGTGTTCGTGGCAATTAACTTTTTAATCGACTAAGCAGGTCAAGTAAGAAACACTTAAATATTAAGTTAAATTTGAAAACTGTTTAAAAAAATATATATATCCCCATTCCACATTCCAGAATGTCATGTGACAACCTGATTGGCTTAGGAGTGATGATGTCACAAGGAAGTTTTTCCTTAAATAGGGGTGACAAACAGCAATTTTTAGTTCGTTACTTCGCAGCCTTCGTGTTCGCAGCTTTCAAACGTTCACTACAGAAACATTCGGAAACCTCTCAGAGTCATCGGATACAAACGCCAGCATGTATCCAAGATTACGGCAACCGAGACAAAACGATTACGCCGCCTCTCCTTCCTTGCGTGGCCGGCCAACTTCTCCAAATGGCCTCTTATCCACCCAAAGGGCATTACAGGAGAGTAGGAGTGAAAACAACCATCTCCAGAACAAAATTCAACAACTTGAAAAAGAAAAAGTTCACCTGGAGAAGAAGTGCTTACAAATGGAAGCACAAAACAAACACCTGGAAGAAACACTACAGCGCCAGCCCGACATCAACATTATTAATGAGGGCTGGGGGATCAAGTTTGCTCAAGCCAGAGAGCAGATTGTATTCCTCATCAAAGAAAACAAGCAAAAGAGCGCTGAAGTGAAAGAAATGTCCGAGCAGCTTCAAGGCAGGAAAGCCACGATTGATAAGCTAGAGTGGGATCTCCAATACATGGACCAACAGAATCACCTGCTCCAAAGAAAGCTTGATGAAGCTGAAGAAAAAAATAAAGACCTTCTTCAAGAGAAGGCGCAACAGCAAGAAAGACTGTCAGAAGAAAAGTGCACTATCAAGGACTTTGAGAGTAAAAATCAAAAGTTGCAAGGATTCTGTAATGAACTGAAGGTCAAAACAAGTGAGCTGCAGGGAGAAAAGGAAACTCTGGAAAAACGATGCTCACAGATGCAAAAAAGGATCGATCAAATGGCCAAAAACAACTCAGAGCTCATTAAGGGGATATTGTTGGAATTCAACAACTTGAAGCGGGAAAACACAGAAATGCAGGCGCAAAAGCAAAAGCAAGACAAAATGCATGAAGACCTGCAGTGTACGCTCCGCGACACCCAGAAAAGAAATGAGCAGCTAGAAGGCCTGCACAAAGAAGATCAAGTGAGAAATGCAGACCTGCAGAAGGCAAAGCTGACACAGGAGGCAACATCCAAAGAGCTCAAAGAACAGCTTGAAGAAACACGAGCAACATTAGAACAGGTGGAACAAACATGCAAGAAACTTGAGGAGCAAAACACCGAAACCATCCATGAGTTGAGAACCCTCATCCTGGAGAAAAAGGGGCTCGTGGAAAAGTCCATGAAAAAGAAGAAAAGATTCTTCAGCTTTTTCCGGAAGAGGGACAATACTGCTTCTTCAACTGATGTAGCCTCGTCTTGCTCCACCTCTGTTCACCCCCCCAACCAGTCCCGGCAGTTGACTGCCCCCTCCTGAGCCTGGTTCTGCCGGAGGTTTCTGCCCGTTTAAAGGCAGTTTTTCCTCCCCACTGTCGCCTAGTGCTTGCTCAGAGGGGATTGTTGGGGTTTCTCTCCTCTGCCTTGTTTCTTTATTTGCTTGTTAACTTTTTGTTCTTACCTCATTTAACCTTGTTTCTTTATTTACTTGTTAACTTTTTGTTCTTACCTCATTTAACCTTGTTTCTTTATTTACTTGTTAACTTTTTGCTCTTACTTCATTTAACCTTGTTTCTTTATTTGCTTGTTAACTTTTTGCTCTTACTTCATTTAACCTTGTTTCTTTATTTACTTGTTAACTTTTTGCTCTTACTTCATTTGACCTTGTTTCTTTATTTGCTTGTTAACTTTTTGTTCTTACCTCATTTAACCTTGTTTCGTTATTTACTTGCTTGTTTAACTTTTTTTTCAACTTATCTAACAAAATAAAACAGTTGAATTTATCCTTTGAGTATTGTTCATCTAATCTTTACAGAGTTTTTCCAAAACACTTTCAAACATTCAGATCTGTCTTTCATTTTCTTCTTGAAACCTCATGAACGGTGACCTAAAAACTCTGGAACATGGTTTGAAACACTGAAATTGTTTCAGCTGAAACTGGCAAAGTCATCCGTGCGTGTGTGTGTGTCACAGGTGATATGGTGTCACTAGTCCGGTCATCATGTTTAGGCTCATTCACGCCAAAATGATTTAGGCTAAATCTTTAAAACAGTGTCATTGCACACACTTTTCAATCACACAAATGCAGGATTAACTATTTGCAGTATCTTATCTGATTTATTATGAGAATGTCATGCCTGATCATTTGTACCCACACCATCAAAAATGGGGGCAAAAGGGAGGAGATCGCGTTTAATCGATTATAACACGAGGTCAGAAATATAAGTGCTGACATGAGTAGTGTCCACAGAAACCTCTGAGTCTCAGCTAAAAGCTCATGTAAACCATTTCTACAAACACCAAACAAAGCAAAGACACCAAACAGTTAAAAGAGCAGTTACGTCACCATGAATCTGTGGACAGGTAATATCCATATTTTGATTTATGATGTTCTGGAGTTAAATGGGAACCAAAGCATATTTTCAAAGGTGTTATATGCTATTAAATACTTTGAAAAATTAGGTGAGGGAAATGAAAAAGACATTTTTCTATGTTTGAGTCACAGTAACTTTGACATAGTAACATCTGCAGTAATATTTACAGCTCTGATGACATCTCACCAGCGTTAGCTTTATTTTGACACCAAGACTGTTTACACAGAGTTTGTAATTGCAGAGAAATACATTTATTTTGGTCATTTCATTTTGGAGCAGGAAGCTCACCCTTCTTGTTATACCCTTTAGATGAATACAGAGTTTTTTAATTAAATACATATTCTTTAAATAATGTTCCCTTTTATAAAAAGTAGGATCATTAAAAAAACAAAACATTTATTATAGCTCTGTCACGCAGAAAAAAGCTGTCTTTTTTCTGTGGTCTGTTATATAACATTAGGGGTGTTCGTGGCAATTAACTTTTTAATCGACTAAGCAGGTCAAGTAAGAAACACTTAAATATTAAGTTAAATTTGAAAACTGTTTAAAAAAATATATATATCCCCATTCCACATTCCAGAATGTCATGTGACAACCTGATTGGCTTAGGAGTGATGATGTCACAAGGAAGTTTTTCCTTAAATAGGGTTGACAAACAGCAATTTTTAGTTCGTTACTTCGCAGCCTTCGTGTTCGCAGCTTTCAAACGTTCACTACAGAAACATTCGGAAACCTCTCAGAGTCATCGGATACAAACGCCAGCATGTATCCAAGATTACGGCAACCGAGACAAAACGATTACGCCGCCTCTCCTTCCTTGCGTGGCCGGCCAACTTCTCCAAATGGCCTCTTATCCACCCAAAGGGCATTACAGGAGAGTAGGAGTGAAAACAACCATCTCCAGAACAAAATTCAACAACTTGAAAAAGAAAAAGTTCACCTGGAGAAGAAGTGCTTACAAATGGAAGCACAAAACAAACACCTGGAAGAAACACTACAGCGCCAGCCCGACATCAACATTATTAATGAGGGCTGGGGGATCAAGTTTGCTCAAGCCAGAGAGCAGATTGTATTCCTCATCAAAGAAAACAAGCAAAAGAGCGCTGAAGTGAAAGAAATGTCCGAGCAGCTTCAAGGCAGGAAAGCCACGATTGATAAGCTAGAGTGGGATCTCCAATACATGGACCAACAGAATCACCTGCTCCAAAGAAAGCTTGATGAAGCTGAAGAAAAAAATAAAGACCTTCTTCAAGAGAAGGAGCAACAGCAAGAAAGACTGTCAGAAGAAAAGTGCACTATCAAGGACTTTGAGAGTAAAAATCAAAAGTTGCAAGGATTCTGTAATGAACTGAAGGTCAAAACAAGTGAGCTGCAGGGAGAAAAGGAAACTCTGGAAAAACGATGCTCACAGATGCAAAAAAGGATCGATCAAATGGCCAAAAACAACTCAGAGCTCATTAAGGGGATATTGTTGGAATTCAACAACTTGAAGCGGGAAAACACAGAAATGCAGGCGCAAAAGCAAAAGCAAGACAAAATGCATGAAGACCTGCAGTGTACGCTCCGCGACACCCAGAAAAGAAATGAGCAGCTAGAAGGCCTGCACAAAGAAGATCAAGTGAGAAATGCAGACCTGCAGAAGGCAAAGCTGACACAGGAGGCAACATCCAAAGAGCTCAAAGAACAGCTTGAAGAAACACGAGCAACATTAGAACAGGTGAAACAAACATGCAAGAAACTTGAGGAGCAAAACACCGAAACCATCCATGAGTTGAGAACCCTCATCCTGGAGAAAAAGGGACTCGTGGAAAAGTCCATGAAAAAGAAGAAAAGATTCTTCAGCTTTTTACGGAAGAGGGACAATACTGCTTCTTCAACTGATGTAGCCTCGTCTTGCTCCACCTCTGTTCACCCCCCCAACCAGTCCCGGCAGTTGACTGCCCCCTCCTGAGCCTGGTTCTGCCGGAGGTTTCTGCCCGTTTAAAGGCAGTTTTTCCTCCCCACTGTCGCCTAGTGCTTGCTCAGAGGGGATTGTTGGGGTTTCTCTCCTCTGCCTTGTTTCTTTATTTACTTGTTAACTTTTTGCTCTTACTTCATTTAACCTTGTTTCTTTATTTGCTTGTTAACTTTTTGTTCTTACCTCATTTAACCTTGTTTCTTTATTTACTTGTTAACTTTTTGCTCTTACTTCATTTAACCTTGTTTCTTTATTTGCTTGTTAACTTTTTGTTCTTACCTCATTTAACCTTGTTTCTTTATTTACTTGTTAACTTTTTGTTCTTACCTCATTTAACCTTGTTTCGTTATTTACTTGCTTGTTTAACTTTTTTTTCAACTTATCTAACAAAATAAAACAGTTGAATTTATCCTTTGAGTATTGTTCATCTAATCTTTACAGAGTTTTTCCAAAACACTTTCAAACATTCAGATCTGTCTTTCATTTTCTTCTTGAAACCTCATGAACGGTGACCTAAAAACTCTGGAACATGGTTTGAAACACTGAAATTGTTTCAGCTGAAACTGGCAAAGTCATACGTGCGTGTGTGTGTGTCACAGGTGATATGGTGTCACTAGTCCGGTCATCATGTTTAGGCTCATTCACGCCAAAATGATTTAGGCTAAATCTTTAAAACAGTGTCATTGCACACACTTTTCAATCACACAAATGCAGGATTAACTATTTGCAGTATCTTATCTGATTTATTATGAGAATGTCATGCCTGATCATTTGTACCCACACCATCAAAAATGGGGGCAAAAGGGAGGAGATCGCGTTTAATCGATTATAACACAAGGTCAGAAATATAAGTGCTGACATGAGTAGTGTCCACAGAAACCTCTGAGTCTCAGCTAAAAGCTCATGTAAACCATTTCTACAAACACCAAACAAAGCAAAGACACCAAACAGTTAAAAGAGCAGTTACGTCACCATGAATCTGTGGACAGGTAATATCCATATTTTGATTTATGATGTTCTGGAGTTAAATGGGAACCAAAGCATATTTTCAAAGGTGTTATATGCTATAAAATACTTTGAAAAATTAGGTGAGGGAAATGAAAAAGACATTTTTCTATGTTTGAGTCACAGTAACTTTGACATAGTAACATCTGCAGTAATATTTACAGCTCTGATGACATCTCACCAGCGTTAGCTTTATTTTGACACCAAGACTGTTTACACAGAGTTTGTAATTGCAGAGAAATACATTTATTTTGGTCATTTCATTTTGGAGCAGGAAGCTCACCCTTCTTGTTATACCCTTTAGATGAATACAGAGTTTTTTAATTAAATACATATTCTTTAAATAATGTTCCCTTTTATAAAAAGTAGGATCATTAAAAAAACAAAACATTTATTATAGCTCTGTCACGCAGAAAAAAGCTGTCTTTTTTCTGTGGTCTGTTATATAACATTAGGGGTGTTCGTGGCAATTAACTTTTTAATCGACTAAGCAGGTCAAGTAAGAAACACTTAAATATTAAGTTAAATTTGAAAACTGTTTAAAAAAATATATATATCCCCATTCCACATTCCAGAATGTCATGTGACAACCTGATTGGCTTAGGAGTGATGATGTCACAAGGAAGTTTTTCCTTAAATAGGGGTGACAAACAGCAATTTTTAGTTCGTTACTTCGCAGCCTTCGTGTTCGCAGCTTTCAAACGTTCACTACAGAAACATTCGGAAACCTCTCAGAGTCATCGGATACAAACGCCAGCATGTATCCAAGATTACGGCAACCGAGACAAAACGATTACGCCGCCTCTCCTTCCTTGCGTGGCCGGCCAACTTCTCCAAATAGCCTCTTATCCACCCAAAGGGCATTACAGGAGAGTAGGAGTGAAAACAACCATCTCCAGAACAAAATTCAACAACTTGAAAAAGAAAAAGTTCACCTGGAGAAGAAGTGCTTACAAATGGAAGCACAAAACAAACACCTGGAAGAAACACTACAGCGCCAGCCCGACATCAACATTATTAATGAGGGCTGGGGGATCAAGTTTGCTCAAGCCAGAGAGCAGATTGTATTCCTCATCAAAGAAAACAAGCAAAAGAGCGCTGAAGTGAAAGAAATGTCCGAGCAGCTTCAAGGCAGGAAAGCCACGATTGATAAGCTAGAGTGGGATCTCCAATACATGGACCAACAGAATCACCTGCTCCAAAGAAAGCTTGATGAAGCTGAAGAAAAAAATAAAGACCTTCTTCAAGAGAAGGCGCAACAGCAAGAAAGACTGTCAGAAGAAAAGTGCACTATCAAGGACTTTGAGAGTAAAAATCAAAAGTTGCAAGGATTCTGTAATGAACTGAAGGTCAAAACAAGTGAGCTGCAGGGAGAAAAGGAAACTCTGGAAAAACGATGCTCACAGATGCAAAAAAGGATCGATCAAATGGCCAAAAACAACTCAGAGCTCATTAAGGGGATATTGTTGGAATTCAACAACTTGAAGCGGGAAAACACAGAAATGCAGGCGCAAAAGCAAAAGCAAGACAAAATGCATGAAGACCTGCAGTGTACGCTCCGCGACACCCAGAAAAGAAATGAGCAGCTAGAAGGCCTGCACAAAGAAGATCAAGTGAGAAATGCAGACCTGCAGAAGGCAAAGCTGACACAGGAGGCAACATCCAAAGAGCTCAAAGAACAGCTTGAAGAAACACGAGCAACATTAGAACAGGTGGAACAAACATGCAAGAAACTTGAGGAGCAAAACACCGAAACCATCCATGAGTTGAGAACCCTCATCCTGGAGAAAAAGGGGCTCGTGGAAAAGTCCATGAAAAAGAAGAAAAGATTCTTCAGCTTTTTCCGGAAGAGGGACAATACTGCTTCTTCAACTGATGTAGCCTCGTCTTGCTCCACCTCTGTTCACCCCCCCAACCAGTCCCGGCAGTTGACTGCCCCCTCCTGAGCCTGGTTCTGCCGGAGGTTTCTGCCCGTTTAAAGGCAGTTTTTCCTCCCCACTGTCGCCTAGTGCTTGCTCAGAGGGGATTGTTGGGGTTTCTCTCCTCTGCCTTGTTTCTTTATTTACTTGTTAACTTTTTGCTCTTACTTCATTTAACCTTGTTTCTTTATTTGCTTGTTAACTTTTTGTTCTTACCTCATTTAACCTTGTTTCTTTATTTACTTGTTAACTTTTTGCTCTTACTTCATTTAACCTTGTTTCTTTATTTGCTTGTTAACTTTTTGCTCTTACTTCATTTAACCTTGTTTCTTTATTTACTTGTTAACTTTTTGCTCTTACTTCATTTGACCTTGTTTCTTTATTTGCTTGTTAACTTTTTGTTCTTACCTCATTTAACCTTGTTTCGTTATTTACTTGCTTGTTTAACTTTTTTTTCAACTTATCTAACAAAATAAAACAGTTGAATTTATCCTTTGAGTATTGTTCATCTAATCTTTACAGAGTTTTTCCAAAACACTTTCAAACATTCAGATCTGTCTTTCATTTTCTTCTTGAAACCTCATGAACGGTGACCTAAAAACTCTGGAACATGGTTTGAAACACTGAAATTGTTTCAGCTGAAACTGGCAAAGTCATACGTGCGTGTGTGTGTGTCACAGGTGATATGGTGTCACTAGTCCGGTCATCATGTTTAGGCTCATTCACGCCAAAATGATTTAGGCTAAATCTTTAAAACAGTGTCATTGCACACACTTTTCAATCACACAAATGCAGGATTAACTATTTGCAGTATCTTATCTGATTTATTATGAGAATGTCATGCCTGATCATTTGTACCCACACCATCAAAAATGGGGGCAAAAGGGAGGAGATCGCGTTTAATCGATTATAACACGAGGTCAGAAATATAAGTGCTGACATGAGTAGTGTCCACAGAAACCTCTGAGTCTCAGCTAAAAGCTCATGTAAACCATTTCTACAAACACCAAACAAAGCAAAGACACCAAACAGTTAAAAGAGCAGTTACGTCACCATGAATCTGTGGACAGGTAATATCCATATTTTGATTTATGATGTTCTGGAGTTAAATGGGAACCAAAGCATATTTTCAAAGGTGTTATATGCTATAAAATACTTTGAAAAATTAGGTGAGGGAAATGAAAAAGACATTTTTCTATGTTTGAGTCACAGTAACTTTGACATAGTAACATCTGCAGTAATATTTACAGCTCTGATGACATCTCACCAGCGTTAGCTTTATTTTGACACCAAGACTGTTTACACAGAGTTTGTAATTGCAGAGAAATACATTTATTTTGGTCATTTCATTTTGGAGCAGGAAGCTCACCCTTCTTGTTATACCCTTTAGATGAATACAGAGTTTTTTAATTAAATACATATTCTTTAAATAATGTTCCCTTTTATAAAAAGTAGGATCATTAAAAAAACAAAACATTTATTATAGCTCTGTCACGCAGAAAAAAGCTGTCTTTTTTCTGTGGTCTGTTATATAACATTAGGGGTGTTCGTGGCAATTAACTTTTTAATCGACTAAGCAGGTCAAGTAAGAAACACTTAAATATTAAGTTAAATTTGAAAACTGTTTAAAAATATATATATATCCCCATTCCACATTCCAGAATGTCATGTGACAACCTGATTGGCTTAGGAGTGATGATGTCACAAGGAAGTTTTTCCTTAAATAGGGGTGACAAACAGCAATTTTTAGTTCGTTACTTCGCAGCCTTCGTGTTCGCAGCTTTCAAACGTTCACTACAGAAACATTCGGAAACCTCTCAGAGTCATCGGATACAAACGCCAGCATGTATCCAAGATTACGGCAACCGAGACAAAACGATTACGCCGCCTCTCCTTCCTTGCGTGGCCGGCCAACTTCTCCAAATGGCCTCTTATCCACCCAAAGGGCATTACAGGAGAGTAGGAGTGAAAACAACCATCTCCAGAACAAAATTCAACAACTTGAAAAAGAAAAAGTTCACCTGGAGAAGAAGTGCTTACAAATGGAAGCACAAAACAAACACCTGGAAGAAACACTACAGCGCCAGCCCGACATCAACATTATTAATGAGGGCTGGGGGATCAAGTTTGCTCAAGCCAGAGAGCAGATTGTATTCCTCATCAAAGAAAACAAGCAAAAGAGCGCTGAAGTGAAAGAAATGTCCGAGCAGCTTCAAGGCAGGAAAGCCACGATTGATAAGCTAGAGTGGGATCTCCAATACATGGACCAACAGAATCACCTGCTCCAAAGAAAGCTTGATGAAGCTGAAGAAAAAAATAAAGACCTTCTTCAAGAGAAGGAGCAACAGCAAGAAAGACTGTCAGAAGAAAAGTGCACTATCAAGGACTTTGAGAGTAAAAATCAAAAGTTGCAAGGATTCTGTAATGAACTGAAGGTCAAAACAAGTGAGCTGCAGGGAGAAAAGGAAACTCTGGAAAAACGATGCTCACAGATGCAGAAAAGGATCGATCAAATGGCCAAAAACAACTCAGAGCTCATTAAGGGGATATTGTTGGAATTCAACAACTTGAAGCGGGAAAACACAGAAATGCAGGCGCAAAAGCAAAAGCAAGACAAAATGCATGAAGACCTGCAGTGTACGCTCCGCGACACCCAGAAAAGAAATGAGCAGCTAGAAGGCCTGCACAAAGAAGATCAAGTGAGAAATGCAGACCTGCAGAAGGCAAAGCTGACACAGGAGGCAACATCCAAAGAGCTCAAAGAACAGCTTGAAGAAACACGAGCAACATTAGAACAGGTGGAACAAACATGCAAGAAACTTGAGGAGCAAAACACCGAAACCATCCATGAGTTGAGAACCCTCATCCTGGAGAAAAAGGGGCTCGTGGAAAAGTCCATGAAAAAGAAGAAAAGATTCTTCAGCTTTTTCCGGAAGAGGGACAATACTGCTTCTTCAACTGATGTAGCCTCGTCTTGCTCCACCTCTGTTCACCCCCCCAACCAGTCCCGGCAGTTGACTGCCCCCTCCTGAGCCTGGTTCTGCCGGAGGTTTCTGCCCGTTTAAAGGCAGTTTTTCCTCCCCACTGTCGCCTAGTGCTTGCTCAGAGGGGATTGTTGGGGTTTCTCTCCTCTGCCTTGTTTCTTTATTTACTTGTTAACTTTTTGCTCTTACTTCATTTAACCTTGTTTCTTTATTTGCTTGTTAACTTTTTGTTCTTACCTCATTTAACCTTGTTTCTTTATTTACTTGTTAACTTTTTGTTCTTACCTCATTTAACCTTGTTTTGTTATTTACTTGCTTGTTTAACTTTTTTTTCAACTTATCTAACAAAATAAAACAGTTGAATTTATCCTTTGAGTATTGTTCATCTAATCTTTACAGAGTTTTTCCAAAACACTTTCAAACATTCAGATCTGTCTTTCATTTTCTTCTTGAAACCTCATGAACGGTGACCTAAAAACTCTGGAACATGGTTTGAAACACTGAAATTGTTTCAGCTGAAACTGGCAAAGTCATACGTGCGTGTGTGTGTGTCACAGGTGATATGGTGTCACTAGTCCGGTCATCATGTTTAGGCTCATTCACGCCAAAATGATTTAGGCTAAATCTTTAAAACAGTGTCATTGCACACACTTTTCAATCACACAAATGCAGGATTAACTATTTGCAGTATCTTATCTGATTTATTATGAGAATGTCATGCCTGATCATTTGTACCCACACCATCAAAAATGGGGGCAAAAGGGAGGAGATCGCGTTTAATCGATTATAACACGAGGTCAGAAATATAAGTGCTGACATGAGTAGTGTCCACAGAAACCTCTGAGTCTCAGCTAAAAGCTCATGTAAACCATTTCTACAAACACCAAACAAAGCAAAGACACCAAACAGTTAAAAGAGCAGTTACGTCACCATGAATCTGTGGACAGGTAATATCCATATTTTGATTTATGATGTTCTGGAGTTAAATGGGAACCAAAGCATATTTTCAAAGGTGTTATATGCTATAAAATACTTTGAAAAATTAGGTGAGGGAAATGAAAAAGACATTTTTCTATGTTTGAGTCACAGTAACTTTGACATAGTAACATCTGCAGTAATATTTACAGCTCTGATGACATCTCACCAGCGTTAGCTTTATTTTGACACCAAGACTGTTTACACAGAGTTTGTAATTGCAGAGAAATACATTTATTTTGGTCATTTCATTTTGGAGCAGGAAGCTCACCCTTCTTGTTATACCCTTTAGATGAATACAGAGTTTTTTAATTAAATACATATTCTTTAAATAATGTTCCCTTTTATAAAAAGTAGGATCATTAAAAAATTTAATGGTTTCAGCTTAGTTTATTTGATCTAAAACTTCAGTCCACGTTCGCAGGGATCAGCTGACACAGATCCCTGGCACAGGCTGGTTAGTTATTTAATTGTTTCAACTTAGTTTATTTTCTCTAAAAATTCAGTGCACGGTTGCAGGGATCAGTTGACACAGATCCCTGGCACAGGCTGGTTAGTTGTTTAGTGGTTTCAGCTTAGTTTATTTTCTCTAAAACTTCAGTGCACGGTTGCAGGGATCAGCTGACACAGATCGCTGGCACAGGCTGGTTAGTTATTTAATGGTTTCAACTTAGTTTATTTGATCTAAAACTTCAGTGCACGGTTGCAGGGATCAGGTGACACAGATCGCTGGCACAGGCTGGTTAGTTATTCAGTGGTTTCAGCTTAGTTTATTTGATCTAAAACTTCAGTACACGTTCGCAGGGATCAGCTGACACAGATCTCTGGCACAGGCTGGTTAGTTATTTAATGGTTTCAGCTTAGTTTATTTGATCTAAAACTTCAGTGCACGGTTGCAGGGATCAGCTGACACAGATCTCTGGCACAGGCTGGTTAGTTATTTAATGGTTTCAACTTAGTTTATTTTATCTTAAACTTCAGTGCACGGTCGCAGGGATCCGCTGACACAGATCGCTGGTTAGTTATTTAATGGTTTCAGCTTAGTTTATTTTATTTTAAACTTCAGTGCACGGTCGCAGGGATCCGCTGACACAGATCGCTGGTTAGTTATTTAATGGTTTCAGCTTAGTTTATTTTATCTAAAACTTCAGTGCACGGTTGCAGGGATCAGCTGACACAGATCCCTGGCACAGGCTGGTTAGTTATTTAATGGTTTTAACTTAGTTTATTTGATCTAAAACTTCAGTGCACGATTGCAGGGATCAGCTGAAACAGATCGCTGGTACAGGCTGGTTAGTTATTTAATGGTTTCAGCCATGTTTATCTAAAACTTCAGTGCACGGTCGCAGTGATCAGCTGACACAGATCGCTGGTTAGTTATATAATGGTTTCAGCTTTGTTTATTTGATCTACAACATCAGTCCACGTTCGCAGGGATCAGCTGACACAGATCGCTGGCACAGCCTGGTTGGTTATTTAATGGTTTCAGCTTAGTTTATTTGATCTAAAACTTCAGTGCACGGTTGCAGGGATCAGCTGACACAGATCGCTCGCACAGGCTGGTTAGTTATTTAATGGTCTCAGGTTAGTTTATTTGATCTAAGACTTCAGTGCATGGTCGCAAAGATCAGCTGACACAGATCCCTGGCA
The DNA here is from genome assembly GCF_057382095.1 of Aulonocara sp. 'chitande type north' Nkhata Bay. NCBI lineage: Eukaryota > Metazoa > Chordata > Actinopteri > Cichliformes > Cichlidae > Aulonocara > Aulonocara sp. 'chitande type north' Nkhata Bay. Next base: position 56,846,586 of record NC_141346.1, on the reverse strand, counting down.
CAGGCTGGTTAGTTATTTAATTGTTTCAGCTTAGTTTATCTAAAACTTCAGTGCACGGTTGCAGGGATCAGCTGACACAGATCGCTGGCACAGGCTGGTTAGTTATTTAATGGTTTAGGTTTGGTTTATTTGATCTAAAACTTCAGTCCACATTCGCAGGGATCAGCTGACACAGATCGCTGGCACAGGCTGGTTAGTTATTTAATTGTTTCAGCTTAGTTTATCTAAAACTTCAGTGCACGGTTGCAGGGATCAGCTGACACAGATCGCTGGCACAGGCTGGTTAGTTATTTAATGGTTTAGGTTTGGTTTATTTGATCTAAAACTTCAGTCCACATGCGCAGGGATCAGCTGACACAGATCGCTGGCACAGGCTGGTTAGTTATTTAATTGTTTCAGCTTAGTTTATCTAAAACTTCAGTGCACGGTTGCAGGGATCAGCTGACACAGATCGTTGGCACAGGCTGGTTAGTTATTTAATGGTTTCAACTTAGTTTATCTAAAACTTCAGTGCACGGTTGCAGGAATCAGCTGACACAGATCGCTGGCACAGGCTGGTTAGTTATTTAATGGTTTCGGTTTGGTTTATTTTATCTAAAACTTCAGTGCACGGTTGCAGGGATCAGATGAAACAGATCGCTGGCACAGGCTGGTTAGTTATTTAATGGTTTCAGCTTAGTTTATCTAAAACTTCAGTGCACGGTTGCAGGGATCAGCTGACACAGATCCCTGGCACAGGCTGGTTAGTTATTTAATGGTTTTAACTTAGTTTATTTGATCTAAAACTTCAGTGCACGATTGCAGGGATCAGCTGAAACAGATCGCTGGTACAGGTTAGTTATTTAATGGTTTCAACCAAGTTTATCTAAAACTTCAGTGCGCGGTTGCAGGGATCAGCTGACACAGATCCCTTGCACAGGCTGGTTAGTTATTTAATGGGTTCAACTTAGTTTATTTTATCTAAAACTTCAGTGCACGGTCGCAGGGATCTGCTGACACAGATCGCTGGCACAGGCTGGCTAGTTATTTAATGGTTTCAGCTTAGTTTATTTGATCTAAAACTTCAGTGCACGCTTGCAGGGATCAGCTGACACAGATCGCTGTCACAGGCTGGTTAGTTACTTAAATGGTTTCAGGTTAGTTTATTTGATCTAAGACTTCAGTGCATGGTCGCAAAGATCAGCTGACACAGATCCCTGGCACAGGCTGGTTAGTTATTTAATGGTTTCAACTTAGTTTATTTTCTCTAAAACTTCAGTGCACGGTTGCAGGGATCAGCTGACACAGATCGCTGGCACAGGCTGGTTAGTTATTTAATGGTTTCAGCTTTGTTTATTTGATCTACAACTTCAGTCCACGTTCGCAGGGATCAGCTGACACAGATCTCTGGCACAGCCTGGTTGGTTATTTAATGGTTTCAGCTTAGTTTATTTGATCTAAAACTTCAGTGCACGGTTGCAGGGATCAGCTGACACAGATCGCTGGCACAGGCTGGTTAGTTATTTAATGGTTTCAGCCAAGTTTATCTAAAACTTCAGTGCGCGGTTGCAGGGATCAGCTGACACAGATCGCTGGCACAGGCTGGTTAGTTATTTAATGGTTTCAGCCAAGTTTATCTAAAACTTCAGTGCGCGGTTGCAGGGATCAGCTGACACAGATCCCTTGCACAGGCTGGTTAGTTATTTAATGGTTTCAACTTAGTTTATTTTATCTAAAACTTCAGTGCACGGTCGCAGGGATCCGCTGACACAGATCCCTGGCACAGGCTGGTTAGCTATTTAATGGTTTCAGCTTAGTTTATCTAAAACTTCAGTGCACGGTTGCAGGGATCAGCTGACACAGATCCCTGGCACAGGCTGGTTAGCTATTTAATGGTTTTAACTTAGTTTATTTGATCTAAAACTTCAGTGCACGGTTGCAGGGATCAGCTGAAACAGATCGCTGGTACAGGCTGGTTAGTTATTTAATGGTTTCAGCTTAGTTTATTTGATCTAAAACTTCAGTGCACGGTTGCAGGGATCAGTTGACAAAGATTCCTGGCACAGGCTGGTTAGTTGTTTAGTGGTTTCAGCTTAGTTTATTTTCTCTAAAACTTCAGTGCACGGTTGCAGGGATCAGCTGACACAGATCGCTGGCACAGGCTGGTTAGTTATTTAATGGTTTCAACTTAGTTTATTTGATCTAAAACTTCAGTGCACGGTTGCAGGGATCAGGTGACACAGATCGCTGGCACAGGCTGGTTAGTTATTCAGTGGTTTCAGCTTAGTTTATTTGATCTAAAACTTCAGTACACGTTCGCAGGGATCAGCTGACACAGATCTCTGGCACAGGCTGGTTAGTTATTTAATGGTTTCAGCTTAGTTTATTTGATCTAAAACTTCAGTGCACGGTTGCAGGGATCAGCTGACACAGATCGCTCGCACAGGCTGGTTGGTTATTTAATGGTTTCAGGTTAGTTTATTTGATCTAAGACTTCAGTGCACGTTCGCAAAGATCAGCTGAAACAGATCGCTGGCACAGATCCCTTGCACAGGCTGGTTAGTTATTTAATGGTTTCAACTTAGTTTATTTTATCTTAAACTTCAGTGCACGGTCGCAGGGATCCGCTGACACAGATCGCTGGTTAGTTATTTAATGGTTTCAGCTTAGTTTATTTTATTTTAAACTTCAGTGCACGGTCGCAGGGATCCGCTGACACAGATCGCTGGTTAGTTATTTAATGGTTTCAGCTTAGTTTATTTTATCTAAAACTTCAGTGCACGGTTGCAGGGATCAGCTGACACAGATCCCTGGCACAGGCTGGTTAGTTATTTAATGGTTTTAACTTAGTTTATTTGATCTAAAACTTCAGTGCACGATTGCAGGGATCAGCTGAAACAGATCGCTGGTACAGGCTGGTTAGTTATTTAATGGTTTCAGCCATGTTTATCTAAAACTTCAGTGCACGGTTGCAGTGATCAGCTGACACAGATCGCTGGTTAGTTATATAATGGTTTCAGCTTTGTTTATTTGATCTACAACTTCAGTCCACGTTCGCAGGGATCAGCTGACACAGATCTCTGGCACAGCCTGGTTGGTTATTTAATGGTTTCAGCTTAGTTTATTTGATCTAAAACTTCAGTGCACGGTTGCAGGGATCAGCTGACACAGATCCCTGACACACGCTGGTTAGTTATTTAATGGTTTCAACTTAGTTTATTTTCTCTAAAAATTCAGTGCACGGTTGCAGGGATCAGTTGACAAAGATTCCTGGCACAGGCTGGTTAGTTGTTTAGTGGTTTCAGCTTAGTTTATTTTCTCTAAAACTTCAGTGCACGGTTGCAGGGATCAGCTGACACAGATCGCTGACACACGCTGGTTAGTTATTTAATGGTTTCAGCTTACTTTATTTTCTGTAAAACTTCAGTGCACAGTTCCAGGGATCAGCTAACACAGATCCCTGACACACGCTGGTTAGTTATTTAATGGTTTCAACTTAGTTTATTTTCTCTAAAAATTCAGTGCACGGTTGCAGGGATCAGTTGACAAAGATTCCTGGCACAGGCTGGTTAGTTGTTTAGTGGTTTCAGCTTAGTTTATTTTCTCTAAAACTTCAGTGCACGGTTGCAGGGATCAGCTGACACAGATCGCTGGCACAGGCTGGTTAGTTGTTTAGTGGTTTCAGCTTAGTTTATTTTCTCTAAAACTTCAGTGCACGGTTGCAGGGATCAGCTGACACAGATCGCTGGCACAGGCTGGTTAGTTGTTTAGTGGTTTCAGCTTAGTTTATTTGATCTAAAACTTCAGTCCACGTTCGCAGGGATCAGCTGACACAGATCTCTGGCACAGGCTGGTTGGTTATTTAATGGTTTCAGCTTAGTTTATTTGATCTAAAACTTCAGTGCACGTTCGCAGGGATCAGCTGACACAGATCTCTGGCACAGCCTGGTTGGTTATTTAATGGTTTCAGCTTAGTTTATTTGATCTAAAACTTCAGTGCACGGTTGCAGGGATCAGCTGACACAGATCGCTCGCACAGGCTGGTTGGTTATTTAATGGTTTCAGGTTAGTTTATTTGATCTAAAACTTCAGTGCACGTTCGCAAAGATCAGCTGAAACAGATCGCTGGCACAGATCCCTTGCACAGGCTGGTTAGTTATTTAATGGTTTCAACTTAGTTTATTTTACCTAAAACTTCAGTGCACGGTCGCAGGGATCCGCTGACACAGATCGCTGGTTAGTTATTTAATGGTTTCAGCTTAGTTTATTTTATCTAAAACTTCAGTGCACGGTCGCAGGGATCAGCTGACACAGATCCCTGGCACAGGCTGGTTAGTTATTTAATGGTTTTAACTTAGTTTATTTGATCTAAAACTTCAGTGCACGATTGCAGGGATCAGCTGAAACAGATCGCTGGTACAGGCTGGTTAGTTATTTAATGGTTTCAGCCATGTTTATCTAAAACTTCAGTGCACGGTTGCAGGGATCAGCTGACACAGATCCCTTGCACAGGCTGGTTAGTTATTTAATGGTTTCAGCTTAGTTTATTTGATCTAAAACTTCAGTGCACGGTTGCAGGGATCAGCTGACACAGATCCCTGGCACAGGCTGGTTAGTTATTTAATGGTTTCAGCCAAGTTTATCTAAAACTTCAGTGCACGGTTGCAGGGATCAGATGACAAAGATAGCTGGCACAGGCTGGTTAGTTATTTAATGGTTTCAGCTTAGTTTATCTAAAACTTCAGTGCACGGTTGCAGGGATCAGCTGACACAGAATCGCTGGTACAGACTGGTTAGTTATTTAATGGTTTAGGTTTGGTTTATTTGATCTAAAACTTCAGTCCACATTCGCAGGGATCAGCTGACACAGATCGCTGGCACAGGCTGGTTAGTTATTTAATTGTTTCAGCTTAGTTTATCTAAAACTTCAGTGCACGGTTGCAGGGATCAGCTGACACAGATCGCTGGCACAGGCTGGTAAGTTATTTAATGGTTTCAACTTAGTTTATCTAAAACTTCAGTGCACGGTTGCAGGAATCAGCTGACACAGATCGCTGGCACAGGCTGGTTAGTTATTTAATGGTTTCGGTTTGGTTTATTTTATCTAAAACTTCAGTGCACGGTTGCAGGGATCAGATGAAACAGATCGCTGGCACAGGCTGGTTAGTTATTTAATGGTTTCAGCTTAGTTTATCTAAAACTTCAGTGCACGGTTGCAGGGATCAGCTGACACAGATCCCTGGCACAGGCTGGTTAGTTATTTAATGGTTTTAACTTAGTTTATTTGATCTAAAACTTCAGTGCACGATTGCAGGGATCAGCTGAAACAGATCGCTGGTACAGGCTGGTTAGTTATTTAATGGTTTCAGCCAAGTTTATCTAAAACTTCAGTGCGCGGTTGCAGGGATCAGCTGACACAGATCCCTTGCACAGGCTGGTTAGTTATTTAATGGTTTCAACTTAGTTTATTTTATCTAAAACTTCAGTGCACGGTCGCAGGGATCCGCTGACACAGATGGCTGGCACAGGCTGGCTAGTTATTTAATGGTTTCAGCTTAGTTTATCTAAAACTTCAGTGCACGGTTGCAGGGATCAGCTGACACAGATCCCTGGCACAGGCTGGTTAGTTATTTAATGGTTTTAACTTAGTTTATTTGATCTAAAACTTCAGTGCACGATTGCAGGGATCAGCTGAAACAGATCGCTGGTACAGGTTAGTTATTTAATGGTTTCAGCCAAGTTTATCTAAAACTTCAGTGCGCGGTTGCAGGGATCAGCTGACACAGATCCCTTGCACAGGCTGGTTAGTTATTTAATGGTTTCAACTTAGTTTATTTTATCTAAAACTTCAGTGCACGGTCGCAGGGATCTGCTGACACAGATCGCTGGCACAGGCTGGTTAGTTATTTAATGGTTTCAGCTTAGTTTATCTAAAACTTCAGTGCACGGTCGCAGTGATCAGCTGACACAGATCGCTGGTTAGTTATTTAATGGTTTCAGCTTAGTTTATTTGATCTAAAACTTCAGTGCACGGTTGCAGGGATCAGCTGACACAGATCGCTGGCACAGGCTGGTTAGTTATTTAATGGTTTCAGGTTAGTTTATTTGATCTAAGACTTCAGTGCACGGTTGCAGGGATCAGCTGAAACAGATCGCTGGCTAGTTATTTAATGGTTTCAGCTTAGTTTATTTGATTTACAACTTCAGTCCACGTTCGCAGGGATCAGCTGAAACAGATCGCTGGCACAGGCTGGTTAGTTATTTAATACTTTCAACTTAGTTTATTTGATCTAAAACTTCAGTGCACGCTTGCAGGGATCAGCTGACACAGATCGCTGGCACAGGCTGGTTAGTTATTTAATGGTTTCAGCTTAGTTTATTTGATCTAAAACTTCAGTGCACGGTTGCAGGGATCAGCTGACACAGATCGCTGTCACAGGCTGGTTAGTTATTTAAATGGTTTCAACTTAGTTTATCATAAAAAACTTCAGTGCACAGTTGCAGGAATCAGCTGAAACAGATCGCTGGCACAGGCTGGTTAGTTATTTAATGGTTTCAGCTTAGTTTATCTAAAACTTCAGTGCACGGTTGCAGGGATCAGCTGACACAGATCGCTGGCACAGGCTGGTTAGTTATTTAATGGTTTCGGTTTGGTTTATTTTATCTAAAACTTCAGTGCACGGTTGCAGGGATCAGCTGACACAGATCGCTGGCACAGGCTGGTTAGTTATTTAATGGTTTCAGCTTAGTTTATCTAAAACTTCAGTGCACGGTTGCAGGGATCAGATGAAACAGATCGCTGGCACAGGCTGGCTAGTTATTTAATGGTTTCAGCTTAGTTTATCTAAAACTTCAGTGCACGGTTGCAGGGATCAGCTGACACAGATCCCTGGCACAGGCTGGCTAGTTATTTAATGGTTTCAGCTTAGTTTATCTAAAACTTCAGTGCACGGTTGCAGGGATCAGCTGAAACAGATCGCTGGTACAGGCTGGTTAGTTATTTAATGGTTTCAGCCAAGTTTATCTAAAACTTCAGTGCACGGTTGCAGGGATCAGCTGACACAGATCCCTGGCACAGGCTGGCTAGTTATTTAATGGTTTCAGCTTAGTTTATCTAAAACTTCAGTGCACGGTTGCAGGGATCAGCTGACACAGATCCCTGGCACAGGCTGGTTAGTTATTTAATGGTTTTAACTTAGTTTATTTGATCTAAAACTTCAGTGCACGATTGCAGGGATCCGCTGACACAGATCGCTGGCACAGGCTGGTTAGTTATTTAATGGTTTCAGCTTAGTTTATTTGATCTAAAACTTCAGTGCACGGTTGCAGGGATCAGCTGACACAGATCGCTGTCACAGGCTGGTTAGTTATTTAAATGGTTTCAACTTAGTTTATCATAAAAAACTTCAGTGCACGGTTGCAGGGATCAGCTGACACAGATCGCTGGCACAGGCTGGTTAGTTATTTAATGGTTTCAGCTTAGTTTATCTAAAACTTCAGTGCACGGTTGCAGGGATCAGCTGACACAGATCGCTGGCACAGGCTGGTTAGTTATTTAATGGTTTCAACTTAGTTTATCTAAAACTTCAGTGCACGGTTGCAGGAATCAGCTGACACAGATCGCTGGCACAGGCTGGTTAGTTATTTAATGGTTTCGGTTTGGTTTATTTTATCTAAAACTTCAGTGCACGGTTGCAGGGATCAGCTGACACAGATCGCTGGCACAGGCTGGTTAGTTATTTAATGGTTTCAGCTTAGTTTATCTAAAACTTCAGTGCACGGTTGCAGGGATCAGATGAAACAGATCGCTGGCACAGGCTGGCTAGTTATTTAATGGTTTCAGCTTAGTTTATCTAAAACTTCAGTGCACGGTTGCAGGGATCAGCTGACACAGATCCCTGGCACAGGCTGGCTAGTTATTTAATGGTTTCAGCTTAGTTTATCTAAAACTTCAGTGCACGGTTGCAGGAATCAGCTGACACAGATCGCTGGCACAGGCTGGTTAGTTATTTAATGGTTTCGGTTTGGTTTATTTTATCTAAAACTTCAGTGCACGGTTGCAGGGATCAGCTGACACAGATCGCTGGCACAGGCTGGTTAGTTATTTAATGGTTTCAGCTTAGTTTATCTAAAACTTCAGTGCACGGTTGCAGGGATCAGCTGAAACAGATCGCTGGTACAGGCTGGTTAGTTATTTAATGGTTTCAGCCAAGTTTATCTAAAACTTCAGTGCACGGTTGCAGGGATCAGCTGACACAGATGCCTGGCACAGGCTGGTTAGTTATTTAATGGTTTCAGCTTAGTTTATTTGATCTAAAACTTCAGTGCACGATTGCAGGGATCAGCTGAAACAGATCGCTGGTACAGGCTGGTTAGTTATTTAATGGTTTCAGACAAGTTTATCTAAAACTTCAGTGCGCGGTTGCAGGGATCAGCTGACACAGATCCCTTGCACAGGCTGGTTAGTTATTTAAATGGTTTCAGGTTAGTTTATTTGATCTAAGACTTCAGTGCATGGTCGCAAAGATCAGCTGACACAGATCCCTGGCACAGGCTGGTTAGTTATTTAATGGTTTCAACTTAGTTTATTTTCTCTAAAACTTCAGTGCACGGTTGCAGGGATCAGCTAACACAGATCCCTGACACACGCTGGTTAGTTATTTAATGGTTTCAACTTAGTTTATTTTCTCTAAAACTTCAGTGCACGGTTGCAGGGATCAGCTGACACAGATCGCTGGCACAGGCTGGTTAGTTATTTAGTGGTTTCAGCTTAGTTTATTTGATCTAAAACTTCAGTGCACGGTCGCAGTGATCAGCTGACACAGATCGCTGGTTAGTTATTTAATGGTTTCAGCTTTGTTTATTTGATCTACAACTTGAGTGCACGGTTCCAGGGATCAGCTGACACAGATCGCTCGCACAGGCTGATTGGTTATTTAATGGTTTCAGCTTAGTTTATTTGATCTAAGACTTCAGTGCATGGTCGCAGGGATCAGCTGACACAGATCCCTGGCACAGGCTGGTTAGTTATTTAATTGTTTCAGCTTACTTTATTTTCTGTAGAACTTCAGTGCACAGTTGCAGGGATCAGTTGACAAAGATTCCTGGCACAGGCTGGTTAGTTATTGAATGGTTTCAGCTTAGTTTATTTGATCTAAAACTTCAGTGCACGGTTGCAGGGATCAGCTGACACAGATCGCTGTCACAGGCTGGTTAGTTATTTAATGGTTTTAACTTAGTTTATTTGATCTAAAACTTCAGTGCACGATTGCAGGGATCAGCTGAAACAGATCGCTGGTACAGGCTGGTTAGTTATTTAATGGTTTCAGCCAAGTTTATCTAAAACTTCAGTGCGCGGTTGCAGGGATCAGCTGACACAGATCGCTGGCACAGGCTGGTTAGTTGTTTAATGGTTTCAGCCAAGTTTATCTAAAACTTCAGTGCACGGTTGCAGGGATCAGCTGACACAGATCGCTGTCACAGGCTGGTTAGTTATTTAATGGTTTTAACTTAGTTTATTTTCTCTAAAACTTCAGTGCACGGTTGCAGGGATCAGCTGACACAGATCGCTGGCACAGGCTGGTTAGTTGTTTAGTGGTTTCAGCTTAGTTTATTTGATCTAAAACTTCAGTGCACGGTTGCAGGGATCAGCTGACACAGATCGCTCGCACAGGCTGGTTGGTTATTTAATGGTTTCAGGTTAGTTTATTTGATCTAAGACTTCAGTGCACGTTCGCAAAGATCAGCTGAAACAGATCGCTGGCACAGATCCCTTGCACAGGCTGGTTAGTTATTTAATGGTTTCAACTTAGTTTATTTTATCTTAAACTTCAGTGCACGGTCGCAGGGATCAGCTGACACAGATCGCTGGCACAGGCTGGTTAGTTATTTAATGGTTTCAGCTTAGTTTATTTGATCTAAGACTTCAGTGCACGGTTGCAGGGATCAGCTGACACAGATCGCTGGCACAGGCTGGTTAGTTATTTAATGGTTTCAACTTAGTTTATTTTATCTACAACTTCAGTGCACGGTCGCAGTGATCAGCTGACACAGATCGCTGGTTAGTTATTTAATGGTTTCAGCTTAGTTTATTTTATCTACAACTTCAGTCCACGTTCGCAGGGATCAGCTGACACAGATCGCTGGCACAGGCTGGTTAGTTATTTAATGGTTTCAACTTAGTTTATTTTATCTACAACTTCAGTCCACGTTCGCAGGGATCAGCTGACACAGATCTCTGGCACAGGCTGGTTGGTTATTTAATGGTTTCAGCTTAGTTTATTTGATCTAAAACTTCAGTGCACGGTTGCAGGGATCAGCTGACACAGATCGCTGGCACAGGCTGGTTAGTTATTTAATGGTTTCAGCTTAGTTTATTTGATCTAAAACTTCAGTGCACGGTTGCAGGGATCAGGTGACACAGATCGTTGGCACAGGCTGGTTAGTTATTTAATGGTTTCAACTTAGTTTATCTAAAACTTCAGTGCACGGTTGCAGGGATCAGCTGACACAGATCGCTGGCACAGGCTGGCTAGTTATTTAATGGTTTCAGCTTAGTTTATCTAAAACTTCAGTGCACGGTTGCAGGGATCAGCTGACACAGATCGCTGGCACAGGCTGGCTAGTTATTTAATGGTTTCAGCTTAGTTTATCTAAAACTTCAGTGCACGGTTGCAGGGATCAGCTGACACAGATCCCTGGCACAGGCTGGCTAGTTATTTAATGGTTTCAGCTTAGTTTATCTAAAACTTCAGTGCACGGTTGCAGGAATCAGATGAAACAGATCGCTGGCACAGGCTGGCTAGTTATTTAATGGTTTCAGCTTAGTTTATCTAAAACTTCAGTGCACGGTTGCAGGGATCAGCTGACACAGATCCCTGGCACAGGCTGGCTAGTTATTTAATGGTTTCAGCTTAGTTTATCTAAAACTTCAGTGCACGGTTGCAGGAATCAGCTGACACAGATCGCTGGCACAGGCTGGTTAGTTATTTAATGGTTTCGGTTTGGTTTATTTTATCTAAAACTTCAGTGCACGGTTGCAGGGATCACCTGACACAGATCGCTGGCACAGGCTGGTTAGTTATTTAATGGTTTCAGCTTAGTTTATCTAAAACTTCAGTGCACGGTTGCAGGGATCAGCTGAAACAGATCGCTGGTACAGGCTGGTTAGTTATTTAATGGTTTCAGCCAAGTTTATCTAAAACTTCAGTGCACGGTTGCAGGGATCAGCTGACACAGATCCCTGGCACAGGCTGGTTAGTTATTTAAATGGTTTCAACTTAGTTTATCATAAAAAACTTCAGTGCACGGTTGCAGGAATCAGCTGAAACAGATCGCTGGCACAGGCTGGTTAGTTATTTAATGGTTTCAGCTTAGTTTATCTAAAACTTCAGTGCACGGTTGCAGGGATCAGCTGACACAGATCGCTGTCACAGGCTGGTTAGTTATTTAAATGGTTTCAACTTAGTTTATCATAAAAAACTTCAGTGCACGGTTGCAGGAATCAGCTGAAACAGATCGCTGGCACAGGCTTGTTAGTTATTTAATGGTTTCAGCTTAGTTTATCTAAAACTTCAGTGCACGGTTGCAGGGATCAGCTGACACAGATCGTTGGCACAGGCTGGTTAGTTATTTAATGGTTTCAACTTAGTTTATCTAAAACTTCAGTGCAAGGTTGCAGGAATCAGATGAAACAGATCGCTGGCACAGGCTGGCTAGTTATTTAATGGTTTCAGCTTAGTTTATCTAAAAATTCAGTGCACTGTTGCAGGGATCAGCTGACACAGATCCCTGGCACAGGCTGGCTAGTTATTTAATGGTTTCAGCTTAGTTTATCTAAAACTTCAGTGCACGGTTGCAGGAATCAGCTGACACAGATCGCTGGCACATGCTGGTTAGTTATTTAATGTTTTCGGTTTGGTTTATTTTATCTAAAACTTCAGTGCACGGTTGCAGGGATCAGCTGGCACAGATCGCTCGCACAGGCTGGTTAGTTATTTAATGGTTTCAGGTTAGTTTATTTGATCTAAGACTTCAGTGCATGGTCCAAAGATCAGCTGACACAGATCCCTGACACACGCTGGTTAGTTATTTAATGGTTTCAACTTAGTTTATTTTCTCTAAAAATTCAGTGCACGGTTGCAGGGATCAGTTAACAAAGATTCCTGGCACAGGCTGGTTAGTTATTTAATGGTTTCAACTTAGTTTATTTTCTCTAAAACTTCAGTGCACGGTTGCAGGGATCAGCTGGCACAGATCGCTCGCACAGGCTGGTTAGTTATTTAATGGTTTCAGGTTAGTTTATTTGATCTAAGACTTCAGTGCATGGTCCAAAGATCAGCTGACACAGATCGCTGGCACAGGCTGGTTAGTTATTTAGTGGTTTCAGCTTAGTTTATTTGATCTAAAACTTCAGTCCACGTTCGCAGGGATCAGCTGACACAGATCTCTGGCACAGCCTGGTTGGTTATTTAATGGTTTCAGCTTAGTTTATTTGATCTAAAACTTCAGTGCACGGTTGCAGGGATCAGCTGACACAGATCGCTGGCACAGGCTGGTTGGTTATTTAATGGTTTCAGGTTAGTTTATTTGATCTAAGACTTCAGTGCACGTTCGCAAAGATCAGCTGAAACAGATCGCTGGCACAGGCTGGTTAGTTATTTAATGGTTTCAACTTAGTTTATTTTATCTTAAACTTCAGTGCACGGTCGCAGGGATCAGCTGACACAGATCGCTGGCACAGGCTGGTTAGTTATTTAATTGTTTCAGCTTACTTTATTTTCTGTAAAACTTCAGTGCACAGTTGCAGGGATCAGCTGACACAGATCCCTGACACACACTGGTTAGTTATTTAATGGTTTCAGCTTAGTTTATCTAAAACTTCAGTGCACGGTTGCAGGGATCAGATGAAACAGATCGCTGGCACAGGCTGGCTAGTTATTTAATGGTTTCAGCTTAGTTTATCTAAAACTTCAGTGCACGGTTGCAGGGATCAGGTGACACAGATCCCTGGCACAGGCTGGTTAGTTATTTAATGGTTTTAACTTAGATTATTTGATCTAAAACTTCAGTGCACGATTGCAGGGATCAGCTGAAACAGATCGCTGGTACAGGCTGGTTAGTTATTTAATGGTTTCAACTTAGTTTATTTTATCTAAAACTTCAGTGCACGGTCGCAGGGATCCGCTGACACAGATCGCTGGCACAGGCTGGTTAGTTATTTAATGGTTTCAGCTTAGTTTATTTGATCTAAAACTTCAGTGCACGGTTGCAGGGATCAGCTGACACAGATCGCTCGCACAGGCTGGTTAGTTATTTAGTGGTTTCAGCTTAGTTTATTTGATCTAAAACTTCAGTGCACAGTCGCAGTGATCAACTGACACAGATCGCTGGTTAGTTATTTAATGGTTTCAGCCTTGTTTATTTGATCTACAACTTCAGTCCACGTTCGCAGGGATCAGCTGACACAGATCTCTGGCACAGGCTGGTTAGTTATTTAATGGTTTCAGCTTAGTTTATTTGATCTAAAACTTCAGTGCACGGTTGCAGGGATCAGCTGACACAGATCGCTCGCACAGGCTGGTTAGTTATTTAATGGTTTCAGGTTAGTTTATTTGATCTAAGACTTCAGTACATGGTCGCAAAGATCAGCTGACACAGATCCCTGGCACAGGCTGGTTAGTTATTTAATGGTTTCAGCTTACTTTATTTTCTGTAAAACTTCAGTGCACAGTTGCAGGGATCAGCTAACACAGATCCCTGACACACGCTGGTTAGTTGTTTAGTGGTTTCAGCTTAGTTTATTTGATCTAAAACTTCAGTCCACGTTCGCAGGGATCAGCTGACACAGATCTCTGGCACAGCCTGGTTGGTTATTTAATGGTTTCAGCTTAGTTTATTTGATCTAAAACTTCAGTGCACGGTTGCAGGGATCAGCTGACACAGATCGCTCGCACAGGCTGGTTGGTTATTTAATGGTTTCAGGTTAGTTTATTTGATCTAAGACTTCAGTGCACGTTCGCAAAGATCAGCTGAAACAGATCGCTGGCACAGGCTGGTTAGTTATTTAATGGTTTCAACTTAGTTTATTTTATCTTAAACTTCAGTGCACGGTCGCAGGGATCCGCTGACACAGATCGCTGGTTAGTTATTTAATGGTTTCAGCTTAGTTTATTTTATCTAAAACTTCAGTGCACGGTCGCAGGGATCAGCTGACACAGATCGCTGGTTAGTTATTTAATGGTTTCAGCTTTGTTTATTTGATCTAAAACTTCAGTCCACGTTCGCAGGGATCAGCTGACCCAGATCGCTGGCACAGGCTGGTTAGTTATTTAATGGTTTCAGCTTAGTTTATTTGATCTAAAACTTCAGTGCACGGTTGCAGGGATCAGCTGACACAGATCGCTGGCACAGGCTGGTTAGTTATTTAATGGTTTCAGCTTAGTTTATTTGATCTAAAACTTCAGTGCACGGTTGCAGGAATCAGCTGACACAGATCGCTGGCACAGGCTGGTTAGTTATTTAAATGGTTTCAAATTAGTTTATCATAAAAAACTTCAGTGCACGGTTGCAGGAATCAGCTGACACAGATCCCTGGCACAGGCTGGTTAGTTATTTAATGGTTTCAACTTAGTTTATTTTATCTAAAACTTCAGTGCACGTTTGCAAGGATCAGCTGACAAAGATCGCTGGCACAGGCTGGTTAGTTATTTAATGGTTTCAGCTTAGTTTATTTTATCTAAAACTTCAGTGCACGGTTGCAGGGATCAGCTGACACAGATCGCTGGCACAGGCTGGTTAGTTATTTAATAGTTTCAGCTTTGTTTATTTGATCTACAACTTCTGTCCACGTTCGCAGGGATCAGCTGACACAGATCCCTGGCACAGGCTGGTTAGTTATTTAATAGTTTCAACTTAGTTTATTTGATCTAAAACTTCAGTGCACGGTTGCAGGGATCAGCTGACACAGATCGCTGGCACAGGCTGGTTAGTTATTTAATGGTTTCAGCTTAGTTTATCTAAAACTTCAGTGCACGGTTGCAGGGATCAGCTGACACAGATCGCTCGCACAGGCTGGTTAGTTATTTAATAGTTTCAACTTAGTTTATTTGATCTAAAACTTCAGTGCACGGTTGCAGGGCTCAGCTGACACAGATCGCTGGCACAGGCTGGTTAGTTATTTAATGGTTTCAGCTTAGTTTATCTAAAACTTCAGTGCACGGTTGCAGGGATCAGCTGACACAGATCGCTGGCACAGGCTGGTTAGTTATTTAATGGTTTCAGCTTAGTTTATCTAAAACTTCAGTGCACGGTTGCAGGGATCAGCTGACACAGATCGCTGGCACAGGCTGGTTAGTTATTTAATGGTTTCAACTTAGTTTATTTTCTCTAAAACTTCAGTGCACGGTTGCAGGGATCAGCTGACACAGATCGCTGGCACAGGCTGGTTAGTTATTTAGTGGTTTCAGCTTAGTTTATCTAAAACTTCAGTCCACGTTCGCAGGGATCAGCTGACACAGATCTCTGGCACAGCCTGGTTGGTTATTTAATGGTTTCAGCTTAGTTTATTTGATCTAAAACTTCAGTCCACGTTCGCAGGGATCAGCTGACACAGATCTCTGGCACAGCCTGGTTGGTTATTTAATGGTTTCAGCTTAGTTTATTTGATCTAAAACTTCAGTGCACGGTTGCAGGGATCAGCTGACACAGATCGCTCGCACAGGCTGGTTGGTTATTTAATGGTTTCAGGTTAGTTTATTTGATCTAAGACTTCAGTGCACGTTCGCAAAGATCAGCTGAAACAGATCGCTGGCACAGGCTGGTTAGTTATTTAATGGTTTCAGCTTAGTTTATTTTATCTAAAACTTCAGTGCACGGTCGCAGGGATCCGCTGACACAGATCGCTGGTTAGTTATTTAATGGTTTCAGCTTAGTTTATTTGATCTAAAACTTCAGTGCACGGTCGCAGGGATCCGCTGACACAGATCGCTGGTTAGTTATTTAATGGTTTCAGCTTAGTTTATTTTATCTAAAACTTCAGTGCACGGTTGCAGGAATCAGCTGACACAGATCGCTGGCACAGGCTGGTTAGTTATTTAAATGGTTTCAAATTAGTTTATCATAAAAAACTTCAGTGCACGGTTGCAGGAATCAGCTGACACAGATCCCTGGCACAGGCTGGTTAGTTATTTAATGGTTTCAACTTAGTTTATTTTATCTAAAACTTCAGTGCACGGTTGCAGGGATCAGCTGACACAGATCGCTGGTTAGTTATTTAATGGTTTCAGCTTTGTTTATTTGATCTACAACTTCTGTCCACGTTCGCAGGGATCAGCTGACACAGATCTCTGGCACAGGCTGGTTAGTTATTTAATAGTTTCAACTTAGTTTATTTGATCTAAAACTTCAGTGCACGGTTGCAGGGATCAGCTGACACAGATCGCTGGCACAGGCTGGTTAGTTATTTAATGGTTTCAGCTTAGTTTATCTAAAACTTCAGTGCACGGTTGCAGGGAACAGCTGACACAGATCGCTCGCACAGGCTGGTTAGTTATTTAATAGTTTCAACTTAGTTTATTTGATCTAAAACTTCAGTGCACGGTTGCAGGGCTCAGCTGACACAGATCGCTCGCACAGGCTGGTTAGTTATTTAATAGTTTCAACTTAGTTTATTTGATCTAAAACTTCAGTGCACGGTTGCAGGGATCAGCTGACACAGATCGCTGGCACAGGCTGGTTAGTTATTTAATGGTTTCAGCTTAGTTTATCTAAAACTTCAGTGCACGGTTGCAGGGATCAGCTGACACAGATCGCTGGCACAGGCTGGTTAGTTATTTAATGGTTTCAACTTAGTTTATTTTCTCTACAACTTCAGTGCACGGTTGCAGGGATCAGCTGACACAGATCGCTGGCACAGGCTGGTTAGTTATTTAGTGGTTTCAGCTTAGTTTATCTAAAACTTCAGTCCACGTTCGCAGGGATCAGCTGACACAGATCTCTGGCACAGCCTGGTTGGTTATTTAATGGTTTCAGTTTAGTTTATTTGATCTAAAACTTCAGTCCACGTTCGCAGGGATCAGCTGACACAGATCACTGGCACAGCCTGGTTGGTTATTTAATGGTTTCAGCTTAGTTTATTTGATCTAAAACTTCAGTGCACGGTTGCAGGGATCAGCTGACACAGATCGCTCGCACAGGCTGGTTGGTTATTTAATGGTTTCAGCTTAGTTTATTTGATCTAAAACTTCAGTCCACGTTCGCAGGGATCAGCTGACACAGATCTCTGGCACAGCCTGGTTGGTTATTTAATGGTTTCAGGTTAGTTTATTTGATCTAAGACTTCAGTGCACGTTCGCAAAGATCAGCTGAAACAGATCGCTGGCACAGGCTGGTTAGTTATTTAATGGTTTCAACTTAGTTTATTTTATCTTAAACTTCAGTGCACGGTCGCAGGGATCCGCTGACACAGATCGCTGGTTAGTTATTTAATGGTTTCAGCTTAGTTTATTTTATCTAAAACTTCAGTGCACGGTCGCAGGGATCAGCTGACCCAGATTGCTGGCACAGGCTGGTTAGTTATTTAATGGTTTCAGCTTAGTTTATTTGATCTAAGACTTCAGTGCACGGTTGCAGGGATCAGCTGACACAGATCGCTGGCACAGGCTGGTTAGTTATTTAATGGTTTCAACTTAGTTTATTTTATCTAAAACTTCAGTGCACGGTCGCAGTGATCAGCTGACACAGATCGCTGGTTAGTTATTTAATGGTTTCAGCTTTGTTTATTTGATCTAAAACTTCTTTCCACGTTCGCAGGGATCAGCTGACACAGATCTCTGGCACAGGCTGGTTGGTTATTTAATGGTTTCAACTTAGTTTATTTTATCTAAAACTTCAGTGCACGGTCGCAGTGATCAGCTGACACAGATCGCTGGTTAGTTATTTAATGGTTTCAGCTTTGTTTATTTGATCTAAAACTTCAGTGCACGGTTGCAGGGATCAGCTGACAAAGATTCCTGGCACAGGCTGGTTAGTTATTTAATGGTTTCAACTTAGTTTATTTTCTCTAAAACTTCAGTGCACGGTTGCAGGGATCAGCTGACACAGATCGCTGGCACAGGCTGGTTAGTTGTTTAGTGGTTTCAGCTTAGTTTATTTTCTCTAAAACTTCAGTGCACGGTTGCAGGGATCAGCTGACACAGATCGCTGGCACAGGCTGGTTAGTTGTTTAGTGGTTTCAGCTTAGTTTATTTGATCTAAAACTTCAGTGCACGGTTGCAGGGATCAGCTGACACAGATCGCTCACACAGGCTGGTTGGTTATTTAATGGTTTCAGGTTAGTTTATGTGATCTAAGACTTCAGTGCACGTTCGCAAAGATCAGCTGAAACAGATCGCTGGCACAGATCCCTTGCACAGGCTGGTTAGTTATTTAATGGTTTCAACTTAGTTTATTTTATCTTAAACTTCAGTGCACGGTCGCAGGGATCAGCTGACACAGATCGCTGGTTAGTTATTTAATGGTTTCAGCTTAGTTTATTTTATCTAAAACTTCAGTGCACGGTCGCAGGGATCAGCTGACACAGATCGCTGGTTAGTTATTTAATGGTTTCAGCTTTGTTTATTTGATCTAAAACTTCAGTGCACGGTCGCAGTGATCAGCTGACACAGATCGCTGGTTAGTTATTTAATGGTTTCAGCTTTGTTTATTTGATCTAAAACTTCAGTCCACGTTCGCAGGGATCAGCTGACACAGATCGCTGGCACAGGCTGGTTGGTTATTTAATGGTTTCAGCTCAGTTTATTTGATCTAAAACTTCAGTGCACGGTTGCAGGGATCAGCTGACACAGATCGCTGGCACAGGCTGGTTAGTTATTTAATGGTTTCAGCTTAGTTTATTTGATCTAAGACGTAAGTGCACGGTTGCAGGGATCAGCTGACACAGATCGTTGGCACAGGCTGGTTAGTTATTTAATGGTTTCAACTTAGTTTATCTAAAACTTCAGTGCACGGTTGCAGGAATCAGCTGACACAGATCGCTGGCACAGGCTGGTTAGTTATTTAATGGTTTCGGTTTGGTTTATTTTATCTAAAACTTCAGTGCACGGTTGCAGGGATCAGCTGACACAGATCGCTGGCACAGGCTGGTTAGTTATTTAATGGTTTCAGCTTAGTTTATCTAAAACTTCAGTGCACGGTTGCAGGGATCAGATGAAACAGATCGCTGGCACAGGCTGGCTAGTTATTTAATGGTTTCAACTTAGTTTATTTTATCTAAAACTTCAGTGCACGGTCGCAGTGATCAGCTGACACAGATCGCTGGTTAGTTATTTAATGGTTTCAGCTTTGTTTATTTGATCTAAAACTTCAGTCCACGTTCGCAGGGATCAGCTGACACAGATCGCTGGCACAGGCTGGTTGGTTATTTAATGGTTTCAGCTTAGTTTATTTGATCTAAAACTTCAGTGCACGGTTGCAGGGATCAGCTGACACAGATCGCTGGCACAGGCTGGTTAGTTATTTAATGGTTTCAGCTTAGTTTATTTGATCTAAGACGTAAGTGCACGGTTGCAGGGATCAGCTGACACAGATCGTTGGCACAGGCTGGTTAGTTATTTAATGGTTTCAGCTTAGTTTATTTGATCTAAGACGTAAGTGCACGGTTGCAGGGATCAGCTGACACAGATCGCTGGCACAGGCTGGTTAGTTATTTAATGGTTTCAACTTAGTTTATCTAAAACTTCAGTGCACGGTTGCAGGGATCAGCTGACACAGATCGTTGGCACAGGCTGGTTAGTTATTTAATGGTTTCAGCTTAGTTTATTTGATCTAAGACGTAAGTGCACGGTTGCAGGGATCAGCTGACACAGATCGTTGGCACAGGCTGGTTAGTTATTTAATGGTTTCAGCTTAGTTTATTTGATCTAAGACGTAAGTGCACGGTTGCAGGGATCAGCTGACACAGATCGTTGGCACAGGCTGGTTAGTTATTTAATGGTTTCAGGTTAGTTTATTTGATCTAAGACTTCAGTGCACGGTTGCAGGGATCAGATGAAACAGATCGCTGGCACAGGCTGGTTAGTTATTTAATGGTTTCGGTTTGGTTTATTTTATCTAAAACTTCAGTGCACGGTTGCAGGGATCAGCTGACACAGATCGCTGGCACAGGCTGGTTAGTTATTTAATGGTTTCAGCTTAGTTTATCTAAAACTTCAGTGCACGGTTGCAGGGATCAGATGAAACAGATCGCTGGCACAGGCTGGCTAGTTATTTAATGGTTTTAACTTAGTTTATTTGATCTAAAACTTCAGTGCACGATTGCAGGGATCAGCTGAAACAGATCGCTGGTACAGGCTGGTTAGTTATTTAATGGTTTCAGCCAAGTTTATCTAAAACTTCAGTGCGCGGTTGCAGGGATCAGCTGACACAGATCCCTTCCACAGGCTGGTTAGTTATTTAAATGGTTTCAGGTTAGTTTATTTTCTCTAAAACTTCAGTGCACGGTTGCAGGGATCAGCTGACACAGATCTCTGGCACAGGCTGGTTAGTTATTTAATGGTTTTAACTTAGTTTATTTGATCTAAAACTTCAGTGCACGATTGCAGGGATCAGCTGAAACAGATCGCTGGTACAGGCTGGTTAGTTATTTAATGGTTTCAGCCAAGTTTATCTAAAACTTCAGTGCGCGGTTGCAGGGATCAGCTGACACAGATCCCTTCCACAGGCTGGTTAGTTATTTAAATGGTTTCAGGTTAGTTTATTTTCTCTAAAACTTCAGTGCACGGTTGCAGGGATCAGCTGACACAGATCGCTGGCACAGGCTGGTTAGTTATTTAATGGTTTTAACTTAGTTTATTTGATCTAAAACTTCAGTGCACGATTGCAGGGATCAGCTGAAACAGATCGCTGGTACAGGCTGGTTAGTTATTTAATGGTTTCAGTCAAGTTTATCTAAAACTTCAGTGCGCGGTTGCAGGGATCAGCTGACACAGATCGCTGGCACAGGCTGGTTAGTTATTTAATGGTTTCAACTTAGTTTATTTTCTCTAAAACTTCAGTGCACGGTTGCAGGGATCAGCTAACACAGATCCCTGACACACGCTGGTTAGTTATTTAATGGTTTCAACTTAGTTTATTTTCTCTAAAACTTCAGTGCACGGTTGCAGGGATCAGCTGACACAGATCCCTGGCACAGGCTGGCTAGTTATTTAATGGTTTCAGCTTAGTTTATCTAAAACTTCAGTGCACGGTTGCAGGAATCAGCTGACACAGATCGCTGGCACAGGCTGGTTAGTTATTTAATGGTTTCGGTTTGGTTTATTTTATCTAAAACTTCAGTGCACGGTTGCAGGGATCAGCTGACACAGATCCCTGGCACAGGCTGGCTAGTTATTTAATGGTTTCAGCTTAGTTTATCTAAAACTTCAGTGCACGGTTGCAGGAATCAGCTGACACAGATCGCTGGCACAGGCTGGTTAGTTATTTAATGGTTTCAGCTTAGTTTATCTAAAACTTCAGTGCACGGTTGCAGGAATCAGCTGACACAGATCGCTGGCACAGGCTGGTTAGTTATTTAATGGTTTCGGTTTGGTTTATTTTATCTAAAACTTCAGTGCACGGTTGCAGGGATCAGCTGGCACAGATCGCTCGCACAGGCTGGTTGGTTATTTAATGGTTTCAGGTTAGTTTATTTGATCTAAGACTTCAGTGCATGGTCGCAAAGATCAGCTGACACAGATCCCTGGCACACGCTGGTTAGTTATTTAATGGTTTCAACTTAGTTTATTTTCTCTAAAAATTCAGTGCACGGTTGCAGGGATCAGTTGACAAAGATTCCTGGCACAGGCTGGTTAGTTATTTAATGGTTTCAACTTAGTTTATTTTCTCTAAAACTTCAGTGCACGGTTGCAGGGATCAGCTGACACAGATCGCTGGCACAGGCTGGTTAGTTATTTAGTGGTTTCAGCTTAGTTTATTTGATCTAAAACTTCAGTCCACGTTCGCAGGGATCAGCTGACACAGATCTCTGGCACAGCCTGGTTGGTTATTTAATGGTTTCAGCTTAGTTTATTTGATCTAAAACTTCAGTGCACGGTTGCAGGGATCAGCTGACACAGATCGCTCGCACAGGCTGGTTGGTTATTTAATGGTTTCAGGTTAGTTTATTTGATCTAAGACTTCAGTGCACGTTCGCAAAGATCAGCTGAAACAGATCGCTGGCACAGATCCCTTGCACAGGCTGGGTAGTTATTTAATGGTTTCAACTTAGTTTATTTTCTCTTAAACTTCAGTGCACGGTCGCAGGGATCCGCTGACACAGATCGCTGGCACAGGCTGGTTAGTTATTTAATGGTTTCAGCTTAGTTTATTTGATCTAAAACTTCAGTGCACGGTTGCAGGGATCAGCTGACACAGATCGCTGTCACAGGCTGGTTAGTTATTTAAATGGTTTCAGCTTAGTTTATTTGATCTAAAACTTCAGTGCACGGTTGCAGGGATCAGCTGACACAGATCCCTGACACACGCTGGTTAGTTATTTAATGGTTTCAACTTAGTTTATTTTCTCTAAAACTTCAGTGCACGGTTGCAGGGATCAGCTGACACAGATCGCTGGCACAGGCTGGTTAGTTATTTAGTGGTTTCAGCTTAGTTTATTTGATCTAAAACTTCAGTGCACGGTCGCAGTGATCAGCTGACACAGATCGCTGGTTAGTTATTTAATGGTTTCAGCTTTGTTTATTTGATCTACAACTTCAGTCCACGTTCGCAGGGATCAGCTGACACAGATCTCTGGCACAGCCTGGTTAGTTATTTAATGGTTTCGGCTTAGTTTATTTGATCTAAAACTTCAGTGCACGGTTGCAGGGATCAGCTGACACAGATCGCTCGCACAGGCTGGTTAGTTATTTAATGGTTTCAGCTTAGTTTATTTTATCTAAAACTTCAGTGCATGGTCGCAAAGATCAGCTGAAACAGATCCCTGGCACAGGCTGGTTAGTTATTTAATTGTTTCAGCTTAGTTTATTTTCTGTAAAACTTCAGTGCACAGTTGCAGGGATCAGCTAACACAGATCCCTGACACACACTGGTTAGTTATTTAATGGTTTCAACTTAGTTTATTTGATCTAAAACTTCAGTGCACGGTTGCAGGGATCAGCTGACACAGATCGCTGGCACAGGCTGGTTAGTTATTTAGTGGTTTCAGCTTAGTTTATTTGATCTAAAACTTCAGTGCACGGTTGCAGGGATCAGATGACAAAGATAGCTGGCACATGCTGGTTAGTTATTTAATGGTTTCGGTTTGGTTTATTTTATCTAAAACTTCAGTGCACGGTTGCAGGGATCAGCTGACACAGATCCCTGGCACAGGCTGGCTAGTTATTTAATGGTTTCAGCTTAGTTTATCTAAAACTTCAGTGCACGGTTGCAGGAATCAGCTGACACAGATCGCTGGCACAGGCTGGTTAGTTATTTAATGGTTTCAGCTTAGTTTATCTAAAACTTCAGTGCACGGTTGCAGGAATCAGCTGACACAGATCGCTGGCACAGGCTGGTTAGTTATTTAATGGTTTCGGTTTGGTTTATTTTATCTAAAACTTCAGTGCACGGTTGCAGGGATCAGCTGGCACAGATCGCTCGCACAGGCTGGTTGGTTATTTAATGGTTTCAGGTTAGTTTATTTGATCTAAGACTTCAGTGCATGGTCGCAAAGATCAGCTGACACAGATCCCTGGCACACGCTGGTTAGTTATTTAATGGTTTCAACTTAGTTTATTTTCTCTAAAAATTCAGTGCACGGTTGCAGGGATCAGTTGACAAAGATTCCTGGCACAGGCTGGTTAGTTATTTAATGGTTTCAACTTAGTTTATTTTCTCTAAAACTTCAGTGCACGGTTGCAGGGATCAGCTGACACAGATCGCTGGCACAGGCTGGTTAGTTATTTAGTGGTTTCAGCTTAGTTTATTTGATCTAAAACTTCAGTCCACGTTCGCAGGGATCAGCTGACACAGATCTCTGGCACAGCCTGGTTGGTTATTTAATGGTTTCAGCTTAGTTTATTTGATCTAAAACTTCAGTGCACGGTTGCAGGGATCAGCTGACACAGATCGCTCGCACAGGCTGGTTGGTTATTTAATGGTTTCAGGTTAGTTTATTTGATCTAAGACTTCAGTGCACGTTCGCAAAGATCAGCTGAAACAGATCGCTGGCACAGATCCCTTGCACAGGCTGGGTAGTTATTTAATGGTTTCAACTTAGTTTATTTTCTCTTAAACTTCAGTGCACGGTCGCAGGGATCCGCTGACACAGATCGCTGGCACAGGCTGGTTAGTTATTTAATGGTTTCAGCTTAGTTTATTTGATCTAAAACTTCAGTGCACGGTTGCAGGGATCAGCTGACACAGATCGCTGTCACAGGCTGGTTAGTTATTTAAATGGTTTCAGCTTAGTTTATTTGATCTAAAACTTCAGTGCACGGTTGCAGGGATCAGCTGACACAGATCCCTGACACACGCTGGTTAGTTATTTAATGGTTTCAACTTAGTTTATTTTCTCTAAAACTTCAGTGCACGGTTGCAGGGATCAGCTGACACAGATCGCTGGCACAGGCTGGTTAGTTATTTAGTGGTTTCAGCTTAGTTTATTTGATCTAAAACTTCAGTGCACGGTCGCAGTGATCAGCTGACACAGATCGCTGGTTAGTTATTTAATGGTTTCAGCTTTGTTTATTTGATCTACAACTTCAGTCCACGTTCGCAGGGATCAGCTGACACAGATCTCTGGCACAGCCTGGTTAGTTATTTAATGGTTTCGGCTTAGTTTATTTGATCTAAAACTTCAGTGCACGGTTGCAGGGATCAGCTGACACAGATCGCTCGCACAGGCTGGTTAGTTATTTAATGGTTTCAGCTTAGTTTATTTTATCTAAAACTTCAGTGCATGGTCGCAAAGATCAGCTGAAACAGATCCCTGGCACAGGCTGGTTAGTTATTTAATTGTTTCAGCTTAGTTTATTTTCTGTAAAACTTCAGTGCACAGTTGCAGGGATCAGCTAACACAGATCCCTGACACACACTGGTTAGTTATTTAATGGTTTCAACTTAGTTTATTTGATCTAAAACTTCAGTGCACGGTTGCAGGGATCAGCTGACACAGATCGCTGGCACAGGCTGGTTAGTTATTTAATGGTTTCAGCTTAGTTTATTTTATCTAAAACTTCAGTCCACGTTCGCAGGGATCAGCTGACACAGATCGCTGGCACAGGCTGGTTAGTTATTTAATGGTTTCAGCTTAGTTTATTTTATCTAAAACTTCAGTGCACGGTTGCAGGGATCAGCTGACACAGATCGCTGGCACAGGCTGGTTAGTTATTTTGTGGTTTCAGCTTAGTTTATTTTGATCTAAGACTTCAGTCCACGTTCGCAGGGATCAGCTGAAACAGATCGCTGGCACAGGCTGGTCAGTTATTTAATGGTTTCAACTTAGTTTATCTAAAACTTCAGTGCACGGTTGCAGGGATCAGCTGACACAGATCGCTGGCACAGGCTGGTTAGTTATTTAATGGTTTCAACTTAGTTTATTTGATCTAAAACTTCAGTGCACGGTTGCAGGGATCAGCTGACACAGATCGCTGGCACAGGCTGGTTAGTTATTTAATAGTTTCAACTTAGTTTATTTGATCTAAAACTTCAGTGCACGGTTGCAGGGATCAGCTGACACAGATCGCTGGCACAGGCTGGTTAGTTATTTAATGGTTTCAGCTTAGTTTATCTAAAACTTCAGTGCACGGTTGCAGGAATCAGCTGACACAGATCGCTGGCACATGCTGGTTAGTTATTTAATGGTTTCGGTTTGGTTTATTTTATCTAAAACTTCAGTGCACGGTTGCAGGGATCAGCTGACACAGATCGCTGGCACAGGCTGGTTAGTTATTTAATGGTTTCAGCTTAGTTTATCTAAAACTTCAGTGCACGGTTGCAGGGATCAGCTGACACAGATCGCTGGTACAGGCTGGTTAGTTATTTAATGGTTTCAGCCAAGTTTATCTAAAACTTCAGTGCACGGTTGCAGGGATCAGATGACAAAGATAGCTGGCACATGCTGGTTAGTTATTTAATGGTTTCGGTTTGGTTTATTTTATCTAAAACTTCAGTGCACGGTTGCAGGGATCAGCTGACACAGATCGCTGGCACAGGCTGGTTAGTTATTTAATGGTTTCAGCTTAGTTTATCTAAAACTTCAGTGCACGGTTGCAGGGATCAGCTGACACAGATCGCTGGCACAGGCTGGTTAGTTATTTAATGGTTTAGGTTTGGTTTATTTAATCTAAAACTTCAGTGCACGGTTGCAGGGATCAGCTGACACAGATCGCTGGCACAGGCTGGTTAGTTATTTAATGGTTTAGGTTTGGTTTATTTGATCTAAAACTTCAGTCCACGTTCGCAGGGATCAGCTGACACAGATCCCTGGCACAGGCTGGTTAGTTATTTAATTGTTTCAGCTTAGTTTATCTAAAACTTCAGTGCACGGTTGCAGGGATCAGCTGACACAGATCGTTGGCACAGGCTGGTTAGTTATTTAATGGTTTCAACTTAGTTTATCTAAAACTTCAGTGCACGGTTGCAGGAATCAGCTGACACAGATCGCTGGCACAGGCTGGTTAGTTATTTAATGGTTTCGGTTTGGTTTATTTTATCTAAAACTTCAGTGCACGGTTGCAGGGATCAGCTGACACAGATCGCTGGCACAGGCTGGTTAGTTATTTAATGGTTTCAGCTTAGTTTATCTAAAACTTCAGTGCACGGTTGCAGGGATCAGCTGACACAGATCCCTGGCACAGGCTGGTTAGTTATTTAATGGTTTTAACTTAGTTTATTTGATCTAAGACTTCAGTGCATGGTCGCAAAGATCAGCTGACACAGATCCCTGGCACAGGCTGGTTAGTTATTTAGTGGTTTCAGCTTAGTTTATTTGATCTAAGACTTCAGTGCATGGTCGCAAAGATCAGCTGACACAGATCCCTGGCACAGGCTGGTTAGTTATTTAATTGTTTCAGCTTACTTTATTTTCTGTAAAACTTCAGTGCACAGTTGCAGGGATCAGCTGACACAGATCGCTGGTTAGTTATTTAATGGTTTCAGCTTTGTTTATTTGATCTACAACTTCAGTCCACGTTCGCAGGGATCAGCTGAAACAGATCTCTGGCACAGCCTGGTTGGTTATTTAATGGTTTCAGGTTAGTTTATTTGATCTAAAACTTCAGTGCATGGTCGCAGGGATCAGCTGACACAGATCGCTCGCACAGGCTGGTTAGTTATTTAATGGTTTCAGCTTTGTTTATTTGATCTACAACTTCAGTCCACGTTCGCAGGGATCAGCTGACACAGATCTCTGGCACAGCCTGGTTGGTTATTTAATGGTTCCAGGTTAGTTTATTTGATCTAAGACTTCAGTGCATGGTCGCAGGGATCAGCTGACACAGATCCCTGGCACAGGCTGGTTAGTTATTTAATTGTTTCAGCTTACTTTATTTTCTGTAAAACTTCAGTGCACAGTTGCAGGGATCAGCTAACACAGATCCCTGACACACGCTGGTTAGTTATTTAATGGTTTCAACTTAGTTTATTTTCTCTAAAAATTCAGTGCACGGTTGCAGGGATCAGTTGACAAAGATTCCTGGCACAGGCTGGTTAGTTATTTAATGGTTTTAACTTAGTTTATTTGATCTAAAACTTCAGTGCACGATTGCAGGGATCAGCTGAAACAGATCGCTGGTACAGGCTGGTTAGTTATTTAATGGTTTCAGCCAAGTTTATCTAAAACTTCAGTGCGCGGTTGCAGGGATCAGCTGACACAGATCCCTTGCACAGGCTGGTTAGTTATTTAATGGTTTCAACTTAGTTTATTTTATCTAAAACTTCAGTGCACGGTCGCAGGGATCCGCTGACACAGATCGCTGGCACAGGCTGGTTAGTTATTTAATGGTTTCAACTTAGTTTATTTTCTCTAAAAATTCAGTGCACGGTTACAGGGATCAGTTGACAAAGATTCCTGGCACAGCCTGGTTAGTTATTTAATGGTTTCAACTTAGTTTATTTTCTCTAAAACTTCAGTGCACGGTTGCAGGGATCAGCTGACACAGATCGCTGGCACAGGCTGGTTGGTTATTTAATGGTTTCAGCTTAGTTTATTTGATCTAAAACTTCAGTCCACGTTCGCAGGGATCAGCTGACACAGATCTCTGGCACAGCCTGGTTGGTTATTTAATGGTTTCAGCTTAGTTTATTTGATCTAAAACTTCAGTGCACGGTTGCAGGGATCAGCTGACACAGATCGCTCGCACAGGCTGGTTGGTTATTTAATGGTTTCAACTTAGTTTATTTTATCTAAGACTTCAGTGCACGTTCGCAAAGATCAGCTGAAACAGATCGCTGGCACAGGCTGGCTAGTTATTTAATGGTTTCAGCTTAGTTTATCTAAAACTTCAGTGCACGGTTGCAGGGATCAGCTGAAACAGATCGCTGGCACAGGCTGGCTAGTTATTTAATGGTTTCAGCTTAGTTTATCTAAAACTTCAGTGCATGGTCGCAAAGATCAGCTGACACAGATCCCTGACACACGCTGGTTAGTTATTTAGTGGTTTCAGCTTAGTTTATTTGATCTAAAACTTCAGTGCACGGTCGCAGTGATCAGCTGACACAGATCGCTGGTTAGTTATTTAATGGTTTCGGTTTGGTTTATTTTATCTAAAACTTCAGTGCACGGTTGCAGGGATCAGCTGACACAGATCGCTGGCACAGGCTGGTTAGTTATTCAATGGTTTCAACTTAGTTTATCTAAAACTTCAGTGCACGGTTGCAGGAATCAGCTGACACAGATCGCTGGCACAGGCTGGTTAGTTATTTAATGGTTTCAGCTTAGTTTATCTAAAACTTCAGTGCACGGTTGCAGGGATCAGATGAAACAGATCGCTGGCACAGGCTGGCTAGTTATTTAATGGTTTCAGCTTAGTTTATCTAAAACTTCAGTGCATGGTCGCAAAGATCAGCTGACACAGATCCCTGGCACAGGCTGGTTAGTTATTTAATGGTTTCAACTTAGTTTATTTTCTCTAAAACTTCAGTGCACGGTTGCAGGGATCAGCTAACACAGATCCCTGACACACGCTGGTTAGTTATTTAATGGTTTCAACTTAGTTTATTTTCTCTAAAACTTCAGTGCACGGTTGCAGGGATCAGCTGACACAGATCGCTGGCACAGGCTGGTTAGTTATTTAATGGTTTCAACTTAGTTTATTTTATCTAAAACTTCAGTGCACGGTCGCAGTGATCAGCTGACACAGATCGCTGGTTAGTTATTTAATGGTTTCAGCTTAGTTTATTTGATCTAAAACTTCAGTGCACGGTCGCAGTGATCAGCTGACACAGATCGCTGGTTAGTTATTTAATGGTTTCAGCTTTGTTTATTTGATCTACAACTTCAGTCCACGTTCGCAGGGATCAGCTGACACAGATCTCTGGCACAGCCTGGTTGGTTATTTAATGGTTTCAGCTTAGTTTATTTGATCTAAAACTTCAGTGCACGGTTGCAGGGATCAGCTGACACAGATCGCTCGCACAGGCTGGTTAGTTATTTAATGGTTTAGGGTTAGTTTATTTGATCTAAGACTTCAGTGCATGGTCGCAAAGATCAGCTGACACAGATCCCTGGCACAGGCTGGTTAGTTATTTAATTGTTTCAGCTTACTTTATTTTCTGTAAAACTTCAGTGCACAGTTGCAGGGATCAGCTAACACAGATCCCTGACACACGCTGGTTAGTTATTTAATGGTTTCAACTTAGTTTATTTTCTCTAAAAATTCAGTGCACGGTTGCAGGGATCAGTTGACAAAGATTCCTGGCACAGGCTGGTTAGTTATTTAATGGTTTCAACTTAGTTTATTTTCTCTAAAACTTCAGTGCACGGTTGCAGGGATCAGCTGACACAGATCGCTGGCACAGGCTGGTTAGTTGTTTAGTGGTTTCAGCTTAGTTTATTTGATCTAAAACTTCAGTGCACGGTTGCAGGGATCAGCTGACACAGATCGCTCGCACAGGCTGGTTGGTTATTTAATGGTTTCAGGTTAGTTTATTTGATCTAAAACTTCAGTGCACGGTTGCAGGGATCAGCTGACACAGATCGCTCGCACAGGCTGGTTAGTTATTTAATGGTTTCAACTTAGTTTATTTTATCTTAAACTTCAGTGCACGGTCGCAGGGATCCGCTGACACAGATCGCTGGTTAGTTATTTAATGGTTTCAGCTTAGTTTATTTTATCTAAAACTTCAGTGCACGGTCGCAGGGATCCGCTGACACAGATCGCTGGTTAGTTATTTAATGGTTTCAGCTTAGTTTATTTTATCTAAAACTTCAGTGCACGGTCGCAGGGATCAGCTGACACAGATCGCTGGTTAGTTATTTAATGGTTTCAGCTTAGTTTATTTGATCTAAAACTTCAGTCCACGTTCGCAGGGATCAGCTGACCCAGATCGCTGGCACAGGCTGGTTAGTTATTTAATGGTTTCAGCTTAGTTTATTTGATCTAAGACTTCAGTGCACGGTCGCAGGGATCCGCTGACACAGATCGCTGGTTAGTTATTTAATGGTTTCAGCTTAGTTTATTTTATCTAAAACTTCAGTGCACGGTCGCAGGGATCCACTGACACAGATCGCTGGTTAGTTATTTAATGGTTTCAGCTTAGTTTATTTTATCTAAAACTTCAGTGCACGGTCGCAGGGATCAGCTGACACAGATCGCTGGTTAGTTATTTAATGGTTTCAGCTTAGTTTATTTGATCTAAAACTTCAGTCCACGTTCGCAGGGATCAGCTGACCCAGATCGCTGGCACAGGCTGGTTAGTTATTTAATGGTTTCAGCTTAGTTTATTTGATCTAAGACTTCAGTGCACGGTTGCAGGGATCAGCTGACACAGATCGCTGGCACAGGCTGGTTAGTTATTTAATGGTTTCAACTTAGTTTATTTTATCTAAAACTTCAGTGCACGGTCGCAGTGATCAGCTGACACAGATCGCTGGTTAGTTATTTAATGGTTTCAGCTTTGTTTATTTGATCTAAAACTTCAGTCCACGTTCGCAGGGATCAGCTGACACAGATCTCTGGCACAGGCTGGTTGGTTATTTAATGGTTTCAGCTTAGTTTATTTGATCTAAAACTTCAGAGCACGGTTGCAGGGATCAGCTGACACAGATCGCTGGCACAGGCTGGTTAGTTATTTAATGGTTTCAGCTTAGTTTATTTGATCTAAGACGTAAGTGCACGGTTGCAGGGATCAGCTGACACAGATCGCTGTCACAGGCTGGTTAGTTATTTAAATGGTTTCAACTTAGTTTATCATAAAAAACTTCAGTGCACGGTCGCAGTGATCAGCTGACACAGATCGCTGGTTAGTTATTTAATGGTTTCAGCTTTGTTTATTTGATCTAAAACTTCAGTCCACGTTCGCAGGGATCAGCTGACACAGATCGCTGGCACAGGCTGGTTAGTTATTCAATGGTTTCAGCTTAGTTTATCTAAAACTTCAGTGCACGGTTGCAGGGATCAGCTGACACAGATCGTTGGCACAGGCTGGTTAGTTATTTAATGGTTTCAACTTAGTTTATCTAAAACTTCAGTGCACGGTTGCAGGGATCAGCTGACACAGATCGCTGGCACAGGCTGGTTAGTTATTTAATGGTTTCAGCTTAGTTTATCTAAAACTTCAGTGCACGGTTGCAGGGATCAGATGAAACAGATCGCTGGCACAGGCTGGCTAGTTATTTAATGGTTTCAGCTTAGTTTATCTAAAACTTCAGTGCACGGTTGCAGGGATCAGCTGACACAGATCGCTGGCACAGGCTGGCTAGTTATTTAATGGTTTCAGCTTAGTTTATCTAAAACTTCAGTGCACGGTTGCAGGAATCAGCTGACACAGATCGCTGGCACAGGCTGGTTAGTTATTTAATGGTTTCGGTTTGGTTTATTTTATCTAAAACTTCAGTGCACGGTTGCAGGGATCAGCTGACACAGATCGCTGGCACAGGCTGGTTAGTTATTTAATGGTTTCAGCTTAGTTTATCTAAAACTTCAGTGCACGGTTGCAGGGATCAGCTGAAACAGATTGCTGGTACAGTCTGGTTAGTTATTTAATGGTTTCAGCCAAGTTTATCTAAAACTTCAGTGCACGGTTGCAGGGATCAGCTGACACAGATCCCTGGCACAGGCTGGCTAGTTATTTAATGGTTTCAGCTTAGTTTATCTAAAACTTCAGTGCACGGTTGCAGGAATCAGCTGACACAGATCGCTGGCACAGGCTGGTTAGTTATTTAATGGTTTCGGTTTGGTTTATTTTATCTAAAACTTCAGTGCACGGTTGCAGGGATCAGCTGACACAGATCGCTGGCACAGGCTGGTTAGTTATTTAATGATTTCAGCTTAGTTTATCTAAAACTTCAGTGCACGGTTGCAGGGATCAGCTGACACAGATCCCTGGCACAGGCTGGTTAGTTATTTAATGGTTTCAGCCAAGTTTATCTAAAACTTCAGTGCGCGGTTGCAGGGATCAGCTGACACAGATCCCTTGCACAGGCTGGTTAGTTATTTAATGGTTTCAACTTAGTTTATTTTATCTAAAACTTCAGTGCACGGTCGCAGGGATCAGCTGACACAGATCGCTGGCACAGGCTGGTTAGTTATTGAATGGTTTCAGCTTAGTTTATTTGATCTAAGACTTCAGTGCATGGTCGCAAAGATCAGCTGACACAGATCCCTGACACACGCTGGTTAGTTATTTAATGGTTTCAGCTTAGTTTATCTAAAACTTCAGTGCACGGTTGCAGGGATCAGATGAAACAGATCGCTGGCACAGGCTGGCTAGTTATTTAATGGTTTCAGCTTAGTTTATCTAAAACTTCAGTGCACGGTTGCAGGGATCAGCTGACACAGATCGCTGGCACAGGCTGGCTAGTTATTTAATGGTTTCAGCTTAGTTTATCTAAAACTTCAGTGCACGGTTGCAGGAATCAGCTGACACAGATCGCTGGCACAGGCTGGTTAGTTATTTAATGGTTTCGGTTTGGTTTATTTTATCTAAAACTTCAGTGCACGGTTGCAGGGATCAGCTGACACAGATCGCTGGCACAGGCTGGTTAGTTATTTAATGGTTTCAGCTTAGTTTATCTAAAACTTCAGTGCACGGTTGCAGGGATCAGCTGAAACAGATTGCTGGTACAGGCTGGTTAGTTATTTAATGGTTTCAGCCAAGTTTATCTAAAACTTCAGTGCACGGTTGCAGGGATCAGCTGACACAGATCCCTGGCACAGGCTGGCTAGTTATTTAATGGTTTCAGCTTAGTTTATCTAAAACTTCAGTGCACGGTTGCAGGAATCAGCTGACACAGATCGCTGGCACAGGCTGGTTAGTTATTTAATGGTTTCGGTTTGGTTTATTTTATCTAAAACTTCAGTGCACGGTTGCAGGGATCAGCTGACACAGATCGCTGGCACAGGCTGGTTAGTTATTTAATGATTTCAGCTTAGTTTATCTAAAACTTCAGTGCACGGTTGCAGGGATCAGCTGACACAGATCCCTTGCACAGGCTGGTTAGTTATTTAATGGTTTCAACTTAGTTTATTTTATCTAAAACTTCAGTGCACGGTCGCAGGGATCAGCTGACACAGATCGCTGGCACAGGCTGGTTAGTTATTGAATGGTTTCAGCTTAGTTTATTTGATCTAAGACTTCAGTGCATGGTCGCAGGGATCAGCTGACACAGATCGCTGGCACAGGCTGGTTAGTTATTGAATGGTTTCAGCCAAGTTTATCTAAAACTTCAGTGCGCGGTTGCAGGGATCAGCTGACACAGATCCCTTGCACAGGCTGGTTAGTTATTTAATGGTTTCAACTTAGTTTATTTTATCTAAAACTTCAGTGCACGGTCGCAGGGATCAGCTGACACAGATTGCTGGCACAGGCTGGTTAGTTATTTAATGGTTTCAGCCAAGTTTATCTAAAACTTCAGTGCGCGGTTGCAGGGATCAGCTGACACAGATCCCTTGCACAGGCTGGTTAGTTATTTAATGGTTTCAACTTAGTTTATTTTATCTAAAACTTCAGTGCACGGTCGCAGGGATCAGCTGACACAGATCGCTGGCACAGGCTGGTTAGTTATTGAATGGTTTCAGCTTAGTTTATTTGATCTAAGACTTCAGTGCATGGTCGCAAAGATCAGCTGACACAGATCCCTGACACACGCTGGTTAGTTATTTAATGGTTTCAACTTAGTTTATTTGATCTAAAACTTCAGTGCACGGTTGCAGGGATCAGCTGACACAGATCTCTGGCACAGGCTGGTTGGTTATTTAATGGTTTCAGCTTAGTTTATTTGATCTAAAACTTCAGTGCACGGTTGCAGGGATCAGCTGACACAGATCGCTCGCACAGGCTGGTTAGTTATTTAATTGTTTCAGCTTACTTTATTTTCTGTAAAACTTCAGTGCACATTTGCAGGGATCAGCTAACACAGATCCCTGACACACGCTGGTTAGTTATTTAATGGTTTCAACTTAGTTTATTTTCTCTAAAAATTCAGTGCACGGTTGCAGGGATCAGCTGACACAGATCGCTGGCACAGCCTGGTTGGTTATTTAATGGTTTCAGCTTAGTTTATTTGATCTAAAACTTCAGTGCACGGTTGCAGGGATCAGCTGACACAGATCGCTCGCACAGGCTGGTTGGTTATTTAATGGTTTCAGGTTAGTTTATTTGATCTAAGACTTCAGTGCACGTTCGCAAAGATCAGCTGAAACAGATCGCTGGCACAGATCCCTTGCACAGGCTGGTTAGTTATTTAATGGTTTCAACTTAGTTTATTTTATCTTAAACTTCAGTGCACGGTCGCAGGGATCAGCTGACACAGATCGCTGGTTAGTTATTTAATGGTTTCAACTTAGTTTATTTTATCTTAAACTTCAGTGCACATTCGCAAAGATCAGCTGACACAGATCGCTGGCACAGGCTGGTTAGTTATTTAATTGTTTCAGCTTAGTTTATCTAAAACTTCAGTGCACGGTTGCAGGGATCAGCTGACACAGATCGTTGGCACAGGCTGGCTAGTTATTTAATGGTTTCGGTTTGGTTTATTTTATCTAAAACTTCAGTGCACGGTTGCAGGGATCAGCTGACACAGATCGCTGGCACACGCTGGTTAGTTATTTAATGGTTTCGGTTTGGTTTATTTTATCTAAAACTTCAGTGCACGGTTGCAGGGATCAGCTGACACAGATCGCTGGCACAGGCTGGTTAGTTATTTAATGGTTTCAGCTTAGTTTATCTAAAACTTCAGTGCACGGTTGCAGGGATCAGATGAAACAGATCGCTGGCACAGGCTGGCTAGTTATTTAATGGTTTCAGCTTAGTTTATCTAAAACTTCAGTGCACGGTTGCAGGGATCAGCTGACACAGATCCCTGGCACAGGCTGGTTAGTTATTTAATGGTTTTAACTTAGTTTATTTGATCTAAAACTTCAGTGCACGATTGCAGGGATCAGCTGAAACAGATCGCTGGTACAGGCTGGTTAGTTATTTAATGGTTTCAGCCAAGTTTATCTAAAACTTCAGTGCGCGGTTGCAGGGATCAGCTGACACAGATCGCTGGCACAGGCTGGTTAGTTATTTAATGGTTTCAGCTTAGTTTATTTGATCTAAAACTTCAGTGCACGGTCGCAGGGATCCGCTGACACAGATCGCTGGCACAGGCTGGTTAGTTATTTAATGGTTTCAGCTTAGTTTATTTGATCTAAAACTTCAGTGCACGGTCGCAGGGATCCGCTGACACAGATCGCTGTCACAGGCTGGTTAGTTATTTAAATGGTTTCAGGTTAGTTTATTTGATCTAAGACTTCAGTGCACGGTCGCAAAGATCAGCTGACACAGATCCCTGACACACGCTGGTTAGTTATTTAATGGTTTCAACTTAGTTTATTTTATCTTAAACTTCAGTGCACGGTTGCAGGGATCAGCTGACACAGATCGCTGGCACAGGCTGGTTAGTTATTTAGTGGTTTCAGCTTAGTTTATTTGATCTAAAACTTCAGTGCACGGTCGCAGTGATCAGCTGACACAGATCGCTGGTTAGTTATTTAATGGTTTCAGCTTTGTTTATTTGATCTACAACTTCAGTGCACAGTCGCAGGGATCCGCTGACACAGATCGCTGTCACAGCCTGGTTAGTTATTTAATGGTTTCAGCTTAGTTTATTTGATCTAAAACTTCAGTGCACGGTTGCAGGGATCAGCTGACACAGATCGCTCGCACAGGCTGGTTAGTTATTTAATGGTTTCAGCTTAGTTTATTTGATCTAAAACTTCAGTGCATGGTCGCAAAGATCAGCTGACACAGATCGCTCGCACAGGCTGGTTAGTTATTTAATGGTTTCAACTTAGTTTATTTTCTCTAAAAATTCAGTGCACGGTTGCAGGGATCAGCTGACAGAGATCTCTGGCACAGCCTGGTTGGTTATTTAATGGTTTCAGCTTAGTTTATTTGATCTAAAACTTCAGTGCACGGTTGCAGGGATCAGCTGACACAGATCGCTCGCACAGGCTGGTTGGTTATTTAATGGTTTCAGGTTAGTTTATTTGATCTAAGACTTCAGTGCACGTTCGCAAAGATCAGCTGAAACAGATCGCTGGCACAGATCCCTTGCACAGGCTGGTTAGTTATTTAATGGTTTCAACTTAGTTTATTTTATCTAAAACTTCAGTGCACGGTCGCAGGGATCAGCTGACCCAGATCGCTGGCACAGGCTGGTTAGTTATTTAATGGTTTCAGCTTAGTTTATTTGATCTAAGACTTCAGTGCACGGTTGCAGGGATCAGCTGACACAGATCGCTGGCACAGGCTGGTTAGTTATTTAATGGTTTCAACTTAGTTTATTTTATCTAAAACTTCAGTGCACGGTCGCAGTGATCAGCTGACACAGATCGCTGGTTAGTTATTTAATGGTTTCAGCTTTGTTTATTTGATCTAAAACTTCAGTCCACGTTCGCAGGGATCAGCTGACACAGGTCTCTGGCACAGGCTGGTTGGTTATTTAATGGTTTCAGCTTAGTTTATTTGATCTAAAACTTCAGTGCACGGTTGCAGGGATCAGCTGACAAAGATTCCTGGCACAGGCTGGTTAGTTATTTAATGGTTTCAACTTAGTTTATTTTCTCTAAAACTTCAGTGCACGGTTGCAGGGATCAGCTGACACAGATCGCTGGCACAGGCTGGTTAGTTGTTTAGTGGTTTCAGCTTAGTTTATTTGATCTAAAACTTCAGTCCACGTTCGCAGGGATCAGCTGACACAGATCTCTGGCACAGGCTGGTTAGTTATTTAATGGTTTCAGCTTAGTTTATTTGATCTAAAACTTCAGTGCACGGTTGCAGGGATCAGCTGACACAGATCGCTCGCACAGGCTGGTTGGTTATTTAATGGTTTCAGGTTAGTTTATTTGATCTAAGACTTCAGTGCACGTTCACAAAGATCAGCTGAAACAGATCGCTGGCACAGGCTGGTTAGTTATTTAATGGTTTCAGCTTAGTTTATTTTATCTAAAACTTCAGTGCACGGTTGCAGGGATCAGCTGACACAGATCGCTGGCACAGGCTGGTTAGTTATTTAATGGTTTCAGCTTAGTTTATTTTATCTAAAACTTCAGTGCACGGTCGCAGGGATCAGCTGACACAGATCGCTGGTTAGTTATTTAATGGTTTCAGCTTTGTTTATTTTATCTAAAACTTCAGTGCACGGTCGCAGTGATCAGCTGACACAGATCGCTGGTTAGTTATTTAATGGTTTCAGCTTTGTTTATTTGATCTAAAACTTCAGTCCACGTTCGCAGGGATCAGCTGACACAGGTCTCTGGCACAGGCTGGTTGGTTATTTAATGGTTTCAGCTTAGTTTATTTGATCTAAAACTTCAGTGCACGGTTGCAGGGATCAGCTGACAAAGATTCCTGGCACAGGCTGGTTAGTTATTTAATGGTTTCAACTTAGTTTATTTTCTCTAAAACTTCAGTGCACGGTTGCAGGGATCAGCTGACACAGATCGCTGGCACAGGCTGGTTAGTTGTTTAGTGGTTTCAGCTTAGTTTATTTGATCTAAAACTTCAGTCCACGTTCGCAGGGATCAGCTGACACAGATCTCTGGCACAGGCTGGTTAGTTATTTAATGGTTTCAGCTTAGTTTATTTGATCTAAAACTTCAGTGCACGGTTGCAGGGATCAGCTGACACAGATCGCTCGCACAGGCTGGTTGGTTATTTAATGGTTTCAGGTTAGTTTATTTGATCTAAGACTTCAGTGCACGTTCACAAAGATCAGCTGAAACAGATCGCTGGCACAGGCTGGTTAGTTATTTAATGGTTTCAGCTTAGTTTATTTTATCTAAAACTTCAGTGCACGGTTGCAGGGATCAGCTGACACAGATCGCTGGCACAGGCTGGTTAGTTATTTAATGGTTTCAGCTTAGTTTATTTTATCTAAAACTTCAGTGCACGGTCGCAGGGATCAGCTGACACAGATCGCTGGTTAGTTATTTAATGGTTTCAGCTTTGTTTATTTGATCTAAAACTTCAGTGCACGGTCGCAGTGATCAGCTGACACAGATCGCTGGTTAGTTATTTAATGGTTTCAGCTTTGTTTATTTGATCTAAAACTTCAGTCCACGTTCGCAGGGATCAGCTGACACAGATCTCTGGCACAGGCTGGTTGGTTATTTAATGGTTTCAGCTCAGTTTATTTGATCTAAAACTTCAGTGCACGGTTGCAGGGATCAGCTGACACAGATCGCTGGCACAGGCTGGTTAGTTATTTAATGGTTTCAGCTTAGTTTATTTGATCTAAGACGTAAGTGCACGGTTGCAGGGATCAGCTGACACAGATCGTTGGCACAGGCTGGTTAGTTATTTAATTGTTTCAGCTTAGTTTATCTAAAACTTCAGTGCACGGTTGCAGGGATCAGCTGACACAGATCGTTGGCACAGGCTGGTTAGTTATTTAATGGTTTCAACTTAGTTTATCTAAAACTTCAGTGCACGGTTGCAGGAATCAGCTGACACAGATCGCTGGCACAGGCTGGTTAGTTATTTAATGGTTTCGGTTTGGTTTATTTTATCTAAAACTTCAGTGCACGGTTGCAGGGATCAGCTGACACAGATCGCTGGCACAGGCTGGTTAGTTATTTAATGGTTTCAGCTTAGTTTATCTAAAACTTCAGTGCACGGTTGCAGGGATCAGCTGAAACAGATCGCTGGCACAGGCTGGTTAGTTATTTAATGGTTTCCGCTTAGTTTATCTAAAACTTCAGTGCACGGTTGCAGGGATCAGATGAAACAGATCCCTGGCACAGGCTGGTTAGTTATTTAATGGTTTTAACTTAGTTTATTTGATCTAAAACTTCAGTGCACGATTGCAGGGATCAGCTGACACAGATCGCTGTCACAGGCTGGTTAGTTATTTAAATGGTTTCAGGTTAGTTTATTTGATCTAAGACTTCAGTGCATGGTCGCAAAGATCAGCTGAAACAGATCGCTGGCACAGATCCCTTGCACAGGCTGGTTAGTTATTTAATGGTTTCAGGTTAGTTTATTTGATCTAAGACTTCAGTGCACGTTCACAAAGATCAGCTGAAACAGATCGCTGGCACAGATCCCTTGCACAGGCTGGTTAGTTATTTAATGGTTTCAGCTTAGTTTATTTTATCTAAAACTTCAGTGCACGGTCGCAGGGATCAGCTGACACAGATCGCTGGTTAGTTATTTAATGGTTTCAACTTAGTTTATTTTATCTAAAACTTCAGTGCACGGTCGCAGTGATCAGCTGACACAGATCGCTGGCACAGGCTGGTTAGTTATTTAATGGTTTCAACTTAGTTTATTTTATCTAAAACTTCAGTGCACGGTCGCAGTGATCAGCTGACACAGATCGCTGATTAGTTATTTAATGGTTTCAGCTTTGTTTATTTGATCTAAAACTTCAGTCCACGTTCGCAGGGATCAGCTGACACAGATCTCTGGCACAGGCTGGTTGGTTATTTAATGGTTTCAGCTTAGTTTATTTGATCTAAAACTTCAGTGCACGGTTGCAGGGATCAGCTGACACAGATCGTTGGCACAGGCTGGTTAGTTATTTAATGGTTTCAACTTAGTTTATCTAAAACTTCAGTGCACGGTTGCAGGAATCAGCTGACACAGATCGCTGGCACAGGCTGGTTAGTTATTTAATGGTTTCAGCTTAGTTTATCTAAAACTTCAGTGCACGGTTGCAGGGATCAGCTGACACAGATCCCTGGCACAGGCTGGTTAGTTATTTAATGGTTTCGGTTTGGTTTATTTTATCTAAAACTTCAGTGCACGGTTGCAGGGATCAGCTGACACAGATCGCTGGCACAGGCTGGTTAGTTATTTAATGGTTTCAGCTTAGTTTATCTAAAACTTCAGTGCACGGTTGCAGGGATCAGCTGACACAGATCCCTGGCACAGGCTGGTTAGTTATTTAATGGTTTCAGCTTAGTTTATTTGATCTAAAACTTCAGTGCACGGTTGCAGGGATCAGCTAACACAGATCCCTGACACACGCTGGTTAGTTATTTAATGGTTTCAACTTAGTTTATTTTCTCTAAAACTTCAGTGCACGGGTGCAGGGATCAGCTGACACAGATCCCTGGCACAGGCTGGCTAGTTATTTAATGGTTTCAGCTTAGTTTATCTAAAACTTCAGTGCACGGTTGCAGGAATCAGCTGACACAGATCGCTGGCACAGGCTGGTTAGTTATTTAATGGTTTCGGTTTGGTTTATTTTATCTAAAACTTCAGTGCACGGTTGCAGGGATCAGCTGACACAGATCGCTGGCACAGGCTGGTTAGTTATTTAATGGTTTCAGCTTAGTTTATCTAAAACTTCAGTGCACGGTTGCAGGGATCAGCTGAAACAGATCGCTGGTACAGGCTGGTTAGTTATTTAATGGTTTCAGCCAAGTTTATCTAAAACTTCAGTGCACGGTTGCAGGGATCAGCTGACACAGATCCCTGGCACAGGCTGGCTAGTTATTTAATGGTTTCAGCTTAGTTTATCTAAAACTTCAGTGCACGGTTGCAGGAATCAGCTGACACAGATCGCTGGCACAGGCTGGTTAGTTATTTAATGGTTTCGGTTTGGTTTATTTTATCTAAAACTTCAGTGCACGGTTGCAGGGATCAGCTGGCACAGATCGCTCGCACAGGCTGGTTGGTTATTTAATGGTTTCAGGTTAGTTTATTTGATCTAAGACTTCAGTGCATGGTCGCAAAGATCAGCTGACACAGATCCCTGGCACAGGCTGGTTAGTTATTTAATTGTTTCAGCTTACTTTATTTTCTGTAAAACTTCAGTGCACATTTGCAGGGATCAGCTAACACAGATCCCTGACACACGCTGGTTAGTTATTTAATGGTTTCAACTTAGTTTATTTTCTCTAAAAATTCAGTGCACGGTTGCAGGGATCAGTTGACAAAGATTCCTGGCACAGGCTGGTTAGTTATTTAATGGTTTCAACTTAGTTTATTTTCTCTAAAACTTCAGTGCACGGTTGCAGGGATCAGCTGACACAGATCGCTGTCACAGGCTGGTTAGTTATTTAAATGGTTTCAGGTTAGTTTATTTGATCTAAGACTTCAGTGCATGGTCGCAAAGATCAGCTGACACAGATCCCTGACACACGCTGGTTAGTTATTTAATGGTTTCAACTTAGTTTATTTTCTCTAAAACTTCAGTGCACGGTTGCAGGGATCAGCTGACACAGATCGCTGGTACAGGCTGGTTAGTTATTTAGTGGTTTCAGCTTAGTTTATTTGATCTAAAACTTCAGTGCACGGTCGCAGTGATCAGCTGACACAGATCGCTGGTTAGTTATTTAATGGTTTCAGCTTTGTTTATTTGATCTACAACTTCAGTCCACGTTCGCAGGGATCAGCTGACACAGATCTCTGGCACAGGCTGGTTAGTTATTTAATGGTTTCGGTTTGGTTTATTTTATCTAAAACTTCAGTGCACGGTTGCAGGGATCAGCTGGCACAGATCGCTCGCACAGGCTGGTTGGTTATTTAATGGTTTCAGGTTAGTTTATTTGATCTAAGACTTCAGTGCATGGTCGCAAAGATCAGCTGACACAGATCCCTGACACACGCTGGTTAGTTATTTAATGGTTTCAACTTAGTTTATTTTCTCTAAAAATTCAGTGCACGGTTGCAGGGATCAGTTGACAAAGATTCCTGGCACAGGCTGGTTAGTTATTTAATGGTTTCAACTTAGTTTATTTTCTCTAAAACTTCAGTGCACGGTTGCAGGGATCAGCTGACACAGATCGCTGGCACAGGCTGGTTAGTTATTTAGTGGTTTCAGCTTAGTTTATTTGATCTAAAACTTCAGTCCACGTTCGCAGGGATCAGCTGACACAGATCTCTGGCACAGCCTGGTTGGTTATTTAATGGTTTCAGCTTAGTTTATTTGATCTAAAACTTCAGTGCACGGTTGCAGGGATCAGCTGACACAGATCGCTCGCACAGGCTGGTTGGTTATTTAATGGTTTCAGGTTAGTTTATTTGATCTAAGACTTCAGTGCACGTTCGCAAAGATCAGCTGAAACAGATCGCTGGCACAGATCCCTTGCACAGGCTGGTTAGTTATTTAATGGTTTCAACTTAGTTTATTTTCTCTTAAACTTCAGTGCACGGTCGCAGGGATCCGCTGACACAGATCGCTGGCACAGGCTGGTTAGTTATTTAATTGTTTCGGCTTAGTTTATTTGATCTAAAACTTCAGTACACGTTCGCAGGGATCAGCTGACACAGATCCCTGACACACGCTGGTTAGTTATTTAATGGTTTCAACTTAGTTTATTTTCTCTAAAACTTCAGTGCACGGTTGCAGGGATCAGCTGACACAGATCGCTCGCACAGGCTGGTTGGTTATTTAATGGTTTCAGGTTAGTTTATTTGATCTAAGACTTCAGTGCACGTTCGCAAAGATCAGCTGAAACAGATCGCTGGCACAGATCCCTTGCACAGGCTGGTTAGTTATTTAATGGTTTCAACTTAGTTTATTTTATCTTAAACTTCAGTGCACGGTCGCAGGGATCCGCTGACACAGATCGCTGGTTAGTTATTTAATGGTTTCGGTTTGGTTTATTTTATCTAAAACTTCAGTGCACGGTTGCAGGGATCAGCTGACACAGATCGCTGGCACAGGCTGGTTAGTTATTTAATGGTTTCAGCTTAGTTTATCTAAAACTTCAGTGCACGGTTGCAGGAATCAGCTGACACAGATCGCTGGCACAGGCTGGCTAGTTATTTAATGGTTTCAGCTTAGTTTATCTAAAACTTCAGTGCACGGTTGCAGGGATCAGCTGACACAGATCCCTGGCACAGGCTGGCTAGTTATTTAATGGTTTCAGCTTAGTTTATCTAAAACTTCAGTGCACGGTTGCAGGAATCAGCTGACACAGATCGCTGGCACAGGCTGGTAAGTTATTTAATGGTTTCGGTTTGGTTTATTTTATCTAAAACTTCAGTGCACGGTTGCA
Organism: Aulonocara sp. 'chitande type north' Nkhata Bay; assembly: GCF_057382095.1. Classification (NCBI taxonomy): domain Eukaryota; kingdom Metazoa; phylum Chordata; class Actinopteri; order Cichliformes; family Cichlidae; genus Aulonocara; species Aulonocara sp. 'chitande type north' Nkhata Bay. Next base: position 56,802,973 of record NC_141346.1, on the reverse strand, counting down.
GGGATCAGCTGACACAGATCGCTGGCACAGGCTGGTTAGTTATTTAATGGTTTCAGCTTAGTTTATCTAAAACTTCAGTGCACGGTTGCAGGGATCAGCTGACACAGATCCCTGGCACAGGCTGGTTAGTTATTTAATGGTTTTAACTTAGTTTATTTGATCTAAAACTTCAGTGCACGATTGCAGGGATCAGCTGAAACAGATCGCTGGTACAGGCTGGTTAGTTATTTAATGGTTTCAGCCAAGTTTATCTAAAACTTCAGTGCGCGGTTGCAGGGATCAGCTGACACAGATCCCTTGCACAGGCTGGTTAGTTATTTAATGGTTTTAACTTAGTTTATTTGATCTAAAACTTCAGTGCACGATTGCAGGGATCAGCTGAAACAGATCGCTGGTACAGGCTGGTTAGTTATTTAATGGTTTCAGCCAAGTTTATCTAAAACTTCAGTGCGCGGTTGCAGGGATCAGCTGACACAGATCCCTTGCACAGGCTGGTTAGTTATTTAATGGTTTCAACTTAGTTTATTTTATCTAAAACTTCAGTGCACGGTCGCAGGGATCCGCTGACACAGATCGCTGGCACAGGCTGGTTAGTTATTTAATGGTTTCAGCTTAGTTTATTTGATCTAAAACTTCAGTGCACGGTTGCAGGGATCAGCTGACACAGATCGCTGTCACAGGCTGGTTAGTTATTTAAATGGTTTCAGGTTAGTTTATTTGATCTAAGACTTCAGTGCACGTTCGCAAAGATCAGCTGAAACAGATCGCTGGCACAGATCCCTTGCACAGGCTGGTTAGTTATTTAATGGTTTCAACTTAGTTTATTTTATCTTAAACTTCAGTGCACGGTCGCAGGGATCCGCTGACACAGATCGCTGGTTAGTTATTTAATGGTTTCAGCTTAGTTTATTTTATCTAAAACTTCAGTGCACGGTCGCAGGGATCAGCTGACACAGATCGCTGGTTAGTTATTTAATGGTTTCAGCTTTGTTTATTTGATCTAAAACTTCAGTCCACGTTCGCAGGGATCAGCTGACCCAGATCGCTGGCACAGGCTGGTTAGTTATTTAATTGTTTCAGCTTAGTTTATCTAAAACTTCAGTGCACGGTTGCAGGGATCAGCTGACACAGATCGCTGGCACAGGCTGGTTAGTTATTTCGTGGTTTCAGCTTAGTTTATTTTGATCTAAGACTTCAGTGCACATTCGCAAAGATCAGCTGAAACAGATCGCTGGCACAGGCTGGTTAGTTATTTAATTGTTTCAGCTTAGTTTATCTAAAACTTCAGTGCACGGTTGCAGGGATCAGCTGACACAGATCGTTGGCACAGGCTGGTTAGTTATTTAATGGTTTCAACTTAGTTTATCTAAAACTTCAGTGCATGGTTGCAGGAATCAGCTGACACAGATCGCTGGCACAGGCTGGTTAGTTATTTAATGGTTTCGGTTTGGTTTATTTTATCTAAAACTTCAGTGCACGGTTGCAGGGATCAGCTGACACAGATCGCTGGCACAGGCTGGTTAGTTATTTAATGGTTTCAGCTTAGTTTATCTAAAACTTCAGTGCACGGTTGCAGGGATCAGATGAAACAGATCGCTGGCACAGGCTGGCTAGTTATTTAATGGTTTCAGCCAAGTTTATCTAAAACTTCAGTGCGCGGTTGCAGGGATCAGCTGACACAGATCCCTTGCACAGGCTGGTTAGTTATTTAATGGTTTCAACTTAGTTTATTTTATCTAAAACTTCAGTGCACGGTCGCAGGGATCCGCTGACACAGATCGCTGGCACAGGCTGGTTAGTTATTTAATGGTTTCAGCTTAGTTTATTTGATCTAAAACTTCAGTGCACGGTTGCAGGGATCAGCTGACACAGATCGCTGTCACAGGCTGGTTAGTTATTTAAATGGTTTCAGGTTAGTTTATTTGATCTAAGACTTCAGTGCATGGTCGCAAAGATCAGCTGACACAGATCCCTGACACACGCTGGTTAGTTATTTAATGGTTTCAACTTAGTTTATTTTCTCTAAAACTTCAGTGCACGGTTGCAGGGATCAGCTGACACAGATCGCTGGCACAGGCTGGTTAGTTATTTAGTGGTTTCAGCTTAGTTTATTTGATCTAAAACTTCAGTGCACGGTCGCAGTGATCAGCTGACACAGATCGCTGGTTAGTTATTTAATGGTTTCAACTTAGTTTATTTTCTCTAAAACTTCAGTGCACGGTTGCAGGGATCAGCTGACACAGATCGCTGGCACAGGCTGGTTAGTTATTTAGTGGTTTCAGCTTAGTTTATTTGATCTAAAACTTCAGTGCATGGTCGCAAAGATCAGCTGACACAGATCCCTGACACACGCTGGTTAGTTATTTAATGGTTTCAACTTAGTTTATTTTCTCTAAAACTTCAGTGCACGGTTGCAGGGATCAGCTGACACAGATCGCTGGCACAGGCTGGTTAGTTATTTAGTGGTTTCAGCTTAGTTTATTTGATCTAAAACTTCAGTGCACGGTCGCAGTGATCAGCTGACACAGATCGCTGGTTAGTTATTTAATGGTTTCAACTTAGTTTATTTTCTCTAAAAATTCAGTGCACGGTTGCAGGGATCAGCTGACACAGATCGCTGGCACAGGCTGGTTAGTTATTTAGTGGTTTCAGCTTAGTTTATTTGATCTAAAACTTCAGTGCACGGTTGCAGGGATCAGCTGACACAGATCGCTCGCACAGGCTGGTTGGTTATTTAATGGTTTCAGCTTAGTTTATTTGATCTAAGACTTCAGTGCACGTTCGCAAAGATCAGCTGAAACAGATCCCTTGCACAGGCTGGTTAGTTATTTAATGGTTTCAACTTAGTTTATTTTATCTTAAACTTCAGTGCACGGTCGCAGGGATCCGCTGACACAGATCGCTGGCACAGGCTGGTTAGTTATTTAATGGTTTCAGCTTAGTTTATTTTATCTAAAACTTCAGTGCACGGTCGCAGGGATCAGCTGACACAGATCGCTGGTTAGTTATTTAATGGTTTCAGCTTAGTTTATTTGATCTAAAACTTCAGTGCACGGTTGCAGGGATCCGCTGACACAGATCGCTGGCACAGGCTGGTTAGTTATTTAATGGTTTCAGCTTAGTTTATTTGATCTAAAACTTCAGTGCACGGTTGCAGGGATCAGCTGACACAGATCGCTGTCACAGGCTGGTTAGTTATTTAAATGGTTTCAGGTTAGTTTATTTGATCTAAGACTTCAGTGCATGGTCGCAAAGATCAGCTGACACAGATCCCTGACACAGGCTGGTTAGTTATTTAATGGTTTCAACTTAGTTTATTTTCTCTAAAACTTCAGTGCACGGTTGCAGGGATCAGCTGACACAGATCGCTGGCACAGGCTGGTTAGTTATTTAGTGGTTTCAGCTTAGTTTATTTGATCTAAAACTTCAGTGCACGGTCGCAGTGATCAGCTGACACAGATCGCTGGTTAGTTATTTAATGGTTTCAACTTAGTTTATTTTCTCTAAAACTTCAGTGCACGGTTGCAGGGATCAGCTGACACAGATCGCTGGCACAGGCTGGTTAGTTATTTAGTGGTTTCAGCTTAGTTTATTTGATCTAAAACTTCAGTGCATGGTCGCAAAGATCAGCTGACACAGATCCCTGACACACGCTGGTTAGTTATTTAATGGTTTCAACTTAGTTTATTTTCTCTAAAACTTCATTGCACGGTTGCAGGGATCAGCTGACACAGATCGCTGGCACAGGCTGGTTAGTTATTTAATGGTTTCAACTTAGTTTATTTTCTCTAAAACTTCAGTGCATGGTCGCAAAGATCAGCTGACACAGATCCCTGACACACGCTGGTTAGTTATTTAATGGTTTCAACTTAGTTTATTTTCTCTAAAAATTCAGTGCACGGTTGCAGGGATCAGCTGACACAGATCTCTGGCACAGCCTGGTTGGTTATTTAATGGTTTCAGCTTAGTTTATTTGATCTAAAACTTCAGTGCACGGTTGCAGGGATCAGCTGACACAGATCGCTCGTACAGGCTGGTTAGTTATTTAATGGTTTCAGCTTAGTTTATTTGATCTAAAACTTCAGTGCATGGTCGCAAAGATCAGCTGACACAGATCCCTGGCACAGGCTGGTTAGTTATTTAATTGTTTCAGCTTACTTTATTTTCTGTAAAACTTCAGTGCACAGTTGCAGGGATCAGCTAACACAGATCCCTGACACACACTGGTAAGTTATTTAATGGTTTCAACTTAGTTTATTTTCTCTAAAAATTCAGTGCACGGTTGCAGGGATCAGCTGACACAGATCGCTCGCACAGGCTGGTTGGTTATTTAATGGTTTCAGGTTAGTTTATTTGATCTAAGACTTCAGTGCACGTTCGCAAAGATCAGCTGAAACAGATCGCTGACACAGATCCCTTGCACAGGCTGGTTAGTTATTTAATGGTTTCAACTTAGTTTATTTTATCTTAAACTTCAGTGCACGGTCGCAGGGATCCGCTGACACAGATCGCTGGTTAGTTATTTAATGGTTTCAGCTTAGTTTATTTTATCTAAAACTTCAGTGCACGGTCGCAGGGATCAGCTGACACAGATCGCTGGTTAGTTATTTAATGGTTTCAGCTTAGTTTATTTGATCTAAAACTTCAGTGCACGGTTGCAGGGATCAGCTGACACAGATCCCTGGCATAGGCTGGTTAGTTATTTAATGGTTTTAACTTAGTTTATTTGATCTAAAACTTCAGTGCACAATTGCAGGGATCAGCTGAAACAGATCGCTGGTACAGGCTGGTTAGTTATTTAATGGTTTCAGCTTAGTTTATCTAAAACTTCAGTGCACGGTTGCAGGGATCCGCTGACACAGATCGCTGGCACAGGCTGGTTAGTTATTTAATGGTTTCAACTTAGTTTATTTTATCTAAAACTTCAGTGCACGGTCGCAGGGATCCGCTGACACAGATCGCTGGCACAGGCTGGTTAGTTATTTAATGGTTTCAGCTTAGTTTATTTGATCTAAGACTTCAGTCCACGTTCGCAGGGATCAGCTGACACAGATCGCTGGCACAGCCTGGTTGGTTATTTAATGGTTTCAGCGTAGTTTATTTGATCTAAGACTTCAGTCCACGTTCGCAGGGATCAGCTGACACAGATCGCTGGCACAGCCTGGTTGGTTATTTAATGGTTTCAGCTTAGTTTATTTGATCTAAAACTTCAGTGCACGGTTGCAGGGATCAGCTGACACAGATCCCTGGCACAGGCTGGTTAGTTATTTAATGGTTTCAACTTAGTTTATTTTCTCTAAAAATTCAGTGCACGGTTGCAGGGATCAGCTGACACAGATCCCTGGCACAGGCTGGTTAGTTATTTAATGGTTTCAACTTAGTTTATTTTCTCTAAAAATTCAGTGCACGGTTGCAGGGATCAGCTGACACAGATCCCTGGCACAGGCTGGTTAGTTATTTAATGGTTTCAGCTTAGTTTATTTGATCTAAGACTTCAGTGCACGTTCGCAAAGATCAGCTGAAACAGATCGCTGGCACAGGCTGGTTAGTTATTTAATGGTTTCAACTTAGTTTATTTTATCTAAAACTTCAGTGCACGGTTGCAGGGATCAGTTGACACAGAGCGCTGGCACAGGCTGGTTAGTTATTTAATGGTTTCAGCTTAGTTTATTTTATCTAAAACTTCAGTGCACGGTTGCAGGGATCAGCTGACACAGATCGCTGGCACAGGCTGGTTAGTTATTTTGTGGTTTCAGCTTAGTTTATTTTGATCTAAGACTTCAGTCCACGTTCGCAGGGATCAGCTGAAACAGATCGCTGGCACAGGCTGGTCAGTTATTTAATGGTTTCAGCTTAGTTTATCTAAAACTTCAGTGCACGGTTGCAGGGATCAGCTGACACAGATCGCTGGCACAGGCTGGTCAGTTATTTAATGGTTTCAACTTAGTTTTTTGATCTAAAACTTCAGTGCACGGTCGCAGGGATCAGCTGAAACAGATCGCTGGCACAGGCTGGTCAGTTATTTAATGGTTTCAGCTTAGTTTATCTAAAACTTCAGTGCACGGTTGCAGGGATCAGCTGACACAGATCGCTGGCACAGGCTGGTTAGTTATTTAATGGTTTCAACTTAGTTTATTTGATCTAAAACTTCAGTGCACGGTTGCAGGGATCAGCTGACACAGATCCCTGGCACAGGCTGGTTAGTTATTTAATGGTTTCAACTTAGTTTATTTTATCTAAAACTTCAGTGCACGGTCGCAGGGATCAGCTGACACAGATCCCTGGCACAGACTGGTTAGTTATTTAATGGTTTCAGCCAAGTTTATCTAAAACTTCAGTGCACGGTTGCAGGGATCAGCTGACACAGATCCCTGGCACAGACTGGTTAGTTATTTAATGGTTTCAGCCAAGTTTATCTAAAACTTCAGTGCACGGTCGCAGGGATCCGCTGACACAGATCGCTGGCACAGGCTGGTTAGTTATTTAATGGTTTCAGCTTAGTTTATTTGATCTAAGACTTCAGTCCACGTTCGCAGGGATCAGCTGACACAGATCGCTGGCACAGCCTGGTTGGTTATTTAATGGTTTCAACTTAGTTTATTTTCTCTAAAAATTCAGTGCACGGTTGCAGGGATCAGTTGACACAGATCGCTGGCACAGGCTGGTAAGTTATTTAATGGTTTCAACTTAGTTTATTTTATCTAAAACTTCAGTGCACGGTCGCAGGGATCAACTAACACAGATCCCTGACACACGCTGGTTAGTTATTTAATGGTTTCAACTTAGTTAATTTTATCTAAAACTTCAGTGCACATTTGCAAGGATCAGCTGACAAAGATCGCTGGCACAGGCTGGTTAGTTATTTAATGGTTTCAGCTTAGTTTATTTTATCTAAAACTTCAGTGCACGGTTGCAGGGATCAGCTGACACAGATCGCTGGCACAGGCTGGTTAGTTATTTAATGGTTTCAGCTTAGTTTATTTGATCTAAAACTTCAGTGCACAATTGCAGGGATCAGCTGAAACAGATCGCTGGTACAGGCTGGTTAGTTATTTAATGGTTTCAGCTTAGTTTATCTAAAACTTCAGTGCACAATTGCAGGGATCCGCTGACACAGATCGCTGGCACAGGCTGGTTAGTTATTTAATGGTTTCAACTTAGTTTATTTTATCTAAAACTTCAGTGCACGGTCGCAGGGATCCGCTGACACAGATCGCTGGCACAGGCTGGTTAGTTATTTAATGGTTTCAGCTTAGTTTATTTGATCTAAGACTTCAGTCCACGTTCGCAGGGATCAGCTGACACAGATCGCTGGCACAGCCTGGTTGGTTATTTAATGGTTTCAGCGTAGTTTATTTGATCTAAGACTTCAGTCCACGTTCGCAGGGATCAGCTGACACAGATCGCTGGCACAGCCTGGTTGGTTATTTAATGGTTTCAGCTTAGTTTATTTGATCTAAAACTTCAGTGCACGGTTGCAGGGATCAGCTGACACAGATCCCTGGCACAGGCTGGTTAGTTATTTAATGGTTTCAACTTAGTTTATTTTCTCTAAAAATTCAGTGCACGGTTGCAGGGATCAGCTGACACAGATCCCTGGCACAGGCTGGTTAGTTATTTAATGGTTTCAACTTAGTTTATTTTCTCTAAAAATTCAGTGCACGGTTGCAGGGATCAGCTGACACAGATCCCTGGCACAGGCTGGTTAGTTATTTAATGGTTTCAGCTTAGTTTATTTGATCTAAGACTTCAGTGCACGTTCGCAAAGATCAGCTGAAACAGATCGCTGGCACAGGCTGGTTAGTTATTTAATGGTTTCAACTTAGTTTATTTTATCTAAAACTTCAGTGCACGGTTGCAGGGATCAGTTGACACAGAGCGCTGGCACAGGCTGGTTAGTTATTTAATGGTTTCAGCTTAGTTTATTTTATCTAAAACTTCAGTGCACGGTTGCAGGGATCAGCTGACACAGATCGCTGGCACAGGCTGGTTAGTTATTTTGTGGTTTCAGCTTAGTTTATTTTGATCTAAGACTTCAGTCCACGTTCGCAGGGATCAGCTGAAACAGATCGCTGGCACAGGCTGGTCAGTTATTTAATGGTTTCAGCTTAGTTTATCTAAAACTTCAGTGCACGGTTGCAGGGATCAGCTGACACAGATCGCTGGCACAGGCTGGTCAGTTATTTAATGGTTTCAACTTAGTTTTTTGATCTAAAACTTCAGTGCACGGTCGCAGGGATCAGCTGAAACAGATCGCTGGCACAGGCTGGTCAGTTATTTAATGGTTTCAGCTTAGTTTATCTAAAACTTCAGTGCACGGTTGCAGGGATCAGCTGACACAGATCGCTGGCACAGGCTGGTTAGTTATTTAATGGTTTCAACTTAGTTTATTTGATCTAAAACTTCAGTGCACGGTTGCAGGGATCAGCTGACACAGATCCCTGGCACAGGCTGGTTAGTTATTTAATGGTTTCAACTTAGTTTATTTTATCTAAAACTTCAGTGCACGGTCGCAGGGATCAGCTGACACAGATCCCTGGCACAGACTGGTTAGTTATTTAATGGTTTCAGCCAAGTTTATCTAAAACTTCAGTGCACGGTTGCAGGGATCAGCTGACACAGATCCCTGGCACAGACTGGTTAGTTATTTAATGGTTTCAGCCAAGTTTATCTAAAACTTCAGTGCACGGTCGCAGGGATCCGCTGACACAGATCGCTGGCACAGGCTGGTTAGTTATTTAATGGTTTCAGCTTAGTTTATTTGATCTAAGACTTCAGTCCACGTTCGCAGGGATCAGCTGACACAGATCGCTGGCACAGCCTGGTTGGTTATTTAATGGTTTCAACTTAGTTTATTTTCTCTAAAAATTCAGTGCACGGTTGCAGGGATCAGTTGACACAGATCGCTGGCACAGGCTGGTAAGTTATTTAATGGTTTCAACTTAGTTTATTTTATCTAAAACTTCAGTGCACGGTCGCAGGGATCAACTAACACAGATCCCTGACACACGCTGGTTAGTTATTTAATGGTTTCAACTTAGTTAATTTTATCTAAAACTTCAGTGCACATTTGCAAGGATCAGCTGACAAAGATCGCTGGCACAGGCTGGTTAGTTATTTAATGGTTTCAGCTTAGTTTATTTTATCTAAAACTTCAGTGCACGGTTGCAGGGATCAGCTGACACAGATCGCTGGCACAGGCTGGTTAGTTATTTAATGGTTTCAGCTTAGTTTATTTTATCTAAAACTTCAGTGCACGGTTGCAGGGATCAGCTGACACAGATCGCTGGCACAGGCTGGTTAGTTATTTTGTGGTTTCAGCTTAGTTTATTTTGATCTAAGACTTCAGTCCACGTTCGCAGGGATCAGCTGAAACAGATCGCTGGCACAGGCTGGTCAGTTATTTAATGGTTTCAACTTAGTTTTTTTGATCTAAAACTTCAGTGCACGGTCGCAGGGATCAGCTGAAACAGATCGCTGGCACAGGCTGGTCAGTTATTTTATGGTTTCAGCTTAGTTTATCTAAAACTTCAGTGCACGGTTGCAGGGATCATCTGACACAGATCGCTGGCACAGGCTGGTTAGTTATTTAATGGTTTCAACTTAGTTTATTTGATCTAAAACTTCAGTGCACGGTTGCAGGGATCAGCTGACACAGATCCCTGGCACAGGCTGGTTAGTTATTTAATGGTTTCAACTTAGTTTATTTGATCTAAAACTTCAGTGCACGGTTGCAGGAATCAGCTGACACAGATCGCTGTCACATGCTGGTTAGTTATTTAATGGTTTCGGTTTGGTTTATTTTATCTAAAACTTCAGTGCACGGTTGCAGGGATCAGCTGACACAGATCGCTGGTACAGGCTGGTTAGTTATTTAATGGTTTAGGTTTGGTTTATTTAATCTAAAACTTCAGTGCACGGTTGCAGGGATCAGCTGACACAGATCGCTGGCACAGGCTGGTTAGTTATTTAATGGTTTAGGTTTGGTTTATTTAATCTAAAACTTCAGTGCACGGTTGCAGGGATCAGCTGACACAGAATCGCTGGCACAGGCTGGTTAGTTATTTAATGGTTTCAGCTTAGTTTATCTAAAACTTCAGTGCACGGTTGCAGGGATCAGCTGACACAGATCGCTGGCACAGGCTGGTTAGTTATTTAATGGTTTAGTTTTGGTTTATTTGATCTAAAACTTCAGTCCACGTTCGCAGGGATCAGCTGACACAGATCGCTGGCACAGGCTGGTTAGTTATTTAATTGTTTCAGCTTAGTTTATCTAAAACTTCAGTGCACGGTTGCAGGGATCAGCTGACACAGATCGTTGGCACAGGCTGGTTAGTTATTTAATGGTTTCAACTTAGTTTATCTAAAACTTCAGTGCACGGTTGCAGGAATCAGCTGACACAGATCGCTGGCACAGGCTGGTTAGTTATTTAATGGTTTCGGTTTGGTTTATTTTATCTAAAACTTCAGTGCACGGTTGCAGGGATCAGCTGACACAGATCGCTGGCACAGGCTGGTTAGTTATTTAATGGTTTCAGCTTAGTTTATCTAAAACTTCAGTGCACGGTTGCAGGGATCAGCTGACACAGATCCCTGGCACAGGCTGGTTAGTTATTTAATGGTTTTAACTTAGTTTATTTGATCTAAAACTTCAGTGCACGATTGCAGGGATCAGCTGAAACAGATCGCTGGTACAGGCTGGTTAGTTATTTAATGGTTTCAGCCAAGTTTATCTAAAACTTCAGTGCGCGGTTGCAGGGATCAGCTGACACAGATCCCTGGCACAGGCTGGTTAGTTATTTAATGGTTTTAACTTGGTTTATTTGATCTAAAACTTCAGTGCACGATTGCAGGGATCAGCTGAAACAGATCGCTGGTACAGGCTGGTTAGTTATTTAATGGTTTCAGCCAAGTTTATCTAAAACTTCAGTGCGCGGTTGCAGGGATCAGATGACACAGATCGCTGGTACAGGCTGGTTAGTTATTTAATGGTTTCAGCTTAGTTTATTTGATCTAAGACTTCAGTGCATGGTCGCAAAGATCAGCTGACACAGATCCCTGGCACAGGCTGGTTAGTTATTTAATGGTTTCAACTTAGTTTATTTTCTCTAAAACTTCAGTGCACGGTTGCAGGGATCAGCTAACACAGATCCCTGACACACGCTGGTTAGTTATTTAATGGTTTCAACTTAGTTTATTTTCTCTAAAACTTCAGTGCACGGTTGCAGGGATCAGCTGACACAGATCGCTGGTACAGGCTGGTTAGTTATTTAATGGTTTAGGTTTGGTTTATTTAATCTAAAACTTCAGTGCACGGTTGCAGGGATCAGCTGACACAGATCGCTGGCACAGGCTGGTTAGTTATTTAATGGTTTAGGTTTGGTTTATTTAATCTAAAACTTCAGTGCACGGTTGCAGGGATCAGCTGACACAGAATCGCTGGCACAGGCTGGTTAGTTATTTAATGGTTTCAGCTTAGTTTATCTAAAACTTCAGTGCACGGTTGCAGGGATCAGCTGACACAGATCGCTGGCACAGGCTGGTTAGTTATTTAATGGTTTAGTTTTGGTTTATTTGATCTAAAACTTCAGTCCACGTTCGCAGGGATCAGCTGACACAGATCGCTGGCACAGGCTGGTTAGTTATTTAATTGTTTCAGCTTAGTTTATCTAAAACTTCAGTGCACGGTTGCAGGGATCAGCTGACACAGATCGTTGGCACAGGCTGGTTAGTTATTTAATGGTTTCAACTTAGTTTATCTAAAACTTCAGTGCACGGTTGCAGGAATCAGCTGACACAGATCGCTGGCACAGGCTGGTTAGTTATTTAATGGTTTCGGTTTGGTTTATTTTATCTAAAACTTCAGTGCACGGTTGCAGGGATCAGCTGACACAGATCGCTGGCACAGGCTGGTTAGTTATTTAATGGTTTCAGCTTAGTTTATCTAAAACTTCAGTGCACGGTTGCAGGGATCAGCTGACACAGATCCCTGGCACAGGCTGGTTAGTTATTTAATGGTTTCAGCCAAGTTTATCTAAAACTTCAGTGCGCGGTTGCAGGGATCAGCTGACACAGATCCCTGGCACAGGCTGGTTAGTTATTTAATGGTTTTAACTTGGTTTATTTGATCTAAAACTTCAGTGCACGATTGCAGGGATCAGCTGAAACAGATCGCTGGTACAGGCTGGTTAGTTATTTAATGGTTTCAGCCAAGTTTATCTAAAACTTCAGTGCGCGGTTGCAGGGATCAGATGACACAGATCGCTGGTACAGGCTGGTTAGTTATTTAATGGTTTCAGCTTAGTTTATTTGATCTAAGACTTCAGTGCATGGTCGCAAAGATCAGCTGACACAGATCCCTGGCACAGGCTGGTTAGTTATTTAATGGTTTCAACTTAGTTTATTTTCTCTAAAACTTCAGTGCACGGTTGCAGGGATCAGCTAACACAGATCCCTGACACACGCTGGTTAGTTATTTAATGGTTTCAACTTAGTTTATTTTCTCTAAAACTTCAGTGCACGGTTGCAGGGATCAGCTGACACAGATCGCTGGTGTTGCGCTCTAAAAGTAGTTATAAAACTTAAATTTTTCTGAATTGTGGGGAAAATCTTTAAAGACTATTCTTATTTAATTGTGTTTTGTTTTTGGACACATTTCTAGTTAATTTTTGTAGTTTATTGGCTCCAGGAGGTCAGAGTTCAGATGTGTGATGTCATCAGTAAGCGCAGAGAAAAAAAAACAAACAAACAGTGTCTGAGACGTGAGGGAGCGATGTTTTGCTGATGATACGCTATTTTGCCTGTAAACTCCAAACCTGAACTGAGGAGAATAAAGTTGCAAGAAAAAGGAGAATGGAGTCATGTCTCTCTGAGGGTGCAACATAATCTTGGTGTTTCCGCCCGGTTTGGAGTTTATACCGCAAAGAAGGACGAGCTACATGTGACTAGCCTCGCTCATTACCCCCCACCTGAACTCATACCGCAGTGCCATCCCTCCAAGAAAAGGCAGTGAAGGTAAAAGTTTTTCGTCATGTCTAAAGTACAGCAGATGTCTCCTGATTGGGAGCAACTTCTTGAGGAGATAGAGGAAAAGTTACTTACACTGCTAGCACCGGATTTGAATGAGATTTGTGCTGCCCTCAGTTTAGCCGTGGATGAAAGTGAAAAAGACTTACCTCGTAAACTGAGGCGGCGTATTCTGCAGTACTTAGAGGGAGAGGATGTTACTGCACGAGAAGATGAAGGAATGTCTCTGTTGTTGGGATTAGATGACAAAATTAATGAAGTGAAGCAAAAGAGATGCGAAAGTAATGCCCCGTTGTCTCAACAAGTGGTACAAGAGCACCACCTTGTGGCTGAAAATGTGATAGCACCCAGTAATTCAGACGAGCAGAGAGAAACTGTTTCTCATCTGAATGCTACACGAGTCACCCCTGTCGCTACTCAAAGTGTCCCTTTTGTACACCCACTGTACCGACGGGATCTGAAAATAATGGGACAAATTGGAGAACCAAACCAAAAGGACAAATTAACATACACTAGCTTGGAAAGACAAATCCAGAGGGCATTGAAGAGGGGATATGATGAAGGAGACATTGTTGAAGCCATCATTCAAGCTATAACCCCAGGAACAAAACTGAAAAGCTACCTTGAGAGTAGAGTAGATTTGACTTTGCAAGCTCTCAGGCAAATATTACGGACTCATTACATTGAGAAAGATGCCACAGAGTTGTATCACTCGCTCACACGTGCTGTACAGGAGCCAAAAGAAACTCCAATCCAGTTTTTGATGCCAGCAATGGATTTGAGACAACAACTTGTTCTTGCTTCAGAGAGAGTTAAGTCTGGTTTAAAGTACAGTTCGGAGCTGATCCAAAATCAGTTTCTCCAGACAGTACTCACTGGCCTCCATGATGACACCATCCGAGCTGATGTGAAGCTATACCTGCAAAATCCTAAAATCACAGATGAGGTTCTTCTGGAAAAAATGACTGCGGCATACAGTCTGGAAATGGAAAGAAAGAATAAGCTGTCAGCTGCATCAAGAGCAAAGATTATCAAAGTTGCAGCAGTAAGTGGGGAAGATCAAGAGGTGGAGAAAGAAAGCAGTATGCACACATCAGAAAGTAAGATCAAGCAAGGTGGAGCGGTCAAACGAGACACATTAATGGATAAAGTTGATCAAGGCAACAAGGCTATATGTGAGGCTCTGCAGAACCTCACCACTCACATTGCTAGCCTCCAGCAGACCGTTAAGCCTCAGCACATGAGACTGGCCGAACCACCTGACCGGAAATACCAATCACAACCTAGGAGCACAAACGTTAGACAGTGCCAGCAGTGTCAATCATCCAATACAGGAAACAAATGTGACCACTGTTACAAATGTGGCAGTACGGAACATTGGGCAGCAGGTTGTCGTAGGAAAAAGTGCTCAGCTAATTCAAGTAAGATCGAAATCATACTTAACCCTGAAGGGGAGAAGCACCAAACCGACCCATTCAGCCTCAAAGCACCCCTCACTGGTAAACAACAACAAATGGCGAAGCTGGTAGGCAAAAGATGCCAGGTCCGTGGCTTCTTAGGAGGTGTGGACACCACAATATTGTGGGACACCGGCTCACAAGTATCGATAGTGGGGACGAACTGGAGAAAGAAACACCTGCCTGATGCTGAAATGAGGTCAGTGGAAGAGCTGCTCGAAGAGGGAGCTTTAGAGCTCTCAGCTGCTAATGGGACCAGTATTCCATATGAAGGATGGATAGAGACTGAGTTCAGCCTGTCCAAAAATGCTGTTGCTGGGATGACCAACAGGCCCGTCCAAGTTCCAATCCTAGGCGCCAGTGGTGACATTGAATGTCCCATCATCGGCTTTAATGTGATAGAAGAATTAGCTTTGAGAAATGACACCAGCAAAGACTGTATCCCCCCAGGGCATATGCTGGACAGATTGTGCTCAGCATTCGAGGTGGGGCGCAAAACTGCAAGAGCTGTCCTGTCTGTCCTAAAGAAACAAACGCCTGACAGCCATCCCCACATAGCCCGAGTAGGAAGGCGACCTGTGACCATCCCGAAGCGTAACATGATGACAGTGCAATGTGGTTGGCTAAATAAGAGTGTGTTGAGTGGGTCACATGCAGTGTTGGAGCCGAACTGTGAGACACCATGGCCAGCAGGCCTAGTTGTTAGAGAACAGCTAATTCAGCTCCCCTCAGAAGGTGATGCTAAAGTTGCAGTGACTGTGGAAAACATGACTGACCATGATATCACCCTCTATGGTCGCACTACACTGGGGTGGCTGCACAATGTTGATGCTATCTACATGCCACATGTAAAATGTATGGAGGGTGAGCTTTCTAAGACATCAGACGCAAGTACTTCCTTACCCACAGTGCAGTCCAGTCAGACAACAAAAACTGAGCCCTGGGACCCACCAGTGGATTTGAGCCATCTGACAAGTGACCAACAGCAGCAGGTAAAACAGATGCTGAGGGAGGAATGCAATGTTTTTGCAAAAGATGACTGGGACACAGGATGCATTAAAGATCTAGAGCTGGAGATACAGCTAAAAGACAAAGTGCCTGTGCAAAAGACATATAATGCAATCCCCAGACACCTTTATCAGGAGGTAAAAGCACACATACAAGACTTACTGAATCAGGGCTGGATCCAAAAATCTTGTTCTTCATATTCTTCGCCTGTGGTATGCGTCAGGAAGAAAGATGGTGGCCTTCGCTTGTGTGTAGACTATAGGCTCCTGAATGCAAAGACACTGTCCGACAGACATCCCATCCCAAGAATACAGGAGATCCTGGAAAACCTTGGGGGCAACTCCTGGTTCACAGTATTGGACCAGGGAAAGGCTTATCACCAGGGTTTCATGAGTGAGAACAGCAGACCCTGTACTGCATTTATAACACCATGGGGACTCTATGAGTGGGTGAGGGTCCCATTCGGCCTTACTAATGCCCCAGCAGCATTCCAGCGCTACATGGAGGGATGCCTGGGAGACCTCAGGGATGAAATGTGTGTCCCATATTTGGATGATGTACTCGTCTTTAGCTCAAGCTTCGAACAACACATCCAAAATGTGAGGAGAGTGCTACAGCGACAAAGAGAATGTGGTATCAAATTAAGGCCACAGAAGTGTGACTTTTTCAAACGTGAAGTCTGCTATGTGGGGCGAGTGGTTTCAGCAGAGGGATACAAGATGAACCCCAAAGAAGTTGAAGCAGTGCAAGCACTGAAACAGGAGAAACCATCGACCGTGAGAGAGGTGAGAAAGTTGATGGGTTTCCTTAGCTACTACAGACCCTACATACAGGACTTCTCAAGGGCAGCCAAACCCCTCTATGAACTCTTAGCAAAGCCTAAGTCTGAACACAAGCAGCGTGGAAAGGGTAAGGAGTGCCACCGCAAATCTGCCCAGCTGCCACCATCCCACCCAATCCAGTGGATGACAGTTCACAAAGAGACATTGGACAAAATAGTAAACCAGCTGACAAACCCACCAATCATGGCATATCCAGATCTAGAGAAGCCATTTGTTCTTCATGTAGATGCCTCTGAGGATGGTTTGGGTGCAGTCTTGTACCAGCGTCAAGGGACTGCCCTGAGAGTCATAGGCTATGGATCACGGACACTGACAGCTGCAGAAAAAAACTACAAGCTACATTCAGGCAAGCTGGAATTCCTGGCACTGAAATGGGCCATAACAGAACGCTTTCGTGATTATCTGTTTCATGCGCCTCATTTTACTGTGTACAGTGACAATAACCCGCTGACATACGTCATGAAGTCAGCGAAACTTAATGCAGCTGGACACCGCTGGGTGGCGGAGTTGGCAGATTATCGGTTCACTCTTAAGTACAGGCCAGGGGCAGCGAATCGAGATGCAGATTTCTTATCAAGAAGAGGAAAGCCCATTGAAGACATCATGCAGGAATGCACAGAGGAATATCAGCAAGATGACATTGAATGTATTGGGAAAGCCCTAGAGAGAGAGAAAACAGGAGAAATGAACTGGATCTCAGCTGTCACCTGTAATGTCAACGCGCTGCCAGAGGGATGCATCGTCTCAGAACCAATTCAGCCGTTTGCAGTTGACGACATCAGAGACGCCCAGGATGCAGACATAGCCATAAACCGAGTTTTGTCCCTGAAAAGAACACACACCTACCTGAAGCATAAAGAAAAGATGGCGGAGAGTGAGGCAGTTAGGTACCTTCTTCGGCAGTGGCCCCATTTGCAGATTGATGGAGATGGCATTCTGAGGCGTGAGACCACCAGGAGAAAACAGTTTGTTGTTCCTGACTCATTAAAGCCCATGGTCTATAAACATCTACATGAGGAGATGGGACATTTAGGAGCAGACAGGATGGTTGCTCTCGCCAGGGAGCGCTTCTTCTGGCCTAAAATGAGGCAGGAAATGGAGCACTATGTCACTCAGGTGTGTCGCTGTATAAAGAAGAAGAAGCCTAACAGAATAACCAGAACACCAATTCAGAGCATTGAAACCTCTGCACCATTTGAGATGATATCCATTGACTATCTGCATTTGGACAAGTGCACAGGAGGTGAAGAATACATACTCGTAGTTGTGGATCATTTCACCAAATATGCCCAGGCATATGCGACAAGGGACAATGACTTTATCATGCGCTTCGGTTTCCCATCCAAAATACACCATGACCAGGGGAAAGAATTTGAGAACAATCTTTTCCGCAAGCTTCAAGGCTACTGCGGTATCAGCCATTCTCGTACCTCCCCGTACCACCCACAGGCCAATCCCGCAGAGCGCTTCAATAGGACCCTCCTAGGTATGCTCCGGACACTTGATGAATCTCAGAAGTCAAGATGGAAAGACCATTTGAACAAAGTAGTTCATGCCTACAACTCGACTGTGCACGAAGCAACAGGATTTTCTCCATTCTTCCTTCTCTTTGGCCGTGAACCAACCTTGCCTGTCGACCTGCTCTTCCCAAAAAGAGAAGAAGAGAAGAGTCAGTCACACAGTGGCTATGCAGAGAAATGGAGAGGAGTTATGCAAGAGGCATATACAATTGCGAGGCAGAACATGAGAAAGAGTGCAAGAAGGGGACAGAAAAACTACAATCGACGTGCATGGAGCTCTGTGCTTCAGCCAGGTGACCATGTCTTGGTGAGAAATCTCACACCCAGAGGAGGTCCTGGGAAACTGCGCAGCTATTGGGAGGATATGATTCATGTCATCACCGAGAGGAAAGGTCCTGATAGTCCAGTGTATGTGGTTGAGCCATTGCAGGGAACAGGAAGAAGACGAGTGTTACACCGTAACCTACTGTTGCCGTGTCCTTACCTGGTTGAAGAGTCTGGGGTGTGTGAAAGCAGCCTGAAAGAGAAAAGCCGTGGAAACAAACGGAGACAGTCAGCAAGAAGACATCAGACCAAGCCCGATACTGACCAAACAGACACAGGCAGTTCTAGTGAAGACGACTGTCACATGTGGACAGCACTCAGATATGCTGATCCACCCCTCAATCCAGAAACAGAGGATTTCTGCCCCCGGAGTGACGCACTCGGAGAGAAGTCTGAGCCTGCTTTCAGAGCAGAGGGGCATCCTGAAGAGGAACAGGTGGAGGAGAGACGCAGTTTGGAGGAGGAGGTTGAAGCTCCAGCTGTTGGACCCGAGAGTGACCAGAGTGATGCTGAGACATGGAGGCACAAGCCAAAGAGAATGAGACAGCCCCGGCGTGTCTACACATATGAAAAACTAGGCCAGCCAACCGTCCAGCAATGGAGCACATGCCCTGTCAGTGTGAACAGCCCTTCAAGTGGCATCCATCATTCCTCTGTCCCACCATCATTCATGTATCCTTCACAGTATGAATAGATATAACAAAAAAAAAAACACAGAGTCAACTTCACAAGAGAGTTTAATCTAAGCGTAACATTACAGTTGCAGTTCATGTTGATGTAGTATTGACACATGTTACAGTTAAAAGAGAAACAGGTACTCTGAGCATTATTACTATAATAAATAGAGGGAAGGTTTATCATTCTTGCGTCAAAGAGTTAAGACAGTAGTGAGTACAATATGGGTTTACTGAACTCATGGTTTTGAAGTGTGTAATCACATGATGTTGGGGTGTAAATGGTATTTTCCTTGTCCCACTGCGAAGATTCGGCGGGCCCACCAATACTTCGAGGGATAACCCACCCTTCAGTACAAAAGGACTATGAACATTTAGTTTTGTATCGTGACCATGAGAGACTTGTCCTGAGATACTAAGAGATGGTATAGCCTCTCACCCAGTAATGTGTAATATGTGTGAAAATACTTGTTTGCTCACTCATCTTTGGTTAAATGTTCTATTTTTGGTAAATTGTCAAAGATTAGAAAGAAAATGTGTGGCAACATTTTTCTTTTGTGGGGGAGGGTGTTGCGCTCTAAAAGTAGTTATAAAACTTAAATTTTTCTGAATTGTGGGGAAAATCTTTAAAGACTATTCTTATTTAATTGTGTTTTGTTTTTGGACACATTTCTAGTTAATTTTTGTAGTTTATTGGCTCCAGGAGGTCAGAGTTCAGATGTGTGATGTCATCAGTAAGCGCAGAGAAAAAAAAAACAAACAAACAGTGTCTGAGACGTGAGGGAGCGATGTTTTGCTGATGATACGCTATTCTGCCTGTAAACTCCAAACCTGAACTGAGGAGAATAAAGTTGCAAGAAAAAGGAGAATGGAGTCATGTCTCTCTGAGGGTGCAACACTGGCACAGGCTGGTTAGTTATTTAGTGGTTTCAGCTTAGTTTATTTGATCTAAAACTTCAGTGCACGGTTGCAGGGATCAGCTGACACAGATCCCTGGCACAGGCTGGTTAGTTATTTAATGGTTTTAACTTAGTTTATTTGATCTAAAACTTCAGTGCACGGTTGCAGGGATCAGCTGACACAGATCGCTGGTACAGGCTGGTTAGTTATTTAATGGTTTCAGCCAAGTTTATCTAAAACTTCAGTGCGCGGTTGCAGGGATCAGCTGACACAGATCCCTTGCACAGGCTGGTTAGTTATTTAATGGTTTCAACTTAGTTTATTTTATCTTAAACTTCAGTGCACGGTCGCAGGGATCCGCTGACACAGATCGCTGGTTAGTTATTTAATGGTTTCAGCTTTGTTTATTTGATCTAAGACTTCAGTGCACGGTTGCAGGGATCAGCTGACACAGATCGCTGGTTAGTTATTTAATGGTTTCAGCTTTGTTTATTTGATCTAAAACTTCAGTGCACGGTCGCAGTGATCAGCTGACACAGATCGCTGGTTAGTTATTTAATGGTTTCAGCTTTGTTTATTTGATCTAAAACTTCAGTCCACGTTCGCAGGGATCCGCTGACACAGATCTCTGGCACAGCCTGGTTGGTTATTTAATGGTTTCAGCTTAGTTTATTTGATCTAAAACTTCAGTGCACGGTTGCAGGGATCAGCTGACACAGATCGCTGGCACAGGCTGGTTAGTTATTTAATGGTTTCAGCTTAGTTTATTTGATCTAAGACGTAAGTGCACGGTTGCAGGGATCACCTGACACAGATCGCTGGCACAGGCTGGTTAGTTATTTAATGGTTTCAGCTTAGTTTATTTTATCTAAAACTTCAGTGCACGGTTGCAGGGATCAGCTGACACAGATCGCTGGCACAGGCTGGTTAGTTATTTAAATGGTTTCAACTTAGTTTATCTTAAAAAACTTCAGTGCACGGTTGCAGGAATCAGCTGAAACAGATCGCTGGCACAGGCTGGTTAGTTATTTAATGGTTTCAACTTAGTTTATCTAAAACTTCAGTGCACGGTTGCAGGGATCAGCTGACACAGATCGTTGGCACAGGCTGGTTAGTTATTTAATGGTTTCAACTTAGTTTATCTAAAACTTCAGTGCACGGTTGCAGGAATCAGCTGACACAGATCGCTGGCACAGGCTGGTTAGTTATTTAATGGTTTCAGCTTAGTTTATCTAAAACTTCAGTGCACGGTTGCAGGGATCAGATGAAACAGATCGCTGGCACAGGCTGGCTAGTTATTTAATGGTTTCGGTTTGGTTTCTTTTATCTAAAACTTCAGTGCACGGTTGCAGGGATCAGCTGACACAGATCGCTGGCACAGGCTGGTTAGTTATTTAATGGTTTCAGCTTAGTTTATCTAAAACTTCAGTGCACGGTTGCAGGGATCAGATGAAACAGATCGCTGGCACAGGCTGGCTAGTTATTTAATGGTTTCAGCTTAGTTTATCTAAAACTTCAGTGCACGGTTGCAGGGATCAGCTGACACAGATCGCTGGCACAGGTTGGTTAGTTATTTAATGGTTTCGGTTTGGTTTATTTTATCTAAAACTTCAGTGCACGGTTGCAGGTATCAGCTGACACAGATCGCTGGCACAGGCTGGTTAGTTATTTAATGGTTTCAGCCAAGTTTATCTAAAACTTCAGTGCACGGTTGCAGGGATCAGCTGACACAGATCCCTGGCACAGGCTGGCTAGTTATTTAATGGTTTCAGCTTAGTTTATCTAAAACTTCAGTGCACGGTTGCGGGAATCAGCTGACACAGATCACTGGCACAGGCTGGCTAGTTATTTAATGGTTTCAGCTTAGTTTATCTAAAACTTCAGTGCACGGTTGCAGGGATCAGCTGACACAGATCCCTGGCACAGGCTGGTTAGTTATTTAATGGTTTCAGCTTAGTTTATCTAAAACTTCAGTGCACGGTTGCAGGGATCAGCTGACACAGATCCCTGGCACAGGCTGGTTAGTTATTTAATGGTTTCAGCTTAGTTTATCTAAAACTTCAGTGCACGGTTGCAGGGATCAGCTGAAACAGATCGCTGGTACAGGCTGGCTAGTTATTTAATGGTTTCAGCTTAGTTTATCTAAAACTTCAGTGCACGGTTGCAGGGATCAGCTGACACAGATCCCTTGCACAGGCTGGTTAGTTATTTAATGGTTTCAACTTAGTTTATTTTCTCTAAAACTTCAGTGCACGGTTGCAGGGATCAGCTGACACAGATCGCTGGTTAGTTATTTAATGGTTTCAGCTTTGTTTATTTGATCTACAACTTCAGTCCACGTTCGCAGGGATCAGCTGACACAGATCTCTGGCACAGGCTGGTTGGTTATTTAATGGTTTCAGCTTATTTTATTTGATCTAAAACTTCAGTGCACGGTTGCAGGGATCAGCTGACACAGATCGCTCGCACAGGCTGGTTAGTTATTTAATGGTTTCAGGTTAGTTTATTTGATCTAAGACTTCAGTGCATGGTCGCAAAGATCAGCTGACACAGATCCCTGGCACAGGCTGGTTAGTTATTTAATGGTTTCAGCTTACTTTATTTTCTGTAAAACTTCAGTGCACATTTGCAGGGATCAGCTAACACAGATCCCTGACACACGCTGGTTAGTTATTTAATGGTTTCAACTTAGTTTATTTTCTCTAAAACTTCAGTGCACGGTTGCAGGGATCAGCTGACACAGATCGCTGGCACAGGCTGGTTAGTTATTTAGTGGTTTCAGCTTAGTTTATTTTCTCTAAAACTTCAGTGCACGGTCGCAGTGATCAGCTGACACAGATCGCTGGTTAGTTATTTAATGGTTTCAGCTTAGTTTATTTTCTCTAAAACTTCAGTGCACGGTTGCAGGGATCAGCTGACACAGATCTCTGGCACAGGCTGGTTAGTTATTTAATGGTTTCAGCTTAGTTTATTTTGATCTAAGACTTCAGTGCACATTCGCAAAGATCAGCTGAAACAGATCGCTGGCACAGGCTGGTTAGTTATTTAATGGTTTCAGCTTAGTTTATTTTGATCTAAGACTTCAGTGCACATTCGCAAAGATCAGCTGAAACAGATCGCTGGCACAGGCTGGTTAGTTATTTAATGGTTTCAGCTTAGTTTATTTTATCTAAGACTTCAGTGCACATTCGCAAAGATCAGCTGACACAGATCGCTGGCACAGGCTGGTTAGTTATTTAATGGTTTCAGCTTAGTTTATTTGATCTAAGACTTCAGTGCACATTCGCAAAGATCAGCTGAAACAGATCGCTGGCACAGGCTGGTTAGTTATTTAATGGTTTCAGCTTAGTTTATTTGATCTAAAACTTCAGTGCACGGTTGCAGGGATCAGCTGACACAGATCCCTGGCACAGGCTGGTTAGTTATTTAATGGTTTTAACTTAGTTTATTTGATCTAAAACTTCAGTGCACGGTTGCAGGGATCAGCTGACACAGATCCCTTGCACAGGCTGGTTAGTTATTTAATGGTTTCAACTTAGTTTATTTTATCTAAAACTTCAGTGCACGGTCGCAGGGATCCGCTGACACAGATCGCTGGCACAGGCTGGTTAGTTATTTAATGGTTTCAGCCAAGTTTATCTAAAACTTCAGTGCGCGGTTGCAGGGATCAGCTGAAACAGATCGCTGGTACAGGCTGGTTAGTTATTTAATGGTTTCAGCCAAGTTTATCTAAAACTTCAGTGCGCGGTTGCAGGGATCAGCTGACACAGATCCCTTGCACAGGCTGGTTAGTTATTTAATGGTTTCAACTTAGTTTATTTTATCTAAAACTTCAGTGCACGGTCGCAGGGATCCGCTGACACAGATCGCTGGCACAGGCTGGTTAGTTATTTAATGGTTTCAGCTTAGTTTATTTGATCTAAAACTTCAGTGCACGGTTGCAGGGATCAGCTGACACAGATCGCTGTCACAGGCTGGTTAGTTATTTAAATGGTTTCAGCTTAGTTTATTTGATCTAAAACTTCAGTGCACGGTTGCAGGGATCAGCTGACACAGATCGCTGTCACAGGCTGGTTAGTTATTTAAATGGTTTCAGCTTAGTTTATTTGATCTAAAACTTCAGTACACGTTCGCAGGGATCAGCTAACACAGATCTCTGGCACAGCCTGGTTGGTTATTTAATGGTTTCAGCTTAGTTTATTTGATCTAAAACTTCAGTGCACGGTTGCAGGGATCAGCTGACACAGATCGCTCGCACAGGCTGGTTGGTTATTTAATGGTTTCAGGTTAGTTTATTTGATCTAAGACTTCAGTGCACGTTCGCAAAGATCAGCTGAAACAGATCGCTGGCACAGATCCCTTGCACAGGCTGGTTAGTTATTTAATGGTTTCAACTTAGTTTATTTTATCTTAAACTTCAGTGCACGGTCGCAGGGATCCGCTGACACAGATCGCTGGTTAGTTATTTAATGGTTTCAGCTTAGTTTATCTAAAACTTCAGTGCACGGTTGCAGGGATCAGCTGACACAGATCCCTGGCACAGGCTGGTTAGTTATTTAATGGTTTTAACTTAGTTTATTTTATCTAAAACTTCAGTGCACGGTTGCAGGGATCAGCTGACACAGATCGCTGGTACAGGCTGGTTAGTTATTTAATGGTTTCAGCCAAGTTTATCTAAAACTTCAGTGCACGGTTGCAGGGATCAGCTGACACAGATCCCTTGCACAGGCTGGTTAGTTATTTAATGGTTTCAACTTAGTTTATTTTATCTAAAACTTCAGTGCACGGTCGCAGGGATCCGCTGACACAGATCGCTGGCACAGGCTGGTTAGTTATTTAATGGTTTCAGCTTAGTTTATTTGATCTAAGACTTCAGTCCACGTTCGCAGGGATCAGCTGACACAGATCTCTGGCACAGCCTGGTTGGTTATTTAATGGTTTCAGCTTAGTTTATTTGATCTAAAACTTCAGTGCACGGTTGCAGGGATCAGCTGACACAGATCCCTGGCACAGGCTGGTTAGTTATTTAATGGTTTCAACTTAGTTCATTTTCTCTAAAAATTCAGTGCACGGTTGCAGGGATCAGTTGACACAGAGCGCTGGCACAGGCTGGTTAGTTATTTAATGGTTTCAGCTTAGTTTATTTGATCTAAGACTTCAGTGCACGTTCGCAAAGATCAGCTGAAACAGATCGCTGGCACAGGCTCGTTAGTTATTTAATGGTTTCAACTTAGTTTATTTTATCTAAAACTTCAGTGCACGGTCGCAGGGATCAACTAACACAGATCCCTGACACACGCTGGTTAGTTATTTAATGGTTTCAACTTAGTTAATTTTATCTAAAACTTCAGTGCTCGTTTGCAAGTATCAGCTGACAAAGATAGCTGGCACAGGCTGGTTAGTTATTTAATGGTTTCAACTTAGTTTATTTGATCTAAAACTTCAGTCCACGTTCGCAGGGATCAGCTGAAACAGATCGCTGGCACAGGCTGGTTAGTTATTTAATGGTTTCAACTTAGTTTATTTGATCTAAAACTTCAGTCCACGTTCGCAGGGATCAGCTGAAACAGATCGCTGGCACAGGCTGGTTAGTTATTTAATGGTTTCAACTTAGTTTATTTGATCTAAAACTTCAGTGCACGGTTGCAGGGATCAGCTGACACAGATCGCTGGCACAGGCTGGTTAGTTATTTAATGGTTTCAGCTTAGTTTATTTGATCTAAGACGTAAGTGCACGGTTGCAGGGATCAGCTGACACAGATCGCTGGCACAGGCTGGTTAGTTATTTAATGGTTTCAGCTTAGTTTATTTGATCTAAAACTTCAGTGCACGGTTGCAGGGATCAGCTGACACAGATCGCTGGCACAGGCTGGTTAGTTATTTAAATGGTTTCAACTTAGTTTATCATAAAAAACTTCAGTGCACGGTTGCAGGAATCAGCTGAAACAGATCGCTGGCACAGGCTGGTTAGTTATTTAATGGTTTCAGCTTAGTTTATCTAAAACTTCAGTGCACGGTTGCAGGAATCAGCTGACACAGATCGCTGGCACAGGCTGGTTAGTTATTTAATGGTTTCAGCTTAGTTTATCTAAAACTTCAGTGCACGGTTGCAGGGATCAGATGAAACAGATCGCTGGCACAGGCTGGCTAGTTATTTAATGGTTTCAGCTTAGTTTATCTAAAACTTCAGTGCACGGTTGCAGGGATCAGCTGACACAGATCCCTGGCACAGGCTGGCTAGTTATTTAATGGTTTCAGCTTAGTTTATCTAAAACTTCAGTGCACGGTTGCAGGAATCAGCTGACACAGATCGCTGGCACAGGCTGGTTAGTTATTTAATGGTTTCGGTTTGGTTTATTTTATCTAAAACTTCAGTGCACGGTTGCAGGGATCAGCTGACACAGATCGCTGGCACAGGCTGGTTAGTTATTTAATGGTTTCAGCTTAGTTTATCTAAAACTTCAGTGCACGGTTGCAGGGATCATCTGACACAGATCCCTGGCACAGGCTGGCTAGTTATTTAATGGTTTCAGCTTAGTTTATCTAAAACTTCAGTGCACGGTTGCAGGAATCAGCTGACACAGATCGCTGGCACAGGCTGGTTAGTTATTTAATGGTTTCGGTTTGGTTTATTTTATCTAAAACTTCAGTGCACGGTTGCAGGGATCAGCTGACACAGATCGCTGGCACAGGCTGGTTAGTTATTTAATGGTTTCAGCTTAGTTTATCTAAAACTTCAGTGCACGGTTGCAGGGATCAGCTGAAACAGATCGCTGGTACAGGCTGGTTAGTTATTTAATGGTTTCAGCCAAGTTTATCTAAAACTTCAGTGCACGGTTGCAGGGATCAGCTGACACAGATCCCTGGCACAGGCTGGCTAGTTATTTAATGGTTTCAGCTTAGTTTATCTAAAACTTCAGTGCACGGTTGCAGGAATCAGCTGACACAGATCGCTGGCACAGGCTGGTTAGTTATTTAATGGTTTCGGTTTGGTTTATTTTATCTAAAACTTCAGTGCACGGTTGCAGGGATCAGCTGACACAGATCGCTGGCACAGGCTGGTTAGTTATTTAATGGTTTCAGCTTAGTTTATCTAAAACTTCAGTGCACGGTTGCAGGGATCAGATGAAACAGATCGCTGGCACAGGCTGGTTAGTTATTTAATGGTTTCAGCTTAGTTTATCTAAAACTTCAGTGCACGGTTGCAGGGATCAGCTGACACAGATCCCTGGCACAGGCTGGTTAGTTATTTAATGGTTTCAGCTTAGTTTATCTAAAACTTCAGTGCACGGTTGCAGGGATCAGCTGAAACAGATCGCTGGTACAGGCTGGTTAGTTATTTAATGGTTTCAGCCAAGTTTATCTAAAACTTCAGTGCGCGGTTGCAGGGATCAGCTGACACAGATCCCTTGCACAGGCTCGTTAGTTATTTAATGGTTTCAACTTAGTTTATTTGATCTAAAACTTCAGTGCACGGTTGCAGGGATCAGCTGACACAGATCCCTGACACACGCTGGTTAGTTATTTAATGGTTTCAACTTAGTTTATTTTCTCTAAAACTTCAGTCCACGTTCGCAGGGATCAGCTGACACAGATCTCTGGCACAGGCTGGTTGGTTATTTAATGGTTTCAGCTTAGTTTATTTGATCTAAAACTTCAGTGCACGGTTGCAGGGATCAGCTGACACAGATCGCTCGCACAGGCTGGTTAGTTATTTAATGGTTTCAGGTTAGTTTATTTGATCTAAGACTTCAGTGCATGGTCGCAAAGATCAGCTGACACAGATCCCTGACACAGGCTGGTTAGTTATTTAATGGTTTCAGCTTACTTTATTTTCTGTAAAACTTCAGTGCACATTTGCAGGGATCAGCTAACACAGATCCCTGACACACGCTGGTTAGTTATTTAATGGTTTCAACTTAGTTTATTTTCTCTAAAACTTCAGTGCACGGTTGCAGGGATCAGCTGACACAGATCGCTGGCACAGGCTGGTTAGTTATTTAGTGGTTTCAGCTTAGTTTATTTGATCTAAAACTTCAGTCGACGTTCGCAGGGATCAGCTGACACAGATCTCTGGCACAGCCTGGTTGGTTATTTAATGGTTTCAGCTTAGTTTATTTGATCTAAAACTTCAGTGCACGGTTGCAGGGATCAGCTGACGCAGATCGCTCGCACAGGCTGGTTGGTTATTTAATGGTTTCAGGTTAGTTTATTTGATCTAAGACTTCAGTGCACGTTCGCAAAGATCAGCTGACACAGATCGCTGGCACAGGCTGGTTAGTTATTGAATGGTTTCAGCTTAGTTTATTTTCTCTAAAACTTCAGTGCACGGTTGCAGGGATCAGCTGACACAGATCGCTGGTTAGTTATTTAATGGTTTCAGCTTTGTTTATTTGATCTACAACTTCAGTCCACGTTCGCAGGGATCAGCTGACACAGATCTCTGGCACAGGCTGGTTAGTTATTTAATGGTTTCAGCTTAGTTTATTTGATCTAAAACTTCAGTGCACGGTTGCAGGGATCAGCTGACACAGATCGCTCGCACAGGCTGGTTAGTTATTTAATGGTTTCAGGTTAGTTTATTTGATCTAAGACTTCAGTGCATGGTCGCAAAGATCAGCTGACACAGATCCCTGGCACAGGCTGGTTAGTTATTTAATTGTTTCAGCTTACTTTATTTTCTGTAAAACTTCAGTGCACATTTGCAGGGATCAGCTAACACAGATCCCTGACACACGCTGGTTAGTTATTTAATGGTTTCAACTTAGTTTATTTTCTGTAAAACTTCAGTGCACGGTTGCAGGGATCAGCTGACACAGATCGCTGGCACAGGCTGGTTAGTTATTTAGTGGTTTCAGCTTAGTTTATTTGATCTAAAACTTCAGTCGACGTTCGCAGGGATCAGCTGACACAGATCTCTGGCACAGCCTGGTTGGTTATTTAATGGTTTCAGCTTAGTTTATTTGATCTAAGACTTCAGTGCACGTTCGCAAAGATCAGCTGAAACAGATCGCTGGCACAGGCTGGTTAGTTATTTAATGGTTTCAACTTAGTTTATTTTATCTAAAACTTCAGTGCACGGTCGCAGGGATCAACTAACACAGATCCCTGACACACGCTGGTTAGTTATTTAATGGTTTCAACTTAGTTAATTTTATCTAAAACTTCAGTGCACGTTTGCAAGTATCAGCTGACAAAGATAGCTGGCACAGGCTGGTTAGTTATTTAATGGTTTCAACTTAGTTTATTTGATCTAAAACTTCAGTCCACGTTCGCAGGGATCAGCTGAAACAGATCGCTGGCACAGGCTGGTTAGTTATTTAATGGTTTCAACTTAGTTTATTTGATCTAAAACTTCAGTCCACGTTCGCAGGGATCAGCTGAAACAGATCGCTGGCACAGGCTGGTTAGTTATTTAATGGTTTCAACTTAGTTTATTTGATCTAAAACTTCAGTGCACGGTTGCAGGGATCAGCTGACACAGATCGCTGGCACAGGCTGGTTAGTTATTTAATGGTTTCAGCTTAGTTTATTTGATCTAAGACGTAAGTGCACGGTTGCAGGGATCAGCTGACACAGATCGCTGGCACAGGCTGGTTAGTTATTTAATGGTTTCAGCTTAGTTTATTTGATCTAAAACTTCAGTGCACGGTTGCAGGGATCAGCTGACACAGATCGCTGGCACAGGCTGGTTAGTTATTTAAATGGTTTCAACTTAGTTTATCATAAAAAACTTCAGTGCACGGTTGCAGGAATCAGCTGAAACAGATCGCTGGCACAGGCTGGTTAGTTATTTAATGGTTTCAGCTTAGTTTATCTAAAACTTCAGTGCACGGTTGCAGGAATCAGCTGACACAGATCGCTGGCACAGGCTGGTTAGTTATTTAATGGTTTCAGCTTAGTTTATCTAAAACTTCAGTGCACGGTTGCAGGGATCAGATGAAACAGATCGCTGGCACAGGCTGGCTAGTTATTTAATGGTTTCAGCTTAGTTTATCTAAAACTTCAGTGCACGGTTGCAGGGATCAGCTGACACAGATCCCTGGCACAGGCTGGCTAGTTATTTAATGGTTTCAGCTTAGTTTATCTAAAACTTCAGTGCACGGTTGCAGGAATCAGCTGACACAGATCGCTGGCACAGGCTGGTTAGTTATTTAATGGTTTCGGTTTGGTTTATTTTATCTAAAACTTCAGTGCACGGTTGCAGGGATCAGCTGACACAGATCGCTGGCACAGGCTGGTTAGTTATTTAATGGTTTCAGCTTAGTTTATCTAAAACTTCAGTGCACGGTTGCAGGGATCAGCTGACACAGATCCCTGGCACAGGCTGGCTAGTTATTTAATGGTTTCAGCTTAGTTTATCTAAAACTTCAGTGCACGGTTGCAGGAATCAGCTGACACAGATCGCTGGCACAGGCTGGTTAGTTATTTAATGGTTTCGGTTTGGTTTATTTAATCTAAAACTTCAGTGCACGGTTGCAGGGATCAGCTGACACAGATCGCTGGCACAGGCTGGTTAGTTATTTAATGGTTTCAGCTTAGTTTATCTAAAACTTCAGTGCACGGTTGCAGGGATCAGCTGAAACAGATCGCTGGTACAGGCTGGTTAGTTATTTAATGGTTTCAGCCAAGTTTATCTAAAACTTCAGTGCACGGTTGCAGGGATCAGCTGACACAGATCCCTGGCACAGGCTGGCTAGTTATTTAATGGTTTCAGCTTAGTTTATCTAAAACTTCAGTGCACGGTTGCAGGAATCAGCTGACACAGATCGCTGGCACAGGCTGGTTAGTTATTTAATGGTTTCGGTTTGGTTTATTTTATCTAAAACTTCAGTGCACGGTTGCAGGGATCAGCTGACACAGATCGCTGGCACAGGCTGGTTAGTTATTTAATGGTTTCAGCTTAGTTTATCTAAAACTTCAGTGCACGGTTGCAGGGATCAGATGAAACAGATCGCTGGCACAGGCTGGTTAGTTATTTAATGGTTTCAGCTTAGTTTATCTAAAACTTCAGTGCACGGTTGCAGGGATCAGCTGACACAGATCCCTGGCACAGGCTGGTTAGTTATTTAATGGTTTCAGCTTAGTTTATCTAAAACTTCAGTGCACGGTTGCAGGGATCAGCTGAAACAGATCGCTGGTACAGGCTGGTTAGTTATTTAATGGTTTCAGCCAAGTTTATCTAAAACTTCAGTGCGCGGTTGCAGGGATCAGCTGACACAGATCCCTTGCACAGGCTGGTTAGTTATTTAATGGTTTCAACTTAGTTTATTTGATCTAAAACTTCAGTGCACGGTTGCAGGGATCAGCTGACACAGATCCCTGACACACGCTGGTTAGTTATTTAATGGTTTCAACTTAGTTTATTTTCTCTAAAACTTCAGTCCACGTTCGCAGGGATCAGCTGACACAGATCTCTGGCACAGGCTGGTTGGTTATTTAATGGTTTCAGCTTAGTTTATTTGATCTAAAACTTCAGTGCACGGTTGCAGGGATCAGCTGACACAGATCGCTCGCACAGGCTGGTTAGTTATTTAATGGTTTCAGGTTAGTTTATTTGATCTAAGACTTCAGTGCATGGTCGCAAAGATCAGCTGACACAGATCCCTGACACAGGCTGGTTAGTTATTTAATGGTTTCAGCTTACTTTATTTTCTGTAAAACTTCAGTGCACATTTGCAGGGATCAGCTAACACAGATCCCTGACACACGCTGGTTAGTTATTTAATGGTTTCAACTTAGTTTATTTTCTCTAAAACTTCAGTGCACGGTTGCAGGGATCAGCTGACACAGATCGCTGGCACAGGCTGGTTAGTTATTTAGTGGTTTCAGCTTAGTTTATTTGATCTAAAACTTCAGTCGACGTTCGCAGGGATCAGCTGACACAGATCTCTGGCACAGCCTGGTTGGTTATTTAATGGTTTCAGCTTAGTTTATTTGATCTAAAACTTCAGTGCACGGTTGCAGGGATCAGCTGACGCAGATCGCTCGCACAGGCTGGTTGGTTATTTAATGGTTTCAGGTTAGTTTATTTGATCTAAGACTTCAGTGCACGTTCGCAAAGATCAGCTGACACAGATCGCTGGCACAGGCTGGTTAGTTATTGAATGGTTTCAGCTTAGTTTATTTTCTTTAAAACTTCAGTGCACGGTTGCAGGGATCAGCTGACACAGATCGCTGGTTAGTTATTTAATGGTTTCAGCTTTGTTTATTTGATCTACAACTTCAGTCCACGTTCGCAGGGATCAGCTGACACAGATCTCTGGCACAGGCTGGTTAGTTATTTAATGGTTTCAGCTTAGTTTATTTGATCTAAAACTTCAGTGCACGGTTGCAGGGATCAGCTGACACAGATCGCTCGCACAGGCTGGTTAGTTATTTAATGGTTTCAGGTTAGTTTATTTGATCTAAGACTTCAGTGCATGGTCGCAAAGATCAGCTGACACAGATCCCTGGCACAGGCTGGTTAGTTATTTAATTGTTTCAGCTTACTTTATTTTCTGTAAAACTTCAGTGCACATTTGCAGGGATCAGCTAACACAGATCCCTGACACACGCTGGTTAGTTATTTAATGGTTTCAACTTAGTTTATTTTCTGTAAAACTTCAGTGCACGGTTGCAGGGATCAGCTGACACAGATCGCTGGCACAGGCTGGTTAGTTATTTAGTGGTTTCAGCTTAGTTTATTTGATCTAAAACTTCAGTCGACGTTCGCAGGGATCAGCTGACACAGATCTCTGGCACAGCCTGGTTGGTTATTTAATGGTTTCAGCTTAGTTTATTTGATCTAAAACTTCAGTGCACGGTTGCAGGGATCAGCTGACACAGATCGCTCGCACAGGCTGGTTGGTTATTTAATGGTTTCAGGTTAGTTTATTTTATCTAAAACTTCAGTGCACGGTCGCAGGGATCAGCTGACACAGATCGCTGGTTAGTTATTTAATGGTTTCAGCTTTGTTTATTTGATCTAAAACTTCAGTCCACGTTCGCAGGGATCAGCTGACCCAGATCGCTGGCACAGGCTGGTTAGTTATTTAATGGTTTCAGCTTAGTTTATTTGATCTAAGACTTCAGTGCACGGTTGCAGGGATCAGCTGACACAGATCGCTGGCACAGGCTGGTTAGTTATTTAATGGTTTCAGCTTAGTTTATTTGATCTAAGACGTAAGTGCACGGTTGCAGGGATCAGCTGACACAGATCGCTGGCACAGGCTGGTTAGTTATTTCGTGGTTTCAGCTTAGTTTATTTTGATCTAAGACTTCAGTGCACATTCGCAAAGATCAGCTGAAACAGATCGCTGGCACAGGCTGGTTAGTTATTTAATGGTTTCAGCTTAGTTTATTTTGATCTAAGACTTCAGTGCACATTCGCAAAGATCAGCTGACACAGATCGCTGGCACAGGCTGGTTAGTTATTTAATGGTTTCAGCTTAGTTTATTTGATCTAAGACGTAAGTGCACGGTCGCAGTGATCAGCTGACACAGATCGCTGGTTAGTTATTTAATGGTTTCAGCTTTGTTTATTTGATCTAAAACTTCAGTCCACGTTCGCAGGGATCAGCTGACAAAGATCGCTGGCACAGGCTAATTAGTTATTTAATGGTTTCAGCTTAGTTTATCTAAAACTTCAGTGCACGGTTGCAGGGATAAGCTGACACAGATCGCTGGCACAGGCTGGTTAGTTATTTAATGGTTTAGGTTTGGTTTATTTAATCTAAAACTTCAGTGCACGGTTGCAGGGATCAGCTGACACAGATCGCTGGCACAGGCTGGTTAGTTATTTAATGGTTTCAGCTTAGTTTATTTTATCTAAAACTTCAGTCCACGTTCGCAGGGATCAGCTGACAAAGATCGCTGGCACAGGCTGGTTAGTTATTTAATGGTTTCAGCTTAGTTTATCTAAAACTTCAGTGCACGGTTGCAGGGATAAGCTGACACAGATCGCTGGCACAGGCTGGTTAGTTATTTAATGGTTTAGGTTTGGTTTATTTAATCTAAAACTTCAGTGCACGATTGCAGGGATCAGCTGAAACAGATCGCTGGTACAGGCTGGTTAGTTATTTAATGGTTTCAGCCAAGTTTATCTAAAACTTCAGTGCGCGGTTGCAGGGATCAGCTGACACAGATCCCTTGCACAGGCTGGTTAGTTATTTAATGGTTTCAACTTAGTTTATTTTATCTAAAACTTCAGTGCACGGTCGCAGGGATCCGCTGACAAAGATCGCTGGCACAGGCTGGTTAGTTATTTAATGGTTTCAGCTTAGTTTATTTGATCTAAAACTTCAGTGCACGGTTGCAGGGATCAGCTGACACAGATCGCTGTCACAGGCTGGTTAGTTATTTAATGGTTTCAGCTTAGTTTATTTGATCTAAAACTTCAGTGCACGGTTGCAGGGATCAGCTGACACAGATCGCTGGCACAGGCTGGTTAGTTATTTCGTGGTTTCAGCTTAGTTTATTTTGATCTAAGACTTCAGTGCACATTCGCAAAGATCAGCTGAAACAGATCGCTGGCACAGGCTGGTTAGTTATTTAATGGTTTCAGCTTAGTTTATCTAAAACTTCAGTGCACGGTTGCAGGGATCAGATGAAACAGATCGCTGGCACAGGCTGGTTAGTTATTTAATGGTTTCAGCTTAGTTTATCTAAAACTTCAGTGCACGGTTGCAGGGATCAGCTGACACAGATCCCTTGCACAGGCTGGTTAGTTATTTAATGGTTTCAACTTAGTTTATTTTATCTAAAACTTCAGTGCACGGTTGCAGGGATCAGCTGACACAGATCGCTGTCACAGGCTGGTTAGTTATTTAAATGGTTTCAGGTTAGTTTATTTGATCTAAGACTTCAGTGCATGGTCGCAAAGATCAGCTGACACAGATCGCTGGCACAGGCTGGTTAGTTATTTTGTGGTTTCAGCTTAGTTTATTTTGATCTAAGACTTCAGTCCACGTTCGCAGGGATCAGCTGAAACAGATCGCTGGCACAGGCTGGTCAGTTATTTAATGGATTCAACTTAGTTTTTTTTATCTAAAACTTCAGTGCACGGTCGCAGGGATCAGCTGAAACAGATCGCTGGCACAGGCTGGTTAGTTATTTAATGGTTTCAACTTAGTTTATTTGATCTAAAACTTCAGTGCACGGTTGCAGGGATCAGCTGACACAGATCGCTGGCACAGGCTGGTTAGTTATTTAATGGTTTCAGCTTAGTTTATCTAAAACTTCAGTGCACGGTTGCAGGAATCAGCTGACACAGATCGCTGGCACATGCTGGTTAGTTATTTAATGGTTTCAGCTTAGTTTATCTAAAACTTCAGTGCACGGTTGCAGGGATCAGCTGACACAGATCGCTGGCACAGGCTGGTTAGTTATTTAATGGTTTCAACTTAGTTTATTTGATCTAAAACTTCAGTGCACGGTTGCAGGGATCAGCTGACACAGATCGCTGGCACAGGCTGGTTAGTTATTTAATAGTTTCAACTTAGTTTATTTGATCTAAAACTTCAGTGCACGGTTGCAGGGATCAGCTGACACAGATCGCTGGCACAGGCTGGTTAGTTATTTAATGGTTTCAGCTTAGTTTATCTAAAACTTCAGTGCACGGTTGCAGGAATCAGCTGACACAGATCGCTGGCACATGCTGGTTAGTTATTTAATGGTTTCAGCTTAGTTTATTTTATCTAAAACTTCAGTGCACGGTTGCAGGGATCAGCTGACACAAATCGCTGGCACAGGCTGGTTAGTTATTTTGTGGTTTCAGCTTAGTTTATTTTGATCTAAGACTTCAGTCCACGTTCGCAGGGATCAGCTGAAACAGATCGCTGGCACAGGCTGGTTAGTTATTTAATGGTTTCAACTTAATTTTTTTGATCTAAAACTTCAGTGCACGGTCGCAGGGATCAGCTGAAACAGTTCGCTGGCACAGGCTGGTCAGTTATTTAATGGTTTCAGCTTAGTTTATCTAAAACTTCAGTGCACGGTTGCAGGGATCAGCTGACACAGATCTCTGGCACAGCCTGGTTGGTTATTTAATGGTTTCAGCTTAGTTTATTTGATCTAAAACTTCAGTGCACGGTCGCAGGGATCCGCTGACACAGATCGCTGGCACAGGCTGGTTAGTTATTTAATGGTTTCAGCTTAGTTTATTTGATCTAAGACTTCAGTCCACGTTCACAGGGATCAGCTGACACAGATCGCTGGCACAGGCTGGTTAGTTATTTAGTGGTTTCAGCTTAGTTTATTTGATCTAAAACTTCAGTGCATGGTCGCAAAGATCAGCTGACACAGATCCCTGGCACAGGCTGGTTAGTTATTTAATTGTTTCAGCTTACTTTATTTTCTGTAAAACTTCAGTGCACAGTTGCAGGGATCAGCTAACACAGATCCCTGACACACTCTGGTTAGTTATTTAATGGTTTCAACTTAGTTTATTTTCTCTAAAAATTCAGTGCACGGTTGCAGGGATCAGCTGACACAGATCGCTGGCACAGGCTGGTTAGTTATTTAGTGGTTTCAGCTTAGTTTATTTGATCTAAAACTTCAGTACACGTTCGCAGGGATCAGCTGACACAGATCTCTGGCACAGCCTGGTTGGTTATTTAATGGTTTCAGCTTAGTTTATTTGATCTAAAACTTCAGTGCACGGTCGCAGGGATCCGCTGACACAGATCGCTGGCACAGGCTGGTTAGTTATTTAATGGTTTCAGCTTAGTTTATTTGATCTAAGACTTCAGTCCACGTTCGCAGGGATCAGCTGACACAGATCCCTGGCACAGCCTGGTTGGTTATTTAATGGTTTCAGCTTAGTTTATTTGATCTAAAACTTCAGTGCACGGTTGCAGGGATCAGCTGACACAGATCCCTGGCACAGGCTGGTTAGTTATTTAATGGTTTCAACTTAGTTTATTTTATCTAAAACTTCAGTGCACGGTCGCAGGGATCAACTAACACAGATCCCTGACACACGCTGGTTAGTTATTTAATGGTTTCAACTTAGTTAATTTTATCTAAAACTTCAGTGCATGTTTGCAAGTATCAGCTGACAAAGATAGCTGGCACAGGCTGGTTAGTTATTTAATGGTTTCAGTTTAGTTTATTTTATCTAAAACTTCAGTGCACGGTTGCAGGGATCAGCTGACACAGATCGCTGGCACAGGCTGGTTAGTTATTTTGTGGTTTCAGCTTAGTTTATTTTGATCTAAGACTTCAGTCCACGTTCGCAGGGATCAGCTGAAACAGATCGCTGGCACAGGCTGGTCAGTTATTTAATGGTTTCAGTTTAGTTTATCTAAAACTTCAGTGCACGGTTGCAGGGATCAGCTGACACAGATCGCTGGCACAGGCTGGTTAGTTATTTAATGGTTTCAACTTAGTTTATTTGATCTAAAACTTCAGTGCACGGTTGCAGGGATCAGCTGACACAGATCGCTGGCACAGGCTGGTTAGTTATTTAATGGTTTCAGCTTAGTTTATCTAAAACTTCAGTGCACGGTTGCAGGAATCAGCTGACACAGATCGCTGGCACATGCTGGTTAGTTATTTAATGGTTTCGGTTTGGTTTATTTTATCTAAAACTTCAGTGCACGGTTGCAGGGATCAGCTGACACAGATCGCTGGCACAGGCTGGTTAGTTATTTAATGGTTTCAGCTTAGTTTATCTAAAACTTCAGTGCACGGTTGCAGGGATCAGCTGACACAGATCGCTGGTACAGGCTGGTTAGTTATTTAATGGTTTCAGCTTAGTTTATCTAAAACTTCAGTGCACGGTTGCAGGGATCAGCTGACACAGATCGCTGGCACAGGCTGGTTAGTTATTTAATGGTTTAGGTTTGGTTTATTTAATCTAAAACTTCAGTGCACGGTTGCAGGGATCAGCTAACACAGAATCGCTGGTACAGACTGGTTAGTTATTTAATGGTTTCAGCTTAGTTTATTTTATCTAAAACTTCAGTCCACGTTCGCAGGGATCAGCTGACAAAGATCGCTGGCACAGGCTGGTTAGTTATTTAATGGTTTCAGCTTAGTTTATCTAAAACTTCAGTGCACGGTTGCAGGGATAAGCTGACACAGATCGCTGGCACAGGCTGGTTAGTTATTTAATGGTTTAGGTTTGGTTTATTTAATCTAAAACTTCAGTGCACGGTTGCAGGGATCAGCTAACACAGAATCGCTGGCACAGGCTGGTTAGTTATTTAATGGTTTCAGCTTAGTTTATTTTATCTAAAACTTCAGTCCACGTTCGCAGGGATCAGCTGACAAAGATCGCTGGCACAGGCTAATTAGTTATTTAATGGTTTCAGCTTAGTTTATCTAAAACTTCAGTGCACGGTTGCAGGGATAAGCTGACACAGATCGCTGGCACAGGCTGGTTAGTTATTTAATGGTTTAGGTTTGGTTTATTTAATCTAAAACTTCAGTGCACGGTTGCAGGGATCAGCTGACACAGATCGCTGGCACAGGCTGGTTAGTTATTTAATGGTTTCAGCTTAGTTTATTTTATCTAAAACTTCAGTCCACGTTCGCAGGGATCAGCTGACAAAGATCGCTGGCACAGGCTGGTTAGTTATTTAATGGTTTCAGCTTAGTTTATCTAAAACTTCAGTGCACGGTTGCAGGGATAAGCTGACACAGATCGCTGGCACAGGCTGGTTAGTTATTTAATGGTTTAGGTTTGGTTTATTTAATCTAAAACTTCAGTGCACGATTGCAGGGATCAGCTGAAACAGATCGCTGGTACAGGCTGGTTAGTTATTTAATGGTTTCAGCCAAGTTTATCTAAAACTTCAGTGCGCGGTTGCAGGGATCAGCTGACACAGATCCCTTGCACAGGCTGGTTAGTTATTTAATGGTTTCAACTTAGTTTATTTTATCTAAAACTTCAGTGCACGGTCGCAGGGATCCGCTGACAAAGATCGCTGGCACAGGCTGGTTAGTTATTTAATGGTTTCAGCTTAGTTTATTTGATCTAAAACTTCAGTGCACGGTTGCAGGGATCAGCTGACACAGATCGCTGTCACAGGCTGGTTAGTTATTTAATGGTTTCAGCTTAGTTTATTTGATCTAAAACTTCAGTGCACGGTTGCAGGGATCAGCTGACACAGATCGCTGGCACAGGCTGGTTAGTTATTTCGTGGTTTCAGCTTAGTTTATTTTGATCTAAGACTTCAGTGCACATTCGCAAAGATCAGCTGAAACAGATCGCTGGCACAGGCTGGTTAGTTATTTAATGGTTTCAGCTTAGTTTATCTAAAACTTCAGTGCACGGTTGCAGGGATCAGATGAAACAGATCGCTGGCACAGGCTGGTTAGTTATTTAAATGGTTTCAGGTTAGTTTATTTGATCTAAGACTTCAGTGCACGGTTGCAGGGATCAGCTGACACAGATCGCTGTCACAGGCTGGTTAGTTATTTAAATGGTTTCAGGTTAGTTTATTTGATCTAAGACTTCAGTGCATGGTCGCAAAGATCAGCTGACACAGATCGCTGGCACAGGCTGGTTAGTTATTTTGTGGTTTCAGCTTAGTTTATTTTGATCTAAGACTTCAGTCCACGGTTGCAGGGATCAGCTGACACAGATCGCTGGCACAGGCTGGTCAGTTATTTAATGGATTCAACTTAGTTTTTTTTATCTAAAACTTCAGTGCACGGTCGCAGGGATCAGCTGAAACAGATCGCTGGCACAGGCTGGTTAGTTATTTAATGGTTTCAACTTAGTTTATTTGATCTAAAACTTCAGTGCACGGTTGCAGGGATCAGCTGACACAGATCGCTGGCACAGGCTGGTTAGTTATTTAATGGTTTCAGCTTAGTTTATCTAAAACTTCAGTGCACGGTTGCAGGAATCAGCTGACACAGATCGCTGGCACATGCTGGTTAGTTATTTAATGGTTTCAGCTTAGTTTATCTAAAACTTCAGTGCACGGTTGCAGGGATCAGCTGACACAGATCGCTGGCACAGGCTGGTTAGTTATTTAATGGTTTCAACTTAGTTTATTTGATCTAAAACTTCAGTGCACGGTTGCAGGGATCAGCTGACACAGATCGCTGGCACAGGCTGGTTAGTTATTTAATAGTTTCAACTTAGTTTATTTGATCTAAAACTTCAGTGCACGGTTGCAGGGATCAGCTGACACAGATCGCTGGCACAGGCTGGTTAGTTATTTAATGGTTTCAGCTTAGTTTATCTAAAACTTCAGTGCACGGTTGCAGGAATCAGCTGACACAGATCGCTGGCACATGCTGGTTAGTTATTTAATGGTTTCAGCTTAGTTTATTTTATCTAAAACTTCAGTGCACGGTTGCAGGGATCAGCTGACACAAATCGCTGGCACAGGCTGGTTAGTTATTTTGTGGTTTCAGCTTAGTTTATTTTGATCTAAGACTTCAGTCCACGTTCGCAGGGATCAGCTGAAACAGATCGCTGGCAC
Source organism: Aulonocara sp. 'chitande type north' Nkhata Bay (assembly GCF_057382095.1). Taxonomy (NCBI): domain Eukaryota; kingdom Metazoa; phylum Chordata; class Actinopteri; order Cichliformes; family Cichlidae; genus Aulonocara; species Aulonocara sp. 'chitande type north' Nkhata Bay. Next base: position 56,762,799 of record NC_141346.1, on the reverse strand, counting down.
AGGCTGGTTAGTTATTTAGTGGTTTCAACTTAATTTTTTTGATCTAAGACTTCAGTCCACGTTCGCAGGGATCAGCTGAAACAGTTCGCTGGCACAGGCTGGTCAGTTATTTAATGGTTTCAGCTTAGTTTATCTAAAACTTCAGTGCACGGTTGCAGGGATCAGCTGACACAGATCTCTGGCACAGCCTGGTTGGTTATTTAATGGTTTCAGCTTAGTTTATTTGATCTAAAACTTCAGTGCACGGTCGCAGGGATCCGCTGACACAGATCGCTGGCACAGGCTGGTTAGTTATTTAATGGTTTCAGCTTAGTTTATTTGATCTAAGACTTCAGTCCACGTTCACAGGGATCAGCTGACACAGATCCCTGGCACAGCCTGGTTGGTTATTTAATGGTTTCAGCTTAGTTTATTTGATCTAAAACTTCAGTGCACGGTTGCAGGGATCAGCTGACACAGATCCCTGGCACAGGCTGGTTAGTTATTTAATGGTTTCAACTTAGTTTATTTTCTCTAAAAATTCAGTGCACGTTCGCAAAGATCAGCTGAAACAGATCGCTGGCACAGGCTGGTTAGTTATTTAATGGTTTCAACTTAGTTTATTTTATCTAAAACTTCAGTGCACGTTCGCAAAGATCAGCTGAAACAGATCGCTGGCACACGCTGGTTAGTTATTTAATGGTTTCAACTTAGTTAATTTTATCTAAAACTTCAGTGCATGTTTGCAAGTATCAGCTGACAAAGATAGCTGGCACAGGCTGGTTAGTTATTTAATGGTTTCAGTTTAGTTTATTTTATCTAAAACTTCAGTGCACGGTTGCAGGGATCAGCTGACACAGATCGCTGGCACAGGCTGGTTAGTTATTTTGTGGTTTCAGCTTAGTTTATTTTGATCTAAGACTTCAGTCCACGTTCGCAGGGATCAGCTGAAACAGATCGCTGGCACAGGCTGGTCAGTTATTTAATGGTTTCAGTTTAGTTTATCTAAAACTTCAGTGCACGGTTGCAGGGATCAGCTGACACAGATCGCTGGCACAGGCTGGTTAGTTATTTAATGGTTTCAACTTAGTTTATTTGATCTAAAACTTCAGTGCACGGTTGCAGGGATCAGCTGACACAGATCGCTGGCACAGGCTGGTTAGTTATTTAATAGTTTCAACTTAGTTTATTTGATCTAAAACTTCAGTGCACGGTTGCAGGGATCAGCTGACACAGATCGCTGGCACAGGCTGGTTAGTTATTTAATGGTTTCAGCTTAGTTTATCTAAAACTTCAGTGCACGGTTGCAGGAATCAGCTGACACAGATCGCTGGCACATGCTGGTTAGTTATTTAATGGTTTCGGTTTGGTTTATTTTATCTAAAACTTCAGTGCACGGTTGCAGGGATCAGCTGACACAGATCGCTGGCACAGGCTGGTTAGTTATTTAATGGTTTCAGCTTAGTTTATCTAAAACTTCAGTGCACGGTTGCAGGGATCAGCTGACACAGATCGCTGGTACAGGCTGGTTAGTTATTTAATGGTTTCAGCTTAGTTTATCTAAAACTTCAGTGCACGGTTGCAGGGATCAGCTGACACAGATCGCTGGCACAGGCTGGTTAGTTATTTAATGGTTTAGGTTTGGTTTATTTAATCTAAAACTTCAGTGCACGGTTGCAGGGATCAGCTAACACAGAATCGCTGGTACAGACTGGTTAGTTATTTAATGGTTTCAGCTTAGTTTATTTTATCTAAAACTTCAGTCCACGTTCGCAGGGATCAGCTGACAAAGATCGCTGGCACAGGCTGGTTAGTTATTTAATGGTTTCAGCTTAGTTTATCTAAAACTTCAGTGCACGGTTGCAGGGATAAGCTGACACAGATCGCTGGCACAGGCTGGTTAGTTATTTAATGGTTTAGGTTTGGTTTATTTAATCTAAAACTTCAGTGCACGGTTGCAGGGATCAGCTAACACAGAATCGCTGGCACAGGCTGGTTAGTTATTTAATGGTTTCAGCTTAGTTTATTTTATCTAAAACTTCAGTGCACGGTTGCAGGGATCAGCTGACACAGATCGCTGGCACAGGCTGGTTAGTTATTTAATGGTTTCAGCTTAGTTTATCTAAAACTTCAGTGCACGGTTGCAGGGATCAGCTGACACAGATCGCTGGTACAGGCTGGTTAGTTATTTAATGGTTTCAGCCAAGTTTATCTAAAACTTCAGTGCACGGTTGCAGGGATCAGCTGACACAGAATCGCTGGTACAGGCTGGTTAGTTATTTAATGGTTTCAGCCAAGTTTATCTAAAACTTCAGTGCACGGTTGCAGGGATCAGCTGACACAGAATCGCTGGTACAGGCTGGTTAGTTATTTAATGGTTTAGGTTTGGTTTATTTAATCTAAAACTTCAGTGCACGGTTGCAGGGATCAGCTGACACAGATCGCTGGCACAGGCTGGTTAGTTATTTAATGGTTTAGGTTTGGTTTATTTGATCTAAAACTTCAGTCCACGTTCGCAGGGATCAGCTGACACAGATCGCTGGTACAGACTGGTTAGTTATTTAATGGTTTCAGCTTAGTTTATTTTATCTAAAACTTCAGTCCACGTTCGCAGGGATCAGCTGACAAAGATCGCTGGCACAGGCTGGTTAGTTATTTAATGGTTTCAGCTTAGTTTATTTGATCTAAAACTTCAGTGCATGGTCGCAAAGATCAGCTGACACAGATCCCTGGCACAGGCTGGTTAGTTATTTAATGGTTTCAGCTTACTTTATTTTCTGTAAAACTTCAGTGCACAGTTGCAGGGATCAGGTAACACAGATCCCTGACACACGCTGGTTAGTTATTTAATGGTTTCAACTTAGTTTATTTTCTCTAAAACTTCAGTGCACGGTCGCAGGGATCAGCTGACACAGATCGCTGGTTAGTTATTTAATGGTTTCAGCTTAGTTTATTTGATTTACAACTTCAGTCCACGTTCGCAGGGATCAGCTGACACAGATCTCTGGCACAGCCTGGTTGGTTATTTAATGGTTTCAGCTTAGTTTATTTGATCTAAAACTTCAGTGCACGGTTGCAGGGATCAGCTGACACAGATCGCTGGCACAGGCTGGTTAGTTATTTAATAGTTTCAACTTAGTTTATTTGATCTAAAACTTCAGTGCACGGTTGCAGGGATCAGCTGACACAGATCGCTGGCACAGGCTGGTTAGTTATTTAATGGTTTCAGCTTAGTTTATCTAAAACTTCAGTGCACGGTTGCAGGAATCAGCTGACACAGATCGCTGGCACATGCTGGTTAGTTATTTAATGGTTTCAGCTTAGTTTATTTTATCTAAAACTTCAGTGCACGGTTGCAGGGATCAGCTGACACAGATCGCTGGCACAGGCTGGTTAGTTATTTAATGGTTTCAGCTTAGTTTATTTTATCTAAAACTTCAGTGCACGGTTGCAGGGATCAGCTGACACAGATCGCTGGCACAGGCTGGTTAGTTATTTTGTGGTTTCAGCTTAGTTTATTTTGATCTAAGACTTCAGTCCACGTTCGCAGGGATCAGCTGAAACAGATCGCTGTCACAGGCTGGTCAGTTATTTAATGGTTTCAGCTTAGTTTATCTAAGACTTCAGTGCACGGTTGCAGGGATCAGCTGACACAGATTGCTGGCACAGGCTGGTTAGTTATTTAATGGTTTCAACTTAGTTTATTTGATCTAAAACTTCAGTGCACGGTTGCAGGGATCAGCTGACACAGATCGCTGGTACAGGCTGGTTAGTTATTTAATGGTTTCAGCCAAGTTTATCTAAAACTTCAGTGCACGGTTGCAGGGATCAGATGACAAAGATAGCTGGCAAAGGCTGGTTAGTTATTTAATGGTTTCAGCTTAGTTTATCTAAAACTTCAGTGCACGGTTGCAGGGATCAGCTGACACAGATCGCTGGCACAGGCTGGTTAGTTATTTAATGGTTTAGGTTTGGTTTATTTAATCTAAAACTTCAGTGCACGGTTGCAGGGATCAGCTGACACAGAATCGCTGGTACAGACTGGTTAGTTATTTAATGGTTTCAGCTTCGTTTATCTAAAACTTCAGTGCACGGTTGCAGGGATCAGCTGACACAGATCGCTGGCACAGGCTGGTTAGTTATTTAATGGTTTAGGTTTGGTTTATTTAATCTAAAACTTCAGTGCACGGTTGCAGGGATCAGCTGACACAGATCGCTGGCACAGGCTGGTTAGTTATTTAATGGTTTAGGTTTGGTTTATTTGATCTAAAACTTCAGTCCACGTTCGCAGGGATCAGCTGACACAGATCGCTGGTACAGACTGGTTAGTTATTTAATGGTTTCAGCTTAGTTTATTTTATCTAAAACTTCAATCCACGTTCGCAGGGATCAGCTGACAAAGATCGCTGGCACAGGCTGGTTAGTTATTTAATGGTTTCAGCTTAGTTTATTTGATCTAAAACTTCAGTGCATGGTCGCAAAGATCAGCTGACACAGATCCCTGGCACAGGCTGGTTAGTTATTTAATGGTTTCAGCTTACTTTATTTTCTGTAAAACTTCAGTGCACAGTTGCAGGGATCAGCTAACACAGATCCCTGGCACAGGCTGGTTAGTTATTTAATGGTTTCAGCTTACTTTATTTTCTCTAAAACTTCAGTGCACGGTCGCAGGGATCAGCTGACACAGATCGCTGGTTAGTTATTTAATGGTTTCAGCTTAGTTTATTTGATTTACAACTTCAGTCCACGTTCGCAGGGATCAGCTGACACAGATCGCTGGCACAGGCTGGTTAGTTATTTAATAGTTTCAACTTAGTTTATTTGATCTAAAACTTCAGTGCACGGTCGCAGGGATCCGCTGACACAGATCGCTGGCACAGGCTGGTTAGTTATTTAATGGTTTCAGCTTAGTTTATTTGATCTAAAACTTCAGTGCACGCTTGCAGGGATCAGCTGACACAGATCGCTGGCACAGGCTGGTTAGTTATTTAATGGTTTCAGCTTAGTTTATTTGATCTAAAACTTCAGTGCACGGTTGCAGGGATCAGCTGACACAGATCGCTGTCACAGGCTGGTTAGTTATTTAAATGGTTTCAACTTAGTTTATCATAAAAAACTTCAGTGCACGGTTGCAGGAATCAGCTGAAACAGATCGCTGGCACAGGCTGGTTAGTTATTTAATGGTTTCAGCTTAGTTTATCTAAAACTTCAGTGCACGGTTGCAGGGATCAGCTGACACAGATCGCTGGCGCAGGCTGGTTAGTTATTTAATGGTTTCAACTTAGTTTATCTAAAACTTCAGTGCACGGTTGCAGGAATCAGCTGACACAGATCGCTGGCACAGGCTGGTTAGTTATTTAATGGTTTCGGTTTGGTTTATTTTATCTAAAACTTCAGTGCACGGTTGCAGGGATCAGCTGACACAGATCGCTGGCACAGGCTGGTTAGTTATTTAATGGTTTCAGCTTAGTTTATCTAAAACTTCAGTGCACGGTTGCAGGGATCAGATGAAACAGATCGCTGGCACAGGCTGGCTAGTTATTTAATGGTTTCAGCTTAGTTTATCTAAAACTTCAGTGCACGGTTGCAGGAATCAGCTGACACAGATCGCTGGCACAGGCTGGTTAGTTATTTAATGGTTTTAACTTAGTTTATTTGATCTAAAACTTCAGTGCACGATTGCAGGGATCAGCTGAAACAGATCGCTGTCACAGGCTGGTTAGTTATTTAAATGGTTTCAACTTAGTTTATCATAAAAAACTTCAGTGCACGGTTGCAGGAATCAGCTGAAACAGATCGCTGACACAGGCTGGTTAGTTATTTAATGGTTTCAGCTTAGTTTATCTAAAACTTCAGTGCACGGTTGCAGGGATCAGCTGACACAGATCGCTGGCACAGGCTGGTTAGTTATTTAATGGTTTCAACTTAGTTTATCTAAAACTTCAGTGCACGGTTGCAGGAATCAGCTGACACAGATCGCTGGCACAGGCTGGTTAGTTATTTAATGGTTTCGGTTTGGTTTATTTTATCTAAAACTTCAGTGCACGGTTGCAGGGATCAGCTGACACAGATCGCTGGCACAGGCTGGCTAGTTATTTAATGGTTTCAGCTTAGTTTATCTAAAACTTCAGTGCACGGTTGCAGGAATCAGCTGACACAGATCCCTGGCACAGGCTGGCTAGTTATTTAATGGTTTCAGCTTAGTTTATCTAAAACTTCAGTGCACGGTTGCAGGGATCAGCTGACACAGATCCCTGGCACAGGCTGGCTAGTTATTTAATGGTTTCAGCTTAGTTTATCTAAAACTTCAGTGCACGGTTGCAGGAATCAGCTGACACAGATCCCTGGCACAGGCTGGCTAGTTATTTAATGGTTTCAGCTTAGTTTATCTAAAACTTCAGTGCACGGTTGCAGGAATCAGCTGACACAGATCGCTGGCACAGGCTGGTTAGTTATTTAATGGTTTCGGTTTGGTTTATTTTATCTAAAACTTCAGTGCACGGTTGCAGGGATCAGCTGACACAGATCGCTGGCACAGGCTGGCTAGTTATTTAATGGTTTCAGCTTAGTTTATCTAAAACTTCAGTGCACGGTTGCAGGGATCAGCTGACACAGATCCCTGGCACAGGCTGGTTAGTTATTTAATGGTTTCAACTTAGTTTATTTTCTCTAAAACTTCAGTGCACGGTTGCAGGGATCAGCTGACACAGATCGCTGGCACAGGCTGGTTAGTTATTTAGTGGTTTCAACTTAGTTTATTTGATCTAAAACTTCAGTGCACGGTCGCAGTGATCAGCTGACACAGATCGCTGGTTAGTTATTTAATGGTTTCAGCTTTGTTTATTTGATCTACAACTTCAGTCCACGTTCGCAGGGATCAGCTGACACAGATCTCTGGCACAGCCTGATTGGTTATTTAATGGTTTCAGCTTAGTTTATTTGATCTAAAACTTCAGTGCACGATTGCAGGGATCAGCTGACACAGATCGCTCGCACAGGCTGGTTGGTTATTTAATGGTTTCAGGTTAGTTTATTTGATCTAAGACTTCAGTGCACGTTCGCAAAGATCAGCTGAAACAGATCGCTGGCACAGGCTGGCTAGTTATTTAATGGTTTCAGCTTAGTTTATCTAAAACTTCAGTGCACGGTTGCAGGGATCAGCTGACACAGATCCCTGGCACAGGCTGGTTAGTTATTTAATGGTTTCAACTTAGTTTATTTTATCTTAAACTTCAGTGCACGGTCGCAGGGATCCGCTGACACAGATCGCTGGCACAGGCTGGTTAGTTATTTAATGGTTTTAACTTAGTTTATTTGATCTAAAACTTCAGTGCACGATTGCAGGGATCAGCTGAAACAGATCGCTGGTACAGGCTGGTTAGTTATTTAATGGTTTCAGCCAAGTTTATCTAAAACTTCAGTGCGCGGTTGCAGGGATCAGCTGACACAGATCCCTTGCACAGGCTGGTTAGTTATTTAATGGTTTCAACTTAGTTTATTTTATCTAAAACTTCAGTGCACGGTCGCAGGGATCCGCTGACACAGATCCCTTGCACAGGCTGGTTAGTTATTTAATGGTTTCAACTTAGTTTATTTGATCTAAAACTTCAGTCCACGTTCGCAGGGATCAGCTGACACAGATCTCTGGCACAGCCTGATTGGTTATTTAATGGTTTCAGCTTAGTTTATTTGATCTAAAACTTCAGTGCACGGTTGCAGGGATCAGCTGACACAGATCGCTCGCACAGGCTGGTTAGTTATTTAATGGTTTCAGGTTAGTTTATTTGATCTAAGACTTCAGTGCATGGTCGCAGGGATCAGCTGACACAGATCCCTGGCACAGGCTGGTTAGTTATTTAATTGTTTCAGCTTACTTTATTTTCTGTAAAACTTCAGTGCACAGTTGCAGGGATCAGCTAACACAGATCCCTGACACACGCTGGTTAGTTATTTAATGGTTTCAACTTAGTTTATTTTCTCTAAAACTTCAGTGCACGGTTGCAGGGATCAGCTGACACAGATCGCTGGCACAGGCTGGTTAGTTGTTTAGTGGTTTCAGCTTAGTTTATTTGATCTAAAACTTCAGTGCACGGTTGCAGGGATCAGCTGACACAGATCGCTGGCACAGGCTGGTTGGTTATTTAATGGTTTCAGGTTAGTTTATTTGATCTAAGACTTCAGTGCACGTTCGCAAAGATCAGCTGAAACAGATCGCTGGCACAGATCCCTTGCACAGGCTGGTTAGTTATTTAATGGTTTCAACTTAGTTTATTTTATCTAAAACTTCAGTGCACGGTCGCAGGGATCAGCTGACACAGATCGCTGGTTAGTTATTTAATGGTTTCAGCTTTGTTTATTTGATCTAAAACTTCAGTCCACGTTCGCAGGGATCAGCTGACCCAGATCGCTGGCACAGGCTGGTTAGTTATTTAATGGTTTCAGCTTAGTTTATTTGATCTAAGACTTCAGTGCACGGTTGCAGGGATCAGCTGACACAGATCGCTGGCACAGGCTGGTTAGTTATTTAATGGTTTCAACTTAGTTTATTTTATCTAAAACTTCAGTGCACGGTCGCAGTGATCAGCTGACACAGATCGCTGGCACAGGCTGGTTAGTTATTTAATGGTTTCAGCTTTGTTTATTTGATCTAAAACTTCAGTCCACGTTCGCAGGGATCAGCTGACACAGATCTCTGGCACAGGCTGGTTGGTTATTTAATGGTTTCAGCTTAGTTTATTTGATCTAAAACTTCAGTGCACGGTTGCAGGGATCAGCTGACACAGATCGCTGTCACAGGCTGGTTAGTTATTTAAATGGTTTCAACTTAGTTTATCATAAAAAACTTCAGTGCACGGTTGCAGGAATCAGCTGAAACAGATCGCTGGCACAGGCTGGTTAGTTATTTAATGGTTTCAGCTTAGTTTATCTAAAACTTCAGTGCACGGTTGCAGGGATCAGCTGACACAGATCGTTGGCACAGGCTGGTTAGTTATTTAATGGTTTCAACTTAGTTTATCTAAAACTTCAGTGCACGGTTGCAGGAATCAGCTGACACAGATCGCTGGCACAGGCTGGTTAGTTATTTAATGGTTTCGGTTTGGTTTATTTTATCTAAAACTTCAGTGCACGGTTGCAGGGATCAGTTGACAAAGATTCCTGGCACAGGCTGGTTAGTTATTTAATGGTTTCAACTTAGTTTATTTTCTCTAAAACTTCAGTGCACGGTCGCAGGGATCCGCTGACACAGATCGCTGGTTAGTTATTTAATGGTTTCAGCTTAGTTTATTTTATCTAAAACTTCAGTGCACGGTCGCAGGGATCAGCTGACACAGATCGCTGGTTAGTTATTTAATGGTTTCAGCTTAGTTTATTTTATCTAAAACTTCAGTGCACGGTCGCAGGGATCCGCTGACACAGATCGCTGGTTAGTTATTTAATGGTTTCAGCTTTGTTCATTTGATCTAAAACTTCAGTCCACGTTCGCAGGGATCAGCTGACCCAGATCGCTGGCACAGGCTGGTTAGTTATTTAATGGTTTCAGCTTAGTTTATTTGATCTAAGACTTCAGTGCACGGTTGCAGGGATCAGCTGACCCAGATCGCTGGCACAGGCTGGTTAGTTATTTAATGGTTTCAACTTAGTTTATTTTATCTAAAACTTCAGTGCACGGTCGCAGTGATCAGCTGACACAGATCGCTGGTTAGTTATTTAATGGTTTCAGCTTTGTTTATTTGATCTAAAACTTCAGTCCACGTTCGCAGGGATCAGCTGACACAGATCTCTGGCACAGGCTGGTTGGTTATTTAATGGTTTCAGCTTAGTTTATTTGATCTAAAACTTCAGTGCACGGTTGCAGGGATCAGCTGACACAGATCTCTGGCACAGGCTGGTTAGTTATTTAATGGTTTCAGCTTAGTTTATTTGATCTAAAACTTCAGTGCACGGTTGCAGGGATCAGCTGACACAGATCGCTGTCACAGGCTGGTTAGTTATTTAAATGGTTTCAACTTAGTTTATCATAAAAAACTTCAGTGCACGGTTGCAGGAATCAGCTGAAACAGATCGCTGGCACAGGCTGGTTAGTTATTTAATGGTTTCAACTTAGTTTATCTAAAACTTCAGTGCACGGTTGCAGGAATCAGCTGACACAGATCGCTGGCACAGGCTGGTTAGTTATTTAATGGTTTCAGCTTAGTTTATCTAAAACTTCAGTGCACGGTTGCAGGGATCAGCTGAAACAGATCGCTGGTACAGGCTGGTTAGTTATTTAATGGTTTCAGCTTAGTTTATCTAAAACTTCAGTGCACGGTTGCAGGGATCAGCTGACACAGATCCCTGGCACAGGCTGGCTAGTTATTTAATGGTTTCAGCTTAGTTTATCTAAAACTTCAGTGCACGGTTGCAGGAATCAGCTGACACAGATCGCTGGCACAGGCTGGTTAGTTATTTAATGGTTTCGGTTTGGTTTATTTTATCTAAAACTTCAGTGCACGGTTGCAGGGATCAGCTGACACAGATCGCTGGCACAGGCTGGTTAGTTATTTAATGGTTTCAGCTTAGTTTATCTAAAACTTCAGTGCACGGTTGCAGGGATCAGCTGAAACAGATCGCTGGTACAGGCTGGTTAGTTATTTAATGGTTTCAGCTTAGTTTATCTAAAACTTCAGTGCACGGTTGCAGGGATCACCTGACACAGATCCCTGGCACAGGCTGGTTAGTTATTTAATGGTTTTAACTTAGTTTATTTGATCTAAAACTTCAGTGCACGATTGCAGGGATCAGCTGAAACAGATCGCTGGTACAGGCTGGTTAGTTATTTAATGGTTTCAGCCAAGTTTATCTAAAACTTCAGTGCACGGTTGCAGGGATCAGCTGACACAGATCCCTGGCACAGGCTGGCTAGTTATTTAATGGTTTCAGCTTAGTTTATCTAAAACTTCAGTGCACGGTTGCAGGGATCAGCTGACACAGATCCCTGGCACAGGCTGGTTAGTTATTTAATGGTTTCAACTTAGTTTATTTTATCTTAAACTTCAGTGCACGGTCGCAGGGATCCGCTGACACAGATCCCTTGCACAGGCTGGTTAGTTATTTAATGGTTTCAACTTAGTTTATTTGATCTAAAACTTCAGTGCACGCTTGCAGGGATCAGCTGACACAGATCGCTGTCACAGGCTGGTTAGTTATTTAAATGGTTTCAGGTTAGTTTATTTGATCTAAGACTTCAGTGCATGGTCGCAAAGATCAGCTGACACAGATCCCTGGCACAGGCTGGTTAGTTATTTAATGGTTTCAACTTAGTTTATTTTCTCTAAAACTTCAGTGCACAGTTGCAGGGATCAGCTAACACAGATCCCTGACACACGCTGGTTAGTTATTTAATGGTTTCAACTTAGTTTATTTTCTCTAAAACTTCAGTGCACGGTTGCAGGGATCAGCTGACACAGATCGCTGGCACAGGCTGGTTAGTTATTTAGTGGTTTCAGCTTAGTTTATTTGATCTAAAACTTCAGTGCACGGTCGCAGTGATCAGCTGACACAGATCGCTGGTTAGTTATTTAATGGTTTCAGCTTTGTTTATTTGATCTACAACTTCAGTCCACGTTCGCAGGGATCAGCTGACACAGATCTCTGGCACAGCCTGATTGGTTATTTAATGGTTTCAGCTTAGTTTATTTGATCTAAAACTTCAGTGCACGGTTGCAGGGATCAGCTGACACAGATCGCTCGCACAGGCTGGTTAGTTATTTAATGGTTTCAGGTTAGTTTATTTGATCTAAGACTTCAGTGCATGGTCGCAGGGATCAGCTGACACAGATCCCTGGCACAGGCTGGTTAGTTATTTAATTGTTTCAGCTTACTTTATTTTCTGTAAAACTTCAGTGCACGGTTGCAGGGATCAGCTGACACAGATCGCTCGCACAGGCTGGTTAGTTATTTAATGGTTTCAGGTTAGTTTATTTGATCTAAGACTTCAGTGCATGGTCGCAGGGATCAGCTGACACAGATCCCTGACACACGCTGGTTAGTTATTTAATGGTTTCAACTTAGTTTATTTTCTCTAAAACGTCAGTGCACGGTTGCAGGGATCAGCTGACACAGATCGCTGGCACAGGCTGGTTAGTTGTTTAGTGGTTTCAGCTTAGTTTATTTGATCTAAAACTTCAGTGCACGGTTGCAGGGATCAGCTGACACAGATCGCTGGCACAGGCTGGTTGGTTATTTAATGGTTTCAGGTTAGTTTATTTGATCTAAGACTTCAGTGCACGTTCGCAAAGATCAGCTGAAACAGATCGCTGGCACAGATCCCTTGCACAGGCTGGTTAGTTATTTAATGGTTTCAACTTAGTTTATTTTATCTTAAACTTCAGTGCACGGTCGCAGGGATCCGCTGACACAGATCGCTGGTTAGTTATTTAATGGTTTCAGCTTAGTTTATTTTATCTAAAACTTCAGTGCACGGTCGCAGGGATCAGCTGACACAGATCGCTGGTTAGTTATTTAATGGTTTCAGCTTTGTTTATTTGATCTAAAACTTCAGTCCACGTTCGCAGGGATCAGCTGACCCAGATCGCTGGCACAGGCTGGTTAGTTATTTAATGGTTTCAGCTTAGTTTATTTGATCAAAGACGTAAGTGCACGGTTGCAGGGATCAGCTGACACAGATCGCTGGCACAGAAAGAAAACATCTCCCTGTCATTGGCTTTCATTTGAAAATGAAATTAGAATGACAACATGTTAATATGCTTGCAAATTATTTTAATGGGTTGATAAACATTTGTGGAAGTGCCGATGTAGGGCAGGATGCTTCCTACACCTGTGGCATGCACTTGTGTTTCTGTAAATGAATTGCTTGGACGAAGCGTTTTCCACAGTTATTACAGGGGAATGGTTTTTCTCCTGTGTGAATACGCTGGTGCATTTTCAAGTTCCCTAAGTGAGAGAACCTTTTTCCACACTCATCACAGGGGAATGGTTTTTCTCCTGTGTGGGTGTATTGGTGTCTTTTCAAAGGACTTCGGTGAGTGAAGGTCTTTCCACACTCTTCACAGAGGAATGGTTTTTTTCCACTGTGCCCAAACTGATGCACCTGAAGATGAACTAACTGGGCAAAGCTCTGGCCACACTGATCACAAGAATAGGGTTTTTGTCCAGTGTGCAGACGCTGATGGACCTTCAAACTTAATAGTGTTTTGAACATTTTCCCACACTGCTCACAGAGGTATCGTTTGGTGTGAACTTTTGTGCGCAGATCCAGCTGTTCTTCAGTTGAATCTACCCCCTTCTTATGGTGAGGTCTTCTTTGCATTTTCCCGGTCTGTATATAAAGAGAAAGAAGAGATGGACAGAGTAACAACAATCTACAACCATTTGATCTGATAGACTTCCTCCTTACAAAGACTGAGGTGTTGTGAAAAAGTGGAAATGGGAAATTACTGAAGAGTTGTTGTGTCCTTCTTTCATAAACTCCTCCCGCCAGGTGAGGGATGAAAAATGTGTTTGTAGTCAGAAGATGTTTTGATGCAGTCAGCATGCTCATTACCCCAACAATATTTTGCATATTAATTATACATGTTTTTTACCCATTTATATGTAACTTAAACAGGCTATTTACAAGTAAGCAAAGTAATCCTGTTCACACGTCACCAAATGCAAACACAAACCCACTATTCAACAACGGAAACTCTGTGCTTCCCCATCTGATTCCATAATTGGAGTCAGCAGGGAAACTGCAATTTTAGTGAAAGGTAAGTAAAAATATATCCTGGCTGTACCTGTAATGCCAAAAATGCTAAATTAACTGTTCCCCTGGCCCCTTTGGGAACATTTTTATGTCACTGTGAAGTTTACCTTTCACCTTCACATAAGATAAGATAAGATAAACCTTTATTAGTCCCACACATAGGAAATTTGTTTGTTCACAGCAGAAAGTGGACAGTAAAAAGTTAAGAGCAGCAAAGTCTACTCTTCATTCTATCAGAAACAGTTATCACAGCTCGTACATTTTCTTTTTACACATATATGTAAGCACTGAGCCAAATTTAGTAATGCCAACACATTAAAAGAACAACATTTGTCTCTTATGTATGATACATCTATATATACACTGTAACAGATACTTGTCTTTGAGTGAAGATTTAAGGTGATATAAATAAATAACTGCAACTTGAATCTTTACTGAAGCTCAGTATTTGACACAGAGTTCAAACTCACTGCTGTAATAACTAATAATGATTAATATAATAACTATAATATTGGCCATATTATAGTTACATTACCAAAGTGAGATGATTTTAGTCTCATGAACAACACTATCTAATTGTTATTTACTAGCTAATCTTAAAATGACTGTTCAGTACAGAAATGAAGCCCAACAATCATGTTTGTACAGTCCTGTGGTCTCAGCCTCAGATTCTTATCAAATCACACAGAGCTCATGTAGAAACAAATGTACAAAATATGTTCTCCTTCATTTCTGTCAAACAAAGCTGTATGAAACGTTTCCAAGCCTCGCACTTCCGGCCTTAACGGTCTTTGAGTACGCGGACCTTGAGGACCGTTAAGGCTGCGTACTTTAAAGCTGCAGACCCCGAATTGGGATACAGCCTTAACGTCGTTTTCCTTCGCTATTTAAATTCACAAGCACTACATAATCTCATAGTGCCACCTACCTGACATTCCTCGGGATCAGCAGTTAATTTTCATGAGGCAATTTTAGGTGGGTTACACTTGGAATGCCATGTCTCTTCCTTATCTAATGTGTCACGTTAAAGTGACTTACCTCTGCCACTGTGAGCATTTGGCTGCTGGTGTTACTCAGTGAATCAGCTCTGACAAACATAAAGATAATAAGTTTAGAGAAAAATTATCCAAATACTGCCTTAAAAACAACAATGATGTTAAGACTTCTCATCCAAGCACATAAATGAAAAACAACATATGTACCTTTAAAATTTAGCTTGAAAATATGATTAAATACTTTAAAGTAGCAATAAGAAAGATAATCAAGTTAGATACTACAAATTTACAGACATTTCGTCTCGTGTTTGTGCCTAGTTTTAAAGATAAACTGGACCTGAAACATGAATTCAATTGAAAATAACACAATTAAAAGGAAAAAAAAACACTGAATGTCCTTTGATTTACTAAAACTACCACTGACCACCAGTTTTTTTCTTACCCTTGGCATGTGAGGGACATTTGTTTTGGTCCTGCTTAATGCTTGCCTTCACTGAACTCTGAGAGATGCACCAATGGTTCCCATGGTATCCAAAGCTGACTCCACTTCATAAGGTTCCAGAAGTGAATTTAAAAATCAACACCAAGTATTTAATGAACCACAAATCCCAGCAGGATAACAACCACTGGTGTTTTTTCCTCCAAACTTTATTTATTCAAAGTCATAAACAAAACAAAATAATAACTAACAACGAAATCAAAAATGACATAAAAGAAATAAAACCCACTCAAACTCATTATTGAACAAAATCAGTTACATTTACATTTCATCTTGTCAGAATATAATACACACAGCATATTAAATTCAACAAGATGAAGGTGTTCATAGTGTATTTGTATTGAGTATTACATAAGATGTATGTAGTTTAAACTCAACTTAAACTCTAACAGATCAACAGATCATGCATTTATAACAGCTCTCCACACAGCCCTTTCTCTAGCATTTTATTTTCATTCATTTTCACTTTCATTAGCAGATGTAAAGAGGGTTTTTTTATATATATATCTTATTAAAAGCCCCTCTGATATGTTATATATATCTATAAAAAAAAATCTGTCTCGCTCATGTCTGCAGTAGGCTCACTTAGCATAGGGGGTCTAGCCTCAGGACCCTTACTGGATACAGACATCCCAGGCGGGAATGAAACTTGCGATCCTCGGCTCCAAAGGCCTGTGTATATATATATATATATATATATGTATATATATATATATATGTATATGTATATATATATATATATGTATATATATATATATATGTATATATATATGTATATATATATGTATATATATATGTATATATATATGTATATATATATGTATATATATGTATATATATATATATATATGTATATATATATGTATATGTATATATATATGTATATATATATATATATATGTATATGTATATATATATGTATATATATATATATATGTATATATATATATATATATATATATATGTATATATATATATATATATGTATATATATATATATGTATATATACATATATATATATATATATACATATATATATATATACATATATATATATATGTATATATATATATATGTATATATATATATATGTATATATATATATATGTATATGTATATATATATATATATATATATATATGTATATATATATATATATATGTCCAGCTGGGATAGCCTCCATTATCATTAATGGAGCTCCAGTGGAGAGCGTGCAGTCCTTCAAGTATCTCGGTGTCAACATCTCCTC
Organism: Aulonocara sp. 'chitande type north' Nkhata Bay; assembly: GCF_057382095.1. Taxonomy (NCBI): domain Eukaryota; kingdom Metazoa; phylum Chordata; class Actinopteri; order Cichliformes; family Cichlidae; genus Aulonocara; species Aulonocara sp. 'chitande type north' Nkhata Bay. Next base: position 56,746,332 of record NC_141346.1, on the reverse strand, counting down.
AGACCTGACATGGTCTGCCCACATTCAGGTCCAGACCAAAAAGGCTAGGCAGTGCCTGTACAACCTACGACAACTGAGGAAGTTCAGGGTCTCTCCAGTGATCCTCAGGACTTTCTATACAGGTGCTGTGGAGAGATGTGAGAGATTTTGAAGGACCCATCCCATCTGTTGCTGGGATGGGACGGGTGCCCCCCACCCCCCTATTATCCTTAAGTGACTGAGACAGGACTCATTATCATATTCAAATCAAATCAAATCAAATCACTTTTATTGTCACATCACATGTGCAGGCACACTGGCACAGCACATGCGAGTGAAATTCTTGTGTGCGAGCCCCACAAGCAACAGAGATGTGCAAACACAACAACACAAACGAGCAAAATACAAGAATGGCCAACCTGAAACTAATAAATATATGTACAATATATAATAGTGTATGCATTTCTGGATGTGTATACTAAATATTTTCCTACGAGTGTGTGTGTGTGTGTGTGTGTGTGTGTGTATACACATTTTTACAAATTAAATAGTAAAAATAAATAAATAATAAAAATAATAAAATATATAAAATATACAGAGTTGAATATGTGCAAAACAAGTGGCATTTATATACAGTGTGTAGTGCAGTGCATATATTCTCATATCATCCTGATTCTTCTGGCCTCACTATAGCACATGACATTTTAACACCCTTCCCACACAATGTGCACAAGATGTAATTTTCCATATTGTTTTATTTTATTTTATTTCTATTTATATAATGTACATAACTCACCCACTTGCAACACATAATGTCCTCTTTGTATATACTCATTCACTGTATATAAAGTTCTGTCTTTCTCTTTTTTTCGTTGCACAGTCGAGGAGTGTATCAGGTCACATTTCACTGTGTGTTATACCTGTATAGCCATGCACGTGACAAATAAAGAATCTTGAATCACATTTACTCTGGGCCTTCTTGATGTGATGTTCTTCTGCTTCCCTGGCCACTGTGTCTGTAGGGATGGTGTTCACTCTATGTTGCAGCGTCCTGGTGACACCCAGTATATGCTTCAGTGGATGAAGAGAGTCAAACATTAAATTCTGATCTGTATGCGTAGGTTTACGGTACACATCAACTTTTAAATGTCCCAGATTACTGATGAAAATCTCAGCCAGATGAACAGAATCAACCTTTTAGGAGTGTGGATAAAAGTTTGTTAGGTTGCCAGCTGTGCCACGTTTTGATCTAGTTGCCAAACCTGGAAACCTACAATCCATCAGCCCAAGTGTTTCCTGTATAATCTGTTTATACAGAATAAATATTACAGAAAGAAGTATTTTCTGTTCATCAGAACATTTTGTCTCATCAAAATATTATTTGTCAGAAAAATGAAATAAATCCAATGAGTGAAATGGTCTAAAAATTATTTTAGACCATTTTAAATTCATCCATTTGCTTCAGCTTATCCTTTTCAGGGTTGCGGGGGGCACTGGAGCCTATCCCAGCTATCTTAGGGCAAGAGGCAGGGTACACCCTGGACAGGTTGCCAGTCTGTCGCAGGGCTACCACACAGAGACAAACAACCATCCGTACTCACATTCACTCATGGATTCACACTTATGGGCAATTTAGATTTTTCAATTGACCTATCCCCTCTAACTGCATGTCTTTGGACGGTGGGAGGAAGCCGGAGTACCCGGAGAGAACCCACACAAACATGGGGAGAACATGCAAACTCCACACAGAAAGATCCCGGCTTGATAGTGGAATTGAACTCAGGACCTTCTTGCAGGTAACTGTGCTACCCCATTTTAAATCACACTAAAATACTATTAGTGTATTTGAGTGCATTGCTGACCACTATTAATCATGTGCTTCATAACATGAGCCAAGGTGTGAAAAAAAGTGTGGGTCATTATCACCAGAGGTTTTGGGTGAAACCAGTGGCACCAGTGTCTGGCAGCCTCGCCTCTGTCAGTGCGCCCCAGAGTGGCTGTGGCTGCAATGTAGCTGCCATCACCAGTGTGTGAATGTGTGTGTAGATGACTGGATGTGTAAAGCGCTTTGGGGTCTTTAGGGACTAGTAAAGCACTATACAAATACAGGCCATTTACCATTTATATGAAAAAAGTGTGATGATCCTCTGCTCTCCATTACATTATTTAAATACAGTTCTTACAATATCATGTAAGAACACGTGATGATCATTCTCATTGAGTGGTAAATGGCCTGTATTTATACAGCGCTTTACTAGTCCCTAAGGACCCCAAAGCGCTTTACATATCCAGTCATCCACCCATTCACACACACATTCACACACTGGTGATGGCAAGCTACATTGTAGCCACAGCCACCCTGGGGCGCACTGACAGAGGCGAGGCTGCCGGACACTGGCGCCACCGGGCCCTCTGACCATTGTGAATCTACACAATACTAGATTTAAATACATTAAATAGAAACAAAGAATAGTGCTGCGGAAACGACACACTCTTCACTAATCGGGATAATTTCAGAGTTTTCTTCAAAGTTTTCTTCTTTATCAATGAGTGATACACGTTTTTATTAAACATTTGAACATAATACAAGACAAACTCTCGTACAGGATATAAAGTCGGAGAGCTACATGTTTTGAAATACACGCAGACATACCAAGACATTTTTGACAGTTTCATGCTCCCAATTTTGTGGAAACAGTTTGGAGATGACCCCTTCCTGTTCCAACATGACTGTGCAGCAGCGCACAAAGAAGGGTCTAGAAAGACATGTATGAGCGAGTTTGGTATAGAAGAACTTGACCAGTCTACAGGGAGTGCAGAATTATTAGGCAAGTTGTATTTTTGAGGAATAATTTTATTATTGAACAACATCCATGTTCTCAATGAACCCAAAAAACTCATTAATATCAAAGCTGAATGTTTGTGGAAGTAGTTTTTAGTTTGTTTTTAGTTTTAGCTATTTTAGGGGGATATCTGTGTGTGCAGGTGACTATTACTGTGCATAATTATTAGGCAACTTAACAAAAAACAAATATATACCCATTTCAATTATTTATTTTTACCAGTGAAACCAATATAACATCTCCACATTCACAAATATACATTTCTGACATTCAAAAACAAAACAAAAACAAATCAGCGACCAATATAGCCACCTTTCTTTGCAAGGACACTCAAAAGCCTGCCATCCATGGATTCTGTCAGTGTTTTGATCTGTTCACCATCAACATTGCGTGCAGCAGCAACCACAGCCTCCCAGACACTGTTCAGAGAGTTGTACTGTTTTCCCTCCTTGTAAATCTCACATTTGATGATGGACCACAGGTTCTCAATGGGGTTCAGATCAGGTGAACAAGGAGGCCATGTCATTAGTTTTTCTTCTTTTATACCCTTTCTTGCCAGCCACGCTGTGGAGTACTTGGACGCGTGTGATGGAGCATTGTCCTGCATGAAAATCATGTTTTTCTTGAAGGATGCAGACTTCTTCCTGTACCACTGCTTGAAGAAGGTGTCTTCCAGAAACTGGCAGTAGGACTGGGAGTTGAGCTTGACTCCATCCTCAACCCGAAAAGGCCCCACAAGCTCATCTTTGATGATACCAGCCCAAACCAGTACTCCACCTCCACCTTGCTGGCGTCTGAGTCGGACTGGAGCTCTCTGCCCTTTACCAATCCAGCCACGGGCCCATCCATCTGGCCCATCAAGACTCACTCTCATTTCATCAGTCCATAAAACCTTAGAAAAATCAGTCGAGATATTTCTTGGCCCAGTCTTGACGTTTCAGCTTGTGTGTCTTGTTCAGTGGTGGTCGTCTTTCAGCCTTTCTTACCTTGGCCATGTCTCTGACATCACAAGGTGTGCAATAGCACACCTTGTGCTTTTGGGCACTCCAGTGATGTTGCAGCTCTGAAATATGGCCAAACTGGTGGCAAGTGGCATCTTGGCAGCTGCATGCTTGACTTTTCTCAGTTCATTGGCAGTTATTTTGCGCCTTGGTTTTTCCACACGCTTCTTGCGACCCTGTTGACTATTTTGAATGAAACGCTTGATTGTTCGATGATCACGCTTCAGAAGCTTTGCAATTTTGAGACTGCTGCATCCCTCTGCAAGATATCCCACTATTTTTGACTTTTCTGAGCCTGTCAAGTCCTTCTTTTGACCCATTTTGCCAAAGGAAAGGACGTTGCCTAATAATTATGCACACCTGATATAGGGTGTTGATGTCATTAGACCACACCCCTTCTCATTACAGAGATGCACATCACCTAATATGTTTAATTGGTAGTAGGCTTTCAAGCCTATACAGCTTGGAGTAAGACAACATGCATGAAGAGGATGATGTGGACAAAATACTCATTTGCCTAATAATTCTGCACTCCCTGTAAAATTGGGGTTCATAAAAATCCAAATGAACTCCCTTTGTGTAGTACATTCATATATAAATTTTTTAAGTACTAACCCCTGACAGTTTGCAAGCAGATCAAGCAGAATTTTTGGAGGTTGTTTATGATTATTTATTTAAAGTGATTAAGAAACATTCATAGAGTTCTTTATCTACACAAACACTGTATAGTACAAGAGGTTCTAGGTGGTATTTATCTTACTTAATGTTACATTAGGAGTTGCTGTAGCTCAAGAGGGAGAGCAGGTCACTTTGGTCAACAGCTACAGAAATACATTTTACTTTGGCTTTGATCCACTTTCAAGGAAATAAACATTCCATAAATTTTTTTCCTGTCATTACAGAACCTCAGTGACAATTTGCAGGATAAAATTTGTAGAGTAATTTTGAAATTTCAAGTTTGACCTGATGATGGCAGTGTTTTTTCACTTCTACACTGTCACCGTTACAAAAAAGTGCTTAACTCAAAAGAATCAACCATGTTGTGTGTACAAAAAACAGACAATGTTGCAAATAATTAATTTTAAATTATCTTTAGGTGCTTGTTATTAATAGCCTGTCACAAAACAGATCATTTGTTCTTAATTCTTTAAATTAATCTACAAAAATTCAAAATGTAACACAGTTTGGCAGGAAAAAATACTATTTTATGCCCAGTGATTCTCAAGCAGTCATTAGTCAAATCTTAGCATTTCCTGATATGGTGAGTAGAGTGTTCTAAAAGACAAATTGAAGAGACTGGAAAAGCGGAGAATTAAAGAAAAAAAAAAGTCGTCCTCTGGTTTAATATATTTCTTCAACATTAAATGATCCAGTGACAGTTGTCAGTATTCCCACTGCTGCACAGCAACAACAACTGTTGATCATTCATTCAGCAAATTTTATTTTTCAAATTGTTAACAAATACAGTTTAAAACATTAATTAGTCATTGTCAATTTGTGATTTGTCCTGTTCTCATTGTGTGACGAATTACGATGGCTGTTTGGTAGCCGTCTGCATACAATGCATACTCTCTCTCTCTCTTCATGTGTGTGTGTTTCTCTGGTGAATTTCGACAACAGTTTTATGTTAACATACAATCCTTAATATGTTTTATGTGTGTGTGTGTGTTTGTGTGTGGGGGAGGGGGGGAGGGGGGGGCACCATAGAGAGTGTTTGCCCAGGGCGCCAAACAGGCTAGGACCGCCACTGACCATCACGTTAATCTAGCTAAGTGTAAACAGCAGTAAATACTAAATATTGAATGTTCTTGTGTAGCAAGCAGGACCGACAGCGCACAATGTGCTTGGAAATAGCACCAATAAAGGTGTAGTTTATGTCTATGAACAGTGACAGTGACTTCCTGACAAATAGACCACAGTCTGTCAGACCCGCCCCCCACCGGTCCAGCACCATCACACTCAGCACCGGGTCTCCACAAGGATGTGTTTTGAGTCCCCTCCTGTTTACGCTCTACACATCCGACTGCTCCCCTACCCATCTCTCAAACACCATCATAAAGTTCGCGGATGACACCACAGTGGTTGGACTCATCTCAAGGGGGGATGAGTCGGACTACAGAGATGAGGTCAACAGACTGACTGAGTGGTGTTCAGTTAACAACCTCCAACTGAACACCACGAAAACTAAAGAACTTATCTTGGACTTCAGGAAGGGCAGAGCAGACCCGGCCCCACTTTACATTCACGGGAGCTGTGTGGAGAGGGTACACTCCATGAGGTTTCTGGGTGTGCAGATATCTGATGACCTCTCCTGGACTGCAAATACTACAGCGGTGGTTAAAAAGGCCCAGCAGCGTCTCCACTTTCTGAGAGTGCTCAGGAGGAACAACCTGGAGGAGAGGCTGCTGGTGACATTTTACAGAGCCACCATAGAGAGCATCCTAACGTACGGCGTAACAACATGGTATGCAGGGTGCTCAGCTGTGGACAGGAAAGTACTGCAGAGGGTCATCAACACAGCCCAGAAGATCACTGGCTGCTCTCTGCCCAGCCTGGAGGTCACTGCAAACTCTCGGTACCTCAGCAGAGCTGGTAATATCATCAAGGACCACTCTCACCCCAGCAACCAACTGTTTGAACTATTACCGTCAGGCCGACGGTACAGGTCACATAAAACCAGGACAAACAGATTCGGGGTTGACTTCTTTCCCAGAGCTATCACCGTAGTAAATAAGCACAAAAACAATTGAACCTATTCCATACCGTCACTGTCATTATATTATGCTGCTATTCATACTGTCATTATATTATGCTGCTATTCATACTGTCATTATATTATGCTGCTATTCATACTGTCATTATATTAATGCTGCTATCCTGTATATATTGTACATACTATTGTTTGAGTACTTATGATTGGGTTTTTTTGTACTTTTTATATCTTACATTTATATTTATTATTGAAACTTGCACCAAGGGAGTGGCACTCCAATTTCGTTGTACTCTGTACAATGACAATAAAGGCTATTCTATTCTATTCTATTCTATTCTACAGCTGCTGGATGGGATTAGCATGTCATAGCTATCTACCAAACTGCTAATTGGGGGATTTCAGGCCATCTATGGATCATTTTTGCTAACTGTTTATTCAGCTTAGGCTCAAAGAGCTGCAGCCTGTGCCCTAGCTGTCATAGGGCAAGAGGCGTGGTCCACCTGCACAGGTGAGCAGTCCATCACAGGGCCAACAGAGAGAGACAGAGAAGCACTCTCTCACATCCACACCTACAGCCAATTTAGAAGCACCAATGAACCTAAGTAGCATTTCATTGGACTGTGGGAGAACATCCAACCTCCACAGAAAGGCCAACAAGCTTCAACCTACAACCTTCTTGCTTTAAGGCACTAGTGCGAACCACTTTTCCCCATTTCAGCCCAAATCCTGCATCTTCCTGTTTCTGACTCCAGGCCAGCTCCACTAACACTTTCTCATCAGACACTGCCACCTAGTGGAGGAAGTCTTAGTTCCATTTGAAGCTTCAGATTACAGTTAGTTCCTTTACAAAGAGGTGGAGGTGGTGGGGCCACAGCACCATCATCACTGAGTGCCATAGGACACTTAACCTTTGTTTCCATATGCTGGGAACTTCCTGTTGTTCCAAGGAGGACTGGAAAATGTGTGAAAATCTCCCAGTCAGTTCCTCACAGCACACTTCAATCATTTCCCTCCCACAGCATCAGGACCAGGGCTTTTTCTCTCTTTGGTCCCACTAAGAGATTTCCACACAAACACCTCATCAGTGGGACTCTCAGAGCTACCAGCCCTTTGCTGCAATCACAAAGCTCTTCATTGAAATCAATGATATCAAAGCTGGAATCAAATGAGTCCAAGTCTTCTGCTGATTCAGCATCACATTCATCTTTGCTCCTTGTTCTGCATCCCCACCATGGACTTCATTCCTTTCCAAGCCAGCCTTGAGTGTCCTTTATTCAGCTCATCCTCTGCTTTACTTTTACACCTGATTTTAGCTGCTTTATCTCTCTTTCAACAAGTTTCTGTGCCTCAATCTTTTTCTTTTCTCCCTCATAACAAGACAGCTTCTTCTGCCTGAGAACATGTTGGAGTGATTTACTAATCCAGGGCTGCTTATTGGGGAAAATACTTCCTGTTTTCAAAGTACTCCCCATTTTTCCCAGAAAGAAATGTAAGTAGAAATCGATGATCTAAGTGAGAACATGAGCCTTTATAAAGTCCCAGTGGGTGCAGTCAAAGCAGTCCCTCAGTCCCAGTATAGAGTCTTTGGTCCAGACTGGAACAACTGTGTGCCCAGTTTGAGCTCTCTTCAGTGCTGTGACCTGACAGACCCAGAGGGGCCATCACATCACATTTAGAAGCTCCCCTAATGGAGCCACAACACATGTCCAACACTTAGTCTGTCTTGTTGGACCAACTGGAAGAAATGATTCAAGGACTTAGTCACAGAACAGAGATTCAAATCTCCAAAATCCAACTGGCTGCATCAGGACATATAGTCTGAAACTCTGCACAGTTTCCTGTTTGAAGCTGCTTCCTGTTGGCTTCAGCTGTTTGGAGTTTCCATTTTCTAAACTTCTACATTCTGAACCTTCTTCAGCTCTGAACAGATGATGAAACACTGAATGATTTCAAGCTCACACTTTGTCTAATAAACTTACATCTTTCATTCTTTATACAGATTTAGTCGCTGTGGTTTGTCAGAGATCAGCTGTGATTATCTGGCAGCAGCACTGAAGTCCAACCCCTCCCATCTGAGACAGCTGGACCTGTGGGACAACAACCTGAAGGATCCAGATGTGAAGCAGCTGTCTGATCTTCAGAGTCCAGACTACAGACTGGAGACTCTGAGGTCAGTAGAGTGATGGAGTGAGTGGGTGGTGCTGTCAGCAGTACTGTACTAAACACAGTCAGTATGAAACAAAGATCCAGTGTTTCCTGTAAAGCTGCCGCTTCTCAGTGAAGCTGTGAGAGGAGAATGGTGACAGGCTTCAGGATTGGACACAAACACTTCCTGTTTCTGACCTTTATGGTCACCATAGTAATGGCTGACACGCTCTGATCAAACACTGTCAACAGCCAATCAGCTCTCTGAACAAAGCAGCACGCAGACCAATGACTGCATTCATTTCCAAGTTTAAAGCAGTGAAGAACACAGTCTGTAGGTGAGGAAGAATTTAGTGAGAGCAGATGTTTGGATGGAATTCCTCCAGTTAACAGCTGGAACTGTCCATCTGGATTGTTGGGCTTGTTGTTGGGGTTCCTACAGAGCTCAGAGTGGACACACCAAGGTTCTTCTAATGAATGAAAGTCCAAACTCAAACTAGGAGGGAAAAACATTTTCATCAACTTCAATAAAAATCCAAAGATTAGAAAAAGTGAAGCAACAATGAGTCCTAGTACAGTCCCAGCGCTGAAGTCCCTGCTGCTCTTTATACTGGATGTGCTGCATCACTGACTGACAGCTGATGAAGAGTCTCTGGAAACACTCGTTTATCTCCTCTGCTCTTCCTTCTTCTCTCTGCAGGTGGAGGATATGATGGTAAACAGGACGGTGTGTGTGCTGAGAGAGGAGGAGCTGTGTCCTGATGATCCAGAGAGGTTGAAGCAGCAGCAGCTTGTGTGTAGAGACGCTCTGACTGGGCCATGTTACTGGGAGGTGGAGAGGAGAGCTTCATCCAGCAGTGACTGACAGAGGAATGAGAAGAAGTGCAGATGACTGTCAGTGCTGCAGAGTGAACTGCTCTGAGAACAGCTCCACTGTCAGACACAATGTAGAGTCCAGCATCATCCCTGTGTGTCCCTCTGGATCTGACAGAGGATCATCAGTGTATCTGGACTGCTCTGCTGCTGCGCTGTCCTTCTACAGTCTCTGCACAGTCTCTGTCTGACTCTGGCTTCAGACCCTCCTGGATCAAACTCACCTGGAAAGACTTTCAAACATCACTCAATAGATTTGAATACAGAATATATTTGATATATACTGTAGATGTACTGTAGAGTTGCAGTTTGTCACTTGTAAATACAGTCTGTGAGCAGCTATGAGCTGAAAGATCTTTCTAGAAACACGAAATGTTTTCACTCTTCTGTTGCTTTTTCAGTTCATTTTATTAGATAGTTAAGTTTGAAACAATAAGTAGTTGAAATATTAAGAAATAATACATAAGAAATAAATAGTAATCCATGTTTGTTGATTAGATTTATATGTTTAAATGTGTTATTTGTGCTAATTGTGCAATTATAGAGGAACCTTTTCTAAAGTTGTGTTGTGGCTAAGAGGGCATTTTTTGGCTGTCACACTCAGCAAGCTAATTAAGAGACGAGCCACGAGGTTTGCACGTCTGCAGAAAGATAAATAAAGAGTGCCTTTTCTGGACATCCCCACCGAGTAAAAATGAAAGTTTATTCCCTTTGAGTGAGGCCAATGAGGTAAATGTTTTGTTTATTATCGTTGTATGTAAATGCACGAGTTTTGCATGGTATTCAAGTGCAATAGCCGCAGTGTGAAGTGTAATGTGTACTTTATTGATCATTTTGTTGGAATGTTTCGTTGTATATAATGCTTAAGGACTTTAGTAAGAATATTCATTTAAGTTTGTATTTCCTTTTAGTTCTGACGGCATTGTATCGGCTGTGGTTGGACATCATTACATGTTAAGACATGTGGAAGAATCCTCCTGTCCGAAATAAATGTCAGTTTAAACACAAAGAACAAGTTGAGCTTTATTAAGACTCGAGGGGAGTAACAATGATCATTGTTCTGACAGCATTTTGAGTGGGAACAGTTCAAAGTTATTTACTGATTGAAACGAGCTGAATGTTTCTGTGCACGATGAAGAAGATCAGCAGCAGCAGCTCAGCTGATCTATCAGTCGTTTCATGAGATGAAGTCATCAGCAGACATTTGTTCTAACTGTGTGATGAATGTCAGAACGTCAGGGCTCTGCTTTAGTCACTACTTGATGATCATTGGCTCATTGTTGAATCCAGTGGCCCAGTCTGACCTCTGAGGAGGAAACACATGTTTACTGAGTGAATCGCTGCCATTAGGAACTAGTTTTTCATATCACAGCCTAGAAATCACACAGGACCATTTCTGCAAGTGAAAAGTCGTGATTGGAGGAAAATAATTGTATCGTTTGTGCAACTGTTGTTTGTAAATTAAGAATTGTCCCAACTACATGTGCTGCTGACCTTTGACCTTTTCTTTAGGTGCACAGAGGCCAGAGGAGTCTGTGGAAACATCCAGAACTGAGGCAGTGCTACAGATGTCTTCAAATAAAGTGGTGTATTATCCATGGATGCGTTCCATTCCTGTTCAGACCTGCTCGCTGTCAATGGGCTTCATTCCCAGTGTTGGGGAGTAACGGAGTACATGTACCGCCGTTACATATTTAAAATACAAATATTTTTGTTGTTGTTGTTGTTGTGCTAAGCTAACAGGCAGAATGCTACAGGCATAGCCCTAACGAATGTAGCCTCATGGGCAGTGTAGTCCGTGCTGCAGGGAGAATGGACTGCCATACCCGTCTGTGAGCGCGAGGAGGGAGAAAAAGGAGAGTGGAAAACTACGAGTTGTCATCGAGCAGAAACGGGAGCTGGAAGCATGTAAATATAATAATAACCACTGCAGCCAAGAAGAGTGCCTGACGAGCCCAGTTGTAATGAGCTATTAAGACTCGACTGTACGCTGTGTTCGTGTTTTCCTCCGAAACAATAAGCTCCGTTGGAGCAGCCTTTCAACGCCTCTCTCTGTCTCTCGCTAGCAAACTTGACCCAGTCAACAAAGTAATTTTTCGGCTCCGAGCCCGACACGGACCCCGACGTATTAGCCAGAGGTCCCTTTACTACGGTTCGGAGCTGCGGAGCTTCAGTAATAGTAATAAATCACATTCATGTAGTTGTAAACAGCATGATAATATATTAAGTAATCCAAAGTATTCAGAATACGTTACTCTCATTGAGTAACGTAACGGAATACGTTACAAAATACATTTTGGGGCATGTATTCTGTAATCTCTAGTGGAATACATTTTAAAAGTAACCTTCCCAACACTGTTCATTCCATTTCAGACTGCCGGTGGTCGGCTGGAATCCAAACTCAACATGGCTCCTGTGTTAGAAGAGCCTCTGATTTTAAAATATGCACATTTAATAGTTTCTTTCCAACACTATGGAGCTACCAGCCCAGAGTTATCAAGCTGCACTGACAAACATCATGACTCATGTAATCTCTACATGTGGACCTTTCACAGATGGATCCAAGTGCAGATTCAACTCTGCATTACATTTGACTTCAGCTGTTACACACTTTCATTTTCTAGCTGTGTCACTTCCTGCTTTTTGGATCAGATAGTTTATCCATGTCCGCAAATGTTTGGCTGCATATTTTTATCATCTATATTTTCCAGTCTACAGCCGATATTTCATGTGAACTCCAATATGCCACCTGCCATCACGTTTTCAGGGTTCATTCAGTGTTGGAAATGTAGGACAAACAGCAGCACATGTTCTCTAAATGTTTGCAGTAATTTTTAAATGAAGCTGATACTACATGAGACATTTTCCACATTTATTGTCTTTGAACAGAGAATAATAAAGCCATCAAACATATACAGGTTTGTGCAAATACAAATGCCTGTGGTGCATTTGATGACCTGCAGAGGAGAACAAGTCGGGCTTTTCAGCCCTAACACAACCTCTTTGTTCTCAATACTACAAAACCTTAAAAGGCTGATATGCAAGTTTGCATGAATCACCAACACAGTTGTATTTTTTCTACTATAGTTATATTTAAGGTGATCAAATATCTGCTGACTGATTAGATCCAGTATCTATTACAGATGAACTGGATATCACAGCGCATGCTGTTAATCCGTCATATCAAACTAAACAGTGTTGCTGGTGTAAATATCCTCCAATAAAGTCAGATTGTTGTGATTATGCTTCATTTTTATGTACTGGGGTATCAATGACCCCCACGCTGCCGCAGCAGCGCCTGTGCGTGGCCCCCAAGTGCTACGTTTTCTTTCCCGATCCCCTGACGAACCCATTAGAATCGCTCTGGGGCACTCTTCGACCCCAAATGATCGTTCTGTTTTTTTCATTCTCATTCACCTGTCTCTACTGAGGGTGGGGTACTTTGGGACCCCCGGGGTCTGGGGCTGCCCCGAAGGGGAGCAGGGGGCATATAAGTCTGTGGACGGACCTGCGCTAGGTTCTTCGGATCACAATGTTATTCATCTCCTCCCTGCTTACAGATCTGTGATTAGGAGGGAGAAGGCCTGTGTGAAGCGGACTAATGTCTGGACAAAAGACAGTTGTGTTGCCCTTCAGGGGTGTTTTGATTGCACTGATTGGTCCTTGTTTCAAGAGAGCACTTCTGATTTGGATGAACTCACTGATGTGGTGTGTAGCAAAGACTCTGTGATTCCAGTCAGAGAATTTAAGACTTTCCCTAATAACAAACCGTGGCTCTCTAAAGATATTAAGGATCTGATACTTAAAAGGAAACTTGCTTTTAACGAGGGAGACGTTCCCACTATGAGAATATTGAGGAAGGAGGTGAGGGCTGCACCCTCTGTCAGAGTCAAAGTCTTTAGGTCTGTAAGGGATATAATACTCTTCATCTTTGCCTGACTGCCTCTTTTTCTTGGTCTTTGGTCGCTCTTCGCCATCTTCCTGCTGACCTCTTCTTTTACCACCTACCATCTCTGAAAACACCCCCTGGTGGAAATAGAAAGAATTACATGGTACAAAGTGACAAAACATGATACAGAGATCCTACTATCTTCCTCTTCTAGTTTGTATACAACATCATCTACATCAAAACTGCACTTTATTTTGCTTCTTCTTTATCAGACAGCACAAACAACTTTCTCATTTTGACTCAAATATTGGTTTTGAATGAAAATTATGCAACAATCCTGGGTGTTTATTCAACTTGTGAGCAGGTTTTCTAATCCACCGTACTATTATTATTGACACTAATACATGTTCGTGCTGCTGGCGAACTAATAAACTCAAGAGCATATAGCAAAGCAAAAAAGTGAAAAGTAGGTCTTGCCTACATAAATAAACATAAGACAGTTGTGAGACTTTGACATAGTAACATGTGCAGTAATATTTACACCTGTGATGACATCTCACAAGCATTAGCCTTATTTTGAAACCAAGATTGTTTACACAGAGTTTGTAATTGCAGAGAAATGCTCCATTTATTTTGGTCATTTCATTTTTGAGCAGGAAGCTCACCTTTTTTGTTATAGCCTTTATCTGAATAGAGAGTTTTCCAATTAAATACATATTCTTTAAATAATGTTCCCTCTTATAAGAAGTAGGATAATTAAATAAAAAAATAAAAAAAACGTATTATACCTCTATCACTTAGAAAAAAACCCTGTTTTTTTTCTGTTGTCTGTTATATAACGTTAGTGATGCTCGTTTCAATTCATTTCTTAATCAGCTAAACAAGTCAGTTAAGAAACAGTCAAATATTAAGTTAAATTTGAAAACGGTTTAAAAAAAAACATCCCCATTCCAAAATGTCACATGACAATCTCATTGGCTCACGGAGTTATGATGTCACTACACTTTGATCTTTTGAAGTTTTTCCTTAAACAGGGGTGAGAAACAGCAGTTTTTTAGTTCGTGTCTTCGCAGCATTTGTGTTTGCAGCCTTCACACGTTCACCACAGAAACTTTTGGAAACCTTTGCAGAGTTGTCGTGTACAACCTTCAACATGTATCCAACAAGACACCAACTGTTGGGGGAAAGCTCTGCAAAAACCCAGGAGAAATAAAGACACAATGAGACAAAGTTACTTTTTATGCTTTAACGTGCACACGGGTAAGCTGTTAAGAACAACTCACACCCATGAACAGAGGCTTGGCATTTTTATAGGCACAAATCACAGAGACGGTGAGAACAGGATAAGAAAATAATAAACAGATAAAATAAACAACTCCATATGTGGCGCTAGTCTCGTCAGCAGAGAGCTGGGAGAAAGATAAAATAATCTAAAACAATATGTCCCAAAACAATATGTCTTCGCTGGGAAAGTCTAAAAGGATAATTCTAAACTAATCTAACCATAGACAAAGGGCATCTTTGTACATTTAAAAGAAGGTAAAGAAACATAGAATCATTTTCCACTAACATATTCCCTCCTGTTTTAACTTATTTTAAATGTATACAACAATTGTCTGTAAAGGTTATTTATTAAGTATCTTTAGCAATTTTTTAATTGTCAAAATGTCAGCATAGCATAAATGTAAATCATGTGGTCTAAAGAATGAAACAAATAAAATAATAAAAAGAACAAAGAAAAGTATAGTAAATAAAATAGCAACAGGAATAATCAAGAGAAAACAATAAAACTAAAACTACAAAAAATAAAAGGATAAAACCTTATATTGTACCTGCATAAACTACTAATGTGTTAATCAGTGCATGATCACTTGACAAGTCATTTTTAATCACCACGTCATTTATTAGCAGCTATTACAAGTTGTCCTCTAACAGAATTGCAACGGGATGCTGTTCTTTTTGAGACACGGCAACATAAGCAGTCATTGTAGGTGTGTGGTCAGTGACATATTTTTGCAGAACGGTCAAATTCTGCAAAACTTAATAAATGTCTCCTCCAGCTTCGTATCCATCAGGGATAAAAGTGCAACATGTCTCCCCGATCAGCTTACAAACTCCTCCTTGTGATGCTGTTAGCAGGTCTAGTGTCAGTCTGTTCTGCAGCACCATCATTCTGATGGCCTTCTGTTCTCCTGCTAAGGCCGTTCCCAGGGTCTTAGTTAAGTTGATGTGTCGTAGCAGAGCATATCGGTTGATTTCCACGTGATCCCGCACCTCGGCAACTCCAATGCCGGGGATCAAGCTCTGTAAGAATTTCACTCCTCCTCAGATGTGAAACTCTGGTTCCTTTACTGCTTGGTGCCGTCCGTGCACATCCTGTCTGGTACTGAGTCTTTGTTTGTAGTGGCATCCGGTAGATAGGTGAGTAGGCAGCTCCCCCACTGCCCGCGATCCATTGTTCATCACACATACTGGCAGTTGTGCTGCGTGCAGTTTGTTCAGTAGAATTACATCAGGCAGTGGGTCTGAGACTTGGGGCCAGGTCAGTAGCTAGGTCTGTCCGGAACAGTTCACATTTGTGGGTCATGATGACCTCCAGGTTGCTTTTGCTGGGATGCTGTAGTTGGCCTTGGACCAAAGAGTACCGTAGCCTGGATGTGTTGCCAGGCCCAACAGGCACCAACTGCGATCTTCAGGTATGCTGTACGGCCACAGGCCAAACGTCTGTGAGGATAGGGGCATATGGGTACATGCAAAGCAGTCAGTTTTATTATTCAGGTGAGCTGTAGTGTTCATAAACTGCCACCAGAAATTAGTGGCGTAGCCATGGGGAAACTTGGTGTACTTTCCTTTGTCATACAGTGTCTGCCTTTTCTTCATATAGCGTGACTTGTTGTCCCTCACGGAAGCAAAGATGAGGAGCCCGGTCAGGGTCAGGGCCGCTGCAGCTATTAGGAGCCACCACCTCATGACAACAGGACACACCCTCCTGTCGTGAGTAGACCCCCCGGCCAGGAAGGCTGACCCCTCCACCGGGCGAGATCACAACGATTGGGCGAGCCTGTGTCGGCTGAGTTTAGATGGCTTCACTTACTCGCCTGCAGTGACTCTGATGGATCCAGGATGGTCGTTCCGCAATTTTGCAAGCGGTGGGCGTGGTGAGGAGAACCTGATGTGGTCCCTCCCACCTGGGTGTGCTCCAGTTTTTCCTTTGGAGCACCTTGATCAGAACCCAGACACTGGGCTGTAATCTGCAAGACACTTGATAGACATCATTACATTCTTCGTTATTTACAATCATCTCTTTATTTTCCTACAACTTAGACATACATTTTGCTACTGAAATTGTATCTGCCTTTTTCACTGGGTAGATTTCCGGCCACTTTGAGAACACGTCTATGACCACTAGGGCGTATTTCGACCCTTGGCATTCATTTAGCTCAATAAAGTCCATATGAATTGTGTGAAAAGGATAAGGTGGTGTGGGAAAACGGCCTCTTTTTGGTCTCAGGTTCCCCTGAGCATTCTATTTTTGACACGCCATGCATGTTCTGACAAATTGTTTTGCTGAAGTTCCAAAATTTACAGTGTAGAAATGAGAGTTGACAATACAGGTCATTGCCCCCGTTGACAAATGCGTACAGCCATGAGTCACTAACGCCGCCATTTTGTGGAGGGATTTTGGCAACACTGGCTTGCCATAACACATCATTAAGTCGTTTGTCAGAACTGCACCGTGTTTTAGCCATTTTGCCTGCTCGGCTGTGCTTGCTGCTTTTTGTTCATTTTTCAACACATCCAGTGGAATCTGATGTGTGTCTACTGCCATCAATGTGATGTTTGTCGTTTGTGCCGCCTGTTTTGCTGCTCTGTCAGCAAAGTTATTGCCTGTAGTAATGAAAGAGCCATCAGTTTTGTGTGCTGCACATTTACACAATGCGAGTTGTTGTGGTAAATGTATTACAGTCAGTAGGCGTTGTAGCAGGCTGGCATGCTGAACCGGTGGATGTGGTTGATGTAATCATTCCTCTGTTTTGCCAAATATTCTGCAAAATGATGCACAGCAGAGAAAACATACTGGCTGTCTGTATAAATGTTTATTTGTTTATCTTTGTGTATTTCACATGCGCGAATCACAGCTATCAGCTCAGCGCTCTGTGCAGAATATGAAGAAGAAAGTGGTTTTGCTTCTATTATCCTACTATCTGTGGTTACTGCGTAACCTACACAATTTCGGCCTGTGCTGTAAGGTCAAATAAGTTCTTAAGTGGCTGCCTCAAAACTGTTTTGCATTATTTCTCTGTGGCCTACTCCTACAATCTCGTGTGAAGTGACCTTCCTCTCCACGGTTCTAGCAGGCGTTGTCTCTATGTTATCTGCTGTTTCTGCGTGACTGTCTGCAGCCTTGGTGTTTGTGACTTTGCTCGCCTCTCTGTTCCTGATAGCCACCTGCGGATTAGTGTTTTAGTCTATTGTCAACACGTCAGCCTTATTTTTAAGTTACAGAATGCTTCTTCTTTTTTTTGTCTTGGTTTGGGAGAATAGATGCAACACTACATTTTCACTTAAGGCAGTTTGAAATAATTTCTAGTTTTCAAACAAATCATGGATCTCACACATTTCAAACTTTCAAGTTGTTTCCCATTTATACATATATATATATATATATTTAACTTTGCATTGCTCATAGCTCATAGCTCTAAACCTAGGCATTTTTCAATCATATGCCTAATCACCATGTGTCACTGTGATTCTCAAGTATTGTCACAAGTTCGTTTAAATTCGTTTCCAAAACCAACAAAATAATCAAACAAAAACATAAACGTGTCAGGACACAAAAGAAAAAAGAAAAATGCTGCCACCCGAACAAGGCAGAAGTCTGCATATGTTGGCTTTTAATAGCATGCAGCTTCTGCTCTAAAAGAAACAAATAAATAAAAATAAAAGAAAATGTGTAACATGCTCATCAGCTTAGCAGTGTCTACATATTTAATTCAGCTTCTCAATCCTGTAGTTTTAGCTGTTGTCTACAGGGTTTTGCTTATTGGTTGTTATTATAGGTGTGCTCTATATCTCAGCAATGTGTCATGCTAGAATGATAGCTGTGAAGCTGGTCAAGTGCCTCTATGCACTTCATTAGTTAGTTATTCTCTGTATTGTCTTCATCTCACATGTCATTACACTGAGTTTTAGCAAACCTTAAGCTTGATGCAGACTACTGCTTAACAATTATCCACCTCACATCATAACCGACTAAGGTGCCTCTTCATATTAACATTATGTCATTGTTAATATTATCCTCTTTGTCTTATATAACAGCAATAGCATATTATAATATTTTATTAGTGTGTACCACTATACTACTACTGAGCCAATTTGATAGTTAGGATCATCTTATTTAGCAAACAGATAATTTAGAATTCATCCAATCTGCGGTCACATTTGTTCTCTCTGTTGCATGGCAGACCAGGCAGTTCTATTATAATATATTATTTATATTTTATTTTGTATCCATCAAGGGCTTCAGATGACCTGCAGTATCATCCTTTTCCCAAGGTGGAGACAGTTACCTTTTCACACACTGTCCTTGGCTGAACAGTGACACAGCCTTAATATACTTTATTTATGTTATTAAAATATTTTCGTGTGAATTATTTGCTTTATATCCATTTTATACATTGTGGGCATGGTCATCATGCCAACTGTGTTTCATTGATAATATCACTTTACAGGTTGTTATCCTTGCTATTATTAATTTCAAATACTCTAAAGATAATTTCTACTGTAATTTTCCCTTTGTTTATCTTTATTTCGTACTTTTTATATTTATATCTACTCAGTGGGGTCTGTTTTCAACCCTTTGGCAAAAAGATTACGCCGCTTCTCCTTCCTGTCGTGGCCGGCCAAATGACCTCTTAGCCATCCAAAGGGCATTACATGACAGTAAGAAGGAAAACTACCATCTCCAGAATAAAATTCAACAGATTGAAGATGAGAAACTTCAACTGGAGGAGAAGTGTAGACAGATGGAAGTGAAATATAAAAACCTGGAAGAAAGACAACAACGCCAGCCCGACATAAATATTATTAATGACGGTTGGGGAATCAAGTTTGGACAAGCCCGAGACCAGATTGTCTTCCTAATTAAGGAAGACAAGCAAAAGAGCGCGGAACTAAAGGAGATGTCCAACCAGCTTAAAGACAGCAAAGCTACGGTTGAGAAGACAGAATGGGATCTCCAATATATGGACCAAAAGAATCGGCTGCTCCAAACAAACTTCGATGAAGCTGTGAAAAAAAATAAAGAAATCCTCCAACACAGAAGGAAGAACAGGAGAAAAAGCAAAGAGACATGGAGCACAAACTCAAAGTCACGGAGGAAAAATACACAATGCTGAAAGAAAAGGTGGATGATACTCTGCGCCAAAATAAAGACCTTCTTCAAGAGAAAAAGCAACTAGAAGGGGAAAAAGAAAAACTGGACAAACAATGCTCACACATGCAGAAAAGGATGGATCAAATGGCGAGAAACAACTCCGAGCTCACTAAGGGGATATTGTTGGAATACAACAACTTGAAGCGCAAACACACTGAAATGCAGGCGCAAAAGCAAGAACAAGACAACATACATGGCGACCTGCAGCGTACGCTCCAAGATATCCACAGAAGAAATGAGGAGCTACAAGACATGTACAAAGAAGTACAACAGAGAAACACAGACATGCACAAGGACAAGATAATGCAGGAGGAAACATCCAAAGAGCTCAAGGAAAAGCTTGAAGAAAAACAAGCAACATTGGAAGAGGTGGAGAAAACATGCAAGAAGCTTGAGAAACAAAACGTAGAAACCATCGATGAGTTGAGAACCCTCATCCTGGAAAAAAAAGCTCTTGTAGAAAACTGCATGAAAAAGAAGAACAAACGCTTCCGCTGGCCCTGGAGGAGGAACTCTACTGCTTCCTCACCTGGTGTAGCCTCGTCTTGCTCCACCTCTGTTCACCCCCCCAACCAGTCCCGGCAGTTGACTGTCCCCTCCTGAGCCTGGTTCTGCCGGAGGTTTCTGCCCGTTTAAAGGCAGTTTTTCCTCCCAACTGTCGCCTAGTGCGTGCTCAGAGGGGATTGTTGGGGATTTCTCTCCTCTACCTTGTTTCATTATTTACTTAACTTTTTGTTCTTACTTCATTTTACCTTGATTCATTATTTACTTGTTAACTCTTTCTTTTTCAACTTATTTATAAAACAATAAACAATTGAATTTATCCTTTGAGTATTTTTCATCTATACCTTTTTCAAACATTCATATCTGTCGTTTATCTTCTTCTTGAAACCTCATAAATGGTGAAGGAAAAATCCAACAGTTCATCTATATATAAAGAAGCACTTAAACTAAAACTGACATAGCTACGTTAATCCTACCGTAAAACAATAAGACGAGGTACGACCTCTCTCATGCTCCTAGGATGTGGGGGTGAACGCCAGAACACCCTGGAATGTTACAGACCTCCTAGGATGAGACATTCTTTCAATATGCCACCAACTATATACTTCTACACACAAATGATTACATGCAGTATTCTACCATATGCAAACTTATATCATTAAAAGACTATACTGACTACTAAGTAAAATTTTCCATTGACATACTTCATCATGAGAAGTATGGCTGCTGTGCCAACCTTGTTGTTGGTCAAAACTCCCTCACTTTCTATCTGCTGGATGAGTGTCCTTATACCAAGGTTCCATTTGAGCTTCTGGCTGGAGAAATAGTTAATAATCCTTCTGCCTTTGGTTATGAGGGCCTGACCTAAGCGCTCACTGATATCGATGCCTGTGAGTTTGTAAAAGTGGTTCGAAAGACCTTTCCGAGTAAACAAGAATGGCCACTGCTCCTGAATTTCAGCTACTGAAGGTGAGGGACAACTGTTGATAAGCTGCCGCTGAGAAATATATGTGAGGCACATGAAGTCATCCACATCAGGTCTCTCCACAGCTCCAGGTCCTTGTGAATTGAAAATTGTTAACAAGATGTGTTTCTTTTCCTCTAAAGAAGTTGGCGTTTCCCCCTCAGGAAGTTCAACTGGCTGCCAATTTATACAACCATAGCTATCAACAAGGCATCTAACTTTTTTAGGTGGGGTTGCACTACTGTTGGGACTGCAGTCTTCCTCATTCCTGGTTCTCTTTGTTTGACGAAGACGATTTGATGCTTCTTAGTAGTGAATAATGTCCACAACCCAGTCTTTCTGACCATACTTCTCCTGTCCTCTGGATGAGCTCTGTCTCCTCTTGTGATTGCATGCGACAGTCGGAGTGGAAATCTTTCCCAAGGAATCTGGAAGTGTGAGACCCAAGAGCTGGAGTAATGGTTGTACATAGTGGTGGACGTGGAGGAGGAGGGGTGAGGTGGATGGCTTGATGTTTCAGCTGATGCAGCAGGGCAAGGCTCCAGAGTAATGGTGTCATTCAGGTTCTCTGGTCTGTTGCCATCTAAAAAAAAATAAATAAATAAAGATCATTGGAAAAGCTACCTTAAAAAGCTACTATGTCAACAAATATGTCCTCACTAAAAGATGAACCCTTCAATTAGGATTGAGTAGTAACGGCAAGGCAGTTTTGGGGACCTTGTCTGAAGATGAAAAGAAGCAATCCCAGGACTGCAAAAGAACTACAAACTCAAGGTCTTGCATTGAAAAGACCTTGAGTCAATATGTTTTACAGCATGTCACAATTTCAAACCCTTAGTTGTACCACTACCAATGAAAGGTTAATGGTGTTAGATTTAGTGTCTACTTTTGTTTATGTTTTCCGTGTTAATTATCTACCGGACAATGTGAGCCCCAAAACGCTCTTCAATATTATACTGTCAAAGTACATGTGTAGTATGGTGAAGAGAACAAAAAAGCTAATCAAGCTAATCAGTGACATATGAGTCTATGAGTGACCTTCAAATCATAGACTCAAGTCTATGATTTATACAGAACCTACACAAACCTCCTTTAAATGCAAGAAGTAGTTTACGTATTTGAATTGGTGTGAGAAAGGGTTTGAGATCTTCTGCCTCCACAAACAAAAGATCACTTTTTTGTTGTACACCAATAACGTCCGTCAGATGTTCTACAATGCAGATTATTTTCTCTCTGTCTACTGCCGGCAGGAGCCTTGTGAGTTCCTCTTCAATTTCCATCCCTGAAAAAGAATTAAGAGGAAACTGAATGGTGTAGGGAGACAACAAAAAGACCTGCCATGTTATAAAGTGGTAGTGGGTAATAATCCATCAGACTGTCAGCATTTACACACACACTTCTTTCTGGAGGGCAACGCAAGCAGTGAAGTCCAAGGTCAATGAGAAGTACGGATTGATGCAACTCGAGCACAAAGTACAATCCAGAATCATTAACAAGTATAACAGCTATCTTCCCAAAAACCAAGCCATCATCACTGTCATCTACAATGGAAACATAGCCTTTCACATACTTGGTACCTTTGTGGACAACTGCTGACACATCCAAAGTGGTCTGATTAGTGCAGCCGGCTTTTGCCACAGCTTCTTGAATGACAGCGTTGTAAAGATGATGATTGTAATCACTTGCTTCTCCAATGATTTGAACTGTAGGTGGAAACAATTGGCCCACTGAGAGGTAGGACTGCAGTAACTGATGCCGTTCTGTCAGAGTCTTGCATAAGTTGACGAAGTTGTGCACTGTTCTTGTACATGCTTTGAAATACGAGTGCTTGCTCTCAAACCTAAGGGTCCACAAACGAATGTGTGGTCCAAAGTGAAGGATAAGCTCTGCATAATGTAACAAATAGTGAGTTCATAGTGACTAATAGTGACTTCAGTGCACGGTTGCAGGCATCAGCTGACACAGAATCGCTGGCACAGCCTGGTTGGTTATTTAATGGTTTCAGCTTAGTTTATCTAAAACTTCAGTGCACGGTTGCAGGGATCAGCTGACACAGATCGCTGGCACAGGCTGGTTAGTTATTTAATGGTTTCAGCTTAGTTTATTTGATCTAAAACTTCAGTGCACGGTTGCAGGGATCAGCTGACACAGATCCCTGGCACAGGCTGGTTAGTTATTTAATGGTTTCAGCTTAGTTTATTTGATCTAAAACTTCAGTGCACGATTGCAAGGATCAGCTGAAACAGATCGCTGGTACAGGCTGGTTAGTTATTTAATGGTTTCAGCCAAGTTTATCTAAAACTTCAGTGCACGGTTGCAGGGATCAGCTGAAACAGATCGCTGGTACAGGCTGGTTAGTTATTTAATGGTTTCAGCCAAGTTTATCTAAAACTTCAGTGCACGGTTGCAGGGATCAGCTGACACAGATCCCTTGCACAGGCTGGTTAATTATTTAATGGTTTCAACTTAGTTTATTTTATCTAAAACTTCAGTGCACGGTCGCAGGGATCCGCTGACACAGATCGCTGGCACAGGCTGGTTAGTTATTTAATGGTTTCAGCTTAGTTTATTTGATCTAAAACTTCAGTGCACGGTTGCAGGGATCAGCTGACACAGATCGCTGTCACAGGCTGGTTAGTTATTTAAATGGTTTCAGGTTAGTTTATTTGATCTAAGACTTCAGTGCATGGTCGCAAAGATCAGCTGACACAGATCCCTGGCACAGGCTGGTTAGTTATTTAATGGTTTCAGCTTAGTTTATTTTCTCTAAAACTTCAGTGCACGGTCGCAGGGATCAGCTGACACAGATCGCTGGTTAGTTATTTAATGGTTTCAGCTTAGTTTATTTGATCTAAAACTTCAGTGCACGGTTGCAGGGATCAGCTGACACAGATCGCTCGCACAGGCTGGTTAGTTATTTAATGGTTTCAGGTTAGTTTATTTGATCTAAGACTTCAGTGCATGGTCGCAAAGATCAGCTGACACAGATCCCTGGCACACGCTGGTTAGTTATTCAATTGTTTCAGCTTAGTTTATTTTCTGTAAAACTTCAGTGCACAGTTGCAGGGATCAGCTAACACAGATCCCTGACAAACGCTGGTTAGTTATTTAATGGTTTCAACTTAGTTTATTTTCTCTAAAAAATCAGTGCACGGTTGCAGGGATCAGTTGACAAAGATCGCTCGCACAGGCTGGTTAGTTATTTAATGGTTTCAACTTAGTTTATTTTCTCTAAAACTTCAGTGCACGGTTGCAGGGATCAGCTGACACAGATCGCTGGCACAGGCTGGTTAGTTATTTAGTGGTTTCAGCTTAGTTTATTTGATCTAAAACTTCAGTCCACGTTCGCAGGGATCAGCTGACACAGATCTCTGGCACAGCCTGGTTGGTTATTTAATGGTTTCAGCTTAGTTTATTTGATCTAAAACTTCAGTGCACGGTTGCAGGGATCAGCTGACACAGATCGCTCGCACAGGCTGGTTGGTTATTTAATGGTTTCAGGTTAGTTTATTTGATCTAAGACTTCAGTGCACGTTCGCAAAGATCGGCTGAAACAGATCGCTGGCACAGATACCTTGCACAGGCTGGTTAGTTATTTAATGGTTTCAGCTTACTTTATTTTCTGTAAAACTTCAGTGCACAGTTGCAGGGATCAGCTGACACAGATCGCTGGTTAGTTATTTAATGGTTTCAACTTAGTTTATTTTATCTTAAACTTCAGTGCACGGTCGCAGGGATCCGCTGACACAGATCGCTGGTTAGTTATTTAATGGTTTGAGCTTAGTTTATTTTATCTAAAACTTCAGTGCACGGTCGCATGGATCCGCTGACACAGATCGCTGGTTAGTTATTTAATGGTTTCAGCTTAGTTTATTTTATCTAAAACTTCAGTGCACGGTTGCAGGGATCAGCTGACACAGATCGCTGGCACAGGCTGGTTAGTTATTTAATGGTTTCAGCTTAGTTTATTTGATCTAAAACTTCAGTCCACGTTCGCAGGGATCCGCTGACACAGATCGCTGGCACAGGCTGGTTAGTTATTTAATGGTTTCAGCTTACTTTATTTTCTGTAAAACTTCAGTGCACAGTTGCAGGGATCAGCTGACACAGATCGCTGGTTAGTTATTTAATGGTTTCAGCTTAGTTTATTTGATCTACAACTTCAGTCCACGTTCGCAGGGATCAGCTGACACAGATCTCTGGCACAGCCTGGTTGGTTATTTAATGGTTTCAGCTTAGTTTATTTGATCTAAAACTTCAGTGCACGGTTGCAGGGATCAGCTGACACAGATCGCTGGCACAGGCTGGTTAGTTATTTAATGGTTTCAGGTTAGTTTATTTGATCTAATACTTCAGGGCATGGTCGCAAAGATCAGCTGACACAGATCGCTGGGACAGGCTGGTTAGTTATTTAATGGTTTCAGCTTAGTTTATTTGATCTAAGACTTCAGTGCACGTTCGCAAAGATCAGCTGCAACAGATCGCTGGCAGAGATCCCTTGCACAGGCTGGTTAGTTATTTAATGGTTTCAACTTAGTTTATTTTATCTAAAACTTCAGTGCACGGTCGCAGGGATCAGCTGACACAGATCGCTGGTTAGTTATTTAATGGTTTCAGCTTTGTTTATTTGATCTAAAACTTCAGTCCACGTTCGCAGGGATCAGCTGACACAGATCGCTGGCACAGGCTGGTTAGTTATTTAATGGTTTCAGCTTAGTTTATTTGATCTAAGACTTCAGTGCACGGTTGCAGGGATCAGCTGACACAGATCGCTGGCACAGGCTGGTTAGTTATTTAATGGTTTCAACTTAGTTTATTTTATCTAAAACTTCAGTGCACGGTCGCAGTGATCAGCTGACACAGATCGCTGGTTAGTTATTTAATGGTTTCAGGTTAGTTTATTTGATCTAAGACTTCAGGGCATGATCGCAAAGATCAGCTGACACAGATCGCTGGCACTGGCTGGTTAGTTATTTAATGGTTTCAGCTTAGTTTATTTTATCTAAAACTTCAGTCCACGTTCGCAGGGATCAGCTGACACAGATCGCTGGCACAGGCTGGTTAGTTATTTAATGGTTTCAGCTTAGTTTATTTGATCTAAGACTTCAGTGCACGGTTGCAGGGATCAGCTGACACAGATCGCTGGCACAGGCTGGTTAGTTATTTAATGGTTTCAGCTTAGTTTATTTGATCTAAAACTTCAGTGCACGGTTGCAGGGATCAGCTGACACAGATCGCTGGCACAGGCTGGTTAGTTATTTCGTGGTTTCAGCTTAGTTTATTTTGATCTAAGACTTCAGTGCACGTTCGCAAAGATCAGCTGAAACAGATTGCTGGCACAGGCTGGTTAGTTATTTAATTGTTTCAGCTTAGTTTATCTAAAACTTCAGTGCACAGTTGCAGGGATCAGCTGACACAGATCCCTGGCACAGGCTGGTTAGTTATTTAATGGTTTCAACTTAGTTTATTTTCTCTAAAACTTCAGTGCACGGTTGCAGGGATCAGCTGAAACAGATCGCTGGCACAGATCCCTTGCACAGGCTGGTTAGTTATTTAATGGTTTCAGCTTTGTTTATTTTATCTAAAACTTCAGTGCACGGTCGCAGGGATCAGCTGACACAGATCGCTGGTTAGTTATTTAATGGTTTCAGCTTTGTTTATTTGATCTAAAACTTCAGTCCACGTTCGCAGGGATCAGCTGACACAGATCGCTGGCACAGGCTGGTTAGTTATTTCGTGGTTTCAGCTTAGTTTATTTGATCTAAAACTTCAGTGCACGGTTGCAGGGATCAGCTGACACAGATCGCTGGCACAGGCTGGTTAGTTATTTCGTGGTTTCAGCTTAGTTTATTTTGATCTAAGACTTCAGTGCACATTCGCAAAGATCAGCTGAAACAGATCGCTGGCACAGGCTGGTTAGTTATTTAATTGTTTCAGCTTAGTTTATCTAAAACTTCAGTGCACGGTTGCAGGGATCAGCTGACACAGATCGTTGGCACAGGCTGGTTAGTTATTTAATGGTTTCAACTTAGTTTATCTAAAACTTCAGTGCACGGTTGCAGGAATCAGCTGACACAGATCGCTGGCACAGGCTGGTTAGTTATTTAATGGTTTCGGTTTGGTTTATTTTATCTAAAACTTCAGTGCACGGTTGCAGGGATCAGCTGACACAGATCGCTGGCACAGGCTGGTTAGTTATTTAATGGTTTCAGCTTAGTTTATCTAAAACTTCAGTGCACGGTTGCAGGGATCAGATGAAACAGATCGCTGGCACAGGCTGGCTAGTTATTTAATGGTTTCAGCTTAGTTTATCTAAAACTTCAGTGCACGGTTGCAGGGATCAGCTGACACAGATCCCTGGCACAGGCTGGTTAGTTATTTAATGGTTTTAACTTAGTTTATTTGATCTAAAACTTCAGTGCACGATTGCAGGGATCAGCTGAAACAGATCGCTGGTACAGGCTGGTTAGTTATTTAATGGTTTCAGCCAAGTTTATCTAAAACTTCAGTGCGCGGTTGCAGGGATCAGCTGACACAGATCCCTTGCACAGGCTGGTTAGTTATTTAATGGTTTCAACTTAGTTTATTTTATCTAAAACTTCAGTGCACGGTCGCAGGGATCCGCTGACACAGATCGCTGGCACAGGCTGGTTAGTTATTTAATGGTTTCAGGTTAGTTTATTTGATCTAAGACTTCAGTCCACGTTCGCAGGGATCAGCTGACAAAGATCCCTGGCACAGGCTGGTTAGTTATTTAATGGTTTCAACTTAGTTTATTTTCTCTAAAACTTCAGTGCACGGTTGCAGGGATCAGCTGACACAGATCGCTGGCACAGGCTGGTTAGTTGTTTAGTGGTTTCAGCTTAGTTTATTTGATCTAAAACTTCAGTCCACGTTCGCAGGGATCAGCTGACACAGATCGCTGGTTAGTTATTTAATGGTTTCAGCTTAGTTTATTTTATCTAAAACTTCAGTGCACGGTCGCAGGGATCAGCTGACACAGATCGCTGGCACAGGCTGGTTAGTTATTTAATGGTTTCAACTTAGTTTATTTTATCTAAAACTTCAGTGCACGGTCGCAGTGATCAGCTGACACAGATCGCTGGTTAGTTATTTAATGGTTTCAACTTAGTTTATTTGATCTAAAACTTCAGTCCACGTTCGCAGGGATCAGCTGACACAGATCCCTGGCACAGGCTGGTTGGTTATTTAATGGTTTCAGCTTAGTTTATTTGATCTAAAACTTCAGTGCACGGTTGCAGGGATCAGCTGATACAGATCGCTGGCACAGGCTGGTTAGTTATTTAATGGTTTCAGCTTAGTTTATCTAAAACTTCAGTGCACGGTTGTAGGGATCAGCTGACACAGATCGTTGGCACAGGCTGGTTAGTTATTTAATGGTTTCAACTTAGTTTATCTAAAACTTCAGTGCACGGTTGCAGGAATCAGCTGACACAGATCGCTGGCACAGGCTGGTTAGTCATTTAATGGTTTCAGCTTAGTTTATCTAAAACTTCAGTGCACGGTTGCAGGGATCAGATGAAACAGATCGCTGGCACAGGCTGGCTAGTTATTTAATGGTTTCAGCTTAGTTTATCTAAAACTTCAGTGCACGGTTGCAGGGATCAGCTGACACAGATCCCTGGCACAGGCTGGTTAGTTATTTAATGGTTTCGGTTTGGTTTATTTTATCTAAAACTTCAGTGCACGGTTGCAGGGATCAGCTGACACAGATCGCTGGCACAGGCTGGTTAGTTATTTAATGGTTTCAGCCAAGTTTATCTAAAACTTCAGTGCACGGTTGCAGGGATCAGCTGACACAGATCGCTGGCACAGGCTGGTTAGTTATTTAATGGTTTCAGCTTAGTTTATCTAAAACTTCAGTGCACGGTTGCAGGGATCAGCTGAAACAGATCGCTGGTACAGGCTGGTTAGTTATTTAATGGTTTCAGCCAAGTTTATCTAAAACTTCAGTGCACGGTTGCAGGGATCAGCTGACACAGATCGCTGGCACAGGCTGGTTAGTTATTTAATGGTTTCAGCTTAGTTTATCTAAAACTTCAGTGCACGGTTGCAGGGATCAGCTGAAACAGATCGCTGGTACAGGCTGGTTAGTTATTTAATGGTTTCATCCAAGTTTATCTAAAACTTCAGTGCACGGTTGCAGGGATCAGCTGAAACAGATCGCTGGTACAGGCTGGTTAGTTATTTAATGGTTTCAGCCAAGTTTATCTAAAACTTCAGTGCGCGGTTGCAGGGATCAGCTGACACAGATCCCTTGCACAGGCTGGTTAGTTATTTAATGGTTTCAACTTAGTTTATTTTATCTAAAACTTCAGTGCACGGTCACAGGGATCAGCTGACACAGATCGCTGGCACAGGCTGGTTAGTTATTTAATGGTTTCAACTTAGTTTATTTTATCTAAAACTTCAGTGCACGGTCGCAGGGATCAGCTGACACAGATCGCTCGCACAGGCTGGTTGGTTATTTAAATGGTTTCAGGTTAGTTTATTTGATCTAAATCTTCAGTGCACGGTCGCAGGGATCAGCTGACACAGATCGCTGGCACAGGCTGGTTAGTTATTTAAATGGTTTCAGGTTAGTTTATTTGATCTAAATCTTCAGTGCACGGTTGCAGGGATCAGCTGACACAGATCGCTGGCACAGCCTGGTTGGTTATTTAATGGTTTCAGCTTAGTTTATTTGATCTAAATCTTCAGTGCACGGTTGCAGGGATCAGCTGACACAGATCGCTGGCACAGGCTGGTTAGTTATTTAAATGGTTTCAGGTTAGTTTATTTGATCTAAAACTTCAGTGCACGGTTGCAGGGATCAGCTGACACAGATCGCTCGCACAGGCTGGTTGGTTATTTAATGGTTTCAGGTTAGTTTATTTGATCTAAGACTTCAGTGCACGTTCGCAAAGATCAGCTGAAACAGATCGCTGGCACAGATCCCTTGCACAGGCTGGTTAGTTATTTAATGGTTTCAACTTAGTTTATTTGATCTAAATCTTCAGTGCACGGTTGCAGGGATCAGCTGACACAGATCGCTGGCACAGGCTGGTTAGTTATTTAAATGGTTTCAGGTTAGTTTATTTGATCTAAAACTTCAGTGCACGGTCGCAGGGATCAGCTGACACAG
Organism: Aulonocara sp. 'chitande type north' Nkhata Bay; assembly: GCF_057382095.1. Taxonomy (NCBI): domain Eukaryota; kingdom Metazoa; phylum Chordata; class Actinopteri; order Cichliformes; family Cichlidae; genus Aulonocara; species Aulonocara sp. 'chitande type north' Nkhata Bay. The sequence continues at coordinate 56,715,840 of NC_141346.1, read as the reverse complement.
ATCGCTGGTTAGTTATTTAATGGTTTCAGCTTAGTTTATTTTATCTAAAACTTCAGTGCACGGTCGCAGGGATCAGCTGACACAGATCGCTGGTTAGTTATTTAATGGTTTCAGCTTTGTTTATTTGATCTAAAACTTCAGTCCACGTTCGCAGGGATCAGCTGACCCAGATCGCTGGCACAGGCTGGTTAGTTATTTAATGGTTTCAGCTTAGTTTATTTTGATCTAAGACTTCAGTGCACATTCGCAAAGATCAGCTGAAACAGATCGCTGGCACAGGCTGGTTAGTTATTTAATTGTTTCAGCTTAGTTTATCTAAAACTTCAGTGCACGGTTGCAGGGATCAGATGAAACAGATCGCTGGCACAGGCTGGTTAGTTATTTAATGGTTTTAACTTAGTTTATTTCATCTAAAACTTCAGTGCACGATTGCAGGGATCAGCTGAAACAGATCGCTGGTACAGGCTGGTTAGTTATTTAATGGTTTCAGCCAAGTTTATCTAAAACTTCAGTGCACGGTTGCAGGGATCAGCTGACACAGATCCCTTGCACAGGCTGGTTAGTTATTTAATGGTTTCAACTTAGTTTATTTTATCTAAAACTTCAGTGCACGGTCGCAGGGATCCGCTGACACAGATCGCTGGCACAGGCTGGTTAGTTATTTAATGGTTTCAGCTTAGTTTATTTGATCTAAAACTTCAGTGCACGGTTGCAGGGATCAGCTGACACAGATCGCTGTCACAGGCTGGTTAGTTATTTAAATGGTTTCAGGTTAGTTTATTTGATCTAAGACTTCAGTGCATGGTCGGAAAGATCAGCTGACACAGATCCCTGACACACGCTGGTTAGTTATTTAATGGTTTCAACTTAGTTTATTTGATCTAAAACTTCAGTGCACGGTTGCAGGGATCAGCTGAAACAGGACAGGTAATATCCCTATTTTGATTTATGATGTTCTGGAGTTAAATGGGAACCAAAGCATATTTTCAAAGGTGTTATATGCTATAAAATACTTTGAAAAATTAGGTGAGGGAAATGAAAAAGACATTTTTCTATGTTTGAGTCACAGTAACTTTGACATAGTAACATCTGCAGTAATATTTACAGCTCCGATGACATCTCACCAGCGTTAGCTTTATTTTGACACCAAGACTGTTTACACAGAGTTTGTAATTGCAGAGAAATACATTTATTTTGGTCATTTCATTTTGGAGCAGGAAGCTCACCCTTCTTGTTATACCCTTTAGATGAATACAGAGTTTTTTAATTAAATACATATTCTTTAAATAATGTTCCCTTTTATAAAAAGTAGGATCATTAAAAAAACAAAACATTTATTATAGCTCTGTCACGCAGAAAAAAGCTGTCTTTTTTCTGTGGTCTGTTATATAACATTAGGGGTGTTCGTGGCAATTAACTTTTTAATCGACTAAGCAGGTCAAGTAAGAAACACTTAAATATTAAGTTAAATTTGAAAACTGTTTAAAAAAATATATATATCCCCATTCCACATTCCAGAATGTCATGTGACAACCTGATTGGCTTAGGAGTGATGATGTCACAAGGAAGTTTTTCCTTAAATAGGGGTGACAAACAGCAATTTTTAGTTCGTTACTTCGCAGCCTTCGTGTTCGCAGCTTTCAAACGTTCACTACAGAAACATTCGGAAACCTCTCAGAGTCATCGGATACAAACGCCAGCATGTATCCAAGATTACGGCAACCGAGACAAAACGATTACGCCGCCTCTCCTTCCTTGCGTGGCCGGCCAACTTCTCCAAATGGCCTCTTATCCACCCAAAGGGCATTACAGGAGAGTAGGAGTGAAAACAACCATCTCCAGAACAAAATTCAACAACTTGAAAAAGAAAAAGTTCACCTGGAGAAGAAGTGCTTACAGATGGAAGCACAAAACAAACACCTGGAAGAAACACTACAGCGCCAGCCCGACATCAACATTATTAATGAGGGCTGGGGGATCAAGTTTGCTCAAGCCAGAGAGCAGATTGTATTCCTCATCAAAGAAAACAAGCAAAAGAGCGCTGAAGTGAAAGAAATGTCCGAGCAGCTTCAAGGCAGGAAAGCCACGATTGATAAGCTAGAGTGGGATCTCCAATACATGGACCAACAGAATCACCTGCTCCAAAGAAAGCTTGATGAAGCTGAAGAAAAAAATAAAGACCTTCTTCAAGAGAAGGAGCAACAGCAAGAAAGACTGTCAGAAGAAAAGTGCACTATCAAGGACTTTGAGAGTAAAAATCAAAAGTTGCAAGGATTCTGTAATGAACTGAAGGTCAAAACAAGTGAGCTGCAGGGAGAAAAGGAAACTCTGGAAAAACGATGCTCACAGATGCAGAAAAGGATCGATCAAATGGCCAAAAACAACTCAGAGCTCATTAAGGGGATATTGTTGGAATTCAACAACTTGAAGCGGGAAAACACAGAAATGCAGGCGCAAAAGCAAAAGCAAGACAAAATGCATGAAGACCTGCAGTGTACGCTCCGCGACACCCAGAAAAGAAATGAGCAGCTAGAAGGCCTGCACAAAGAAGATCAAGTGAGAAATGCAGACCTGCAGAAGGCAAAGCTGACACAGGAGGCAACATCCAAAGAGCTCAAAGAACAGCTTGAAGAAACACGAGCAACATTAGAACAGGTGGAACAAACATGCAAGAAACTTGAGGAGCAAAACACCGAAACCATCCATGAGTTGAGAACCCTCATCCTGGAGAAAAAGGGGCTCGTGGAAAAGTCCATGAAAAAGAAGAAAAGATTCTTCAGCTTTTTCCGGAAGAGGGACAATACTGCTTCTTCAACTGATGTAGCCTCGTCTTGCTCCACCTCTGTTCACCCCCCCAACCAGTCCCGGCAGTTGACTGCCCCCTCCTGAGCCTGGTTCTGCCGGAGGTTTCTGCCCGTTTAAAGGCAGTTTTTCCTCCCCACTGTCGCCTAGTGCTTGCTCAGAGGGGATTGTTGGGGTTTCTCTCCTCTGCCTTGTTTCTTTATTTGCTTGTTAACTTTTTGTTCTTACTTCATTTAACCTTGTTTCTTTATTTGCTTGTTAACTTTTTGTTCTTACCTCATTTAACCTTGTTTCGTTATTTACTTGTTAACTTTTTGTTCTTACCTCATTTAACCTTGTTTCTTTATTTACTTGTTAACTTTTTGTTCTTACCTCATTTAACCTTGTTTCGTTATTTACTTGCTTGTTTAACTTTTTTTTCAACTTATCTAACAAAATAAAACAGTTGAATTTATCCTTTGAGTATTGTTCATCTAATCTTTACAGAGTTTTTCCAAAACACTTTCAAACATTCAGATCTGTCTTTCATTTTCTTCTTGAAACCTCATGAACGGTGACCTAAAAACTCTGGAACATGGTTTGAAACACTGAAATTGTTTCAGCTGAAACTGGCAAAGTCATACGTGCGTGTGTGTGTGTCACAGGTGATATGGTGTCACTAGTCCGGTCATCATGTTTAGGCTCATTCACGCCAAAATGATTTAGGCTAAATCTTTAAAACAGTGTCATTGCACACACTTTTCAATCACACAAATGCAGGATTAACTATTTGCAGTATCTTATCTGATTTATTATGAGAATGTCATGCCTGATCATTTGTACCCACACCATCAAAAATGGGGGCAAAAGGGAGGAGATCGCGTTTAATCGATTATAACACGAGGTCAGAAATATAAGTGCTGACATGAGTAGTGTCCACAGAAACCTCTGAGTCTCAGCTAAAAGCTCATGTAAACCATTTCTACAAACACCAAACAAAGCAAAGACACCAAACAGTTAAAAGAGCAGTTACGTCACCATGAATCTGTGGACAGGTAATATCCATATTTTGATTTATGATGTTCTGGAGTTAAATGGGAACCAAAGCATATTTTCAAAGGTGTTATATGCTATAAAATACTTTGAAAAATTAGGTGAGGGAAATGAAAAAGACATTTTTCTATGTTTGAGTCACAGTAACTTTGACATAGTAACATCTGCAGTAATATTTACAGCTCTGATGACATCTCACCAGCGTTAGCTTTATTTTGACACCAAGACTGTTTACACAGAGTTTGTAATTGCAGAGAAATACATTTATTTTGGTCATTTCATTTTGGAGCAGGAAGCTCACCCTTCTTGTTATACCCTTTAGATGAATACAGAGTTTTTTAATTAAATACATATTCTTTAAATAATGTTCCCTTTTATAAAAAGTAGGATCATTAAAAAAACAAAACATTTATTATAGCTCTGTCACGCAGAAAAAAGCTGTCTTTTTTCTGTGGTCTGTTATATAACATTAGGGGTGTTCGTGGCAATTAACTTTTTAATCGACTAAGCAGGTCAAGTAAGAAAGACTTAAATATTAAGTTAAATTTGAAAACTGTTTAAAAAAATATATATATCCCCATTCCACATTCCAGAATGTCATGTGACAACCTGATTGGCTTAGGAGTGATGATGTCACAAGGAAGTTTTTCCTTAAATAGGGGTGACAAACAGCAATTTTTAGTTCGTTACTTCGCAGCCTTCGTGTTCGCAGCTTTCAAACGTTCACTACAGAAACATTCGGAAACCTCTCAGAGTCATCGGATACAAACGCCAGCATGTATCCAAGATTACGGCAACCGAGACAAAACGATTACGCCGCCTCTCCTTCCTTGCGTGGCCGGCCAACTTCTCCAAATGGCCTCTTATCCACCCAAAGGGCATTACAGGAGAGTAGGAGTGAAAACAACCATCTCCAGAACAAAATTCAACAACTTGAAAAAGAAAAAGTTCACCTGGAGAAGAAGTGCTTACAAATGGAAGCACAAAACAAACACCTGGAAGAAACACTACAGCGCCAGCCCGACATCAACATTATTAATGAGGGCTGGGGGATCAAGTTTGCTCAAGCCAGAGAGCAGATTGTATTCCTCATCAAAGAAAACAAGCAAAAGAGCGCTGAAGTGAAAGAAATGTCCGAGCAGCTTCAAGGCAGGAAAGCCACGATTGATAAGCTAGAGTGGGATCTCCAATACATGGACCAACAGAATCACCTGCTCCAAAGAAAGCTTGATGAAGCTGAAGAAAAAAATAAAGACCTTCTTCAAGAGAAGGAGCAACAGCAAGAAAGACTGTCAGAAGAAAAGTGCACTATCAAGGACTTTGAGAGTAAAAATCAAAAGTTGCAAGGATTCTGTAATGAACTGAAGGTCAAAACAAGTGAGCTGCAGGGAGAAAAGGAAACTCTGGAAAAACGATGCTCACAGATGCAGAAAAGGATCGATCAAATGGCCAAAAACAACTCAGAGCTCATTAAGGGGATATTGTTGGAATTCAACAACTTGAAGCGGGAAAACACAGAAATGCAGGCGCAAAAGCAAAAGCAAGACAAAATGCATGAAGACCTGCAGTGTACGCTCCGCGACACCCAGAAAAGAAATGAGCAGCTAGAAGGCCTGCACAAAGAAGATCAAGTGAGAAATGCAGACCTGCAGAAGGCAAAGCTGACACAGGAGGCAACATCCAAAGAGCTCAAAGAACAGCTTGAAGAAACACGAGCAACATTAGAACAGGTGGAACAAACATGCAAGAAACTTGAGGAGCAAAACACCGAAACCATCCATGAGTTGAGAACCCTCATCCTGGAGAAAAAGGGGCTCGTGGAAAAGTCCATGAAAAAGAAGAAAAGATTCTTCAGCTTTTTCCGGAAGAGGGACAATACTGCTTCTTCAACTGATGTAGCCTCGTCTTGCTCCACCTCTGTTCATCCCCCCAACCAGTCCCGGCAGTTGACTGCCCCCTCCTGAGCCTGGTTCTGCCGGAGGTTTCTGCCCGTTTAAAGGCAGTTTTTCCTCCCCACTGTCGCCTAGTGCTTGCTCAGAGGGGATTGTTGGGGTTTCTCTCCTCTGCCTTGTTTCTTTATTTGCTTGTTAACTTTTTGTTCTTACCTCATTTAACCTTGTTTCTTTATTTACTTGTTAACTTTTTGCTCTTACTTCATTTAACCTTGTTTCTTTATTTGCTTGTTAACTTTTTGTTCTTACCTCATTTAACCTTGTTTCGTTATTTACTTGTTAACTTTTTGTTCTTACCTCATTTAACCTTGTTTCTTTATTTACTTGTTAACTTTTTGTTCTTACCTCATTTAACCTTGTTTCTTTATTTGCTTGTTAACTTTTTGTTCTTACTTCATTTAACCTTGTTTCTTTATTTGCTTGTTAACTTTTTGTTCTTACCTCATTTAACCTTGCTTCGTTATTTACTTGTTAACTTTTTGTTCTTACCTCATTTAACCTTGTTTCTTTATTTGCTTGTTAACTTTTTGTTCTTACCTCATTTAACCTTGTTACGTTATTTACTTGCTTGTTTAACTTTTTTTTCAACTTATCTAACAAAATAAAACAGTTGAATTTATCCTTTGAGTATTGTTCATCTAATCTTTACAGAGTTTTTCCAAAACACTTTCAAACATTCAGATCTGTCTTTCATTTTCTTCTTGAAACCTCATGAACGGTGACCTAAAAACTCTGGAACATGGTTTGAAACACTGAAATTGTTTCAGCTGAAACTGGCAAAGTCATACGTGCGTGTGTGAGTGTCACAGGTGATATGGTGTCACTAGTCCGGTCATCATGTTTAGGCTCATTCACGCCAAAATGATTTAGGCTAAATCTTTAAAACAGTGTCATTGCACACACTTTTCAATCACACAAATGCAGGATTAACTATTTGCAGTATCTTATCTGATTTATTATGAGAATGTCATGCCTGATCATTTGTACCCACACCATCAAAAATGGGGGCAAAAGGGAGGAGATCGCGTTTAATCGATTATAACACGAGGTCAGAAATATAAGTGCTGACATGAGTAGTGTCCACAGAAACCTCTGAGTCTCAGCTAAAAGCTCATGTAAACCATTTCTACAAACACCAAACAAAGCAAAGACACCAAACAGTTAAAAGAGCAGTTACGTCACCATGAATCTGTGGACAGGTAATATCCATATTTTGATTTATGATGTTCTGGAGTTAAATGGGAACCAAAGCATATTTTCAAAGGTGTTATATGCTATAAAATACTTTGAAAAATTAGGTGAGGGAAATGAAAAAGACATTTTTCTATGTTTGAGTCACAGTAACTTTGACATAGTAACATCTGCAGTAATATTTACAGCTCTGATGACATCTCACCAGCGTTAGCTTTATTTTGACACCAAGACTGTTTACACAGAGTTTGTAATTGCAGAGAAATACATTTATTTTGGTCATTTCATTTTGGAGCAGGAAGCTCACCCTTCTTGTTATACCCTTTAGATGAATACAGAGTTTTTTAATTAAATACATATTCTTTAAATAATGTTCCCTTTTATAAAAAGTAGGATCATTAAAAAAACAAAACATTTATTATAGCTCTGTCACGCAGAAAAAAGCTGTCTTTTTTCTGTGGTCTGTTATATAACATTAGGGGTGTTCGTGGCAATTAACTTTTTAATCGACTAAGCAGGTCAAGTAAGAAACACTTAAATATTAAGTTAAATTTGAAAACTGTTTAAAAAAAAAAAAATATCCCCATTCCACATTCCAGAATGTCATGTGACAACCTGATTGGCTTAGGAGTGATGATGTCACAAGGAAGTTTTTCCTTAAATAGGGGTGACAAACAGCAATTTTTAGTTCGTTACTTCGCAGCCTTCGTGTTCGCAGCTTTCAAACGTTCACTACAGAAACATTCGGAAACCTCTCAGAGTCATCGGATACAAACGCCAGCATGTATCCAAGATTACGGCAACCGAGACAAAACGATTACGCCGCCTCTCCTTCCTTGCGTGGCCGGCCAACTTCTCCAAATGGCCTCTTATCCACCCAAAGGGCATTACAGGAGAGTAGGAGTGAAAACAACCATCTCCAGAACAAAATTCAACAACTTGAAAAAGAAAAAGTTCACCTGGAGAAGAAGTGCTTACAGATGGAAGCACAAAACAAACACCTGGAAGAAACACTACAGCGCCAGCCCGACATCAACATTATTAATGAGGGCTGGGGGATCAAGTTTGCTCAAGCCAGAGAGCAGATTGTATTCCTCATCAAAGAAAACAAGCAAAAGAGCGCTGAAGTGAAAGAAATGTCCGAGCAGCTTCAAGGCAGGAAAGCCACGATTGATAAGCTAGAGTGGGATCTCCAATACATGGACCAACAGAATCACCTGCTCCAAAGAAAGCTTGATGAAGCTGAAGAAAAAAATAAAGACCTTCTTCAAGAGAAGGCGCAACAGCAAGAAAGACTGTCAGAAGAAAAGTGCACTATCAAGGACTTTGAGAGTAAAAATCAAAAGTTGCAAGGATTCTGTAATGAACTGAAGGTCAAAACAAGTGAGCTGCAGGGAGAAAAGGAAACTCTGGAAAAACGATGCTCACAGATGCAGAAAAGGATCGATCAAATGGCCAAAAACAACTCAGAGCTCATTAAGGGGATATTGTTGGAATTCAACAACTTGAAGCGGGAAAACACAGAAATGCAGGCGCAAAAGCAAAAGCAAGACAAAATGCATGAAGACCTGCAGTGTACGCTCCGCGACACCCAGAAAAGAAATGAGCAGCTAGAAGGCCTGCACAAAGAAGATCAAGTGAGAAATGCAGACCTGCAGAAGGCAAAGCTGACACAGGAGGCAACATCCAAAGAGCTCAAAGAACAGCTTGAAGAAACACGAGCAACATTAGAACAGGTGGAACAAACATGCAAGAAACTTGAGGAGCAAAACACCGAAACCATCCATGAGTTGAGAACCCTCATCCTGGAGAAAAAGGGGCTCGTGGAAAAGTCCATGAAAAAGAAGAAAAGATTCTTCAGCTTTTTCCGGAAGAGGGACAATACTGCTTCTTCAACTGATGTAGCCTCGTCTTGCTCCACCTCTGTTCACCCCCCCAACCAGTCCCGGCAGTTGACTGCCCCCTCCTGAGCCTGGTTCTGCCGGAGGTTTCTGCCCGTTTAAAGGCAGTTTTTCCTCCCCACTGTCGCCTAGTGCTTGCTCAGAGGGGATTGTTGGGGTTTCTCTCCTCTGCCTTGTTTCTTTATTTACTTGTTAACTTTTTGCTCTTACTTCATTTAACCTTGTTTCTTTATTTACTTGTTAACTTTTTGTTCTTACCTCATTTAACCTTGTTTCTTTATTTGCTTGTTAACTTTTTGTTCTTACCTCATTTAACCTTGTTTCTTTATTTACTTGTTAACTTTTTGTTCTTACCTCATTTAACCTTGTTTCTTTATTTACTTGTTAACTTTTTGTTCTTACCTCATTTAACCTTGTTTCTTTATTTGCTTGTTAACTTTTTGCTCTTACCTCATTTAACCTTGTTTCTTTATTTGCTTGTTAACTTTTTGTTCTTACCTCATTTAACCTTGTTTCTTTATTTACTTGTTAACTTTTTGCTCTTACTTCATTTAATCTTGTTTCTTTATTTGCTTGTTAACTTTTTGTTCTTACCTCATTTAACCTTGTTTCGTTATTTACTTGTTAACTTTTTGTTCTTACCTCATTTAACCTTGTTTCTTTATTTACTTGTTAACTTTTTGTTCTTACTTCATTTAACCTTGTTTCTTTATTTGCTTGTTAACTTTTTGTTCTTACTTCATTTAACCTTGTTTCTTTATTTGCTTGTTAACTTTTTGTTCTTACTTCATTTAACCTTGTTTCTTTATTTGCTTGTTAACTTTTTGTTCTTACCTCATTTAACCTTGTTTCGTTATTTACTTGCTTGTTTAACTTTTTTTTCAACTTATCTAACAAAATAAAACAGTTGAATTTATCCTTTGAGTATTGTTCATCTAATCTTTACAGAGTTTTTCCAAAACACTTTCAAACATTCAGATCTGTCTTTCATTTTCTTCTTGAAACCTCATGAACGGTGACCTAAAAACTCTGGAACATGGTTTGAAACACTGAAATTGTTTCAGCTGAAACTGGCAAAGTCATACGTGCGTGTGTGTGTGTCACAGGTGATATGGTGTCACTAGTCCGGTCATCATGTTTAGGCTCATTCACGCCAAAATGATTTAGGCTAAATCTTTAAAACAGTGTCATTGCACACACTTTTCAATCACACAAATGCAGGATTAACTATTTGCAGTATCTTATCTGATTTATTATGAGAATGTCATGCCTGATCATTTGTACCCACACCATCAAAAATGGGGGCAAAAGGGAGGAGATCGCGTTTAATCGATTATAACACGAGGTCAGAAATATAAGTGCTGACATGAGTAGTGTCCACAGAAACCTCTGAGTCTCAGCTAAAAGCTCATGTAAACCATTTCTACAAACACCAAACAAAGCAAAGACACCAAACAGTTAAAAGAGCAGTTACGTCACCATGAATCTGTGGACAGGTAATATCCATATTTTGATTTATGATGTTCTGGAGTTAAATGGGAACCAAAGCATATTTTCAAAGGTGTTATATGCTATAAAATACTTTGAAAAATTAGGTGAGGGAAATGAAAAAGACATTTTTCTATGTTTGAGTCACAGTAACTTTGACATAGTAACATCTGCAGTAATATTTACAGCTCTGATGACATCTCACCAGCGTTAGCTTTATTTTGACACCAAGACTGTTTACACAGAGTTTGTAATTGCAGAGAAATACATTTATTTTGGTCATTTCATTTTGGAGCAGGAAGCTCACCCTTCTTGTTATACCCTTTAGATGAATACAGAGTTTTTTAATTAAATACATATTCTTTAAATAATGTTCCCTTTTATAAAAAGTAGGATCATTAAAAAAACAAAACATTTATTATAGCTCTGTCACGCAGAAAAAAGCTGTCTTTTTTCTGTGGTCTGTTATATAACATTAGGGGTGTTCGTGGCAATTAACTTTTTAATCGACTAAGCAGGTCAAGTAAGAAACACTTAAATATTAAGTTAAATTTGAAAACTGTTTAAAAAAAAAAAAATATCCCCATTCCACATTCCAGAATGTCATGTGACAACCTGATTGGCTTAGGAGTGATGATGTCACAAGGAAGTTTTTCCTTAAATAGGGGTGACAAACAGCAATTTTTAGTTCGTTACTTCGCAGCCTTCGTGTTCGCAGCTTTCAAACGTTCACTACAGAAACATTCGGAAACCTCTCAGAGTCATCGGATACAAATGCCAGCATGTATCCAAGATTACGGCAACCGAGACAAAACGATTACGCCGCCTCTCCTTCCTTGCGTGGCCGGCCAACTTCTCCAAATGGCCTCTTATCCACCCAAAGGGCATTACAGGAGAGTAGGAGTGAAAACAACCATCTCCAGAACAAAATTCAACAACTTGAAAAAGAAAAAGTTCACCTGGAGAAGAAGTGCTTACAAATGGAAGCACAAAACAAACACCTGGAAGAAACACTACAGCGCCAGCCCGACATCAACATTATTAATGAGGGCTGGGGGATCAAGTTTGCTCAAGCCAGAGAGCAGATTGTATTCCTCATCAAAGAAAACAAGCAAAAGAGCGCTGAAGTGAAAGAAATGTCCGAGCAGCTTCAAGGCAGGAAAGCCACGATTGATAAGCTAGAGTGGGATCTCCAATACATGGACCAACAGAATCACCTGCTCCAAAGAAAGCTTGATGAAGCTGAAGAAAAAAATAAAGACCTTCTTCAAGAGAAGGAGCAACAGCAAGAAAGACTGTCAGAAGAAAAGTGCACTATCAAGGACTTTGAGAGTAAAAATCAAAAGTTGCAAGGATTCTGTAATGAACTGAAGGTCAAAACAAGTGAGCTGCAGGGAGAAAAGGAAACTCTGGAAAAACGATGCTCACAGATGCAGAAAAGGATCGATCAAATGGCCAAAAACAACTCAGAGCTCATTAAGGGGATATTGTTGGAATTCAACAACTTGAAGCGGGAAAACACAGAAATGCAGGCGCAAAAGCAAAAGCAAGACAAAATGCATGAAGACCTGCAGTGTACGCTCCGCGACACCCAGAAAAGAAATGAGCAGCTAGAAGGCCTGCACAAAGAAGATCAAGTGAGAAATGCAGACCTGCAGAAGGCAAAGCTGACACAGGAGGCAACATCCAAAGAGCTCAAAGAACAGCTTGAAGAAACACGAGCAACATTAGAACAGGTGGAACAAACATGCAAGAAACTTGAGGAGCAAAACACCGAAACCATCCATGAGTTGAGAACCCTCATCCTGGAGAAAAAGGGGCTCGTGGAAAAGTCCATGAAAAAGAAGAAAAGATTCTTCAGCTTTTTCCGGAAGAGGGACAATACTGCTTCTTCAACTGATGTAGCCTCGTCTTGCTCCACCTCTGTTCACCCCCCCAACCAGTCCCGGCAGTTGACTGCCCCCTCCTGAGCCTGGTTCTGCCGGAGGTTTCTGCCCGTTTAAAGGCAGTTTTTCCTCCCCACTGTCGCCTAGTGCTTGCTCAGAGGGGATTGTTGGGGTTTCTCTCCTCTGCCTTGTTTCTTTATTTGCTTGTTAACTTTTTGTTCTTACTTCATTTAACCTTGTTTCTTTATTTGCTTGTTAACTTTTTGTTCTTACCTCATTTAACCTTGTTTCGTTATTTACTTGTTAACTTTTTGTTCTTACCTCATTTAACCTTGTTTCTTTATTTGCTTGTTAACTTTTTGTTCTTACCTCATTTAACCTTGTTTCGTTATTTACTTGCTTGTTTAACTTTTTTTTCAACTTATCTAACAAAATAAAACAGTTGAATTTATCCTTTGAGTATTGTTCATCTAATCTTTACAGAGTTTTTCCAAAACACTTTCAAACATTCAGATCTGTCTTTCATTTTCTTCTTGAAACCTCATGAACGGTGACCTAAAAACTCTGGAACATGGTTTGAAACACTGAAATTGTTTCAGCTGAAACTGGCAAAGTCATACGTGCGTGTGTGTGTGTCACAGGTGATATGGTGTCACTAGTCCGGTCATCATGTTTAGGCTCATTCACGCCAAAATGATTTAGGCTAAATCTTTAAAACAGTGTCATTGCACACACTTTTCAATCACACAAATGCAGGATTAACTATTTGCAGTATCTTATCTGATTTATTATGAGAATGTCATGCCTGATCATTTGTACCCACACCATCAAAAATGGGGGCAAAAGGGAGGAGATCGCGTTTAATCGATTATAACACGAGGTCAGAAATATAAGTGCTGACATGAGTAGTGTCCACAGAAACCTCTGAGTCTCAGCTAAAAGCTCATGTAAACCATTTCTACAAACACCAAACAAAGCAAAGACACCAAACAGTTAAAAGAGCAGTTACGTCACCATGAATCTGTGGACAGGTAATATCCATATTTTGATTTATGATGTTCTGGAGTTAAATGGGAACCAAAGCATATTTTCAAAGGTGTTATATGCTATAAAATACTTTGAAAAATTAGGTGAGGGAAATGAAAAAGACATTTTTCTATGTTTGAGTCACAGTAACTTTGACATAGTAACATCTGCAGTAATATTTACAGCTCTGATGACATCTCACCAGCGTTAGCTTTATTTTGACACCAAGACTGTTTACACAGAGTTTGTAATTGCAGAGAAATACATTTATTTTGGTCATTTCATTTTGGAGCAGGAAGCTCACCCTTCTTGTTATACCCTTTAGATGAATACAGAGTTTTTTAATTAAATACATATTCTTTAAATAATGTTCCCTTTTATAAAAAGTAGGATCATTAAAAAAACAAAACATTTATTATAGCTCTGTCACGCAGAAAAAAGCTGTCTTTTTTCTGTGGTCTGTTATATAACATTAGGGGTGTTCGTGGCAATTAACTTTTTAATCGACTAAGCAGGTCAAGTAAGAAACACTTAAATATTAAGTTAAATTTGAAAACTGTTTAAAAAAAAATATATATCCCCATTCCACATTCCAGAATGTCATGTGACAACCTGATTGGCTTAGGAGTGATGATGTCACAAGGAAGTTTTTCCTTAAATAGGGGTGACAAACAGCAATTTTTAGTTCGTTACTTCGCAGCCTTCGTGTTCGCAGCTTTCAAACGTTCACTACAGAAACATTCGGAAACCTCTCAGAGTCATCGGATACAAACGCCAGCATGTATCCAAGATTACGGCAACCGAGACAAAACGATTACGCCGCCTCTCCTTCCTTGTGTGGCCGGCCAACTTCTCCAAATGGCCTCTTATCCACCCAAAGGGCATTACAGGAGAGTAGGAGTGAAAACAACCATCTCCAGAACAAAATTCAACAACTTGAAAAAGAAAAAGTTCACCTGGAGAAGAAGTGCTTACAAATGGAAGCACAAAACAAACACCTGGAAGAAACACTACAGCGCCAGCCCGACATCAACATTATTAATGAGGGCTGGGGGATCAAGTTTGCTCAAGCCAGAGAGCAGATTGTATTCCTCATCAAAGAAAACAAGCAAAAGAGCGCTGAAGTGAAAGAAATGTCCGAGCAGCTTCAAGGCAGGAAAGCCACGATTGATAAGCTAGAGTGGGATCTCCAATACATGGACCAACAGAATCACCTGCTCCAAAGAAAGCTTGATGAAGCTGAAGAAAAAAATAAAGACCTTCTTCAAGAGAAGGAGCAACAGCAAGAAAGACTGTCAGAAGAAAAGTGCACTATCAAGGACTTTGAGAGTAAAAATCAAAAGTTGCAAGGATTCTGTAATGAACTGAAGGTCAAAACAAGTGAGCTGCAGGGAGAAAAGGAAACTCTGGAAAAACGATGCTCACAGATGCAAAAAAGGATCGATCAAATGGCCAAAAACAACTCAGAGCTCATTAAGGGGATATTGTTGGAATTCAACAACTTGAAGCGGGAAAACACAGAAATGCAGGCGCAAAAGCAAAAGCAAGACAAAATGCATGAAGACCTGCAGTGTACGCTCCGCGACACCCAGAAAAGAAATGAGCAGCTAGAAGGCCTGCACAAAGAAGATCAAGTGAGAAATGCAGACCTGCAGAAGGCAAAGCTGACACAGGAGGCAACATCCAAAGAGCTCAAAGAACAGCTTGAAGAAACACGAGCAACATTAGAACAGGTGGAACAAACATGCAAGAAACTTGAGGAGCAAAACACCGAAACCATCCATGAGTTGAGAACCCTCATCCTGGAGAAAAAGGGGCTCGTGGAAAAGTCCATGAAAAAGAAGAAAAGATTCTTCAGCTTTTTCCGGAAGAGGGACAATACTGCTTCTTCAACTGATGTAGCCTCGTCTTGCTCCACCTCTGTTCACCCCCCCAACCAGTCCCGGCAGTTGACTGCCCCCTCCTGAGCCTGGTTCTGCCGGAGGTTTCTGCCCGTTTAAAGGCAGTTTTTCCTCCCCACTGTCGCCTAGTGCTTGCTCAGAGGGGATTGTTGGGGTTTCTCTCCTCTGCCTTGTTTCTTTATTTACTTGTTAACTTTTTGCTCTTACTTCATTTAACCTTGTTTCTTTATTTACTTGTTAACTTTTTGTTCTTACCTCATTTAACCTTGTTTCTTTATTTGCTTGTTAACTTTTTGCTCTTACTTCATTTAACCTTGTTTCTTTATTTACTTGTTAACTTTTTGTTCTTACCTCATTTAACCTTGTTTCGTTATTTACTTGCTTGTTTAACTTTTTTTTCAACTTATCTAACAAAATAAAACAGTTGAATTTATCCTTTGAGTATTGTTCATCTAATCTTTACATAGTTTTTCCAAAACACTTTCAAACATTCAGATCTGTCTTTCATTTTCTTCTTGAAACCTCATGAACGGTGACCTAAAAACTCTGGAACATGGTTTGAAACACTGAAATTGTTTCAGCTGAAACTGGCAAAGTCATACGTGCGTGTGTGTGTGTCACATGTCCACGTTCGCAGGGATCAGCTGACACAGAATCGCTGGTACAGGCTGGCTAGTTATTTAATGGTTTCAGCTTAGTTTATCTAAAACTTCAGTGCACGGTTGCAGGGATCAGCTGACACAGATCCCTGGCACAGGCTGGTTAGTTATTTAATGGTTTTAACTTAGTTTATTTGATCTAAAACTTCAGTGCACGATTGCAGGGATCAGCTGAAACAGATCGCTGGTACAGGCTGGTTAGTTATTTAATGGTTTCAGCTTAGTTTATCTAAAACTTCAGTGCGCGGTTGCAGGGATCAGCTGACACAGATCCCTTGCACAGGCTGGTTAGTTATTTAGTGGTTTCAGCTTAGTTTATTTGATCTAAGACTTCAGTGCACGTTCGCAAAGATCAGCTGAAACAGATCGCTGGCACAGATCCCTTGCACAGGCTGGTTAGTTATTTAATGGTTTCAACTTAGTTTATTTTATATTAAACTTCAGTGCACGGTTGCAGGGATCAGCTGACACAGATCCCTGGCACAGGCTGGTTAGTTATTTAATGGTTTTAACTTAGTTTATTTGATCTAAAACTTCAGTGCACGATTGCAGGGATCAGCTGAAACAGATCGCTGGTACAGGCTGGTTAGTTATTTAATGGTTTCAGCCAAGTTTATCTAAAACTTCAGTGCATGGTTGCAGGGATCAACTGACACAGATCCCTGGCACAAGCTGGTTAGTTATTTAATGGTTTCAACTTAGTTTATTTTCTCTAAAAATTCAGTGCACGGTTGCAGGGATCAGTTGACACAGAGCGCTGGCACAGGCTGGTTAGTTATTTAATGGTTTCAACTTAGTTTATTTTCTCTAAAAATTCAGTGCACGGTTGCAGGGATCAGTTGACACAGATCCCTGGCACAGGCTGGTTAGTTATTTAATGGTTTCAACTTAGTTTATTTTCTCTAAAAATTCAGTGCACGGTTGCAGGGATCAGTTGACACAGAGCGCTGGCACAGGCTGGTTAGTTATTTAATGGTTTCAGCTTAGTTTATTTGATCTAAGACTTCAGTGCACGTTCGCAAAGATCAGCTGAAACAGATCCCTGGCACAGGCTGGTTAGTTATTTAATGGTTTCAACTTAGTTTATTTTATCTAAAACTTCAGTGCACGGTCGCAGGGATCAACTAACACAGATCCCTGACACACGCTGGTTAGTTATTTAATGGTTTCAACTTAGTTAATTTTATCTAAAACTTCAGTGCACGTTTGCAAGGATCAGCTGACAAAGATCGCTGGCACAGGCTGGTTAGTTATTTTGTGGTTTCAGCTTAGTTTATTTTGATCTAAGACTTCAGTCCACGTTCGCAGGGATCAGCTGAAACAGATCGCTGGCACAGGCTGGTTAGTTATTTAATGGTTTCAGCTTAGTTTATCTAAAACTTCAGTGCACGGTTGCAGGGATCAGCTGACACAGATCGCTGGCACAGGCTGGTTAGTTATTTAATGGTTTCAACTTAGTTTATTTGATCTAAAACTTCAGTGCACGGTTGCAGGGATCAGCTGACACAGATCGCTGGCACAGGCTGGTTAGTTATTTAATAGTTTCAACTTAGTTTATTTGATCTAAAACTTCAGTGCACGGTTGCAGGGATCAGCTGACACAGATCGCTGGCACAGGCTGGTTAGTTATTTAATGGTTTCAGCTTAGTTTATCTAAAACTTCAGTGCACGGTTGCAGGAATCAGCTGACACAGATCGCTGGCACATGCTGGTTAGTTATTTAATGGTTTCGGTTTGGTTTATTTTATCTAAAACTTCAGTGCACGGTTGCAGGGATCAGCTGACACAGATCGCTGGCACAGGCTGGTTAGTTATTTAATGGTTTCAGCTTAGTTTATCTAAAACTTCAGTGCACGGTTGCAGGGATCAGCTGACACAGATCGCTGGTACAGGCTGGTTAGTTATTTAATGGTTTCAGCCAAGTTTATCTAAAACTTCAGTGCACGGTTGCAGGGATCAGATGACACAGAATCGCTGGTACAGGCTGGCTAGTTATTTAATGGTTTAGCTTTGGTTTATTTAATCTAAAACTTCAGTGCACGGTTGCAGGGATCAGCTGACACAGATCGCTGGCACAGGCTGGTTAGTTATTTAATGGTTTAGGTTTGGTTTATTTGATCTAAAACTTCAGTCCACGTTCGCAGGGATCAGCTGACACAGATCGCTGGCACAGGCTGGTTAGTTATTTAATTGTTTCAGCTTAGTTTATCTAAAACTTCAGTGCACGGTTGCAGGAATCAGCTGACACAGATCGCTGGCACAGGCTGGTTAGTTATTTAATGGTTTCAGCTTAGTTTATCTAAAACTTCAGTGCACGGTTGCAGGGATCAGATGAAACAGATCGCTGGCACAGGCTGGCTAGTTATTTAATGGTTTCAGCTTAGTTTATCTAAAACTTCAGTGCACGGTTGCAGGGATCAGCTGACACAGATCCCTTGCACAGGCTGGTTAGTTATTTAATGGTTTCAACTTAGTTTATTTTATCTAAAACTTCAGTGCACGGTCGCAGGGATCCGCTGACACAGATCGCTGGCACGGGCTGGTTAGTTATTGAATGGTTTCAGCTTAGTTTATTTGATCTAAAACTTCAGTGCACGCTTGCAGGGATCAGCTGACACAGATTGCTGGCACAGGCTGGTTAGTTATTTAATGGTTTCAGCTTAGTTTATTTGATCTAAAACTTCAGTGCACGGTCGCAGGGATCCGCTGACACAGATCGCTGGCACAGGCTGGTTAGTTATTTAATGGTTTCAGCCAAGTTTATCTAAAACTTCAGTGCGCGGTTGCAGGGATCAGCTGACACAGATCCCTTGCACAGGCTGGTTAGTTATTTAATGGTTTCAACTTAGTTTATTTGATCTAAAACTTCAGTGCACGGTCGCAGGGATCCGCTGACACAGATCGCTGGCACAGGCTGGTTAGTTATTTAATGGTTTCAGCTTAGTTTATTTGATCTAAAACTTCAGTGCACGCTTGCAGGGATCAGCTGACACAGATCGCTGTCACAGGCTGGTTAGTTATTTAAATGGTTTCAGGTTAGTTTATTTGATCTAAAACTTCAGTGCACGGTTGCAGGGATCAGCTGACACAGATCGCTGGCACAGGCTGGTTAGTTATTTAGTGGTTTCAGCTTAGTTTATTTGATCTAAAACTTCAGTCCACGTTCGCAGGGATCAGCTGACACAGATCTCTGGCACAGCCTGGTTAGTTATTTAATGGTTTCAGGTTAGTTTATTTGATCTAAGACTTCAGTGCATGGTCGCAAAGATCAGCTGACACAGATCCCTGACACACGCTGGTTAGTTATTTAATGGTTTCAACTTAGTTTATTTTCTCTAAAAATTCAGTGCACGGTTGCAGGGATCAGTTGACAAAGATTCCTGGCACAGGCTGGTTAGTTATTTAATGGTTTCAACTTAGTTTATTTTCTCTAAAACTTCAGTGCACGGTTGCAGGGATCAGCTGACACAGATCGCTCGCACAGGCTGGTTGGTTATTTAATGGTTTCAGGTTAGTTTATTTGATCTAAAACTTCAGTCCACGTTCGCAGGGATCAGCTGACCCAGATCGCTGGCACAGGCTGGTTAGTTATTTAATGGTTTCAGCTTAGTTTATTTGATCTAAGACTTCAGTGCACGGTTGCAGGGATCAGCTGACACAGATCGCTGGCACAGGCTGGTTAGTTATTTAATGGTTTCAACTTAGTTTGTTTTATCTTAAACTTCAGTGCACGGTCGCAGTGATCAGCTGACACAGATCGCTGGTTAGTTATTTAATGGTTTCAGCTTTGTTTATTTGATCTAAAACTTCAGTCCACGTTCGCAGGGATCAGCTGACACAGATCGCTGGCACAGGCTGGTTAGTTATTTAATGGTTTCAGCTTAGTTTATTTGATCTAAAACTTCAGTGCACGGTTGCAGGGATCAGCTGACACAGATCGCTGGCACAGGCTGGTTAGTTATTTAATGGTTTCAGCTTAGTTTATCTAAAACTTCAGTGCACGGTTGCAGGGATCAGCTGACACAGATCGTTGGCACAGGCTGGTTAGTTATTTAATGGTTTCAACTTAGTTTATCTAAAACTTCAGTGCACGGTTGCAGGAATCAGCTGACACAGATCGCTGGCACAGGCTGGTTAGTTATTTAATGGTTTCGGTTTGGTTTATTTTATCTAAAACTTCAGTGCACGGTTGCAGGGATCAGCTGACACAGATCACTGGCACAGGCTGGTTAGTTATTTAATG
The DNA here is from genome assembly GCF_057382095.1 of Aulonocara sp. 'chitande type north' Nkhata Bay. Lineage (NCBI taxonomy): Eukaryota > Metazoa > Chordata > Actinopteri > Cichliformes > Cichlidae > Aulonocara > Aulonocara sp. 'chitande type north' Nkhata Bay. The sequence continues at coordinate 56,695,759 of NC_141346.1, read as the reverse complement.
GTTTCAGCCAAGTTTATCTAAAACTTCAGTGCACGGTTGCAGGGATCAGCTGACACAGATCCCTGGCACAGGCTGGCTAGTTATTTAATGGTTTCAGCTTAGTTTATCTAAAACTTCAGTGCACGGTTGCAGGGATCAGCTGAAACAGATCGCTGGTACAGGCTGGTTAGTTATTTAAATGGTTTCAGGTTAGTTTATTTGATCTAAAACTTCAGTGCACGGTTGCAGGGATCAGCTGACACAGATCGCTGGTTAGTTATTTAATGGTTTCAGCTTTGTTTATTTGATCTACAACTTCAGTCCACGTTCGCAGGGATCAGCTGACACAGATCTCTGGCACAGGCTGGTTGGTTATTTAATGGTTTCAGCTTAGTTTATTTGATCTAAAACTTCAGTGCACGGTTGCAGGGATCAGCTGACACAGATCTCTGGCACAGCCTGGTTGGTTATTTAATGGTTTCAGCTTAGTTTATTTGATCTAAAACTTCAGTGCACGGTTGCAGGGATCAGCTGACACAGATCGCTCGCACAGGCTGGTTAGTTATTTAATGGTTTCAGGTTAGTTTATTTGATCTAAGACTTCAGTGCATGGTCGCAAAGATCAGCTGACACAGATCCCTGGCACAGGCTGGTTAGTTATTTAATTGTTTCAACTTCGTTTATTTTCTCTAAAAATTCAGTGCACGGTTGCAGGGATCAGTTGACAAAGATTCCTGGCACAGGCTGGTTAGTTATTTAATGGTTTCAACTTAGTTTATTTTCTGTAAAACTTCAGTGCACATTTGCAGGGATCAGCTAACACAGATCGCTGGCACAGGCTGGTTAGTTATTTAGTGGTTTCAGCTTAGTTTATTTGATCTAAAACTTCAGTCCACGTTCGCAGGGATCAGCTGACACAGATCGCTCGCACAGGCTGGTTAGTTATTTAATGGTTTCAACTTCGTTTATTTTCTCTAAAAATTCAGTGCACGGTTGCAGGGATCAGCTGACACAGATCGCTGGCACAGGCTGGTTAGTTATTTAGTGGTTTCAGCTTAGTTTATTTGATCTAAAACTTCAGTCCACGTTCGCAGGGATCAGCTGACACAGATCGCTCGCACAGGCTGGTTAGTTATTTAATGGTTTCATTTTAGTTTATTTGATCTAAGACGTAAGTGCACGTTCGCAAAGATCAGCTGAAACAGATCGCTGGCACAGATCCCTTGCACAGGCTGGTTAGTTATTTCATGGTTTCAACTTAGTTTATTTTATCTAAAACTTCAGTGCACGGTCGCAGGGATCAGCTGACACAGATCGCTGGTTAGTTATTTAATGGTTTCAGCTTTGTTTATTTGATCTAAAACTTCAGTCCACGTTCGCAGGGATCAGCTGACCCAGATCGCTGGCACAGGCTGGTTAGTTATTTAATGGTTTCAGCTTAGTTTATTTGATCTAAGACGTAAGTGCACGGTTGCAGGGATCAGCTGACACAGATCGCTGGCACAGGCTGGTTAGTTATTTAATGGTTTCAACTTAGTTTATTTTATCTAAAACTTCAGTGCACGGTCGCAGTGATCAGCTGACACAGATCGCTGGTTAGTTATTTAATGGTTTCAGCTTTGTTTATTTGATCTACAACTTCAGTCCACGTTCGCAGGGATCAGCTGACACAGATCTCTGGCACAGCCTGGTTAGTTATTTAATGGTTTCAGGTTAGTTTATTTGATCTAAGACTTCAGTGCATGGTCGCAAAGATCAGCTGACACAGATCCCTGGCACACGCTGGTTAGTTATTTAATGGTTTCAACTTAGTTTATTTTCTCTAAAAATTCAGTGCACGGTTGCAGGGATCAGTTGACAAAGATTCCTGGCACAGGCTGGTTAGTTATTTAATGGTTTCAGCTTAGTTTATTTGATCTAAAACTTCAGTGCACGGTCGCAGGGATCAGCTGACACAGATCGCTGGTTAGTTAGTTAATGGTTTCAGCTTTGTTTATTTGATCTAAAACTTCAGTCCACGTTCGCAGGGATCAGCTGACACAGATCTCTGGCACAGGCTGGTTGGTTATTTAATGGTTTCAGGTTAGTTTATTTGATCTAAAACTTCAGTGCACGGTCGCAGGGATCCGCTGACACAGATCGCTGGCACAGGCTGGTTAGTTATTTAATGGTTTCAGCTTAGTTTATTTGATCTAAGACTTCAGTGCACATTCGCAAAGATCAGCTGAAACAGATCGCTGGCACAGGCTGGTTAGTTATTTAATTGTTTCAGCTTAGTTTATCTAAAACTTCAGTGCACGGTTGCAGGGATCAGCTGACACAGATCGTTGGCACAGGCTGGTTAGTTATTTAATGGTTTCAGCTTAGTTTATTTGATCTAAAACTTCAGTGCACGATTGCAGGGATCAGCTGACACAGATCGCTGGCACAGGCTGGTTAGTTATTTAATGGTTTTAACTTAGTTTATTTGATCTAAAACTTCAGTGCACGATTGCAGGGATCAGCTGAAACAGATCGCTGGTACAGGCTGGTTAGTTATTTAATGGTTTCAGCCAAGTTTATCTAAAACTTCAGTGCGCGGTTGCAGGGATCAGCTGACACAGATCCCTTGCACAGGCTGGTTAGTTATTTAATGGTTTCAACTTAGTTTATTTGATCTAAAACTTCAGTGCACGCTTGCAGGGATCAGCTGACACAGATCGCTGTCACAGGCTGGTTAGTTATTTAAATGGTTTCAGGTTAGTTTATTTGATCTAAGACTTCAGTGCATGGTCGCAAAGATCAGCTGACACAGATCCCTGGCACAGGCTGGTTAGTTATTTAATGGTTTCAACTTAGTTTATTTTCTCTAAAACTTCAGTGCACGGTTGCAGGGATCAGCTAACACAGATCCCTGACACACGCTGGTTAGTTATTTAATGGTTTCAACTTAGTTTATTTTCTCTAAAACTTCAGTGCACGGTTGCAGGGATCAGCTGACACAGATCGCTGGCACAGGCTGGTTAGTTATTTAGTCGTTTCAGCTTGGTTTATTTGATCTAAAACTTCAGTGCACGGTCGCAGTGATCAGCTGACACAGATCGCTGGTTAGTTATTTAATGGTTTCAACTTAGTTTATTTTCTCTAAAACTTCAGTGCACGGTTGCAGGGATCAGCTGACACAGATCGCTGGCACAGGCTGGTTAGTTGTTTAGTGGTTTCAGCTTAGTTTATTTGATCTAAAACTTCAGTGCACGGTTGCAGGGATCAGCTGACACAGATCGCTCGCACAGGCTGGTTGGTTATTTAATGGTTTCAGGTTAGTTTATTTGATCTAAGACTTCAGTGCACGTTCGCAAAGATCAGCTGAAACAGATCGCTGGCACAGATCCCTTGCACAGGCTGGTTAGTTATTTAATGGTTTCAACTTAGTTTATTTTATCTTAAACTTCAGTGCACGGTCGCAGGGATCCGCTGACACAGATCGCTGGTTAGTTATTTAATGGTTTCAGCTTAGTTTATTTTATCAAAAACTTCAGTGCACGGTCGCAGGGATCAGCTGACACAGATCGCTGGTTAGTTATTTAATGGTTTCAGCTTTGTTTATTTGATCTAAAACTTCAGTCCACGTTCGCAGGGATCAGCTGACACAGATCTCTGGCACAGGCTGGTTAGTTATTTAATGGTTTCAGCTTAGTTTATTTGATCTAAAACTTCAGTGCACGGTTGCAGGGATCAGCTGACACAGATCGCTGTCACAGGCTGGTTAGTTATTTAAATGGTTTCAACTTAGTTTATCATAAAAAACTTCAGTGCACGGTTGCAGGAATCAGCTGAAACAGATCGCTGGCACAGGCTGGTTAGTTATTTAATGGTTTCAGCTTAGTTTATCTAAAACTTCAGTGCACGGTTGCAGGGATCAGCTGACACAGATCGTTGGCACAGGCTGGTTAGTTATTTAATGGTTTCAACTTAGTTTATCTAAAACTTCAGTGCACGGTTGCAGGGATCAGCTGACACAGATCGTTGGCACAGGCTGGTTAGTTATTTAATGGTTTCAACTTAGTTTATCTAAAACTTCAGTGCACGGTTGCAGGAATCAGCTGACACAGATCACTGGCACAGGCTGGTTAGTTATTTAATGGTTTCGGTTTGGTTTATTTTATCTAAAACTTCAGTGCACGGTTGCAGGGATCAGCTGACACAGATCGCTGGCACAGGCTGGTTAGTTATTTAATGGTTTCAGCTTAGTTTATCTAAAACTTCAGTGCACGGTTGCAGGGATCAGCTGAAACAGATCGCTGGTACAGGCTGGTTAGTTATTTAACGGTTTCAGCCAAGTTTATCTAAAACTTCAGTGCACGGTTGCAGGGATCAGATGAAACAGATCGCTGGCACAGGCTGGCTAGTTATTTAATGGTTTCAGCTTAGTTTATCTAAAACTTCAGTGCACGGTTGCAGGGATCAGCTGACACAGATCCCTGGCACAGGCTGGTTAGTTATTTAATGGTTTTAACTTAGTTTATTTGATCTAAAACTTCAGTGCACGATTGCAGGGATCAGCTGAAACAGATCGCTGGTACAGGCTGGTTAGTTATTTAATGGTTTCAGCCAAGTTTATCTAAAACTTCAGTGCGCGGTTGCAGGGATCAGCTGACACAGATCCCTTGCACAGGCTGGTTAGTTATTTAATGGTTTCAACTTAGTTTATTTTATCTAAAACTTCAGTGCACGGTCGCAGGGATCAGCTGACACAGATCGCTGTCACAGGCTGGTTAGTTATTTAAATGGTTTCAGGTTAGTTTATTTGATCTAAGACTTCAGTGCATGGTCGCAAAGATCAGCTGACACAGATCCCTGACACACGCTGGTTAGTTATTTAATGGTTTCAACTTAGTTTATTTTCTCTAAAACTTCAGTGCACGGTTGCAGGGATCAGCTGACACAGATCGCTGGTTAGTTATTTAATGGTTTCAGCTTTGTTTATTTGATCTACAACTTCAGTCCACGTTCGCAGGGATCAGCTGACACAGATCTCTGGCACAGGCTGGTTGGTTATTTAATGGTTTCAGCTTAGTTTATTTGATCTAAAACTTCAGTGCACGGTTGCAGGGATCAGCTGACACAGATCGCTCGCACAGGCTGGTTAGTTATTTAATGGTTTCAGGTTAGTTTATTTGATCTAAGACTTCAGTGCATGGTCGCAAAGATCAGCTGACACAGATCCCTGACACACGCTGGTTAGTTATTTAATTGTTTCAGCTTACTTTATTTTCTGTAAAACTTCAGTGCACATTTGCAGGGATCAGCTAACACAGATCCCTGACACACGCTGGTTAGTTATTTAATGGTTTCAACTTAGTTTATTTTCTCTAAAAATTCAGTGCACGGTTGCAGGGATCAGTTGACAAAGATTCCTGGCACAGGCTGGTTAGTTATTTAATGGTTTCAACTTAGTTTATTTTCTCTAAAACTTCAGTGCACGGTTGCAGGGATCAACTGACACAGATCGCTGGCACAGCCTGGTTGGTACAGGCTGGTTAGTTATTTAATGGTTTCAACTTAGTTTATTTTATCTTAAACTTCAGTGCACGGTCGCAGGGATCCGCTGACACAGATCGCTGGTTAGTTATTTAATGGTTTCAGCTTAGTTTATTTTATCTAAAACTTCAGTGCACGGTCGCAGGGATCAGCTGACACAGATCGCTGGTTAGTTATTTAATGGTTTCAGCTTAGTTTATTTTATCTAAAACTTCAGTGCACGGTTGCAGGGATCAGCTGACACAGATCGCTGGCACAGGCTGGTTAGTTATTTAATGGTTTCATTTTAGTTTATTTGATCTAAGTCGTAAGTGCACGGTTGCAGGGATCAGCTGACACAGATCGCTGGCACAGGCTGGTTAGTTATTTAATGGTTTCAGCTTAGTTTATTTGATCTAAGACGTAAGTGCACGGTTGCAGGGATCAGCTGACACAGATCGCTGGCACAGGCTGGTTAGTTATTTAATGGTTTCAGCCAAGTTTATCTAAAACTTCAGTGCACGGTTGCAGGAATCAGCTGACACAGATCGCTGGCACATGCTGGTTAGTTATTTAATGGTTTCGGTTTGGTTTATTTTATCTAAAACTTCAGTCCACGGTTGCAGGGATCAGCTGACACAGATCGCTGGTACAGGCTGGTTAGTTATTTAATGGTTTCAGGTTAGTTTATTTGATCTAAGACTTCAGTGCACGTTCGCAAAGATCAGCTGAAACAGATCGCTGGCACAGATCCCTTGCACAGGCTGGTTAGTTATTTAATGGTTTCAGCTTAGTTTATTTGATCTAAGACTTCAGTGCACGGTTGCAGGGATCAGCTGACACAGATCGCTGGCACAGGCTGGTTAGTTATTTAATGGTTTCAACTTAGTTTATTTTATCTAAAACTTCAGTGCACGGTCGCAGTGATCAGCTGACACAGATCGCTGGTTAGTTATTTAATGGTTTCAGCTTAGTTTATTTGATCTAAGACTTCAGTGCACGTTCGCAGGGATCAGCTGACACAGATCGCTGGCACAGGCTGGTTAGTTATTTAATGGTTTCAGCTTAGTTTATTTTGATCTAAGACTTCAGTGCACGTTCGCAAAGATCAGCTGAAACAGATTGCTGGCACAGGCTGGTTAGTTATTTAATTGTTTCAGCTTAGTTTATCTAAAACTTCAGTGCACAGTTGCAGGGATCAGCTGACACAGATCCCTGGCACAGGCTGGTTAGTTATTTAATGGTTTCAACTTAGTTTATTTTCTCTAAAACTTCAGTGCACGGCCGCAGGGATCCGCTGACACAGATCGCTGGCACAGGCTGGTTAGTTATTTAATGGTTTCAGCTTAGTTTATCTAAAACTTCAGTGCACGGTTGCAGGGATCAGTTGGCACAGATCGCTCGCACAGGCTGGTTGGTTATTTAATGGTTTCAGCTTAGTTTATTTGATCTACAACTTCAGTGCATGGTCGCAAAGATCAGCTGACACAGATCGCTGGCACAGGCTGGTTAGTTATTTAATGGTTTCAGCTTAGTTTATTTGATCTACAACTTCAGTGCATGGTCGCAAAGATCAGCTGACACAGATCGCTGGCACAGGCTGGTTAGTTATTTAATGGTTTCAGCTTAGTTTATCTAAAACTTCAGTGCACGGTCGCAGGGATCAGCTGACACAGATCGCTGGCACAGGCTGGTTAGTTATTTAATGGTTTCAGCTTAGTTTATCTAAAACTTCAGTGCACGGTTGCAGGGATCAGCTGACACAGATCGCTGGCACAGGCTGGTTAGTTATTTAATGGTTTCAGCCAAGTTTATCTAAAACTTCAGTGCACGGTTGCAGGGATCAGCTGACACAGATCCCTGGCACAGGCTGGTTAGTTATTTAATGGTTTTAACTTAGTTTATTTGATCTAAAACTTCAGTGCACGATTGCAGGGATCAGCTGAAACAGATCGCTGGCACAGGCTGGTTAGTTATTTAATGGTTTCAGCCAAGTTTATCTAAAACTTCAGTGCGCGGTTGCAGGGATCAGCTGACACAGATCCCTTGCACAGGCTGGTTAGTTATTTAATGGTTTCAGGTTAGTTTATTTGATCTAAGACGTCAGTGCATGGTCGCAAAGATCAGCTGACACAGATTCCTGACACACGCTGGTTAGTTATTTAATGGTTTCAACTTAGTTTATTTTCTCTAAAACTTCAGTGCACGGTTGCAGGGATCAGCTGACACAGATCGCTGGTTAGTTATTTAATGGTTTCAGCTTTGTTTATTTGATCTACAACTTCAGTCCACGTTCGCAGGGATCAGCTGACACAGATCTCTGGCACAGGCTGGTTGGTTATTTAATGGTTTCAGCTTACTTTATTTTCTGTAAAACTTCAGTGCACATTTGCAGGGATCAGCTAACACAGATCCCTGACACACGCTGGTTAGTTATTTAATGGTTTCAGCTTACTTTATTTTCTCTAAAAATTCAGTGCACGGTTGCAGGGATCAGTTGACAAAGATTCCTGGCACAGGCTGGTTAGTTATTTAATGGTTTCAACTTAGTTTATTTTATCTAAAACTTCAGTGCACGGTCGCAGGGATCAGCTGACACAGATCGCTGGTTAGTTATTTAATGGTTTCAGCTTAGTTTATTTTATCTAAAACTTCAGTGCACGGTTGCAGGGATCAGCTGACACAGATCGCTGGCACAGGCTGGTTAGTTATTTAATGGTTTCATTTTAGTTTATTTGATCTAAGTCGTAAGTGCACGGTTGCAGGGATCAGCTGACACAGATCGCTGGCACAGGCTGGTTAGTTATTTAATGGTTTCAGCTTAGTTTATTTGATCTAAGACGTAAGTGCACGGTTGTAGGGATCAGCTGACACAGATCGCTGGCACAGGCTGGTTAGTTATTTAATGGTTTCATTTTAGTTTATCTAAAACTTCAGTGCACGGTTGCAGGGATCAGCTGACACAGATCGCTGGTACAGGCTGGTTAGTTATTTAATGGTTTCAGCCAAGTTTATCTAAAACTTCAGTGCACGGTTGCAGGAATCAGCTGACACAGATCGCTGGCACATGCTGGTTAGTTATTTAATGGTTTCGGTTTGGTTTATTTTATCTAAAACTTCAGTGCACGGTTGCAGGGATCAGCTGACACAGATCGCTGGCACAGGCTGGTTAGTTATTTAATGGTTTCAGCTTAGTTTATCTAAAACTTCAGTGCACGGTTGCAGGGATCAGCTGACACAGATCGCTGGTTAGTTATTTAATGGTTTCAGCTTAGTTTATTTGATCTAAAACTTCAGTCCACGTTCGCAGGGATCAGCTGACACAGATCGCTGGCACAGGCTGGTTAGTTATTTAATGGTTTCAGCTTTGTTAATTTGATCTAAAACTTCAGTCCACGTTCGCAGGGATCAGCTGACACAGATCGCTGGCACAGGCTGGTTAGTTATTTAATGGTTTCAGCTTAGTTTATTTGATCTAAGACTTCAGTGCACGTTCGCAGGGATCAGCTGACACAGATCGCTAGCACAGGCTGGTTAGTTATTTAATGGTTTCAGCTTAGTTTATTTTGATCTAAGACTTCAGTGCACGTTCGCAAAGATCAGCTGAAACAGATTGCTGGCACAGGCTGGTTAGTTATTTAATGGTTTCAGCTTAGTTCATCTAAAACTTCAGTGCACGGTTGCAGGGATCAGCTGAAACAGATCGCTGGTACAGGCTGGTTAGTTATTTAATGGTTTCAGCTTAGTTGATCTAAAACTTCAGTGCACGATTGCAGGGATCAGCTGAAACAGATCGCTGGTACAGGCTGGTTTGTTATTTAATGGTTTCAGGTTAGTTTATTTGATCTAAGACTTCAGTGCACGTTCGCAAAGATCAGCTGAAACAGATTGCTGGCACAGGCTGGTTAGTTATTTAATGGTTTCAGCTTAGTTTATTTTATCTAAAACTTCAGTGCACGGTCGCAGGGATCAGCTGACACAGATCGCTGGTTAGTTATTTAATGGTTTCAGCTTTGTTTATTTGATCTAAAACTTCAGTCCACGTTCGCAGGGATCAGCTGACACAGATCGCTGGCACAGGCTGGTTAGTTATTTAATGGTTTCAGCTTTGTTAATTTGATCTAAAACTTCAGTCCACGTTCGCAGGGATCAGCTGACACAGATCGCTGGCACAGGCTGGTTAGTTATTTAATGGTTTCAGCTTAGTTTATTTGATCTAAGACTTCAGTGCACGGTTGCAGGGATCAGCTGACACAGATCGCTGGCACAGGCTGGTTAGTTATTTAATGGTTTCAACTTAGTTTATTTTATCTAAAACTTCAGTGCACGGTCGCAGTGATCAGCTGACACAGATCGCTGGTTAGTTATTTAATGGTTTCAGCTTTGTTTATTTGATCTAAAACTTCAGTCCACGTTCGCAGGGATCAGCTGACACAGATCGCTGGCACAGGCTGGTTAGTTATTTAATGGTTTCAGCTTTGTTAATTTGATCTAAAACTTCAGTCCACGTTCGCAGGGATCAGCTGACACAGATCGCTGGCACAGGCTGGTTAGTTATTTAATGGTTTCAGCTTAGTTTATTTGATCTAAGACTTCAGTGCACGTTCGCAGGGATCAGCTGACACAGATCGCTAGCACAGGCTGGTTAGTTATTTAATGGTTTCAGCTTAGTTTATTTTGATCTAAGACTTCAGTGCACGTTCGCAAAGATCAGCTGAAACAGATTGCTGGCACAGGCTGGTTAGTTATTTAATTGTTTCAGCTTAGTTTATCTAAAACTTCAGTGCACAGTTGCAGGGATCAGCTGACACAGATCCCTGGCACAGGCTGGTTAGTTATTTAATGGTTTCAACTTAGTTTATTTTCTCTAAAACTTCAGTGCACGGTCGCAGGGATCCGCTGACACAGATCGCTGGCACAGGCTGGTTAGTTATTTAATGGTTTCAGATTAGTTTATTTGATCTAAAACTTAAGTCCACGTTCGCAGGGATCAGCTGACACAGATCGCTGGCACAGGCTGGTTGGTTATTTAATGGTTTCAGCTTAGTTTATTTGATCTAAAACTTCAGTGCACGGTTGCAGGGATCAGCTGACACAGATCCCTGGCACAGGCTGGTTAGTTATTTAATGGTTTCAGCTTAGTTTATTTGATCTAAAACTTCAGTGCACGATTGCAGGGATCAGCTGAAACAGATCGCTGGTACAGGCTGGTTAGTTATTTAATGGTTTCAGGTTAGTTTATTTGATCTAAGACTTCAGTGCACGTTCGCAAAGATCAGCTGAAACAGATCGCTGGCACAGGCTGGTTAGTTATTTAATGGTTTTAACTTAGTTTATTTTATCTTAAACTTCACTGCACGGTCGCAGGGATCCGCTGACACAGATCGCTGGTTAGTTATTTAATGGTTTCAGCTTAGTTTATTTTATCTAAAACTTCAGTGCACGGTCGCAGGGATCAGCTGACACAGATCGCTGGTTAGTTATTTAATGGTTTCAGCTTTGTTTATTTGATCTAAAACTTCAGTCCACGTTCGCAGGGATCAGCTGACACAGATCGCTGGCACAGGCTGGTTAGTTATTTAATGGTTTCAGCTTAGTTTATCTAAAACTTCAGTGCACAGTTGCAGGGATCAGCTGACACAGATCCCTGGCACAGGCTGGTTAGTTATTTAATGGTTTCAACTTAGTTTATTTTCTCTAAAACTTCAGTGCACGGTCGCAGGGATCCGCTGACACAGATCGCTGGCACAGGCTGGTTAGTTATTTAATGGTTTCAGCTTAGTTTATCTAAAACTTCAGTGCACGGTTGCAGGGATCAGCTGACACAGATCGCTGGCACAGGCTGGTTAGTTATTTAATGGTTTCAGCCAAGTTTATCTAAAACTTCAGTGCACGGTTGCAGGGATCAGCTGACACAGATCCCTGGCACAGGCTGGTTAGTTATTTAATGGTTTCAGCCAAGTTTATCTAAAACTTCAGTGCACGGTTGCAGGGATCAGCTGACACAGATCCCTGGCACAGGCTGGTTAGTTATTTAATGGTTTCAGCTTACTTTATTTTCTGTAAAACTTCAGTGCACAGTTGCAGGGATCAGCTAACACAGATCCCTGACACACGCTGGTTAGTTATTTAATGGTTTCAACTTAGTTTATTTTCTCTAAAACTTCAGTGCACGGTTGCAGGGATCAGCTGACACAGACCGCTGGCACAGGCTGGTTAGTTATTTAATGGTTTCAGCTTAGTTTATTTTATCTTAAACTTCAGTGCACGGTCGCAGGGATCAGCTGACACAGATCGCTGGTTAGTTATTTAATGGTTTCAGCTTAGTTTATCTAAAACTTCAGTGCACGGTTGCAGGGATCAGCTGACACAGATCGTTGGCACAGGCTGGTTAGTTATTTAATGGTTTCAACTTAGTTTATCTAAAACTTCAGTGCACGGTTGCAGGAATCAGCTGACACAGATCGCTGGCACAGGCTGGTTAGTTATTTAATGGTTTCGGTTTGGTTTATTTTATCTAAAACTTCAGTGCACGGTTGCAGGGATCAGCTGACACAGATCGCTGGCACAGGCTGGTTAGTTATTTAATGGTTTCAGCTTAGTTTATCTAAAACTTCAGTGCACGGTTGCAGGGATCAGATGAAACAGATCGCTGGCACAGGCTGGCTAGTTATTTAATGGTTTCAGCTTAGTTTATCTAAAACTTCAGTGCACGGTTGCAGGGATCAGCTGACACAGATCGCTGGTACAGGCTGGTTAGTTATTTAATGGTTTTAACTTAGTTTATTTGATCTAAAACTTCAGTGCACGATTGCAGGGATCAGCTGAAACAGATCGCTGGTACAGGCTGGTTAGTTATTTAATGGTTTCAGCCAAGTTTATCTAAAACTTCAGTGCACGGTCGCAGGGATCCGCTGACACAGATCGCTGGCACAGGCTGGTTAGTTATTTAATGGTTTCAGCTTAGTTTATTTGATCTAAAACTTCAGTGCACGCTTGCAGGGATCAGCTGACACAGATCGCTGGCACAGGCTGGTTAGTTATTTAATGGTTTCAACTTAGTTTATTTTCTCTAAAACTTCAGTGCACGGTTGCAGGGATCAGCTAACACAGATCCCTGACACACGCTGGTTAGTTATTTAATTGTTTCAGCTTAGTTTATCTAAAACTTCAGTGCACGGTTGCAGTGATCAGCTGACACAGATCGTTGGCACAGGCTGGTTAGTTATTTAATGGTTTCGGTTTGGTTTATTTTATCTAAAACTTCAGTGCACGGTTGCAGGGATCAGCTGACACAGATCGCTGGCACAGGCTGGTTAGTTATTTAATGGTTTCAGCTTAGTTTATCTAAAACTTCAGTGCACGGTTGCAGGGATCAGATGAAACAGATCGCTGGCACAGGCTGGCTAGTTATTTAATGGTTTCAGCTTAGTTTATCTAAAACTTCAGTGCACGGTTGCAGGGATCAGCTGACACAGATCCCTGGCACAGGCTGGTTAGTTATTTAATGGTTTTAACTTAGTTTATTTGATCTAAAACTTCAGTGCACGATTGCAGGGATCAGCTGAAACAGATCGCTGGTACAGGCTGGTTAGTTATTTAATGGTTTCAGCCAAGTTTATCTAAAACTTCAGTGCACGGTTGCAGGGATCAGCTGACACAGATCCCTTGCACAGGCTGGTTAGTTATTTAATGGTTTCAACTTAGTTTATTTTATCTAAAACTTCAGTGCACGGTCGCAGGGATCCGCTGACACAGATCCCTGACACACGCTGGTTAGTTATTTTGTGGTTTCAGCTTAGTTTATTTTGATCTAAGACTTCAGTGCACATTCGCAAAGATCAGCTGAAACAGATCGCTGGCACAGGCTGGTTAGTTATTTAATTGTTTCAGCTTAGTTTATCTAAAACTTCAGTGCACGGTTGCAGTGATCAGCTGACACAGATCGTTGGCACAGGCTGGTTAGTTATTTAATGGTTTCGGTTTGGTTTATTTTATCTAAAACTTCAGTGCACGGTTGCAGGGATCAGCTGACACAGATCGCTGGCACAGGCTGGTTAGTTATTTAATGGTTTCAGCTTAGTTTATCTAAAACTTCAGTGCACGGTTGCAGGGATCAGCTGACACAGATCCCTTGCACAGGCTGGTTAGTTATTTAATGGTTTCAACTTAGTTTATTTGATCTAAAACTTCAGTGCACGATTGCAGGGATCAGCTGAAACAGATCGCTGGTACAGGCTGGTTAGTTATTTAATGGTTTCAGCCAAGTTTATCTAAAACTTCAGTGCACGGTTGCAGGGATCAGCTGACACAGATCCCTTGCACAGGCTGGTTAGTTATTTAATGGTTTCAACTTAGTTTATTTTATCTAAAACTTCAGTGCACGGTCGCAGGGATCCGCTGACACAGATCCCTTGCACAGGCTGGTTAGTTATTTAATGGTTTCAGCTTAGTTTATTTGATCTAAAACTTCAGTGCACGGTTGCAGGGATCAGCTGACACAGATCGCTGGCACAGGCTGGTTAGTTATTTAGTAGTTTCATCTTAGTTTATTTGATCTAAAACTTCAGTGCACGGTCGCAGTGATCAGCTGACACAGATCGCTGGTTAGTTATTTAATGGTTTCATCTTTGTTTATTTGATCTACAACTTCAGTCCACGTTCGCAGGGATCAGCTGACACAGATCTCTGGCACAGCCTGGTTGGTTATTTAATGGTTTCAGCTTAGTTTATTTGATCTAAGACTTCAGTGCATGGTCGCAAAGATCAGCTGACACAGATCTCTGGCACAGGCTGGTTAGTTATTTAATGGTTTCAACTTAGTTTATTTTCTCTAAAACTTCAGTGCACGGTTGCAGGGATCAGCTGACACAGATCGCTGGCACAGGCTGGTTAGTTGTTTAGTGGTTTCAGCTTAGTTTATTTGATCTAAAACTTCAGTCCACGTTCGCAGGGATCAGCTGACACAGATCTCTGGCACAGGCTGGTTGGTTATTTAATGGTTTCAGGTTAGTTTATTTGATCTAAGACTTCAGTGCACGTTCGCAAAGATCAGCTGAAAAAGATCGCTGGTTAGTTATTTAATGGTTTCAGCTTTGTTTATTTGATCTAAAACTTCAGTCCACGTTCGCAGGGATCAGCTGACCCAGATCGCTGGCACAGGCTGGTTAGTTATTTAATGGTTTCAGCTTAGTTTATTTGATCTAAGTCTTCAGTGCACGGTTGCAGGGATCAGCTGACACAGATCGCTGGCACAGGCTGGTTAGTTATTTCGTGGATTCAGCTTAGTTTATTTGATCTAAAACTTCAGTGCACGGTTGCAGGGATCAGCTGACACAGATCGCTGGCACAGGCTGGTTAGTTATTTAATGGTTTCAGCTTAGTTTATTTGATCTAAAACTTCAGTGCACGGTTGCAGGGATCAGCTGACACAGATCGCTGGCACAGGCTGGCTAGTTATTTAATGGTTTCAGCTTAGTTTATCTAAAACTTCAGTGCACGGTTGCAGGGATCAGCTGACACAGATCGCTGGCACAGGCTGGTTAGTTGTTTAGTGGTTTCAGCTTAGTTTATTTGATCTAAAACTTCAGTCCACGTTCGCAGGGATCAGCTGACACAGATCTCTGGCACAGGCTGGTTAGTTATTTAATGGTTTCAGCTTAGTTTATTTGATCTTAAACTTCAGTGCACGGTCGCAGGGATCCGCTGACACAGATCGCTGGTTAGTTATTTAATGGTTTCAACTTAGTTTATTTTCTCTAAAACTTCAGTGCACGGTCGCAGGGATCCGCTGACACAGATCGCTGGCACAGGCTGGTTAGTTATTTAATGGTTTCAGCTTAGTTTATTTGATCTAAAACTTCAGTGCACGGTTGCAGGGATCAGCTGACACAGATCGCTGTCACAGGCTGGTTAGTTATTTAAATGGTTTCAGGTTAGTTTATTTGATCTAAGATTTCAGTGCATGGTCGCAAAGATCAGCTGACACAGATCCCTGACACACGCTGGTTAGTTATTTAATGGTTTCAACTTAGTTTATTTTCTCTAAAACTTCAGTGCACGGTCGCAGGGATCCGCTGACACAGATCGCTGGCACAGGCTGGTTAGTTATTTAATGGTTTCAGCTTAGTTTATTTGATCTTAAACTTCAGTGCACGGTCGCAGGGATCCGCTGACACAGATCGCTGGCACAGGCTGGTTAGTTATTTAATGGTTTCAACTTAGTTTATTTTCTCTAAAACTTCAGTGCACGGTTGCAGGGATCAGCTGACACATATCGCTGGCACAGGCTGGTTAGTTATTTAGTGGTTTCAGCTTAGTTTATTTGATCTAAAACTTCAGTGCACGGTCGCAGTGATCAGCTGACACAGATCGCTGGTTAGTTATTTAATGGTTTCAGCTTTGTTTATTTGATCTACAACTTCAGTCCACGTTCGCAGGGATCAGCTGACACAGATCTCTGGCACAGCCTGGTTGGTTATTTAATGGTTTCAGCTTAGTTTATTTGATCTAAAACTTCAGGGCACGGTTGCAGGGATCAGCTGACACAGATCGCTCGCACAGGCTGGTTAGTTATTTAATGGTTTCAGCCAAGTTTATCTAAAACTTCAGTGCGCGGTTGCAGGGATCAGCTGACACAGATCCCTTGCACAGGCTGGTTAGTTATTTAATGGTTTCAACTTAGTTTATTTTATCTAAAACTTCAGTGCACGGTCGCAGGGATCCGCTGACACAGATCGCTGGCACAGGCTGGTTAGTTATTTAATGGTTTCAGCTCAGTTTATCTAAAACTTCAGTGCACAGTTGCAGGGATCAGATGACAAAGATAGCTGGCACAGGCTGGTTAGTTATTTAATGGTTTCAGCTCCGTTTATCTAAAACTTCAGTGCATGGTTGCAGGGATCAGCTGACACAGATCGCTGGCACAGGCTGGTTAGTTATTTAATGGTTTAGGTTTGGTTTATTTAATCTAAAACTTCAGTGCACGGTTGCAGGGATCAGCTAACACAGATTCCTGACACACGCTGGTTAGTTATTTAATGGTTTCAACTTAGTTTATTTGATCTAAAACTTCAGTGCACGGTTGCAGGGATCAGCTGACACAGATCGCTCGCACAGGCTGGTTAGTTATTTAATGGTTTCAGCTTAGTTTATTTTCTCTAAAAATTCAGTGCACGGTTGCAGGGATCAGCTGACACAGATCGCTGGCACAGGCTGGTTAGTTATTTAATGGTTTCAGCTTAGTTTATTTGATCTAAAACTTCAGTGCACGGTTGCAGGGATCAGCTGACACAGATCGCTCGCACAGGCTGGTTAGTTATTTAATGGTTTCAGCTTAGTTTATTTGATCTAAAACTTCAGTGCACGGTTGCAGGGATCAGCTGACACAGATCGCTCGCACAGGCTGGTTAGTTATTTAATGGTTTCAGGTTAGTTTATTTGATCTAACACTTCAGTGCATGGTCGCAAAGATCAGCTGACACAGATCGCTGGCACAGGCTGGTTAGTTATTTAATGGTTTCAGCTTAGTTTATCTAAAACTTCAGTGCACGGTTGCAGGGATCAGCTGACACAGATCCCTGGCACAGGCTGGTTAGTTATTTAATGGTTTCAGCTTAGTTTATTTGATATAAAACTTCAGTGCACGATTGCAGGGATCAGCTGAAACAGATCGCTGGTACAGGCTGGTTAGTTATTTAATGGTTTCAGCCAAGTTTATCTAAAACTTCAGTGCACGGTTGCAGGGATCAGCTGACACAGATCGCTGTCACAGGCTGGTTAGTTATTTAAATGGTTTCAGGTTAGTTTATTTGATCTAAGACTTCAGTGCATGGTCGCAAAGATCAGCTGACACAGATCCCTGGCACAGGCTGGTTAGTTATTTAATGGTTTCAGCTTACTTTATTTTCTGTAAAACTTCAGTGCACAGTTGCAGGGATCAGCTAACACAGATCCCTGACACACGCTGGTTAGTTATTTAATGGTTTCAACTTAGTTTATTTTCTCTAAAACTTCAGTGCACGGTCACAGGGATCAGCTGACACAGATCGCTGTCACAGGCTGGTTAGTTATTTAAATGGTTTCAGGTTAGTTTAATTGATCTAAGACTTCAGTGCACGGTTGCAGGGATCAGCTGACACAGATCGCTGGCACAGGCTGGTTAGTTATTTCGTGGTTTCAGCTTAGTTTATTTTGATCTAAGACTTCAGTGCACGTTCGCAAAGATCAGCTGAAATAGATTGCTGGCACAGGCTGGTTAGTTATTTAATTGTTTCAGCTTAGTTTATCTAAAACTTCAGTGCAAGGTTGCAGGGATCAGCTGACACAGATCGCTCGCACAGGCTGGTTAGTTATTTAATGGTTTCAACTTAGTTTATTTGATCTAAAACTTCAGTGCACGGTTGCAGGGATCAGCTGACACAGATCGCTGGCACAGGCTGGTTAGTTATTTAATGGTTTCAGCTTAGTTTATTTGATCTAAAACTTCAGTGCACGGTTGCAGGGATCAGCTGACACAGATCGCTGTCACAGGCTGGTTATTTATTTAAATGGTTTCAGGTTAGTTTATTTGATCTAAGACTTCAGTGCATGGTCGCAAAGATCAGCTGACACAGATCCCTGGCACAGGCTGGTTAGTTATTTAATGGTTTCAGCTTACTTTATTTTCTGTAAAACTTCAGTGCACAGTTGCAGGGATCAGCTAACACAGATCCCTGACACACGCTGGTTAGTTATTTAATGGTTTCAACTTAGTTTATTTGATCTAAAACTTCAGTGCACGGTCACAGGGATCAGCTGACACAGATCGCTGGTTAGTTATTTAATGGTTTCAGCTTTGTTTATTTGATCTACAACTTCAGTCCACGTTCGCAGGGATCAGCTGACACAGATCTCTGGCACAGGCTGGTTGGTTATTTAATGGTTTCAGCTTAGTTTATCTAAAACTTCAGTGCACGGTTGCAGGGATCAGCTGACACAGATCGCTGGCACAGGCTGGTTAGTTATTTAATGGTTTCAGCTTAGTTTATTTGATCTAAAACTTCAGTGCACGGTTGCAGGGATCAGCTGACACAGATCCCTGGCACAGGCTGGTTAGTTATTTAATGGTTTTAACTTAGTTTATTTGACCTAAAACTTCAGTGCACGATTGCAGGGATCAGCTGAAACAGATCGCTGGTACAGGCTGGTTAGTTATTTAATGGTTTCAGACAAGTTTATCTAAAACTTCAGTGCACGGTTGCAGGGATCAGCTGACACAGATCCCTTGCACAGGCTGGTTAGTTATTTAATGGTTTCAACTTAGTTTATTTTATCTAAAACTTCAGTGCACGGTCGCAGGGATCCGCTGACACAGATCGCTGGCACAGGCTGGTTAGTTATTTAATGGTTTCAGCTTAGTTTATTTGATCTAAAACTTCAGTGCACGGTCGCAGGGATCAGCTGACACAGATCGCTGTCACAGGCTGGTTAGTTATTTAAATGGTTTCAGGTTAGTTTATTTGATCTAAGACTTCAGTGCATGGTCGCAAAGATCAGCTGACACAGATCCCTGGCACAGGCTGGTTAGTTATTTAATGGTTTCAGCTTACTTTATTTTCTGTAAAACTTCAGTGCACAGTTGCAGGGATCAGCTGACACAGATCCCTGACACACGCTGGTTAGTTATTTAATGGTTTCAACTTAGTTTATTTTCTCTAAAACTTCAGTGCACGGTCGCAGGGATAAGCTGACACAGATCGCTGGTTAGTTATTTAATGGTTTCAGCTTAGTTTATTTGATCTAAAACTTCAGTGCACGGTTGCAGGGATCAGCTGACACAGATTCCTGGCACAGGCTGGTTAGTTATTTAATGGTTTCAACTTAGTTTATTTTCTCTAAAACTTCAGTGCACGGTTGCAGGGATCAGCTGACACAGACCGCTGGCACAGGCTGGTTAGTTATTTAATGGTTTCAACTTAGTTTATTTGATCTAAGACTTCAGTGCACGTTCGCAAAGATCAGCTGAAACAGATCGCTGGCACAGATCGCTGGCACAGGCTGGTTAGTTATTTAGTGGTTTCAGCTTAGTTCATTTGATCTAAAACTTCAGTCCACGTTCGCAGGGATCAGCTGACACAGATCTCTGGCACAGCCTGGTTGGTTATTTAATGGTTTCAGCTTAGTTTATTTGATCTAAAACTTCAGTGCACGGTTGCAGGGATCAGCTGAAACAGATCGCTGGCACAGATCCCTTGCACAGGCTGGTTAGTTATTTAATGGTTTCAACTTAGTTTATTTTATCTTAAACTTCAGTGCACGGTCGCAGGGATCCGCTGACACAGATCGCTGGTTAGTTATTTAATGGTTTCAGCTTAGTTTATTTGATCTAAGACTTCAGTGCACGGTCGCAGGGATCCGCTGACACAGATCGCTGGTTAGTTATTTAATGGTTTCAGCTTAGTTTATTTTATCTAAAACTTCAGTGCACGGTTGCAGGGATCAGCTGACACAGATCGCTGGCACAGGCTGGTTAGTTATTTAATGGTTTCAGCTTAGTTTATTTGATCTAAGACTTCAGTGCACGGTTGCAGGGATCAGCTGACACAGATCACTGGCACAGGCTGGTTAGTTATTTAATGGTTTCAGCTTAGTTTATTTGATCTAAGACTTCAGTGCATGGTCGCAAAGATCAGCTGACACAGATCGCTGGTTAGTTATTTAATGGTTTCAGCTTTGTTTATTTGATCTACAACTTCAGTCCACGTTCGCAGGGATCAGTTAACACAGATCCCTGGCACAGGCTGGTTAGTTATTTAATGGTTTCAGCTTAGTTTATTTGATCTAAAACTTCAGTGCACGGTTGCAGGGATCAGCTGACACAGATCCCTGGCACAGGCTGGTTAGTTATTTAATGGTTTCAGCTTAGTTTATTTGATCTAAAACTTCAGTGCACGATTGCAGGGATCAGCTGAAACAGATCGCTGGTACAGGCTGGTTAGTTATTTAATGGTTTCAGCCAAGTTTATCTAAAACTTCAGTGCACGGTTGCAGGGATCAGCTGAAACAGATCGCTGGTACAGGCTGGTTAGTTATTTAATGGTTTCAGCCAAGTTTATCTAAAACTTCAGTGCACGGTTGCAGGGATCAGCTGACACAGATCCCTTGCACAGGCTGGTTAGTTATTTAATGGTTTCAACTTAGTTTATTTTATCTAAAACTTCAGTGCACGGTCGCAGGGATCCGCTGACACAGATCGCTGGCACAGGCTGGTTAGTTATTTAAATGGTTTCAGGTTAGTTTATTTGATCTAAGACTTCAGTGCATGGTCGCAAAGATCAGCTGACACAGATCGCTGGCACAGGCTGGTTAGTTATTTAAATGGTTTCAGGTTAGTTTATTTGATCTAAGACTTCAGTGCATGGTCGCAAAGATCAGCTGACACAGATCCCTGGCACAGGCTGGTTAGTTATTTAAATGGTTTCAGGTTAGTTTATTTGATCTAAGACTTCAGTGCACGGTCGCAGGGATCCGCTGACACAGATCGCTGGCACAGATCGCTGGCACAGGCTGGTTAGTTATTTAATGGTTTCAACTTAGTTTATTTTATCTTAAACTTCAGTGCACGGTCGCAGGGATCCGCTGACACAGATCGCTGGTTAGTTATTTAATGGTTTCAGCTTAGATTATTTTATCTAAAACTTCAGTGCACGGTCGCAGGGATCCGCTGACACAGATCGCTGGTTAGTTATTTAATGGTTTCAGCTTAGATTATTTTATCTAAAACTTCAGTGCACGGTTGCAGGGATCAGCTGACACAGATCGCTCGCACAGGCTGGTTAGTTATTTAATGGTTTCAGGTTAGTTTATTTGATCTAATACTTCAGGGCATGGTCGCAAAGATCAGCTGACACAGATCGCTGGGACAGGCTGGTTAGTTATTTAATGGTTTCAGCTTAGTTTATTTGATCTAAAACTTCAGTGCACGGTTGCAGGGATCAGCTGACACAGATCGCTCGCACAGGCTGGTTGGTTATTTAATGGTTTCAGGTTAGTTTATTTGATCTAAGACTTCAGTGCACGGTCGCAGGGATCCGCTGACACAGATCGCTGGCACAGATCGCTGGCACAGGCTGGTTAGTTATTTAATGGTTTCAACTTAGTTTATTTTATCTTAAACTTCAGTGCACGGTCGCAGGGATCCGCTGACACAGATCGCTGGTTAGTTATTTAATGGTTTCAGCTTAGATTATTTTATCTAAAACTTCAGTGCACGGTCGCAGGGATCCGCTGACACAGATCGCTGGTTAGTTATTTAATGGTTTCAGCTTAGTTTATTTTCTCTAAAACTTCAGTGCACGGTTGCAGGGATCAGCTGACACAGATCCCTGGCACAGGCTGGTTAGTTATTTAATGGTTTTAACTTAGTTTATTTTCTCTAAAACTTCAGTGCACGGTTGCAGGGATCAGGTGACACAGATCCCTGGCACAGGCTGGTTAGTTATTTAATGGTTTTAACTTAGTTTATTTTCTCTAAAACTTCAGTGCACGGTCGCAGGGATCCGCTGACACAGATCGCTGGTTAGTTATTTAATGGTTTCAGCTTAGTTTAAATTTATCTAAAACTTCAGTGCACGGTTGCAGGGATCAGCTGACACAGATCGCTGGCACAGGCTGGTTAGTTATTTAATGGTTTCAGCTTAGTTTAATTTATCTAAATCTTCAGTGCACGGTTGCAGGGATCAGCTGACACAGATCGCTGGCACAGGCTGGTTAGTTATTTAATGGTTTCAGCTTAGTTTATTTGATCTAAAACTTCAGTGCACGGTTGCAGGGATCAGCTGGCACAGATCCCTGGCACAGGCTGGTTAGTTATTTAATGGTTTCAGCTTAGTTTATTTGATCTAAAACTTCAGTGCACGATTGCAGGGATCAGCTGAAACAGATCCCTGGCACAGGCTGGCTAGTTATTTAATGGTTTCAGCTTAGTTTATCTAAAACTTCAGTGCACGGTTGCAGGGATCAGCTGACACAGATCCCTTGCACAGGCTGGTTAGTTATTTAATGGTTTCAACTTAGTTTATTTTATCTAAAACTTCAGTGCACGGTCGCAGGGATCCGCTGACACAGATCGCTGGCACAGGCTGGTTAGTTATTTAATGGTTTCAGCTCAGTTTATCTAAAACTTCAGTGCACAGTTGCAGGGATCAGATGACAAAGATAGCTGGCACAGGCTGGTTAGTTATTTAATGGTTTCAGCTCCGTTTATCTAAAACTTCAGTGCATGGTTGCAGGGATCAGCTAACACAGATTCCTGACACACGCTGGTTAGTTATTTAATGGTTTCAACTTAGTTTATTTGATCTAAAACTTCAGTGCACGGTTGCAGGGATCAGCTGACACAGATCGCTCGCACAGGCTGGTTAGTTATTTAATGGTTTCAGCTTAGTTTATTTTCTCTAAAAATTCAGTGCACGGTTGCAGGGATCAGCTGACACAGATCGCTGGCACAGGCTGGTTAGTTATTTAATGGTTTCAGCTTAGTTTATTTGATCTAAAACTTCAGTGCACGGTTGCAGGGATCAGCTGACACAGATCGCTCGCACAGGCTGGTTAGTTATTTAATGGTTTCAGCTAAGTTTATTTTCTCTAAAACTTCAGTGCACGGTTGCAGGGATCAGCTGACACAGATCGCTGGCACAGGCTGGTTAGTTATTTAATGGTTTCAGCTTAGTTTATTTGATCTAAAACTTCAGTGCACGGTTGCAGGGATCAGCTGACACAGATCGCTCGCACAGGCTGGTTAGTTATTTAATGGTTTCAGGTTAGTTTATTTGATCTAACACTTCAGTGCATGGTCGCAAAGATCAGCTGACACAGATCGCTGGCACAGGCTGGTTAGTTATTTAATGGTTTCAGCTTAGTTTATCTAAAACTTCAGTGCACGGTTGCAGGGATCAGCTGACACAGATCCCTGGCACAGGCTGGTTAGTTATTTAATGGTTTCAGCTTAGTTTATTTGATATAAAACTTCAGTGCACGATTGCAGGGATCAGCTGAAACAGATCGCTGGTACAGGCTGGTTAGTTATTTAATGGTTTCAGCCAAGTTTATCTAAAACTTCAGTGCACGGTTGCAGGGATCAGCTGACACAGATCGCTGTCACAGGCTGGTTAGTTATTTAAATGGTTTCAGGTTAGTTTATTTGATCTAAGACTTCAGTGCATGGCCGCAAAGATCAGCTGACACAGATCCCTGGCACAGGCTGGTTAGTTATTTAATGGTTTCAGCTTACTTTATTTTCTGTAAAACTTCAGTGCACAGTTGCAGGGATCAGCTAACACAGATCCCTGACACACGCTGGTTAGTTATTTAATGGTTTCAACTTAGTTTATTTTCTCTAAAACTTCAGTGCACGGTCACAGGGATCAGCTGACACAGATCGCTGTCACAGGCTGGTTAGTTATTTAAATGGTTTCAGGTTAGTTTAATTGATCTAAGACTTCAGTGCACGGTTGCAGGGATCAGCTGACACAGATCGCTGGCACAGGCTGGTTAGTTATTTCGTGGTTTCAGCTTAGTTTATTTTGATCTAAGACTTCAGTGCACGTTCGCAAAGATCAGCTGAAACAGATTGCTGGCACAGGCTGGTTAGTTATTTAATTGTTTCAGCTTAGTTTATCTAAAACTTCAGTGCAAGGTTGCAGGGATCAGCTGACACAGATCGCTCGCACAGGCTGGTTAGTTATTTAATGGTTTCAACTTAGTTTATTTGATCTAAAACTTCAGTGCACGGTTGCAGGGATCAGCTGACACAGATCTCTGGCACAGCCTGGTTGGTTATTTAATGGTTTCAGCTTAGTTTATTTGATCTAAAACTTCAGTGCACGGTTGCAGGGATCAGCTGACACAGATCGCTGTCACAGGCTGGTTATTTATTTAAATGGTTTCAGGTTAGTTTATTTGATCTAAGACTTCAGTGCATGGTCGCAAAGATCAGCTGACACAGATCCCTGGCACAGGCTGGTTAGTTATTTAATGGTTTCAGCTTACTTTATTTTCTGTAAAACTTCAGTGCACAGTTGCAGGGATCAGCTAACACAGATCCCTGACACACGCTGGTTAGTTATTTAATGGTTTCAACTTAGTTTATTTGATCTAAAACTTCAGTGCACGGTCACAGGGATCAGCTGACACAGATCGCTGGTTAGTTATTTAATGGTTTCAGCTTTGTTTATTTGATCTACAACTTCAGTCCACGTTCGCAGGGATCAGCTGACACAGATCTCTGGCACAGGCTGGTTGGTTATTTAATGGTTTCAGCTTAGTTTATCTAAAACTTCAGTGCACGGTTGCAGGGATCAGCTGACACAGATCGCTGGCACAGGCTGGTTAGTTATTTAATGGTTTCAGCTTAGTTTATTTGATCTAAAACTTCAGTGCACGGTTGCAGGGATCAGCTGACACAGATCCCTGGCACAGGCTGGTTAGTTATTTAATGGTTTTAACTTAGTTTATTTGACCTAAAACTTCAGTGCACGATTGCAGGGATCAGCTGAAACAGATCGCTGGTACAGGCTGGTTAGTTATTTAATGGTTTCAGCCAAGTTTATCTAAAACTTCAGTGCACGGTTGCAGGGATCAGCTGACACAGATCCCTTGCACAGGCTGGTTAGTTATTTAATGGTTTCAACTTAGTTTATTTTATCTAAAACTTCAGTGCACGGTCGCAGGGATCCGCTGACACAGATCGCTGGCACAGGCTGGTTAGTTATTTAATGGTTTCAGCTTAGATTATTTGATCTAAAACTTCAGTGCACGGTCGCAGGGATCAGCTGACACAGATCGCTGTCACAGGCTGGTTAGTTATTTAAATGGTTTCAGGTTAGTTTATTTGATCTAAGACTTCAGTGCATGGTCGCAAAGATCAGCTGACACAGATCCCTGGCACAGGCTGGTTAGTTATTTAATGGTTTCAGCTTACTTTATTTTCTGTAAAACTTCAGTGCACAGTTGCAGGGATCAGCTAACACAGATCCCTGACACACGCTGGTTAGTTATTTAATGGTTTCAACTTAGTTTATTTTCTCTAAAACTTCAGTGCACGGTCGCAGGGATAAGCTGACACAGATCGCTGGTTAGTTATTTAATGGTTTCAGCTTACTTTATTTTCTGTAAAACTTCAGTGCACAGTTGCAGGGATCAGCTAACACAGATCCCTGACACACGCTGGTTAGTTATTTAATGGTTTCAACTTAGTTTATTTGATCTAAAACTTCAGTGCACGGTTGCAGGGATCAGCTGACACAGATTCCTGGCACAGGCTGGTTAGTTATTTAATGGTTTCAACTTAGTTTATTTTCTCTAAAACTTCAGTGCACGGTTGCAGGGATCAGCTGACACAGACCGCTGGCACAGGCTGGTTAGTTATTTAATGGTTTCAACTTAGTTTATTTGATCTAAGACTTCAGTGCACGTTCGCAAAGATCAGCTGAAACAGATCGCTGGCACAGATCGCTGGCACAGGCTGGTTAGTTATTTAGTGGTTTCAGCTTAGTTTATTTGATCTAAAACTTCAGTCCACGTTCGCAGGGATCAGCTGACACAG
The DNA here is from genome assembly GCF_057382095.1 of Aulonocara sp. 'chitande type north' Nkhata Bay. Lineage (NCBI taxonomy): Eukaryota > Metazoa > Chordata > Actinopteri > Cichliformes > Cichlidae > Aulonocara > Aulonocara sp. 'chitande type north' Nkhata Bay. The sequence continues at coordinate 56,669,697 of NC_141346.1, read as the reverse complement.
ATCTCTGGCACAGCCTGGTTGGTTATTTAATGGTTTCAGCTTAGTTTATTTGATCTAAAACTTCAGTGCACGGTTGCAGGGATCAGCTGAAACAGATCGCTGGCACAGATCCCTTGCACAGGCTGGTTAGTTATTTAATGGTTTCAACTTAGTTTATTTTATCTTAAACTTCAGTGCACGGTCGCAGGGATCCGCTGACACAGATCGCTGGTTAGTTATTTAATGGTTTCAGCTTAGTTTATTTGATCTAAGACTTCAGTGCACGGTCGCAGGGATCCGCTGACACAGATCGCTGGTTAGTTATTTAATGGTTTCAGCTTAGTTTATTTTATCTAAAACTTCAGTGCACGGTTGCAGGGATCAGCTGACACAGATCGCTGGCACAGGCTGGTTAGTTATTTAATGGTTTCAGCTTAGTTTATTTGATCTAAGACTTCAGTGCACGGTTGCAGGGATCAGCTGACACAGATCACTGGCACAGGCTGGTTAGTTATTTAATGGTTTCAGCTTAGTTTATTTGATCTAAGACTTCAGTGCATGGTCGCAAAGATCAGCTGACACAGATCGCTGGTTAGTTATTTAATGGTTTCAGCTTTGTTTATTTGATCTACAACTTCAGTCCACGTTCGCAGGGATCAGTTAACACAGATCCCTGGCACAGGCTGGTTAGTTATTTAATGGTTTCAGCTTAGTTTATTTGATCTAAAACTTCAGTGCACGGTTGCAGGGATCAGCTGACACAGATCCCTGGCACAGGCTGGTTAGTTATTTAATGGTTTCAGCTTAGTTTATTTGATCTAAAACTTCAGTGCACGATTGCAGGGATCAGCTGAAACAGATCGCTGGTACAGGCTGGTTAGTTATTTAATGGTTTCAGCCAAGTTTATCTAAAACTTCAGTGCACGGTCGCAGGGATCCGCTGACACAGATCGCTGGCACAGGCTGGTTAGTTATTTAATGGTTTCAGCTTACTTTATTTTCTGTAAAACTTCAGTGCACAGTTGCAGGGATCAGCTAACACAGATCCCTGACACACGCTGGTTAGTTATTTAATGGTTTCAGCTTAGTTTATTTGATCTAAAACTTCAGTGCACGGTTGCAGGGATCAGCTGACACAGATCGCTCGCACAGGCTGGTTAGTTATTTAATGGTTTCAGGTTAGTTTATTTGATCTAAGACTTCAGTGCATGGTCGCAAAGATCAGCTGACACAAATCCCTGGCACAGGCTGGTTAGTTATTTAATTGTTTCAACTTAGTTTATTTTCTCTAAAAATTCAGTGCACGGTTGCAGGGATCAGCTGACACAGATCGCTCGCACAGGCTGGTTGGTTATTTAATGGTTTCAGGTTAGTTTATTTGATCTAAGACTTCAGTGCACGGTCGCAGGGATCCGCTGACACAGATCGCTGGCACAGATCGCTGGCACAGGCTGGTTAGTTATTTAATGGTTTCAACTTAGTTTATTTTATCTTAAACTTCAGTGCACGGTCGCAGGGATCCGCTGACACAGATCGCTGGTTAGTTATTTAATGGTTTCAGCTTAGATTATTTTATCTAAAACTTCAGTGCACGGTCGCAGGGATCCGCTGACACAGATCGCTGGTTAGTTATTTAATGGTTTCAGCTTAGATTATTTTATCTAAAACTTCAGTGCACGGTTGCAGGGATCAGCTGACACAGATCGCTCGCACAGGCTGGTTAGTTATTTAATGGTTTCAGCTTAGTTTATTTGATCTAAAACTTCAGTGCACGGTTGCAGGGATCAGCTGACACAGATCCCTGGCACAGGCTGGTTAGTTATTTAATGGTTTCAGCTTAGTTTATTTGATCTAAAACTTCAGTGCACGATTGCAGGGATCAGCTGAAACAGATCGCTGGTACAGGCTGGTTAGTTATTTAATGGTTTCAGGTTAGTTTATTTGATCTAAGACTTCAGTGCACGTTCGCAAAGATCAGCTGAAACAGATCGCTGGCACAGATCCCTTGCACAGGCTGGTTAGTTATTTAATGGTTTCAGCTTTGTTTATTTGATCTAAAACTTCAGTCCACGTTCGCAGGGATCAGCTGACACAGATCGCTGGCACAGGCTGGTTAGTTATTTAATGGTTTCAGCTTAGTTTATTTGATCTAAGACTTCAGTGCACGGTTGCAGGGATCAGCTGACACAGATCGCTGGCACAGGCTGATTAGTTATTTAATGGTTTCAACTTAGTTTATTTTATCTAAAACTTCAGTGCACGGTCGCAGTGATCAGCTGACACAGATCGCTGGTTAGTTATTTAATGGTTTCAGCTTTGTTTATTTGATCTAAAACTTCAGTCCACGTTCGCAGGGATCAGCTGACACAGATCGCTGGCACAGGCTGGTTAGTTATTTAATGATTTCAGGTTAATTTATTTGATCTAAGACTTCAGGGCATGATCGCAAAGATCAGCTGACACAGATCGCTGGCACAGGCTGGTTAGTTATTTAATGGTTTCAGCTTAGTTTATCTAAAACTTCAGTGCACGATTGCAGGGATCAGCTGACACAGATCGCTGGCACAGGCTGGTTAGTTATTTAATGGTTTCAGCTTAGTTTATTTGATCTAAAACTTCAGTGCACGATTGCAGGGATCAGCTGAAACAGATCGCTGGTACAGGCTGGTTAGTTATTTAATGGTTTCAGCTTAGTTTATCTAAAACTTCAGTGCACGGTTGCAGGGATCAGCTGAAACAGATCGCTGGTACAGGCTGGTTAGTCATTTAATGGTTTCAGGTTAGTTTATTTGATCTAAGACTTCAGTGCACGTTCGCAAAGATCAGCTGAAACAGATCACTGGCACAGATCCCTTGCACAGGCTGGTTAGTTATTTAATGGTTTCAACTTAGTTTATTTTATCTTAAACTTCAGTGCACGGTCGCAGGGATCAGCTGACACAGATCGCTGGTTAGTTATTTAATGGTTTCAGCTTAGATTATTTTATCTAAAACTTCAGTGCACGGTCGCAGGGATCAGCTGACACAGATCGCTGGCACAGGCTGGTTAGTTATTTAATGGTTTCAACTTAGTTTATTTTATCTAAAACTTCAGTGCACGGTCGCAGTGATCAGCTGACACAGATCGCTGGTTAGTTATTTAATGGTTTCAGCTTTGTTTATTTGATCTAAAACTTCAGTCCACGTTCGCAGGGATCAGCTGACACAGAGCGCTGGCACAGGCTGGTTAGTTATTTAATGGTTTCAGCTTAGTTTATTTGATCTAAGACTTCAGTGCACGTTCGCAAAGATCAGCTGAAACAGATTGCTGGCACAGGCTGGTTAGTCATTTAATTGTTTCAGCTTAGTTTATCTAAAACTTCAGTGCACAGTTGCAGGGATCAGCTGACACAGATCCCTGGCACAGGCTGGTTAGTTATTTAATGGTTTCAGCTTAGTTTATCTAAAACTTCAGTGCACGGTTGCAGGGATCAGCTGACACAGATCGCTCGCACAGGCTGGTTAGTTATTTAATGGTTTCAGCTTAGTTTATTTTCTCTAAAACTTCAGTGCACGGTCGCAGGGATCCGCTGACACAGATCGCTGGCACAGGCTGGTTAGTTATTTAATGGTTTCAGCTTAGTTTATCTAAAACTTCAGTGCACAGTTGCAGGGATCAGCTGACACAGATCCCTGGCACAGGCTGGTTAGTTATTTAATGGTTTCAGCTTAGTTTATCTAAAACTTCAGTGCACGGTTGCAGGGATCAGCTGACACAGATCGCTCGCACAGGCTGGTTAGTTATTTAATGGTTTCAGGTTAGTTTATTTGATCTAAAACTTCAGTCCACGTTCGCAGGGATCAGCTGACACAAATCGCTGGCACAGGCTGGTTAGTTATTTAATGGTTTCAGCCAAGTTTATCTAAAACTTCAGTGCACGGTTGCAGGGATCAGTTGGCACAGATCGCTGGCACAGGCTGGTTAGTTATTTAATGGTTTCAGCTTAGTTTATTTTCTCTAAAAATTCAGTGCACGGTTGCAGGGATCAGTTGACAAAGATTCCTGGCACAGGCTGGTTAGTTATTTAATGGTTTCAGCTTAGTTTATTTTCTCTAAAAATTCAGTGCACGGTTGCAGGGATCAGTTGACAAAGATTCCTGGCACAGGCTGGTTAGTTATTTAATGGTTTCAGCTTAGTTTATTTGATCTAAAACTTCAGTGCACTGTCGCAGGGATCCGCTGACACAGATCGCTGGCACAGGCTGGTTAGTTATTTAATGGTTTCAGCTTAGTTTATTTGATCTACAACTTCAGTGCACGGTCGCAGGGATCAGCTGACACAGATCGCTGGCACAGGCTGGTTAGTTATTTAATGGTTTCAGCTTAGTTTATTTGATCTAAAACTTCAGTGCACGGTTGCAGGGATCAGCTGACACAGATCGCTGTCACAGGCTGGTTAGTTATTTAAATGGTTTCAGGTTAGTTTATTTGATCTAAGACTTCAGTGCATGGTCGCAAAGATCAGCTGACACAGATCCCTGACACACGCTGGTTAGTTATTTAATGGTTTCAGCTTACTTTATTTTCTGTAAAACTTCAGTGCACAGTTGCAGGGATCAGCTGACACAGATCGCTGGTTAGTTATTTAATGGTTTCAGCTTAGTTTATTTGATCTACAACTTCAGTCCACGTTCGCAGGGATCAGCTGACACAGATCTCTGGCACAGGCTGGTTGGTTATTTAATGGTTTCAGCTTAGTTTATTTGATCTACAACTTCAGTGCATGGTCGCAAAGATCAGCTGACACAGATCGCTGGCACAGGCTGGTTAGTTATTTAATGGTTTCAGCTTAGTTTATTTGATCTAAAACTTCAGTGCACGATTGCAGGGATCAGCTGAAACAGATCGCTGGTACAGGCTGGTTAGTTATTTAATGGTTTCAGCCAAGTTTATCTAAATCTTCAGTGCACGGTCGCAGGGATCAGCTGACACAGATCGCTGGTTAGTTATTTAATGGTTTCAGCTTAGTTTATTTGATCTAAAACTTCAGTGCACGGTCGCAGGGATCAGCTGACACAGATCGCTGGCACAGGCTGGTTAGTTATTTAAATGGTTCCAGGTTAGTTTAATTGATCTAAGACTTCAGTGCACGGTTGCAGGGATCAGCTGACACAGATCGCTGGCACAGGCTGGTTAGTTATTTCGTGGTTTCAGCTTAGTTTATTTGATCTAAAACTTCAGTGCACGGTCGCAGGGATCAGCTGACACAGATCGCTGGCACAGGCTGGTTAGTTATTTAATGGTTTCAGCTTAGTTTATTTGATCTAAAACTTCAGTGCACGGTTGCAGGGATCAGCTGACACAGATCGCTGTCACAGGCTGGTTAGTTATTTAATGGTTTCAGCTTAGTTTATTTGATCTAAAACTTCAGTGCACGGTTGCAGGGATCAGCTGACACAGATCGCTGGCACAGGCTGGTTAGTTATTTAATTGTTTCAGCTTAGTTTATCTAAAACTTCAGTGCAAGGTTGCAGGGATCAGCTGACACAGATCGCTCGCACAGGCTGGTTAGTTATTTAATGGTTTCAACTTAGTTTATTTGATCTAAAACTTCAGTGCACGGTTGCAGGGATCAGCTGACACAGATCGCTGTCACAGGCTGGTTAGTTATTTAATGGTTTCAGCTTAGTTTATTTGATCTAAAACTTCAGTGCACGGTTGCAGGGATCAGCTGACACAGATCGCTGTCACAGGCTGGTTAGTTATTTAATGGTTTCAGCTTAGTTTATTTGATCTAAAACTTCAGTGCATGGTCGCAAAGATCAGCTGACACAGATCCCTGGCACAGGCTGGTTAGTTATTTAATGGTTTCAGCTTACTTTATTTTCTGTAAAACTTCAGTGCACAGTTGCAGGGATCCGCTGACACAGATCGCTGGTTAGTTATTTAATGGTTTCAGCTTAGTTTATTTGATCTAAAACTTCAGTGCACGGTTGCAGGGATCAGCTGACACAGATCCCTGGCACAGGCTGGTTAGTTATTTAATGGTTTTAGCTTAGTTTATTTGATCTAAAACTTCAGTGCACGGTTGCAGGGATCAGCTGACACAGATCGCTGGTTAGTTATTTAATGGTTTCAGCTTAGATTATTTTATCTAAAACTTCAGTGCACGGTCGCAGGGATCCGCTGACACAGATCGCTGGTTAGTTATTTAATGGTTTCAGCTTAGATTATTTTATCTAAAACTTCAGTGCACGGTCGCAGGGATCCGCTGACACAGATCGCTGGTTAGTTATTTAATGGTTTCAGCTTAGATTATTTTATCTAAAACTTCAGTGCACGGTTGCAGGGATCAGCTGACACAGATCGCTGGGACAGGCTGGTTAGTTATTTAATGGTTTCAGCTTAGTTTATTTGATCTAAAACGTCAGTGCACGGTTGCAGGGATCAGCTGACACAGATCCCTGGCACAGGCTGGTTAGTTATTTAATGGTTTCAGCTTAGTTTATTTGATCTAAAACTTCAGTGCACGGTTGCAGGGATCAGCTGACACAGATCCCTGGCACAGGCTGGTTAGTTATTTAATGGTTTCAGCTTAGTTTATTTGATCTAAAACTTCAGTGCACGATTGCAGGGATCAGCTGAAACAGATCGCTGGTACAGGCTGGTTAGTTATTTAATGGTTTCAGGTTAGTTTATTTGATCTAAGACTTCAGTGCACGTTCGCAAAGATCAGCTGAAACAGATCGCTGGCACAGATCCCTTGCACAGGCTGGTTAGTTATTTAATGGTTTCAGCTTTGTTTATTTGATCTAAAACTTCAGTCCACGTTCGCAGGGATCAGCTGACACAGATCGCTGGCACAGGCTGGTTAGTTATTTAATGGTTTCAGCTTAGTTTATTTGATCTAAGACTTCAGTGCACGGTTGCAGGGATCAGCTGACACAGATCGCTGGCACAGGCTGGTTAGTTATTTAATGGTTTCAACTTAGTTTATTTTATCTAAAACTTCAGTGCACGGTCGCAGTGATCAGCTGACACAGATCGCTGGTTAGTTATTTAATGGTTTCAGCTTTGTTTATTTGATCTAAAACTTCAGTCCACGTTCGCAGGGATCAGCTGACACAGATCGCTGGCACAGGCTGGTTAGTTATTTAATGATTTCAGGTTAATTTATTTGATCTAAGACTTCAGGGCATGATCGCAAAGATCAGCTGACACAGATCGCTGGCACAGGCTGGTTAGTTATTTAATGGTTTCAGCTTAGTTTATCTAAAACTTCAGTGCACGATTGCAGGGATCAGCTGACACAGATCGCTGGCACAGGCTGGTTAGTTATTTAATGGTTTCAGCTTAGTTTATTTGATCTAAAACTTCAGTGCACGATTGCAGGGATCAGCTGAAACAGATCGCTGGTACAGGCTGGTTAGTTATTTAATGGTTTCAGCTTAGTTTATCTAAAACTTCAGTGCACGGTTGCAGGGATCAGCTGAAACAGATCGCTGGTACAGGCTGGTTAGTCATTTAATGGTTTCAGGTTAGTTTATTTGATCTAAGACTTCAGTGCACGTTCGCAAAGATCAGCTGAAACAGATCACTGGCACAGATCCCTTGCACAGGCTGGTTAGTTATTTAATGGTTTCAACTTAGTTTATTTTATCTTAAACTTCAGTGCACGGTCGCAGGGATCACCTGACACAGATCGCTGGTTAGTTATTTAATGGTTTCAGCTTAGATTATTTTATCTAAAACTTCAGTGCACGGTCGCAGGGATCAGCTGACACAGATCGCTGGCACAGGCTGGTTAGTTATTTAATGGTTTCAACTTAGTTTATTTTATCTAAAACTTCAGTGCACGGTCGCAGTGATCAGCTGACACAGATCGCTGGTTAGTTATTTAATGGTTTCAGCTTTGTTTATTTGATCTAAAACTTCAGTCTACGTTCGCAGGGATCAGCTGACACAGATCGCTGGCACAGGCTGGTTAGTTATTTAATGGTTTCAGCTTAGTTTATTTGATCTAAGACTTCAGTGCACGGTTGCAGGGATCAGCTGACACAGATCGCTGGCACAGGCTGGTTAGTTATTTCGTGGATTCAGCTTAGTTTATTTTGATCTAAGACTTCAGTGCACGTTCGCAAAGATCAGCTGAAACAGATTGCTGGCACAGGCTGGTTAGTCATTTAATTGTTTCAGCTTAGTTTATCTAAAACTTCAGTGCACAGTTGCAGGGATCAGCTGACACAGATCCCTGGCACAGGCTGGTTAGTTATTTAATGGTTTCAGCTTAGTTTATCTAAAACTTCAGTGCACGGTTGCAGGGATCAGCTGACACAGATCGCTCGCACAGGCTGGTTAGTTATTTAATGGTTTCAGCTTAGTTTATTTTCTCTAAAACTTCAGTGCACGGTCGCAGGGATCCGCTGACACAGATCGCTGGCACAGGCTGGTTAGTTATTTAATGGTTTCAGCTTAGTTTATCTAAAACTTCAGTGCACAGTTGCAGGGATCAGCTGACACAGATCCCTGGCACAGGCTGGTTAGTTATTTAATGGTTTCAGCTTAGTTTATCTAAAACTTCAGTGCACGGTTGCAGGGATCAGCTGACACAGATCGCTCGCACAGGCTGGTTAGTTATTTAATGGTTTCAGGTTAGTTTATTTGATCTAAAACTTCAGTCCACGTTCGCAGGGATCAGCTGACACAAATCGCTGGCACAGGCTGGTTAGTTATTTAATGGTTTCAGCCAAGTTTATCTAAAACTTCAGTGCACGGTTGCAGGGATCAGTTGGCACAGATCGCTGGCACAGGCTGGTTAGTTATTTAATGGTTTCAGCTTAGTTTATTTTCTGTAAAACTTCAGTGCACAGTTGCAGGGATCAGCTAACACAGATCCCTGACACACGCTGGTTAGTTATTTAATGGTTTCAACTTAGTTTATTTTCTCTAAAAATTCAGTGCACGGTTGCAGGGATCAGTTGACAAAGATTCCTGGCACAGGCTGGTTAGTTATTTAATGGTTTCAGCTTAGTTTATTTGATCTAAAACTTCAGTGCACGGTCGCAGGGATCAGCTGACACAGATCGCTGGCACAGGCTGGTTAGTTATTTAATGGTTTCAGGTTAGTTTATTTGATCTAAAACTTCAGTGCACGGTTGCAGGGATCAGCTGACACAGATCGCTGTCACAGGCTGGTTAGTTATTTAAATGGTTTCAGGTTAGTTTATTTGATCTAAGACTTCAGTGCATGGTCGCAAAGATCAGCTGACACAGATCCCTGACACACGCTGGTTAGTTATTTAATGGTTTCAGCTTACTTTATTTTCTGTAAAACTTCAGTGCACAGTTGCAGGGATCAGCTGACACAGATCGCTGGTTAGTTATTTAATGGTTTCAGCTTAGTTTATTTGATCTACAACTTCAGTCCACGTTCGCAGGGATCAGCTGACACAGATCTCTGGCACAGGCTGGTTGGTTATTTAATGGTTTCAGCTTAGTTTATTTGATCTACAACTTCAGTGCATGGTCGCAAAGATCAGCTGACACAGATCGCTGGCACAGGCTGGTTAGTTATTTAATGGTCTCAGCTTAGTTTATTTGATCTAAAACTTCAGTGCACGATTGCAGGGATCAGCTGAAACAGATCGCTGGTACAGGCTGGTTAGTTATTTAATGGTTTCAGCCAAGTTTATCTAAATCTTCAGTGCACGGTCGCAGGGATCAGCTGACACAGATCGCTGGTTAGTTATTTAATGGTTTCAGCTTAGTTTATTTGATCTAAAACTTCAGTGCACGGTCGCAGGGATCAGCTGACACAGATCGCTGGCACAGGCTGGTTAGTTATTTAAATGGTTTCAGGTTAGTTTAATTGATCTAAGACTTCAGTGCACGGTTGCAGGGATCAGCTGACACAGATCGCTGGCACAGGCTGGTTAGTTATTTCGTGGTTTCAGCTTAGTTTATTTGATCTAAAACTTCAGTGCACGGTCGCAGGGATCAGCTGACACAGATCGCTGGCACAGGCTGGTTAGTTATTTAATGGTTTCAGCTTAGTTTATTTGATCTAAAACTTCAGTGCACGGTTGCAGGGATCAGCTGACACAGATCGCTGTCACAGGCTGGTTAGTTATTTAATGGTTTCAGCTTAGTTTATTTGATCTAAAACTTCAGTGCACGGTTGCAGGGATCAGCTGACACAGATCGCTGGCACAGGCTGGTTAGTTATTTAATTGTTTCAGCTTAGTTTATCTAAAACTTCAGTGCAAGGTTGCAGGGATCAGCTGACACAGATCGCTCGCACAGGCTGGTTAGTTATTTAATGGTTTCAACTTAGTTTATTTGATCTAAAACTTCAGTGCACGGTTGCAGGGATCAGCTGACACAGATCGCTGTCACAGGCTGGTTAGTTATTTAATGGTTTCAGCTTAGTTTATTTGATCTAAAACTTCAGTGCACGGTTGCAGGGATCAGCTGACACAGATCGCTGTCACAGGCTGGTTAGTTATTTAATGGTTTCAGCTTAGTTTATTTGATCTAAAACTTCAGTGCATGGTCGCAAAGATCAGCTGACACAGATCCCTGGCACAGGCTGGTTAGTTATTTAATGGTTTCAGCTTACTTTATTTTCTGTAAAACTTCAGTGCACAGTTGCAGGGATCCGCTGACACAGATCGCTGGTTAGTTATTTAATGGTTTCAGCTTAGTTTATTTTATCTAAATCTTCAGTGCACGGTCGCAGGGATCAGCTGACACAGATCGCTGGTTAGTTATTTAATGGTTTCAGCTTTGTTTATTTGATCTAAAACTTCAGTCCACGTTCGCAGGGATCAGCTGACACAGATCGCTGGCACAGGCTGGTTAGTTATTTAATGGTTTCAGCTTAGTTTATTTGATCTAAAACTTCAGTGCACGGTTGCAGGGATCAGCTGACATAGATCGCTGGCACAGGCTGGTTAGTTATTTAATGGTTTCAGCTTAGTTTATTTGATCTAAGACTTCAGTGCACGGTTGCAGAGATCAGCTGACACAGATCGCTGGCACAGGCTGGTTAGTTATTTAATGGTTTCAGATTAGTTTATCTAAAACTTCAGTGCACAGTTGCAGGGATCAGCTGACACAGATCCCTGGCACAGGCTGGTTAGTTATTTAATGGTTTCAGCCAAGTTTATCTAAAACTTCAGTGCGCGGTTGCAGGGATCAGCTGACACAGATCCCTTGCACAGGCTGGTTAGTTATTTAATGGTTTCAACTTAGTTTATTTTATCTAAAACTTCAGTGCACGGTCGCAGGGATCCGCTGACACAGATCGCTGTCACAGGCTGGTTAGTTATTTAAATGGTTTCAGGTTAGTTTATTTGATCTAAGACTTCAGTGCATGGTCGCAAAGATCAGCTGACACAGATCCCTGGCACAGGCTGGTTAGTTATTTAATGGTTTCAACTTAGTTTATTTTCTCTAAAACTTCAGTGCACGGTTGCAGGGATCAGCTGACACAGATCTCTGGCACAGCCTGGTTGGTTATTTAATGGTTTCAGCTTAGTTTATTTGATCTAAAACTTCAGTGCACGGTTGCAGGGATCAGCTGACACAGATCGCTCGCACAGGCTGGTTAGTTATTTAATGGTTTCAGGTTAGTTTATTTGATCTAAGACTTCAGTGCATGGTCACAAAGATCAGCTGACACAGATCGCTCGCACAGGCTGGTTAGTTATTTAATGGTTTCAACTTAGTTTATTTGATCTAAAACTTCAGTGCACGGTTGCAGGGATCAGCTGACACAGATCGCTGTCACAGGCTGGTTATTTATTTAAATGGTTTCAGGTTAGTTTATTTGATCTAAGACTTCAGTGCATGGTCGCAAAGATCAGCTGACACAGATCCCTGGCACAGGCTGGTTAGTTATTTAATGGTTTCAGCTTACTTTATTTTCTGTAAAACTTCAGTGCACAGTTGCAGGGATCAGCTGACACAGATCGCTGGTTAGTTATTTAATGGTTTCAGCTTAGTTTATTTTATCTAAATCTTCAGTGCACGGTCGCAGGGATCAGCTGACACAGATCGCTGGTTAGTTATTTAATGGTTTCAGCTTTGTTTATTTGATCTAAAACTTCAGTCCACGTTCGCAGGGATCAGCTGACACAGATCGCTGGCACAGGCTGGTTAGTTATTTAATGGTTTCAGCTTTGTTTATTTGATCTAAAACTTCAGTCCACGTTCGCAGGGATCAGCTGACATAGATCGCTGGCACAGGCTGGTTAGTTATTTAATGGTTTCAGCTTAGTTTATTTGATCTAAGACTTCAGTGCACGGTTGCAGAGATCAGCTGACACAGATCGCTGGCACAGGCTGGTTAGTTATTTAATGGTTTCAGATTAGTTTATCTAAAACTTCAGTGCACAGTTGCAGGGATCAGCTGACACAGATCCCTGGCACAGGCTGGTTAGTTATTTAATGGTTTCAGCTTAGTTTATCTAAAACTTCAGTGCACGATTGCAGGGATCAGCTGAAACAGATCGCTGGTACAGGCTGGTTAGTTATTTAATGGTTTCAGCCAAGTTTATCTAAAACTTCAGTGCACGATTGCAGGGATCAGCTGACACAGATCCCTTGCACAGGCTGGTTAGTTATTTAATGGTTTCAACTTAGTTTATTTTATCTAAAACTTCAGTGCACGGTCGCAGGGATCCGCTGACACAGATCGCTGGCACAGGCTGGTTAGTTATTTAATGGTTTCAGCTTAGTTTATTTGATCTAAAACTTCAGTGCACGCTTGCAGGGATCAGCTGACACAGATCGCTGTCACAGGCTGGTTAGTTATTTAAATGGTTTCAGGTTAGTTTATTTGATCTAAGACTTCAGTGCATGGTCGCAAAGATCAGCTGACACAGATCCCTGGCACAGGCTGGTTAGTTATTTAATGGTTTCAACTTAGTTTATTTTCTCTAAAACTTCAGTGCACGGTTGCAGGGATCAGCTGACACAGATCTCTGGCACAGCCTGGTTGGTTATTTAATGGTTTCAGCTTAGTTTATTTGATCTAAAACTTCAGTGCACGGTTGCAGGGATCAGCTGACACAGATCGCTCGCACAGGCTGGTTAGTTATTTAATGGTTTCAGGTTAGTTTATTTGATCTAAGACTTCAGTGCATGGTCGCAAAGATCAGCTGACACAGATCCCTGGCACAGCCTGGTTGGTTATTTAATGGTTTCAGCTTAGTTTATTTGATCTAAAACTTCAGTGCACGGTTGAAGGGATCAGCTAACACAGATCCCTGACACACGCTGGTTAGTTATTTAATGGTTTCAACTTAGTTTATTTTCTCTAAAAATTCAGTGCACGGTTGCAGGGATCAGTTGACAAAGATTCCTGGCACAGGCTGGTTAGTTATTTAATGGTTTCAACTTAGTTTATTTTCTCTAAAACTTCAGTGCACGGTTGCAGGGATCAGCTGACACAGATCGCTGGCACAGGCTGGTTAGTTGTTTAGTGGTTTCAGCTTAGTTTATTTGATCTAAAACTTCAGTGCACGGTTGCAGGGATCAGCTGACACAGATCGCTGGCACAGGCTGGTTGGTTATTTAATGGTTTCAGGTTAGTTTATTTGATCTAAGACTTCAGTGCACGTTCGCAAAGATCAGCTGAAACAGATCGCTGGCACAGATCCCTTGCACAGGCTGGTTAGTTATTTAATGGTTTCAACTTAGTTTATTTTATCTTAAACTTCAGTGCACGGTCGCAGGGATCCGCTGACACAGATCGCTGGTTAGTTATTTAATGGTTTCAGCTTAGTTTATTTTATCTAAAACTTCAGTGCACGGTCGCAGGGATCAGCTGACCCAGATCGCTGGCACAGGCTGGTTAGTTATTTAATGGTTTCAACTTAGTTTATTTTATCTAAAACTTCAGTGCACTGTCGCAGTGATCAGCTGACACAGATCGCTGGTTAGTTATTTAATGGTTTCAGCTTGTTTATTTGATCTAAAACTTCAGTCCACGTTCGCAGGGATCAGCTGACACAGATCTCTGGCACAGGCTGGTTGGTTATTTAATGGTTTCAGCTTAGTTTATTTGATCTAAAACTTCAGTGCACGGTTGCAGGGATCAGCTGACACAGATCGCTGGCACAGGCTGGTTAGTTATTTAATGGTTTCAGCTTAGTTTATTTGATCTAAAACTTCAGTGCACGGTTGCAGGGATCAGCTGACACAGATCGCTGTCACAGGCTGGTTAGTTATTTAAATGGTTTCAACTTAGTTTATCATAAAAAACTTCAGTGCACGGTTGCAGGAATCAGCTGAAACAGATCGCTGGCACAGGCTGGTTAGTTATTTAATGGTTTCAGCTTAGTTTATCTAAAACTTCAGTGCACGGTTGCAGGGATCAGCTGACACAGATCGCTGGCACAGGCTGGTTAGTTATTTAATGGTTTCAGCTTAGTTTATCTAAAACTTCAGTGCACGGTTGCAGGGATCAGATGAAACAGATCGCTGGCACAGGCTGGCTAGTTATTTAATGGTTTCAGCTTAGTTTATCTAAAACTTCAGTGCACGGTTGCAGGGATCAGCTGACACAGATCCCTGGCACAGGCTGGCTAGTTATTTAATGGTTTCAGCTTAGTTTATCTAAAACTTCAGTGCACGGTTGCAGGAATCAGCTGACACAGATCGCTGGCACAGGCTGGTTAGTTATTTAATGGTTTCGGTTTGGTTTATTTTATCTAAAACTTCAGTGCACGGTTGCAGGGATCAGCTGACACAGATCGCTGGCACAGGCTGGTTAGTTATTTAATGGTTTCAGCTTAGTTTATCTAAAACTTCAGTGCACGGTTGCAGGGATCAGCTGAAACAGATCGCTGGTACAGGCTGGTTAGTTATTTAATGGTTTCAGCCAAGTTTATCTAAAACTTCAGTGCACGGTTGCAGGGATCAGCTGACACAGATCCCTGGCACAGGCTGGCTAGTTATTTAATGGTTTCAGCTTAGTTTATCTAAAACTTCAGTGCACGGTTGCAGGAATCAGCTGACACAGATCGCTGGCACAGGCTGGTTAGTTATTTAATGGTTTCGGTTTGGTTTATTTTCTCTAAAACTTCAGTGCACGGTTGCAGGGATCAGCTGACACAGATCCCTGGCACAGGCTGGTTAGTTATTTAATGGTTTTAACTTAGTTTATTTGATCTAAAACTTCAGTGCACGATTGCAGGGATCAGCTGAAACAGATCGCTGGTACAGGCTGGTTAGTTATTTAATGGTTTCAGCCAAGTTTATCTAAAACTTCAGTGCGCGGTTGCAGGGATCAGCTGACACAGATCCCTTGCACAGGCTGGTTAGTTATTTAATGGTTTCAACTTAGTTTATTTGATCTAAAACTTCAGTGCACGGTTGCAGGGATCAGCTGACACAGATCGCTGTCACAGGCTGGTTAGTTATTTAATGGTTTCAACTTAGTTTATTTTCTCTAAAACTTCAGTGCACGGTTGCAGGGATCAGCTGACACAGATCGCTGGCACAGGCTGGTTAGTTATTTAATGGTTTCAGCTTAGTTTATTTGATCTAAAACTTCAGTGCACGGTTGCAGGGATCAGCTGACACAGATCGCTGGCACAGGCTGGTTAGTTATTTAATGGTTTCAGGTTAGTTTATTTGATCTAAGACTTCAGTGCATGGTCGCAAAGATCAGCTGACACAGATCCCTGGCACAGGCTGGTTAGTTATTTAATTGTTTCAGCTCACTTTATTTTCTGTAAAACTTCAGTGCACATTTGCAGGGATCAGCTAACACAGATCCCTGACACACGCTGGTTAGTTATTTAATGGTTTCAACTTAGTTTATTTTCTCTAAAAATTCAGTGCACGGTTGCAGGGATCAGTTGACAAAGATCTCTGGCACAGGCTGGTTAGTTATTTAATGGTTTCAACTTAGTTTATTTTCTCTAAAACTTCAGTGCACGGTTGCAGGGATCAGTTGACACAGATCTCTGGCACAGGCTGGTTGGTTATTTAATGGTTTCAGCTTAGTTTATTTGATCTAAGACTTCAGTGCACGTTCGCAAAGATCAGCTGAAACAGATCGCTGGCACAGATCCCTTGCACAGGCTGGTTAGTTATTTAATGGTTTCAACTTAGTTTATTTTATCTTAAACTTCAGTGCACGGTCGCAGGGATCCGCTGACACAGATCGCTGGTTAGTTATTTAATGGTTTCAGCTTAGTTTATTTTATCTAAAACTTCAGTGCACGGTCGCAGGGATCAGCTGACACAGATCGCTGGTTAGTTATTTAATGGTTTCAGCTTTGTTTATTTGATCTAAAACTTCAGTGCACGGTCGCAGGGATCAGCTGACACAGATCGCTGGTTAGTTATTTAATGGTTTCAGCTTTGTTTATTTGATCTAAAACTTCAGTGCACGGTCGCAGGGATCAGCTGACCCAGATCGCTGGCACAGGCTGGTTAGTTATTTAATGGTTTCAGCTTAGTTTATTTGATCTAAGACGTAAGTGCACGGTTGCAGGGATCAGCTGACACAGATCGCTGGCACAGGCTGGTTAGTTATTTAATGGTTTCGGTTTGGTTTATTTTATCTAAAACTTCAGTGCACGGTTGCAGGGATCAGCTGACAGAGATCGCTGGCACAGGCTGGTTAGTTATTTAATGGTTTCAGCTTAGTTTATCTAAAACTTCAGTGCACGGTTGCAGGGATCAGATGAAACAGATCGCTGGCACAGGCTGGCTAGTTATTTAATGGTTTCAGCCAAGTTTATCTAAAACTTCAGTGCACGGTTGCAGGGATCAGCTGACACAGATCCCTGGCACAGGCTGGTTAGTTATTTAATGGTTTTAACTTAGTTTATTTGATCTAAAACTTCAGTGCACGATTGCAGGGATCAGCTGAAACAGATCGCTGGTACAGGCTGGTTAGTTATTTAATGGTTTCAGCCAAGTTTATCTAAAACTTCAGTGCGCGGTTGCAGGGATCAGCTGACACAGATCCCTTGCACAGGCTGGTTAGTTATTTAATGGTTTCAACTTAGTTTATTTGATCTAAAACTTCAGTGCACGGTTGCAGGGATCAGCTGACACAGATCGCTGGTTAGTTATTTAATGGTTTCAGCTTTGTTTATTTGATCTACAACTTCAGTCCACGTTCGCAGGGATCAGCTGACACAGATCTCTGGCACAGGCTGGTTGGTTATTTAATGGTTTCAGCTTAGTTTATTTGATCTAAAACTTCAGTGCACGGTTGCAGGGATCAGCTGACACAGATCGCTGGCACAGGCTGGTTAGTTATTTAATTGTTTCAGCTCACTTTATTTTCTGTAAAACTTCAGTGCACATTTGCAGGGATCAGCTAACACAGATCCCTGACACACGCTGGTTAGTTATTTAATGGTTTCAACTTAGTTTATTTTCTCTAAAAATTCAGTGCACGGTTGCAGGGATCAGCTGACACAGATCGCTGGCACAGGCTGGTTAGTTATTTAGTGGTTTCAGCTTAGTTTATTTGATCTAAAACTTCAGTCCACGTCCGCAGGGATCAGCTGACACAGATCTCTGGCACAGCCTGGTTGGTTATTTAAGGGTTTCAGCTTAGTTTATTTGATCTAAAACTTCAGTGCACGGTTGCAGGGATCAGCTGACACAGATCGCTCGCACAGGCTGGTTGGTTATTTAATGGTTTCAGGTTAGTTTATTTGATCTAAGACTTCAGTGCACGTTCGCAAAGATCAGCTGAAACAGATCGCTGGCACAGATCCCTTGCACAGGCTGGTTAGTTATTTAATGGTTTCAACTTAGTTTATTTTATCTTAAACTTCAGTGCACGGTCGCAGGGATCCGCTGACACAGATCGCTGGTTAGTTATTTAATGGTTTCAGCTTAGTTTATTTTATCTAAAACTTCAGTGCACGGTCGCAGGGATCAGCTGACACAGATCGCTGGTTAGTTATTTAATGGTTTCAGCTTTGTTTATTTGATCTAAAACTTCAGTGCACGGTCGCAGGGATCAGCTGACACAGATCGCTGGTTAGTTATTTAATGGTTTCAGCTTTGTTTATTTGATCTAAAACTTCAGTGCACGGTCGCAGGGATCAGCTGACCCAGATCGCTGGCACAGGCTGGTTAGTTATTTAATGGTTTCAGCTTAGTTTATTTGATCTAAGACGTAAGTGCACGGTTGCAGGGATCAGCTGACACAGATCGCTGGCACAGGCTGGTTAGTTATTTAATGGTTTCATTTTAGTTTATTTTGATCTAAGACTTCAGTGCACATTCGCAAAGATCAGCTGAAACAGATCGCTGGCACAGGCTGGTTAGTTATTTAATTGTTTCAGCTTAGTTTATCTAAAACTTCAGTGCACGGTTGCAGGGATCAGCTGACACAGATCCCTGGCACAGGCTGGTTAGTTATTTAATGGTTTTAACTTAGTTTATTTGATCTAAAACTTCAGTGCACGATTGCAGGGATCAGCTGAAACAGATCGCTGGTACAGGCTGGTTAGTTATTTAATGGTTTCAGCCAAGTTTATCTAAAACTTCAGTGTGCGGTTGCAGGGATCAGCTGACACAGATCGCTCGCACAGGCTGGTTAGTTATTTAAATGGTTTCAGGTTAGTTTATTTGATCTAAGACTTCAGTGCATGGTCGCAAAGATCAGCTGACACAGATCCCTGACACACGCTGGTTAGTTATTTAATGGTTTCAACTTAGTTTATTTTCTCTAAAACTTCAGTGCACGGTTGCAGGGATCAGCTGACACAGATCGCTGGCACAGGCTGGTTAGTTATTTAGTGGTTTCAGCTTAGTTTATTTGATCTAAAACTTCAGTGCACGGTCGCAGTGATCAGCTGACACAGATCGCTGGTTAGTTATTTAATGGTTTCAGCTTTGTTTATTTGATCTACAACTTCAGTCCACGTTCGCAGGGATCAGCTGACACAGATCTCTGGCACAGCCTGGTTGGTTATTTAATGGTTTCAGCTTAGTTTATTTGATCTAAAACTTCAGTGCACGGTTGCAGGGATCAGCTGACACAGATCGCTCGCACAGGCTGGTTAGTTATTTAATGGTTTCAGCTTAGTTTATTTTATCTAAAACTTCAGTGCATGGTCGCAAAGATCAGCTGACACAGATCGCTGGCACAGGCTGGTTAGTTATTTAATGGTTTCAGCTTAGTTTATTTTATCTAAAACTTCAGTGCACGGTTGCAGGGATCAGCTGACACAGATCGCTGGCACAGGCTGGTTAGTTATTTAATGGTTTCAGCTTAGTTTATTTTATCTAAAACTTCAGTCCACGTTCGCAGGGATCAGCTGACACAGATCGCTGGCACAGGCTGGTTAGTTATTTAATGGTTTCAGCTTAGTTTATTTTATCTAAAACTTCAGTGCACGGTTGCAGGGATCAGCTGACACAGATCGCTGGCACAGGCTGGTTAGTTATTTTGTGGTTTCAGCTTAGTTTTTTTGATCTAAAACTTCAGTGCACGGTCGCAGGGATCAGCTGAAACAGATCGCTGGCACAGGCTGGTCAGTTATTTAATGGTTTCAGGTTAGTTTATCTAAAACTTCAGTGCACGGTTGCAGGGATCAGCTGACACAGATCGCTGGCACAGGCTGGTTAGTTATTTAATGGTTTCGGTTTGGTTTATTTTATCTAAAACTTCAGTGCACGGTTGCAGGGATCAGCTGACACAGATCGCTGACACAGGCTGGTTAGTTATTTAATGGTTTCAGCTTAGTTTATCTAAAACTTCAGTGCACGGTTGCAGGGATCAGCTGACACAGATCGCTGGCACAGGCTGGTTAGTTATTTAATGGTTTAGGTTTGGTTTATTTAATCTAAAACTTCAGTGCACGGTTGCAGGGATCAGCTGACACAGAATCGCTGGTACAGACTGGTTAGTTATTTAATGGTTTCAGCTTAGTTTATCTAAAACTTCAGTGCACGGTTGCAGGGATCAGCTGACACAGATCGCTGGCACAGGCTGGTTAGTTATTTAATGGTTTCAGCTTAGTTTATCTAAAACTTCAGTGCACGGTTGCAGGGATCAGATGAAACAGATCGCTGGCACAGGCTGGCTAGTTATTTAATGGTTTCAGCTTAGTTTATCTAAAACTTCAGTGCACGGTTGCAGGGATCAGCTGACACAGATCCCTGGCACAGGCTGGTTAGTTATTTAATGGTTTTAACTTAGTTTATTTTATCTAAAACTTCAGTGCACGATTGCAGGGATCAGCTGAAACAGATCGCTGGTACAGGCTGGTTAGTTATTTAATGGTTTTAACTTAGTTTATTTTATCTAAAACTTCAGTGCACGCTTGCAGGGATCAGCTGACACAGATCGCTGGCACAGGCTGGTTGGTTATTTAATGGTTTCAGGTTAGTTTATTTGATCTAAGACTTCAGTGCACGTTCGCAAAGATCAGCTGAAACAGATCGCTGGCACAGATCCCTTGCACAGGCTGGTTAGTTATTTAATGGTTTCAACTTAGTTTATTTTATCTTAAACTTCAGTGCACGGTCGCAGGGATCAGCTGACACAGATCGCTGGTTAGTTATTTAATGGTTTCAGCTTAGTTTATTTTATCTAAAACTTCAGTGCACGGTTGCAGGGATCAGCTGACACAGATCGCTGGTTAGTTATTTAATGGTTTCAGCTTAGTTTATCTAAAACTTCAGTGCACGGTTGCAGGGATCAGCTGACACAGATCCCTGGCACAGGCTGGTTAGTTATTTAATGGTTTTAACTTAGTTTATTTGATCTAAAACTTCAGTGCACGATTGCAGGGATCAGCTGAAACAGATCGCTGGTACAGGCTGGTTAGTTATTTAATGGTTTCAGCCAAGTTTATCTAAAACTTCAGTGCGCGGTTGCAGGGATCAGCTGACACAGATCCCTTGCACAGGCTGGTTAGTTATTTAATGGTTTCAACTTAGTTTATTTTATCTAAAACTTCAGTGCACGCTTGCAGGGATCAGCTGACACAGATCGCTGTCACAGGCTGGTTAGTTATTTAAATGGTTTCAGGTTAGTTTATTTGATCTAAGACTTCAGTGCATGGTCGCAAAGATCAGCTGACACAGATCCCTGGCACAGGCTGGTTAGTTATTTAATGGTTTCAGCTTAGTTTATTTGATCTAAAACTTCAGTGCACGGTTGCAGGGATCAGCTGACACAGATCGCTGGTTAGTTATTTAATGGTTTCAGCTTTGTTTATTTGATCTACAACTTCAGTCCACGTTCGCAGGGATCAGCTGACACAGATCTCTGGCACAGGCTGGTTGGTTATTTAATGGTTTCAGGTTAGTTTATTTGATCTAAGACTTCAGTGCACGTTCGCAAAGATCAGCTGAAACAGATCGCTGGCACAGATCCCTTGCACAGGCTGGTTAGTTATTTAATGGTTTCAACTTAGTTTATTTTATCTTAAACTTCAGTGCACGGTCGCAGGGATCCGCTGACACAGATCGTTGGTTAGTTATTTAATGGTTTCAGCTTAGTTTATTTTATCTAAAACTTCAGTGCACGGTTGCAGGGATCAGCTGACACAGATCGCTGGTTAGTTATTTAATGGTTTCAGCTTAGTTTATCTAAAACTTCAGTGCACGGTTGCAGGGATCAGCTGACACAGATCCCTGGCACAGGCTGGTTAGTTATTTAATGGTTTTAACTTAGTTTATTTGATCTAAAACTTCAGTGCACGATTGCAGGGATCAGCTGAAACAGATCGCTGGTACAGGCTGGTTAGTTATTTAATGGTTTCAGCCAAGTTTATCTAAAACTTCAGTGCACGGTTGCAGGGATCAGCTGACACAGATCCCTTGCACAGGCTGGTTAGTTATTTAATGGTTTCAACTTAGTTTATTTTATCTAAAACTTCAGTGCACGGTCGCAGGGATCCGCTGACACAGATCGCTGGCACAGGCTGGTTAGTTATTTAATGGTTTCAGCTTAGTTTATTTGATCTAAGACTTCAGTCCACGTTCACAGGGATCAGCTGACACAGATCCCTGGCACAGCCTGGTTGGTTATTTAATGGTTTCAGCTTAGTTTATTTGATCTAAAACTTCAGTGCACGGTTGCAGGGATCAGCTGACACAGATCCCTGGCACAGGCTGGTTAGTTATTTAATGGTTTCAACTTAGTTTATTTTATCTAAAACTTCAGTGCACGGTCGCAGGGATCAACTAACACAGATCCCTGACACACGCTGGTTAGTTATTTAATGGTTTCAACTTAGTTAATTTTATCTAAAACTTCAGTGCACGTTTGCAAGGATCAGCTGACAAAGATCGCTGGCACAGGCTGGTTAGTTATTTAATGGTTTCAGCTTAGTTTATTTTATCTAAAACTTCAGTGCACGGTTGCAGGGATCAGCTGACACAGATCGCTGGCACAGGCTGGTTAGTTATTTAATGGTTTCAGCTTAGTTTATTTTATCTAAAACTTCAGTCCACGTTCGCAGGGATCAGCTGACACAGATCGCTGGCACAGGCTGGTTAGTTATTTAATGGTTTCAGCTTAGTTTATTTTATCTAAAACTTCAGTCCACGTTCGCAGGGATCAGCTGACACAGATCGCTGGCACAGGCTGGTCAGTTATTTAATGGTTTCAACTTAGTTTTTTTGATCTAAAACTTCAGTGCACGGTCGCAGGGATCAGCTGAAACAGATCGCTGGCACAGGCTGGTCAGTTATTTAATGGTTTCAGCTTACTTTATCTAAAACTTCAGTGCACGGTTGCAGGGATCAGCTGAAACAGATCGCTGGCACAGGCTGGTCAGTTATTTAATGGTTTCAACTTAGTTTTTTTGATCTAAAACTTCAGTGCACGGTCGCAGGGATCAGCTGAAACAGATCGTTGGCACAGGCTGGTTAGTTATTTAATGGTTTCAACTTAGTTTATCTAAAACTTCAGTGCACGGTTGCAGGAATCAGCTGACACAGATCGCTGGCACATGCTGGTTAGTTATTTAATGGTTTCGGTTTGGTTTATTTTATCTAAAACTTCAGTGCACGGTTGCAGGGATCAGCTGACACAGATCGCTGGCACAGGCTGGTTAGTTATTTAATGGTTTCAGCTTAGTTTATCTAAAACTTCAGTGCACGGT
This sequence comes from Aulonocara sp. 'chitande type north' Nkhata Bay, assembly GCF_057382095.1. Classification (NCBI taxonomy): domain Eukaryota; kingdom Metazoa; phylum Chordata; class Actinopteri; order Cichliformes; family Cichlidae; genus Aulonocara; species Aulonocara sp. 'chitande type north' Nkhata Bay. The sequence continues at coordinate 56,646,630 of NC_141346.1, read as the reverse complement.
TGCAGGGATCAGCTGACACAGATCGCTGGTACAGGCTGGTTAGTTATTTAATGTTTTCAGCCAAGTTTATCTAAAACTTCAGTGCACGGTTGCAGGAATCAGCTGACACAGATCGCTGGCACATGCTGGTTAGTTATTTAATGGTTTCGGTTTGGTTTATTTAATCTAAAACTTCAGTGCACGGTTGCAGGGATCAGCTGACACAGATCGCTGGCACAGGCTGGTTAGTTATTTAATTGTTTCAGCTTAGTTTATCTAAAACTTCAGTGCACGGTTGCAGGGATCAGCTGACACAGATCGTTGGCACAGGCTGGTTAGTTATTTAATGGTTTCAGCTTAGTTTATCTAAAACTTCAGTGCACGGTTGCAGGGATCAGCTGACACAGATCGTTGGCACAGGCTGGTTAGTTATTTAATGGTTTCAACTTAGTTTATCTAAAACTTCAGTGCACGGTTGCAGGAATCAGCTGACACAGATCGCTGGCACAGGCTGGTTAGTTATTTAATGGTTTCGGTTTGGTTTATTTTATCTAAAACTTCAGTGCACGGTTGCAGGGATCAGCTGACACAGATCGCTGGCACAGGCTGGTTAGTTATTTAATGGTTTCAGCTTAGTTTATCTAAAACTTCAGTGCACGGTTGCAGGGATCAGATGAAACAGATCGCTGGCACAGGCTGGCTAGTTATTTAATGGTTTTAACTTAGTTTATTTGATCTAAAACTTCAGTGCACGATTGCAGGGATCAGCTGAAACAGATCGCTGGTACAGGCTGGTTAGTTATTTAATGGTTTCAGCCAAGTTTATCTAAAACTTCAGTGCGCGGTTGCAGGGATCAGCTGACACAGATCCCTTGCACAGGCTGGTTAGTTATTTAATGGTTTCAGCTTAGTTTATTTGATCTAAAACTTCAGTGCACGCTTGCAGGGATCAGCTGACACAGATCGCTGTCACAGGCTGGTTAGTTATTTAAATGGTTTCAGGTTAGTTTATTTGATCTAAGACTTCAGTGCATGGTCGCAAAGATCAGCTGACACAGATCGCTGGCACAGGCTGGTTGGTTATTTAATGGTTTCAGCTTTGTTTATTTGATCTACAACTTCAGTCCACGTTCGCAGGGATCAGCTGACACAGATCTCTGGCACAGCCTGGTTGGTTATTTAATGGTTTCAGCTTAGTTTATTTGATCTAAAACTTCAGTGCACGGTTGCAGGGATCAGCTGACACAGATCGCTGGTTAGTTATTTAATGGTTTCAGCTTTGTTTATTTGATCTACAACTTCAGTCCACGTTCGCAGGGATCAGCTGACACAGATCTCTGGCACAGCCTGGTTGGTTATTTAATGGTTTCAGCTTAGTTTATTTGATCTAAAACTTCAGTGCACGGTTGCAGGGATCAGCTGACACAGATCGCTCGCACAGGCTGGTTAGTTATTTAATGGTTTCAGGTTAGTTTATTTGATCTAAGACTTCAGTGCATGGTCGCAAAGATCAGCTGACACAGATCGCTGGCACAGGCTGGTTAGTTATTTAATGGTTTCAGCTTAGTTTATTTGATCTAAGACTTCAGTGCATGGTCGCAAAGATCAGCTGACACAGATCGCTGGCACAGGCTGGTTAGTTATTTAATGGTTTCAGCCAAGTTTATCTAAAACTTCAGTGCACGGTTGCAGGGATCAGTTGACAAAGATTCCTGGCACAGGCTGGTTCGTTGTTTAGTGGTTTCAGCTTAGTTTATTTTCTCTAAAACTTCAGTGCACGGTTGCAGGGATCAGCTGACACAGATCGCTGGCTCAGGCTGGTTAGTTGTTTAGTCGTTTCAGCTTAGTTTATTTTCTCTAAAACTTCAGTGCACGGTTGCAGGGATCAGCTGACACAGATCGCTGGCACAGGCTGGTTAGTTATTTAATGGTTTCAGCTTTGTTTATTTGATCTACAACTTCAGTCCACGTTCGCAGGGATCAGCTGACACAGATCTCTGGCACAGCCTGGTTGGTTATTTAATGGTTTCAGCTTAGTTTATTTGATCTAAAACTTCAGTGCACGGTTGCAGGGATCAGCTGACACAGATCGCTCGCACAGGCTGGTTGGTTATTTAATTATTTCAGGTTAGTTTATTTGATCTAAGACTTCAGTGCACGTTCGCAAAGATCAGCTGAAACAGATCGCTGGCACAGATCCCTTGCACAGGCTGGTTAGTTATTTAATGGTTTCAACTTAGTTTATTTTATCTTAAACTTCAGTGCACGGTCGCAGGGATCCGCTGACACAGATCGCTGGTTAGTTATTTAATGGTTTCAGCTTAGTTTATTTTATCTAAAACTTCAGTGCACGGTCGCAGGGATCAGCTGACCCAGATCTCTGACACAGGCTGGTTGGTTATTTAGTGGTTTCAGCTTAGTTTATTTGATCTAAAACTTCAGTGCACGGTTGCAGGGATCAGCTGACACAGATCGCTGGCACAGGCTGGTTAGTTATTTAATGGTTTCAGCTTAGTTTATTTGATCTAAAACTTCAGTGCACGGTTGCAGGGATCAGCTGACACAGATCGCTGGCACAGGCTGGTCAGTTATTTAATGGTTTCAGCTTAGTTTATTTGATCTAAGACGTAAGTGCACGGTTGCAGGGATCAGCTGACACAGATCGCTGTCACAGGCTGGTTAGTTATTTAAATGGTTTCAACTTAGTTTATCATAAAAAACTTCAGTGCACGGTTGCAGGGATCAGCTGAAACAGATCGCTGGCACAGGCTGGTTAGTTTTTTAATGGTTTCAGCTTAGTTTATCTAAAACTTCAGTGCACGGTTGCAGGGATCAGATGACACAGATCCCTGGCACAGGCTGGCTAGTTATTTAATGGTTTCAGCTTAGTTTATCTAAAACTTCAGTGCACGGTTGCAGGAATCAGCTGACACAGATCGCTGGCACAGGCTGGTTAGTTATTTAATGGTTTCGGTTTGGTTTATTTTATCTAAAACTTCAGTGCACGGTTGCAGGGATCAGCTGAAACAGATCGCTGGTACAGGCTGGTTAGTTATTTAATGGTTTCAGCCAAGTTTATCTAAAACTTCAGTGCACGGTTGCAGGGATCAGCTGACACAGATCCCTGGCACAGGCTGGTTAGTTATTTAATGGTTTCGGTTTGGTTTATTTTATCTAAAACTTCAGTGCACGGTTGCAGGGATCAGCTGACACAGATCGCTGGCACAGGCTGGTTAGTTATTTAATGGTTTCAGCTTAGTTTATCTAAAACTTCAGTGCACGGTTGCAGGGATCAGATGAAACAGATCGCTGGCACAGGCTGGTTAGTTATTTAATGGTTTCAGCTTAGTTTATCTAAAACTTCAGTGCACGGTTGCAGGGATCAGCTGACACAGATCGCTGGCACAGGCTGGTTAGTTATTTAATGGTTTCAACTTAGTTTATTTGATCTAAAACTTCAGTGCACGATTGCAGGGATCAGCTGAAACAGATCGCTGGTACAGGCTGGTTAGTTATTTAATGGTTTCAGCCAAGTTTATCTAAAACTTCAGTGCGCGGTTGCAGGGATCAGCTGACACAGATCCCTTGCACAGGCTGGTTAGTTATTTAATGGTTTCAACTTAGTTTATTTTATCTAAAACTTCAGTGCACGGTTGCAGGGATCAGCTGACACAGATCGCTGGTTAGTTATTTAAATGGTTTCAGGTTAGTTTATTTGATCTACAACTTCAGTCCACGTTCGCAGGGATCAGCTGACACAGATCTCTGACACACGCTGGTTAGTTATTTAATGGTTTCAACTTAGTTTATTTTCTCTAAAACTTCAGTGCACGGTTGCAGGGATCAGCTGACACAGATCTCTGGCACAGCCTGGTTGGTTATTTAATGGTTTCAGCTTGGTTTATTTGATCTAAAACTTCAGTGCACGGTTGCAGGGATCAGCTGACACAGATCGCTCGCACAGGCTGGTTAGTTATTTAATGGTTTCAGGTTAGTTTATTTGATCTAAGACTTCAGTGCATGGTCGCAAAGATCAGCTGACACAGATCCATGGCACAGGCTGGTTAGTTATTTAATTGTTTCAGCTTACTTTATTTTCTGTAAAACTTCAGTGCACATTTGCAGGGATCAGCTAACACAGATCCCTGACACACGCTGGTTAGTTATTTAATGGTTTCAACTTAGTTTATTTTCTCTAAAACTTCAGTGCACGGTTGCAGGGATCAGCTGACACAGATCGCTGGCACAGGCTGGTTAGTTATTTAGTGGTTTCAGCTTAGTTTATTTGATCTAAAACTTCAGTGCACGGTTGCAGGGATCAGCTGACACAGATCTCTGGCACAGCCTGGTTGGTTATTTAATGGTTTCAGCTTAGTTTATTTGATCTAAAACTTCAGTGCACGGTTGCAGGGATCAGCTGACACAGATCGCTCGCACAGGCTGGTTAGTTATTTAATGGTTTCAGCTTAGTTTATTTGATCTAAAACTTCAGTGCACGGTTGCAGGGATCAGCTGACACAGATCGCTCGCACAGGCTGGTTAGTTATTTAATTGTTTCAGCTTAGTTTATTTTCTCTAAAACTTCAGTGCACGGTCGCAGGGATCAGCTGACACAGATCGCTGGTTAGTTATTTAATGGTTTCAGCTTAGTTTATCTAAAACTTCAGTGCACGGTTGCAGGGATCAGCTGACACAGATCCCTGGCACAGCCTGGTTAGTTATTTAATGGTTTTAACTTAGTTTATTTGATCTAAAACTTCAGTGCACGATTGCAGGGATCAGCTGAAACAGATCGCTGGTACAGGCTGGTTAGTTATTTAATGGTTTCAGCCAAGTTTATCTAAAACTTCAGTGCACGGTTGCAGGGATCAGCTGACACAGATCCCTTGCACAGGCTGGTTAGTTATTTAATGGTTTCAACTTAGTTTATTTTATCTAAAACTTCAGTGCACGGTCGCAGGGATCCGCTGACACAGATCGCTGGCACAGGCTGGTTAGTTATTTAATGGTTTCAGCTTAGTTTATTTGATCTAAGACTTCAGTCCACGTTCGCAGGGATCAGCTGACACAGATCCCTGGCACAGGCTGGTTAGTTATTTAATGGTTTCAACTTAGTTTATTTTCTCTAAAAATTCAGTGCACGGTTGCAGGGATCAGATGACAAAGATAGCTGTCACAGGCCGGTTAGTTATTTAATGGTTTCAGCTTAGTTTATCTAAAACTTCAGTGCACGGTTGCAGGGATCAGCTGACACAGATCGCTGGCACAGGCTGGTTAGTTATTTAATGGTTTAGGTTTGGTTTATTTAATCTAAAACTTCAGTGCACGGTTGCAGGGATCAGCTGACACAGAATCGCTGGTACAGACTGGTTAGTTATTTAATGGTTTCAGCTTAGTTTATCTAAAACTTCAGTGCACGGTTGCAGGGATCAGCTGACACAGATCGCTGGCACAGGCTGGTTAGTTATTTAATGGTTTAGGTTTGGTTTATTTGATCTAAAACTTCAGTCCACGTTCGCAGGGATCAGCTGACACAGATCGCTGGCACAGGCTGGTTAGTTATTTAATTGTTTCAGCTTAGTTTATCTAAAACTTCAGTGCACGGTTGCAGGGATCAGCTGACACAGATCGTTGGCACAGGCTGGTTAGTTATTTAATGGTTTCAACTTAGTTTATTTGATCTAAAACTTCAGTGCACGATTGCAGGGATCAGCTGAAACAGATCGCTGGTACAGGCTGGTTAGTTATTTAATGGTTTCAGCCAAGTTTATCTAAAACTTCAGTGCACGGTTGCAGGGATCAGCTGACACAGATCCCTTGCACAGGCTGGTTAGTTATTTAATGGTTTCAACTTAGTTTATTTTATCTAAAACTTCAGTGCACGGTCGCAGGGATCCGCTGACACAGATCGCTGGCACAGGCTGGTTAGTTATTTAATGGTTTCAGCTTAGTTTATTTGATCTAAAACTTCAGTGCACGCTTGCAGGGATCAGCTGACACAGATCGCTGTCACAGGCTGGTTAGTTATTTAAATGGTTTCAGGTTAGTTTATTTGATCTAAGACTTCAGTGCATGGTCGCAAAGATCAGCTGACACAGATCGCTCGCACAGGCTGGTTGGTTATTTAATGGTTTCAGGTTAGTTTATTTGATCTAAGACTTCAGTGCACGTTCGCAAAGATCAGCTGAAACAGATCGCTGGCACAGGCTGGTTAGTTATTTAATGGTTTCAACTTAGTTTATTTTCTCTAAAACTTCAGTGCACGGTTGCAGGGATCAGCTGACACAGATCGCTGGCACAGGCTGGTTAGTTGTTTAGTGGTTTCAGCTTAGTTTATTTGATCTAAAACTTCAGTCCACGTTCGCAGGGATCAGCTGACACAGATCTCTGGCACAGCCTGGTTGGTTATTTAATGGTTTCAGCTTAGTTTATTTGATCTAAAACTTCAGTGCACGGTTGCAGGGATCAGCTGACACAGATCGCTGGCACAGGCTGGTTAGTTATTTAGTGGTTTCAGCTTAGTTTATTTGATCTAAAACTTCAGTACACGTTCGCAGGGATCAGCTGACACAGATCTCTGGCACAGCCTGGTTGGTTATTTAATGGTTTCAGGTTAGTTTATTTGATCTAAGACTTCAGTGCACGTTCGCAAAGATCAGCTGAAACAGATCGCTGGCACAGATCCCTTGCACAGGCTGGTTAGTAATTTAATGGTTTCAACTTAGTTTATTTTATCTTAAACTTCAGTGCACGGTCGCAGGGATCCGCTGACACAGATCGCTGGTTAGTTATTTAATGGTTTCAGCTTAGTTTATCTAAAACTTCAGTGCACGGTTGCAGGGATCAGCTGACACAGATCCCTGGCACAGCCTGGTTGGTTATTTAATGGTTTTAACTTAGTTTATTTGATCTAAAACTTCAGTGCACGATTGCAGGGATCAGCTGAAACAGATCGCTGGTACAGGCTGGTTAGTTATTTAATGGTTTCAGCCAAGTTTATCTAAAACTTCAGTGCACGGTTGCAGGGATCAGCTGACACAGATCCCTTGCACAGGCTGGTTAGTTATTTAATGGTTTCAACTTAGTTTATTTTATCTAAAACTTCAGTGCACGGTCGCAGGGATCCGCTGACACAGATCGCTGGCACAGGCTGGTTAGTTATTTAATGGTTTCAGCTTAGTTTATTTGATCTAAGACTTCAGTCCACGTTCGCAGGGATCAGCTGACACAGATCCCTGGCACAGGCTGGTTAGTTATTTAATGGTTTCAACTTAGTTTATTTTCTCTAAAAATTCAGTGCACGGTTGCAGGGATCAGATGACAAAGATAGCTGGCACAGGCTGGTTAGTTATTTAATGGTTTCAGCTTAGTTTATCTAAAACTTCAGTGCACGGTTGCAGGGATCAGCTGACACAGATCGCTGGCACAGGCTGGTTAGTTATTTAATGGTTTAGGTTTGGTTTATTTGATCTAAAACTTCAGTCCACGTTCGCAGGGATCAGCTGACACAGATCGCTGGCACAGGTCGCTGGTTAGTTATTTAATTGTTTCAGCTTAGTTTATCTAAAACTTCAGTGCACGGTTGCAGGGATCAGCTGACACAGATCGTTGGCACAGGCTGGTTAGTTATTTAATGGTTTCAACTTAGTTTATCTAAAACTTCAGTGCACGGTTGCAGGAATCAGCTGACACAGATCGCTGGCACAGGCTGGTTAGTTATTTAATTGTTTCAGCTTAGTTTATCTAAAACTTCAGTGCACGGTTGCAGGGATCAGCTGACACAGATCGTTGGCACAGGCTGGTTAGTTATTTAATGGTTTTAACTTAGTTTATTTTATCTAAAACTTCAGTGCACGATTGCAGGGATCAGCTGAAACAGATCGCTGGTACAGGCTGGTTAGTTATTTAATGGTTTCAGCCAAGTTTATCTAAAACTTCAGTGCGCGGTTGCAGGGATCAGCTGACACAGATCCCTTGCACAGGCTGGTTAGTTATTTAATGGTTTCAACTTAGTTTATTTGATCTAAAACTTCAGTGCACGGTTGCAGGGATCAGCTGACACAGATCTCTGGCACAGCCTGGTTGGTTATTTAATGGTTTCAGCTTAGTTTATTTGATCTAAAACTTCAGTGCACGGTTGCAGGGATCAGCTGACACAGATCTCTGGCACAGGCTGGTTAGTTATTTAATGGTTTCAGGTTAGTTTATTTGATCTAAGACTTCAGTGCATGGTCGCAAAGATCAGCTGACACAGATCCCTGGCACAGGCTGGTTAGTTATTTAATGGTTTCAACTTAGTTTATTTTCTCTAAAACTTCAGTGCACGGTTGCAGGGATCAGCTGACACAGATCGCTGGCACAGGCTGGTTAGTTATTTAGTGGTTTCAGCTTAGTTTATTTGATCTAGAGATGGACCGATCCGATATTACGTATCGGTATCGGTCCGATACTGACCTAAATTACTGGATCGGATATCGGAGAAAAATAAAAAATGTAATCCGATCCATTAAATATCACGAAAGCACCTCACAAAACTTGCAACACACCGTAACTCACCTCAGAACGTTAGCAGTCGGAGCAGTATGCGTCACGTGATAGAGCGGCTGTGGCATGCGGGACGGTGGTCTGGATAGCATTTGGAGCTTCGCTAGCAACCTGGCATTTCATCTCCGACAAAGTTATCCCCGAGAGAAGTAAAACACGTGTGTAAGTCCATCTCTGAATGTTTGTAAAGCATTCCCACGTTAAGCTTAACGAGCGACTGCCTCTCGCTCTCCGGCTGCTACTTCAATCGTGAAACTGCTTAAATGATCAGCTGATCGGCTTTTCTGTCGTGAGTCTGTGTCTCTTGTTTGTTTTTGGTCCACTTTGCGCCAGAAAGAGCAAACCAGCGGCTGAACAACAGCAGCACGTTTAAGCTTGATAAGCTGTTGTTACAATTTATTTAATATTACTTTCTACTCGAGGATCTTTTTCTACGTAGCTGACGCTGGTAACTGTGCAGGGGCGGATCTAGCAAAGTTTAGCCAGGGGGGCCGATAGGGCATTAACTGGGAAAAGGGGGCACAAAGACATACTTTTCTTTCTTATTCTCATTTAAAATGTCGAGCTTTTAATAAATAATTATCTGACACCCAAAGTTTTAATTTGATGTAAAATGAATAGAAGTCAATTACTGTACATAGTGACTATTAAGTCTAATATATATACCCTAGTAAGCTATAGTACTTTTTACTTTGGGAAGGTACCATCTGTGCAGTCTGCAATTTTGTTGAAGAAAGATGTTGAATCTATTTAATATTTCTTGAAAAAGAATTGATTTCTGTGCATTTTTTTTTCACACTGCATCAAATTAAGGTTGATTACGTCGATTAAGCATCATGAGGTGGAGCGTGAGGGGTGGTTCCCTATTTTTTATTTATTTATTTTTGTTGTTGCTGGGAGTTGGAACCCTATTAGTTAGGTTGCTTAATATTTACGCTACGTACTCTTTAAAATACCAGAATAGGGAGGATGGTGTAGGTGTAAGTTTATTAGATTGATCAGTATTGCTGAACTATGAAATATTTTTTTTGTATACAGGTATAACAGAATAGCTTTAGTGTAGTTGTTGTTTTAAACTTGAGTATGAACTTGCAGACTTGCAAAATGCAGCAAGATATTTTAAAAAACAGTTTTGTTGATTAAAAAACACTATATCGGATTCATATCGGTATAGCTTAGTTTATCTAAAACTTCAGTGCACGGTTGCAGGGATCAGCTGACACAGATCCCTGGCACAGGCTGGTTAGTTATTTAATGGTTTTAACTTAGTTTATTTTCTCTAAAACTTCAGTGCACGGTTGCAGGGATCAGCTGACACAGATCGCTGGCACAGGCTGGTTAGTTATTTAATGGTTTCAACTTAGTTTATCTAAAACTTCAGTGCACGGTCGCAGGGATCAGCTAACACAGATTCCTGACACACGCTGGTTAGTTATTTAATGGTTTCAGCTTAGTTTATTTGATCTAAAACTTCAGTCCACGTTCGCAGGGATCAGCTGACAAAGATCGCTGGTTAGTTATTTAATGGTTTCAACTTAGTTTATCTAAAACTTCAGTGCACGGTCGCAGGGATCCGCTGACACAGATCGCTGGTTAGTTATTTAATGGTTTCAGCTTAGTTTAATTTATCTAAAACTTCAGTGCACGGTTGCAGGGATCAGCTGACACAGATCGCTGGCACAGATCGCTGGTTAGTTATTTAATGGTTTCAGCTTAGTTTATTTGATCTAAAACTTCAGTGCACGGTTACAGGGATCAGCTGACACAGATCGCTGGCACAGGCTGGTTAGTTATTTAATGGTTTCAACTTAGTTTATCTAAAACTTCAGTGCACGGTCGCAGGGATCCGCTGACACAGATCGCTGGTTAGTTATTTAATGGTTTCAGCTTAGTTTAATTTATCTAAAACTTCAGTGCACGGTTGCAGGGATCAGCTGACACAGATCGCTGGCACAGGCTGGTTAGTTATTTAATGGTTTCAGCTTAGTTTATTTGATCTAAAACTTCAGTGCACGGTTGCAGGGATCAGCTGACACAGATCGCTGGCACAGGCTGGTTAGTTATTTAATGGTTTCAGCTTAGTAAATTTTATCTAAAACTTCAGTGCACGGTTGCAGGGATCAGCTGACACAGATCCCTGGTACAGGCTGGTTAGTTATTTAATGGTTTTAACTTAGTTTATTTTCTGTAAAACTTCAGTGCACGGTTGCAGGGATTAGCTGACACAGATCGCTGGCACAGGCTGGTTAGTTATTTAGTGGTTTCAGCTTAGTTTATTTGATGTAAGACTTCAGTGCACGTTCGCAAAGATCAGCTGAAAAAGATCGCTGGCACAGATCCCTTGCACAGGCTGGTTAGTTATTTAATGGTTTCAACTTTGTTTATTTGATCTAAAACTTCAGTCCACGTTCGCAGGGATCAGCTGACACAGATCGCAGGCACAGGCTGGTTAGTTATTTAATGGTTTCAGCTTAGTTTATTTGATCTAAGACTTCAGTGCACGGTTGCAGGGATCAGCTGACACAGATCGCTGGCACAGGCTGGTTAGTTATTTAATGGTTTCAGCTTAGTTTATTTGATCTAAAACTTCAACTGCAACTGCAACTTCAGTGCACTGATTGCACTGAGTTGATTTAGATAAAATAAACTAAGCCGAAACCATTAAATAACTAACCAGCCTGTGCCGGAGATCTGTGTCAGCTGATCCCAGCGACTGTGCACTTAAGTTTTGGATAAAATAAACTAAGCCGAAACCATTAAATAACTAACCAGCCTTAACAGGAATTTGTGTCAGCTGATCCCTGCGACCATGCACTGAAGTTTTACATCAAATAAACCAGTGGTTCCCAAACTTTTTTTGCTGGGCCCCCATTTGTTTTACAAGAAAAATGTTCGCGCCCCCCCTTGCGCGCTCACGCACGCACGAACACATCCTCCAACCACACACACCCATATTTTGCTCCATTGCGGTTTATTTCACACCGCAAACATTTAGTAAACAATTAAGCAAATACAAGTAATCTGCAATAAATTACAGGTAGTAAGAAAATAAACTACCAACACTTTTACGCTAGGTCCACACCTGTAGAACATCTGACCAATGTTGTTCATTAATGCTGCTTTAATATACCTGTTCCGTATTAGTATGCTGCGCATGCACGCAGTGAGACGGGAAGCAAGAGGAGGGAACCCGCCCCCGGGAATGGAATGACTAACGTGTAATGGTTGCTTTGTTTCGAAGTAAATGATGCTCGATGATATTCACGAACCCTGAGTCATTATTGAACGACAAACATGGTGTCAGAAGTTGTGGTTCAGTCATCTACTCCAGCACTGCCGACGGAGTGGTAAGACTAAAGTTTTCCCAGCACTTTACGGACGAAGCAAGCAAGTAACCAGCTAGCGTTGCTAGGCTATCGTAGCAAGAGGCTATTAAACGTCAACGACCATGTCGGACGGATTCCGTAGACCAGACCCATTGGTGTTTTGTGGAAACATCGCCGAGAAGTGGCGTATATTCGAGCAGGAATACGACATATTTATAGCCGCTGCTCATTCTGATAAGGATCCTCGGACCAGAGCGTTCATCCTGCTAAACCTAGCCGGCTCTGAAGCCATCGAGCGGGAGCGCGCATTCGTTTATGCACCCGCTGTGCACGCGGGGGAAGGAGAACACAGACGACTGGTGACCGAAGCAGAATCGAGAGAAGACCCGGAATGCCTAAAGCGCAAATTTCGTGAACTCTGTAATCCCCAAACAAACATAACAATGGAAAGGCACAAGTTTAACACCAGAAACCAACGGCCAGATGAAACAATTGAGTCTTATGTGAGTGACTTAAAAAATAAGGCAGGCAGTTGTAAATTTGGCCAGCTTAAAGACGAGCTCATCAGAGATGGACTCGTTTGTGGCATAAACAGCGACAGCATGAGAAAGCAATTGCTGCGCGACAGCGACTTAACTTTGAGTAAAGCAATTGAAATGTGCCAGATATTCGAGCAGACAGATCGACATACGAAAGCTCTAGCGGCTCCAAAGCAAATGGCGGCAAAGGTCGACACTTTGCATCACACAATAAAGAAAAAGAATCCACACAAAGTCAAGACAAAGACAGGCAATGAACGGCGTGCAACGCATCCAGAACATAGGCTCGCTCACGCAATCACAAACTGTAACAACTGCGCCCCCCCTTGCCACGAGGCAAAAAGGGACAAATGCCCAGCATATGGCCAGCAATGCCATAAGTGCCAAAAATGGAATCATTTCCAGAAATGCTGCAAGTCATCACAAACACGGCAATTCAAAAAGAGACCCGTAAATCACATTGAAATGCAGGCGCACGGCAGCGATGAAGAAATGTTCTATGTGAATGGAATTGACATAGACACTATAAATCCCTGCTTTCCATACAAGAATGACATTTTCACCACGGTGCATATTAATGGAAAACCCTTAGAGCTCAAAGTGGACACTGGCGCCAAATGTAATGTCATGCCAGCTAACCTTTTTGAACAACTGAGACATGATGAAAAACTCATGCCATCACGAAACACTAAACTGGTGGCATATGGGGGAGAGGAAATTCAAACAGCTGGCACAGCAACACTCTCATGCCACTCTGCAGGCAAGGACTACCCTCTGCAGTTCTTCATAGTGAAACGAGACGTACAACCCCTACTTGGCTTACCAGACTCACTTCACTTACAATTAATCACACTAAACAAAGAAGTCCACCATGTGACTAAGGAAGTGGAAATGCTCCTTTTGGCAGATAACACTTGACCACCAATCATCCATGCTCACAACTTTCAGCTCACCGTTTGGCAGATTCCGCTTTCTAAGAATGCCATATGGAATAAACTCAGCCAGTGAGGTGTTCCAGCGTGCAATGGAGCAGATCTTTGCTGGATACCCCTGTGCTATCATTGTCGATGACATACTCATCGGTGGAAGAGATATGAAAGAGCATGAACACAATCTCAGAAAAGTACTCGACCGTGCAAGGGAAGTCAAGCTGAGACTTAACCCCCTGAAGTGCAAATTCAGTCTCAAAGAAGCCTGCTACGTTGGCCACGTCTTCACAAGCGAGGGCTTGAAGCCTGACCCAGCAAAGACCAAAGCAATTGAAGAGATGCCCACACCTGAAAACGTCACAGCTCTCCAACGCTTCTTAGGGATGATTAATTACCTAGGAAAGTTCATTCCTAATTTCAGCGAGCTTTCAGCCCCACTTCGGGAGCTAACGTGCAAAGACGTACAGTGGTGTTGGCTCAAGCAGCATCAAGATGCATTCCATGCTTTAAAACGAAGCCTGATCAGTCCTCCTACCCTCAGATACTACGACGTAAAGAAACCCGTCACGCTAACGTGTGACGCATCGCAGCATGGACTCGGGGCTGCATGCCTCCAAGAAGGCGCCCCGATTGCCTACTCATCTCGTACTCTGACACAGACAGAAACGCGCTATGCGCAGATTGAGAAGGAGCTTCTTGCAGTCGTATTTGGTTGTTCCAAGTTTAATGATTACATCTATGGGAAACAAATCCAAATTGAAACCGATCATCAGCCATTAGTCACTATCTTGAACAAGCCAATACATTCAGCTCCAGCCAGACTGCAACGCATGATGCTTAGGCTGCAAAAGTACAACTTTCAGATAGTGTACAAAAAAGGCTCGCAGATGTACCTCGCCGACACTTTATCCCGTGCTCCCACAACCTCGACGGATCAGAACAGTGATGAAACAGCTGACTACGAGATCATGTCGATCCAGCAAATCTCTTCTTACAGGCTGATGCAGCTAAAGGAACATACTGCCTCAGATCCAGAGCTACAGAAACTGAGCACTGTCATAATGAGAGGATGGCCTTGCAGACAAACTCAGCTGCCCACAGAACTTCGTCAATACCACCCATATCGAGACGAACTCACTCTAGAAGATGGCATTGTCATGAAAGGGCTGAAAACAGTGATTCCTAAATCTTTGCAAAAAGATTATATCGTCATCCTCCACAGAGGGCACCCAGGCATGGAAGCTACTAAACGCAGGGCCCGTGGCATTGTGTTTTGGCCCACAATGACAGCAGATATTGAGCAAGAAACAGCTGCGTGTCCAGTGTGCAACAGCACAAGGCCACATCAACAGAAAGAGCCGTTAAAGCTACATCCAGTGCCGGACCTACCCTGGTCAACCGTCGCCACCGACATCTTCGAGTGGAACGGACAACATCACCTGGTTGTAGTCGACTCTTACTCAGGTTGGTTCGAAGTAGACCTGCTTCCAGACCTAACCGCCAACACTGTCATCACAAAGCTCAAAAGACACTTTTCTGTCCATGGCAGCCCGCACAAAGTAATATCAGAAAACGGCACTCAGTTCACCAGCCAACGCTTTGCAGACTTTGCTTCAGCATGGGACTTTGTTCATGTGACAAGTAGCCCAGAATACCCGCAGGCCAATGGATTGGCTGAACGTGCGGTTCGCAGTGCAAAGCAGTTGATGGAAAGATCAAAGAGAGATGGAACGGATGTCTTCCTTAACCTACTCAATCTCCGCAACGTGCCACGAGACAACACATTAGGTTCCCCAGCTGAAAGGCTGATGTCAAGACAGACGCGCACGACCCTACCCGTGTGTAGACGTCTGCTCGTTCCCAGCCCCAAAAGCAACAGAACAGTTAAAACAAACCTACTTCACAAGCGCCAGGCACAAAAGAGATACTATGACAAGTCCAGCAGACCCCTCCGCCCCCTCATGCCAGGTGAGGTTGTGCGGATGCAAACGCGTCAAGGACATGACTCCTTAGGAACCATCAAGGAAGCCCGCGAAGAGCCCAGATCGTACATCGTCCAGTCAGGAGCTGGAGAGTACAGGCGAAACCGCAGACATATCCTCCCAGTCTCTGAACCGCCACCACCACACGGAGATTCCCGTGATGATTACACCGCAGCCCAACCACCTACCACTGACTCCCCACAGCACATCCAAGAACCCGTGACACAAACCGACGAACAAACACATAGCCACACGCAACACTTCACACAAGCCCCAGTCCAGTCCCCCTGTCGCCCGGCACGTGATGCTTACATCACACGATCTGGGAGGGTCTGCAAACCAAACCCCAAGTATGAACACTAAGGCATTAGAGATGGACAGTAACACAAAAAAGAAAAAAAAAAGTGGACAGTACAAGTGATGTGATGTCAGCAAAGTTAAATGCTCTCCGTGTCCTTACCAATGACACAGTTCAAGGTGTGAAGTAATTTGTTAATGTTTAGGCTAGAATGTTATGATATGGACATGTTGTTAACGTGTTATTGCTAAAGGTGTTGTTAGCAGTTTATACAGCCATAAGCTAAAGAGAGGGGATGTAGAACATCTGACCAATGTTGTTCATTAATGCTGCTTTAATATACCTGTTCCGTATTAGTATGCTGCGCATGCACGCAGTGAGACGGGAAGCAAGAGGAGGGAACCCGCCCCCGGGAATGGAATGATTAACGTGTAATGGTTGCTTTGTTTCGAAGTAAATGATGCTCGATGATATTCACGAACCCTGAGTCATTATTGAACGACAAACAACACCTATACAGGTATTTTTGAAAATGCAGCTGTTTCGTCCACACCTAAATGGCATTTGGAATCACCTAAAACGGAGATTTTTTTTTTTAAACTCCTTTTTTGCGTTTACGTGTGGACGAGGAATACAGAGTTCGTCACTCAACGTCAAAGGTATGTGCCTTTTTTCACGTCACGCTGTGCGGTACGTTATTGTTTACATGAGATGAATTGCAGAATGGCAGATAGAATGGCAGACAGAATGACAAAATACTGTTACTGTTAATCTGACTATCCCACTGTAACTTTACTGTATAAAGAGCTAACATCTCCAAAATGTCAGGAGTAGTTAGTCATTACAAGAAGTGTTTGTGAACTAAAAATCAAGAATGTGGGATACTGTTTGTCCATAATTTGGAGAGCCCAGCGCGTGCTCACGACGAAGGTAAAACCAATTAAGCAGGGGAGACCTACCTTGGCACTTGTGCAGGTGAAGCCAAAGGGAAGATATGCTTTCTAGTCTTTGGCTTAGAATGAAGTTGGTTTGGAAACATATTCAGCGATGCTTCATCTCCTGATTTGCGTTTGTGTGGGCGCCCCGTGCTAGCAGTGTACAAGCATTGTTTCTTTGTTTTTGCTTTTTCCTTTTCATACCGCGCCCCCCCTGCCATGGCTCTGCGCCCCCCCCCCCCTAGGGGGCGGTCCCCACACTTTGGGAAGCTCTGTCTTAAAAGATGATGAGGGAACTCTTTTAGCAGGGTAATACATTTTGTACGTAGCTGACGGCTATGTGTACAGGGGCGGGTCTAGCAAAGTGTTGCCAGGGGGCCAGGTAGGGCATTAACAGGGAAAGGGGGGCACAAAGAAATACTTTTTTTTTCTTATTCTCATTTAAAATGTCTAGCTTTTAATAAATAATTATCTTAAGATAATCAAATCGCAGTTTTTATCTAATGTAAAATGTATAGATATATACATATACCAACAAGACTGTACATCACTGTCACAACAGCGTTTGTTTTCATTCAAAGGCTTTATAGCTTTAATACCTGGTGGGCCGGTCTCTAGTCAAAATGCCAGGGCCGATTTTTTTTGTCCCAGTCCAGCCCTGGGCACGACACGCAGTGAAGTAATCTGAGAAGGTGCATTAAAAAATAAATGGCCGGGCCAGCGGTGCACATCGCAAATTAGCTCGCATAGACACATTAGTTGTGCCGCTTCTTAATGACAGTATCTTAGCTAACAAGCCCAACTACCAGATTCAACTTGTAATTGGCTAAAAATAAGAGGGACGTTGCTAGCTGGCAGTTTTTTCAAGCAATGTTGAAATTTCCACATTCCGACACTTCAAATGCTTCAGGAGCTTTCAGCTCAGTGCAGCATCAGCACCACGGAAATACACGGATACATCTGTAGACTCGAGACAGAATTCAAAATGTGTTTTCGGGACTTTCAGGTGTATGGACCAATGTTTTCTTCTCAAATCACATCAGAAAGCTTTTTTTTTTTTTTTCTTTTAAATGACATCAGAAACAGCAGTATGCGACATTACGTGATTTTAATAAATAGGACAGGGGGAATGAATGAGAGAAAGAGGGGGAGAGAAAGAAAGAAAACCAAAGGGGAGAAGAGACGGTGAGAAGGGGGGGGAAGAGAGAGAAGAAAAAAAAAAAAAAAAAAGAACTCCTGGGTCACCTGTATGGAGAAAAAAAAAAACAAACAAAAAAAACAAACAGAGGAGACAGCAAACAACAAAGAGCAACATAATAATAGAGAAAACAAAGCACCATCACAATAAACTAGCTAGCCATAGATATCAATATTTACTAAATAATAAACGATATTGTGCAGCACGCAAGATAGACAGCGCACAGTGTGCTTTGAGGTAGCAGCCAAGAAAGCTTTAGTCCGCGTCTGTGAATACCCATGTGTGCATACTGAAGAAAATATAATCTGATCAAACATTATTCAGCTTTAAATATTGTTCAGCTTTAAAGTTACTGTGCAACTGTGTAATAAAAATGTGCTCACGACTTTGGCCTTGAGAGCGATAAGAAGCGATCGCCTCATCCTGCAGGTGCAAGATATCTGCAAGCGAAGAGACTAGAACACCCAAGGCCGATTTCCTTTTATGGAGTTGTTTTTTCTGCTAATGCAGCACTTTCCTCACAACCCCCTCCTGTAAGTTTTAGAGAATATATACCCATCCTCACAGCAAATTTTAGGAATCTCCTGATGTGAGCTGTGTTGAGAGGTTGTCTCTGTCTCAATAAAAGTTCACTGATTCCCCATCTGCCGCAGGTGTCCGGTTGTCTTCATTCTCCGCCAGCCTGGTTAAGTCAATTCCTCCTTAACATCTAAAAGAACCTATTTAATGAAGGAAGACGGGTTCACTTTATGTTTAATATTATTCTATTGCTGTTGTTGTTTTTTTGTATCCTTCAATTGGCGTCACGAACAGGATCCGCTCCAGGTCAACTGGAACGGATGGGAGGACTTCGGCCGTGGTCTGAGTGAACGGAGTTTGGACAAAAGCTGTGTGCACACAAAAACAAGGTAAGCAGACCTTTTATTTCTGCTATATTGAACATTATAAAAATACTTAGTGTCCAAACTCCTAGTAATTCATAACCAAAATTGTCTGGCTTACTTAAGGCTTGTTGAGAATCAGACAAGTGAATAAGAAATAAGTGAATAAGAGATAAGTGAATAAGAAATAAGTGAATAAGTGAATAAAGATAAGAGTGAACTGAGGTCTGACCACGGTTGCAGCCGACGGGTTGCTCTCCGGTGTCGGATACATACCTCAGTGCAGGTCTGGGACCTTGAAAGGGTTTATTAGTAACGCCTTTCTAAACAAATTAAAAGGTTAAAGGCCTTGAGAATATTTTTTAGTAATATTCTCTAAACTACAGAAGGGTTAGGAAGGCCCAGAGGACTTTATTAGAAAAGATCCTCTAAAACTTAAAAAGGAGAAGTACTGGTTGGAGTCCAAAGGAGGGGTCCCTTTGATCAATAGGAGAAAACGGATCTCTTCTTAAAACCCCGATGATTTTAGTGTTTTAAATGTTTTGATGTTCTGTTTGATATTGGACACACATAAATACACGCTGAATGCTTGCTGTGGAACACTGGGCAGGACAGTTTGGTTCTCCGTTGTTCACAGATTACACAATTAAAGGAACTAGGTTCCTCTTTTGGTTAAAATAATACACCACACATAGAATTTTTTTTTACACATTTATTACATACATAAGGAGGGTAATGAGTGACTGCAGGTAATGTATGAAGTGTGAATGAGACGTGTGAACAAGGTGACAACCAACTAGCACCCCTATCAGGAAGCTCTAGGCAAGGTTACCCGCCAGACTCCGGTTTGGTAGAAGCTTGGTAACACCTGAAGGGATATTTCAGTGCTGACTCACCTTTAAAGCAGCGCCCCAGCTGTTAGTGCCTAACAGAGGCAGAAACCCAGCTGGCCCAAATTCTCCTTTAAAATCAATAAAAGAACACTCCTCCATTGACAGTAAAATGGATGGAGAATTAGATCGAGAAATTAATGATGATGGTTGGGGTCCCGGTGTTATTCTTAGCACATTGGGAGAACAATTAACATGTGTTGAGACAGTCATCAACTCCACACACCAGCCTAAAGAAGCAAAAAAGCAGAAAGAGTCATTGAGGAAAACAGCTGAAAGGTTAATGAAAGAAAAGGGAAAGGACGAGGGGAGTAGTGGTAACTGGGGAATAATTTGGCAGAATAAGGCTATGCAGGCAAAAGAGAAAGAGGAAGAAGCCAACTCAGCAGCAGCAGGTGCAGGTGTGATGAGCGGGGTGAGACACAGAAAGGAAGCAGATAAGCACGCAGGCCGCAAAGCTAAATTTAATCACTGGGTGTGTTTATGGGAAACTGCAAAACCACACATGAAGAAAAATAGGTCTCAGCCACCTCCCTATTCTGCCTCAACTCCTCCCTCAGCAGGCATATATCCGGTACTTAATATCTCTGGTGGAATAATGACTATTGGAGAAGAACCGCCCGTAGCTCCAACTCCCATAGATACCAAGCATTTTTGCCCAGGAAGCTCCTCTCTGTCGGCGACATCCTCAGCTAGTAGTAGAGCCCCCTCTTCTATGTCCCATTGTTTTGGAACCGGATCTGAGGGCCTAACTGACCCCCCTGCGAGCGCACCATTTGCGGTTCGAATGAACAGACAGGAACCCACTGAACAACAATTAACTGATCAAGAAGCAGCATTACGCAGCTGCTTAAATGAACATAGGTCAGTGGTCCAGGTGAATAATCGTGTTGCGTCAGCCCCTCTTTCCCGGTCCAACCCCTTTGCCAGCACTCCTGTCGCTGTTAAAGGAGATCTGACCGCTACTGCAAAAACTGAGCCTGGCACTTCACCAAATGTCACAGTTACCATGTCTTTGGTGGGCCGTCAGGATCCGGAAACACAGATGAGTTTAGCCCACGTTTTTGCTGACACTGCTACCCCACCAGGCGGGGAAGAAACTGAGGATACTGATGATGAACTCAGTGACCTTAACAATACACCCCCCTCTACCCCTCCCAGTTTAGGATATCAGACTAGATCTAAGGGCCCTGTGCCTCAGCCTCCAGGCATATTTCCCCTGGTCCAGACTAAAGCGCAACGTAGACCAGTGTATCAACCTTATTCATTCGGAGATGTCCAGGCCCTAGTGGACAAACTCCCTGACATAACGGAGGGAGGGAATGCCTGGTTGGCTGGTTTGGATAAATACACAGCTGGACAGGACCTCGCACTGGGAGATTTTAGAGCTATTATAACTAGGTGCACATCCCGATCTCAGGCAGCGGACCTGGAACAAAATGCGGGTACTACCATGCATGAGAACGAGGTGCCACTAATGCAGGCCTTGAGGTTTATTGGACCGGCCCTGCGCAAACAATTCCCACCCAAAAATCAAGGCACCTTACAGAAATTTAAATGGGAGGGAAAGCAAAATCCCACCCATTATCTAAATCAGGCTGTTGAAGACTGGGTGAACCATACAGGTCATCACCCCAGTAGGACTTGTTCACAGAGCATGTGGTTTAGAAGGGCGGTGCTGAGGGGCATTCCGGAGTCAGTAAGCCAGAAAATGGAGGATAATCCTGATTTGCAGGACTGTGACTTTGCAATCTGGAAGAAACATTTGATTTTTAATCTTAACAAAGTGCAGATTAAGTCTGATGATAAAGCGGAGAGCGTCGAAGATTTACAGTTGCAACTGTTGAAGGTTCAGCTGCAGAAAGCTAAAAACGACCTGGGTGGAAAAGGTGACAAGCCTAAAAAGCAGCTTGTGGCCGCTGCGGCTCCCCCTCCTGGTCCAGTTGCCCCTGATTTGTATCCGAACCCATGGCCAACTGATCCACAGCCCCCCCAGTATGGTGCTTATCACTCCCCGGCCCCTTATGGGCAGAGAGGTTCCCCATTTGGAGGAAACAGAGGTGGTTTCAGGGGAAGGGGTCAGATGGGAGGTGGTAGGGGAGGCCAGATGTATGTTTGTTTCCGGTGTGGACAACCTGGACACTGGGCTAAAGCGTGCCCTTTGAACCCGGCTGCTGGAAGAGGCAGGGGAGCCCGTGGTGGGCCCTATCAGCATCCTGGCCACAGAGGTGGACCTCGTGGTGCTGTAGTTGGAGTGGCCCCACAGATGCCTGTGATGGGGTGGGAGTACTACGAGGGTGGTCCCCAGCTATAGGACACCCCACAGACTGCCCAGGACGGTGAAGGGACAACGGCGGACCCTATGCTGTCCATAACTGTAGATAGAAGAAGAAGCAGCTTTTTAGTGGACACTGGAGCTACGTACTCCACCATTAAGGATGTTGCTCGTGAAAGACTTACTGACAGAGTGATTACAGTGGTGGGCATATCTGGGGAACCTAAAACTCTGCCTTACACCGTGCCCCTCCCCACAACGGTTGGAGATCAGACCTTGTTACACAGCTATGTTTGTTCAAAACAGGCGCCTGTGAATTTACTGGGAAGAGACTTGTTGATTAAATTAGGAGCCACAATACTCTGCTCTTCACAAGGCCTAACTGTGACTCTCCCTACTGGGGTTGTACTTCCCTGCTCTGATGGGCCAGAGGGAGGTGGTCAGTTTCTGCTGCAACCCTCCTCCTGTTTGGCGGACTCTGCTGACATCTACTGGGCATTATTGGAAGTTGAAACACCTGCTGAACCAGGAGTTTGGACTGCTTTTCAGCAATGGCGGCCGTGGCTCTCACTCCTACATCCTTATGTCCCTCCCCCTGACCCACCTCATGTTACACTGTTTTATGACAGGCATGACACCACCTGGTACCAGCACATGTTCCAAAAGCAGTGTGAGGGGCGGGCTTGGTCTCTGAACATGTCGTGCATTTTTGCGGCACCGGAGGGAGTGGCAGCAGCGGTTACTTTTACAACAGATCAATTACAGTGGTACATGATGTCTGATGAGGCAGCTCCCCATGTGTCACTGGCCTTACATCCTGGACACCAGGCTAAGGAGCTGGGTGGAATGGTTAAACGTTCCCTTGCGGCCACTGACTGGACACCTACAAAACTCCCACAGGTTTTGTTTTCTCCATCTACCAAGACATACCAAATTTTAAATGATTGCTTTAATTCCTCAACACTGCAACATGGAGTGGTCAGCGGGTCACATGGAAGAGAACACACAGACCACTGTGATGCTGCGCCTTTACTCGACTCTCTTCCAGATTGTTTGTGGTCCCTTGGACCCACAGATGTAGGTTTAGTTGATGTGGAGCCAGTCTCTTTTCAACTGTCATCTGCTACCCCTTTGTGGCAGCCTCAGTACCCACACAAACCGGAGGCTGAGGCTGGGATTGCAGAAACAATTTCTGGTTTGGTCACTGCCGGTGTCTTGGAGCCCTCCTGCTCTAAGTGGAACACGCCCATCCTACCCGTTGAGAAAAAAGGCACGGGGAAGTTCAGAATGGCACATGATTTGAGAAGGATTAATGCCTTACTTGGCACTCCTACTTTGCCTGTGCCTAATCCTTATGTTGCCTTGACCAACCTCCCACCATCTCATGCCTGGTTCACCTGCATTGACTTGGCTAATGCCTTTTTCTGCCTCCCACTTCGTGAGTCACTGCGTGACATTTTCTCATTTACATTTAGAGGCCGACAATGGCGTTACACTCGCTTACCACAGGGATTTGCCCTCTCCCCAGGACTGTTTAATCAGTGTTTGAAAGAACTTTTACAAACCAGCCCACTACCATCTGACTGTATGTTAATACAATATGTGGATGACCTTTTGCTGTCTGCCCCCACGGCTGACATCTGTTTGGAGGCCACCAGAGTGGTACTTCACCACCTGGCCAACACAGGTTTTAAAGTGAGCAAAAACAAACTACAGATTGCAAGAAAACAGGTTTCTTTTCTAGGCCGCATGGTCTCACAGTCCGGTATTTCCTTGTCCCCAGAACACAGGAACTCCATTTTGCACCATCCAAAACCTCTAACTGTAAAAGACATGTTGTCATTTTTGGGCCTGACTGGTTACAGCAGGACCTATGTCCCAGACTATGTTGGCCTTACTTCCCCTTTGCGCGTTTTGGTAAATGAACAAGGCATGAGAAACCTCTCTGCTCCCCTCTCATGGACTACAGAAACAGAACAGGCGTTTATAAAGTTAAAACAACAGCTTTCTGTCGCCTCTGACCTTGCTGTGCCAGATTATGCTTTGCCTTTTCATCTTGATGTTTCTGGAACTGGAACCCATATCAATGGTATCCTGTTCCAGAAAAAAGGGGGAGAGAGAAAAGTGTTGACATATGTAAGCGTAATGCTTGACAACACTGAAAAACGCCACCCACCGTGCACACAACACGTTTCTGGACTTGCAAAAATCATTCAGAAAACAGCACACATAGTGATGAACCACCCACTAAAAATTTTGACATCACACAGTGTGGTGGCCTACGTCTCCTCACAGGCCTTCACACTCACTTCACTCAGGCAGAGACGCCTCAGTACCATTTTGGAAGCACCACACATCACCTACTCACATGAAGGCATAAACATGGCTGATCACATGGGATCAGGGGAACCACATATGTGTGAAGAGGTTGTGCAGGTACAGGAGAAAATCAGGCCAGATTTGCAGGCAGAACCTCTAATGGATGCAGAAAAAGATTGGTTCACAGATGGATGTTGTTTCAGAACTGAAAGTGGAATGTTGAAGGCTGCATGGGCAATAGTGGAACAGACAGACATGAGATGGAAAACAGTGAAAGCAGAGCAGTTGACAGGACAACAGTCTGCACAGAGAGCTGAACTGAGAGCGGTGATTGAAGCCTTAAGGATGGGAAAGGGACAGAAAGTGAATATATACAGTGATTCAGCTTATGCTGTGGGAGCAGTGCATGTGGAGCTCAAGCAGTGGCTAAGAGCTGGTTTTTTGACAGCCAGCGGAAAGCCTATTAAACATGAGATAGAAATGAGGGAATTAGCGGAAGCACTGTTGTTACCTGTTAAGGTGGCAGTGGTAAAATGCAAAGGACACAGTGCCGGATTGGACTTAGTGGCATTAGGTAACAAACAGGCCGACTTAGTAGCTAAGCAGACAGCTGGTTACTTACCCTCCCTGATTATGGTAATGGACCCAGAAGCCACACCCCCTCCAGAAAGACCACCCATACAACTAGGCCTAGCCACAATCAGAGAGTTACAGGACAAAGCCAGCCCCCAGGAAAAATCATTATGGGTAACAAGAGGGGCCACAAACACAGATGTTTGGCGTGGCCCAGATGGAAGGCCCATTCTACCGCCAGGGGTCAGACAGACAGCAATGGAAGAGGCACATGGAGTGGGGCATGTGGGACCTGCACAAATGATGAGGAACTTAGCCGTCTGGTGGCACCCTTATCTAAAAGACATGACAAAATACATGGTTAAAACCTGTAAGGAGTGCAACCAATTTGGAATCAAGCCCGCCTTCAAGCCAATAGCAGGGTACTTCCCCATCCCACTTTGCCCAGGGAAAGAAATAATCATTGATTACACAGACATGGTGGACAGAGTAGGTAGTTACAGGTACCTGCTGGTGGCTGTGGATGCATTTTCAGGTTGGCCAGAAGCCTGGCCGACAGCAAGTGAAAACAGTAGAACTGTGGTGAAGTGTCTGATTAATCATTATATACCACAGCATGGGTTTCCCGAGGTCATAAGGTCGGACAATGGTTCACATTTCAGGAACCACGATCTGCAGAGGGTTGAAGCCGCATTAGGTTTGAAACATAAGTTTGGCTCAGTTTACCACCCCCAATCCCAGGGGAAAGTGGAAAGGATGAATCAAACTCTAAAAACTAAATTGGCTAAAATCTGTGCACAGACCAAATTAGATTGGGTTAAGGCATTGCCTCTTGCATTAATGTCCATAAGATGCTCAGTAAATCAAACCTCTGGTTACACTCCATTTGAGTTGGAGCATGGCAGGCCTTTTCCTGGCCCCTCCTCTCGCCTGTTAATGTCGGATGAAGCTGATTCAGACCTCGATCCGAGGACATATTATAACATGCTCCGCAGTTTTGTTGCCCAGTATTCCTCACAGGTCGCTGAAAGAAACCAGCAAGAGCTGAAAGAGGCGGCTACACCTGGAATGGACTACGTCCTCCTGAAAGTCACAAAGAGAAAGTGGGCTGAGCCTCGCTGGACAGGCCCTTACCGCATAACAGAGCGGACCTCCCACGCTGTCAGGCTCGAAGGGAAAGGTGACACCTGGTTTCATTACACACAGTGCGCTGCTGCCACCGAACCAGGAAGAACCTTGAGAGAGGTGCAGAAGGACCTGTCAGAAGGAGCTGCAACAGCATCACCAACCACTTGAGGGAGCCAAAACTCAACCTACAAGCCGGCTGGTTACAAAAGGGGGTGTTCTTCATACTGAACTAAACATTTTTATTTTTCTATTTTTAACATCTTTTATGACTTTGCTTTTATATTGGCTTGAGTTTTTAAGATTTACATTTTACATTGCAATAGTTTTAACCGCTGAAAGCTCATTTAAAGTTGTGTCACTGATACTTTTTGTTGCTCTTTAACTCCTAGAACACGCCCTTGGCGAGGTGGGGGAACTGGACCACCTTTCTGTGCCCCATCATCCTCTATTAGAAGACATTCAAGCTAAGTAAACATGTCTTGGCCCTTTCCCCCTGAAATGACAGGCAGGCAAAGATGTTGCGTCTTTGTTTGCTTCCTGGCCCTGGGTCTCATTCCCATTGGCATAATCCTGATCTGTGAAGGGCCCCCGACACTTCTGACACCTTCAAGTTCAAAAGCTTCGCCCCCTTCTGACAGTCCCAATCTGACAAATGTAGCCCCTAGGGTCTTGCCCACCACTTCCTCTCCAGTTTTGCCCACGCCCGATCCAGTTAGAAAGAAACGAGACACGGTTACCTCCTGTACCCCAAGTACGACTAGAATGATTACTCTCTGTGTCCCCAACAATAAAAGTTGGGTAGTCGAAATAGATTTCGCTAGCTTCCCAGTCACTCCCGTCACCAAAGACCAAGGGGGGGATCTTTTTAACCTTGCGGTACATCTCTCCTCCTCAGTGTGGTATATAACCCTGGGAGGTTGGCATCAGTGGAAGTGGTCCAGTTTAGTGTCAGAAACGGACCTCGATTGGTCCAAGCACTCTAGGGGTCAGGCTTTGCACTGGAGAAACCAAAATATGCTCAGAATAGCAAAAAAAACCGGATCTTTCAGGCTTAATTTTTACCCTAAAGGATCTGGCCTTGACCTCCTCGCCAACGGATGATGAAAACTCTGATCGTGAGGGTGACGAACATTATCGTCTTTCTCTTGTTTAAATGCTTCTAGAATGGTTGTTTCTCTGTGGTGTTTTGTATTAGGCTTGTTATTAATTGTTTCCCTCACCCACTTCCTCTTGAAGGATATATCTGGTTGAACTCTGTCTGGTCGGGTTGTGAGGGTTAAGCGATGTTCTCAGGGTCTCCGGACTTAAGCCTGAGCGAATGTGTACTCCCACCACTGGATATAAATTGTTTTTTTCCACACCCCTTCCTCACGTTTTACCATATTCACTTTTGAATGTCCTTAGTAGTTACCGTTCTGGGTTTATTTTACGGTTGATTTATTCTTTCACATTTTCACGTTTATATCTCTCATTATTATAGTATACTCTGTACTCTCCACATTTTTATCATTACTTATGTTTTTTGGTTGCTGGGTTACAGGAACTGTTAATTTTGTGTCACTACCCTGGTTGCACTGACTCGTTGTATCCTTGGTTGCAGGACAGCTGTTACTGCTTTCGTCGGGAACCGAGACTGCTTGCAGCCGACCCCTGGGCAGGGTGGTGCCTGGACTCTTTTCTCCTCATCTGCAATGACAGATAAAGACAAATGATAAGACCCGAGGAGTTTTTCGAGCCAGGCTTCGACACGTCTCTGTGTTCCTTTGAATGTTACTTATTTTTGTGTGTTGACCCATTTAAGATGGGTCAAAAGGGGGATTTGAAGAAAATATAATCTGATCAAACATTATTCAGCTTTAAATATTGTTCAGCTTTAAAGTTACTGTGCAACTGTGTAATAAAAATGTGCTCACGACTTTGGCCTTGAGAGCGATAAGAAGCGATCGCCTCATCCTGCAGGTGCAAGATATCTGCAAGCGAAGAGACTAGAACACCCAAGGCCGATTTCCTTTTATGGAGTTGTTTTTTCTGCTAATGCAGCACTTTCCTCACAACCCCCTCCTGTAAGTTTTAGAGAATATATACCCATCCTCACAGCAAATTTTAGGAATCTCCTGATGTGAGCTGTGTTGAGAGGTTGTCTCTGTCTCAATAAAAGTTCACTGATTCCCCATCTGCCGCAGGTGTCCGGTTGTCTTCATTCTCCGCCAGCCTGGTTAAGTCAATTCCTCCTTAACATCTAAAAGAACCTATTTAATGAAGGAAGACGGGTTCACTTTATGTTTAATATTATTCTATTGCTGTTGTTGTTTTTTTGTATCCTTCAATACCTGTGTGGATCAGCATGCTTGCATTCCAAAGGTTTCTCCATGTAATGATCTGCTAGGGAGTGTGGGGGGGCCACAGCCCCGTCCTCCAGGGTGTGAAGCGGGTATGGAGGAGATCAAAACTCCAGACATCCAGAGGCCCCCAGAACACAAGAGACCATGGAAGACCAACAGAGGGGCAGCCGCGCCACTGTTCCAGTAAGAGCTGAGGAGAGTCCCAGATGAGGGCTCGCCCAGCAGCCGCGGAGCAGAAGTCAGGGGGAGTTGCAGTGACGCGCCCGTGAGCTCCGCCGGCCCCCAGCTGCGCCTGAGTGACCGAGCCCCAGGTCGAGAGGCCGGGGGCACCCCACCTCCAAAGGGGCCCGAGCGAGCCCCAGGCCCCAGGCCCCGACAAGCGGCCGCCAAGGAGTGAGCCGGTGTGTACCCGGACGCCCACCCCCAGACACAAAGAACCACCAACACACCGACACCTGAGGGAGTCCGCCACTGGCAGGGGAAGTGGTGGTGGGTGGAGATAGGCCTCCAAACCTTGGAGGGCCTGAGGCGTCCCCAGAGAGGTGGCGTCTGATACCCAACCTGACATATAGACACAGACATACAGGCACACACAGACACAAACATCCATTCCCACCCTCATGCTCTCATCAGAAAGCTTTAATGAGCAGCTGGATTTGTCCCGCATTAACTGGCTGGACACAGAGGACATCCAAATGCAGCTGATTGAACTAAAGAGCTCGACTCTGTGGGGGTCGAAGTTTGCAGAACTACGAACGCAGCTGGAATCCACAGCTGTGTGTGTTCATGGAGCTGCATTTTCACCTGCTGGACATCACTACCTGACAAGCTTAACTGTCTTTAGAACATTGCAGAGGCCTCATTGACAGTATTTGGCTCTACATATCTGTGTGAGCAGATTTTCTCTCACATGAAGAGTGTCCTTAGGCAGCCGTCTGAATGCTGGACACTCGGAGACCTGTGTCTCTGAGTGGGAGACCAGAGATCACATTAACATGTGTATCTCTGTATTAACCAACATGCCATATTGGCCCAGTTTATTTTTCTTATCATTATTGTGAGGAGACCATAAATAGCATTTGCATTTTCTGCTGTACAGTTCATTTGCTGTTATAGATTTCTTGTTATGGATAAAAAGTGTATTTTTTTGTTTCAAAATAGCTGATAACTACGGTGGCCCCTAGAGACAAAGCACGTACAAACTCCAAAACACTTACAAAATCCAAAACACGTGCAAAATCCAAAACACATGCAAGCTCCAAAACACTTACAAAATAAAAAACACATGCAAAAGACAAAACACGTACAAAATATAAAAAACATGCAAAATCCAAAACACGTACAAAATACAAAACACGTGCAAACTCCAAAGCACTTACAAAATCCAAAACACGTGCAAACTCCAAAACACTTACAAAATAAAAAACACATGCAAAAGACAAAACACGTACAAAATACAAAACACATGCAAACTCCAAAACACGTACAAAATCCAAAACACATGCAAACTCCAAAACACGTACAAAATACAAAACACATGCAAAATACAAAACACGTACAAAATCCAAAACACGTACAATATACAAAACACGTGCAAAATACAAAACACGTGCAAACTCCAAAACACTTACAAAATCCAAAACACATGCAAAATACAAAACACGTACAAAATCCAAAACGCGTGCAAAATCCAAAACACGTACAAAATCCAAAACACGTGCAAACTCCAAAACACATGCAAAATACAAAACACGTGCAAAATACAAAACACATGCAAAATACAAAACACGTACAAAATCCAAAACACGTGCAAAATACAAAACACGTGCAAAATCCAAAACACGTGCAAACCCCAAAACACGCGCAAACCCCAAAACACGCGCAAACTCCAAAACACAACGGAAGTGCTCCAGGACGCTAGGGGCAGTGTTGAGCTTTTGTTACCTAGTAACTACACAAGCCAGGAAGTACCAATGACCGGATTTGGGGTCTGCAGCCTTAAAGGCCGCATTTTAAGGCTGATTATGTCACAGCGACACGACAAAGACTGTCCCAATTCAAAGGCTGCTCGAAATGCGGCCCTCAAATGTGTCCTTAATTTCCCTGAATTTTAAGGATGGGTCTGTGTAGCCTTCATGGCCCAACATATCCCAGACTTCATAGCGCGGCGGTGGTTTGGATAATTTTGCCGAAAAAAAACGGCGGAAGCGGAGCGGACGAAGAGTAAACTTCCAGAAGTAAGTACTGAATATTATGTCACTTATTTATGCGCAAATGTTTTTATAATGAAGAACATTAAAACATTACTGTTGGCAACATGTCGGGAAAGTTATGTGACATTAGCGACGTTTGTACTAACTTGGTTTTAAAGCCTTCACTTCAAAATATTTGCCGTTCAATAGCTGACTTTAATCTTACAGAGAATGTGATGATTTTATGCGTAATTAAAGTCAGTCATGTCAGTCAGCTGACGGTTCACTCCTTAAGCTGAAAGAAAGATGCTTTAATCACAGGAGTCACACATGTGTCCACTGTACCATCTGGGAACTCTTCTTGTTTAGCACTCGTAATGACACAAACACTAAATCCTCCTTCTCTGGTGCTGTTTTGTAGCAGTGTGTACACCTGAGACTGTCACCTGTCTGTCCTGCACTCTCTCTCTGTTTCTTTCTCTCTGATTGTGGAATAAAAGTATGAACATGTATTTATAAGTCACACTTGTGTTTGAATCCTGCAGCTTATCACACATTTGATTTCTATGTGTGACACCTGCAAGTGTCCAGAGTGAGGACAGACTGAGGGACCCACTGCATTACATCATCTGTGAGGCTTTGCACCCCTGATGATCCACCAGGACAATCTCAGCAGTATGTGAGGAAGAGGAGGAGGAAGAGCCAGCAGCAGCTGACAGATGGAAAGAATAGACAGACTGTTCCCTGTTTGTGAAGGACTGCTAGAAAAGTTTAAAATAACTAATTGTCTGTCCTGAATCAGTCTTATTAGGTAATGTTCAAATAATGTTATCATCCCAGTGTTTTCAGTGTGAGAGAAAGTACTCAGGGCCTTCAAGTTACACACTATGAAAGGCAGCAACAAGTTCAATGTTCAGAAACCTAAAGTATGTATCAGCAGCAGAATGGAGCTAAAAATAAATGTTTGTTTCAGTTCTATGAAGCTTTGAGGATTTTGGATCAGTAGCACTGCTGTGTTTGTTGCATCATATTGCTGTAATTGTTTATATGCTTTATATATTCTGAGCTAAGTTGATCTATAGTGTTACATCATATTCTATAAGGATGTTATGTGTTTGTATACTTTCTGCCCAGTTTGACCAATTTAGCAGACGTCAGCCTGTTTAAAGCTCTGATATCTATTCTGTATGACTTAAAGCAGTTATGACATGGTCTGATTTTCTCACCCAATAAAGGAATATTTAATACATCAGTCTACTCTTCATTTTATCAGAAACATATATATACTATTATATATTGTACAAATATTTATTAGTAGCCATTCTTGTATTTTGCTTGTTTACATTATTGTATTTTGCACAACTCTGTTGCTTGTGAAGCTCGCACACAAGAATTTCACTCACATGTGCTGTACCAATGTACCTGCACATGTGATGTGACAATAAAAGTGATTTGATTTGAAACAGCTCACAGCTTGTACATTTTCTTTTTACACATGTATGTAAGCATTTGAGCCAAATTTAGTAATGCCAACATACTGAAGGAACAACATTTGTCTCTTATATATGATACACCTATGCACTGTCAATATACATTTTGAACCAGCTGCAGATGTCAGAGTAACAACTGACTGACCCCCACATAAAGTGCGTTACAGTAGTCCACAGGGGAAGAAATAAAAGCATGGATCACGGTTTCAAAGTGCTGCCTAGAAAGAAACGATTTCACTCTTGCCAGTCGCCTTAAATGATAAAAATGGACTGGTCCAACTTAAAACCAAGGGCAGTAACAACAGGTTTAAAATAAACCTCCAGGGGTTCCAAATGAAAAGAAGAGGACTCACAGGGGCCACTGGGTCCAAACACCAACAAATCTGTTTTCTTTTCATTCAAATTTAAAAAGTTTAGAGCCAACCAAGCTTTAATGTCATCTAGGCATGTCAAGAGAGGTTTTATTCAGATGCCATCCTTCGGCTTCAGTGGCAAATAAATTTGGCAGTCATTCCTATATACTTGTCTTTGAGTGAAGATTTAAGGTGGTAAGACATGTAAATAACTGCAACTTGAATCTGTACTGAAGCTCAGTATTTGACAAAGAGTTCATGTTCACTGCTGTAATACCTAATAATGACTAATATAATAACCATAATATTGGCCATATTATATTTACATTACCAAAGTGATATGACTTTAGTCTCATGAACAACATTAGCTAATTGTTATTTACTAGCTAATCTTAAATGACTGTTCAGTACAGAAATGAAGCCCAAAAATCATGTTTTACTGTCCTGTGGTCTCAGCCTCAGATACTTATCAAATCACACAAAGCTCTTGTAGAAACAAACAAACAAATGAAAAAAAAA
Organism: Aulonocara sp. 'chitande type north' Nkhata Bay; assembly: GCF_057382095.1. NCBI lineage: Eukaryota > Metazoa > Chordata > Actinopteri > Cichliformes > Cichlidae > Aulonocara > Aulonocara sp. 'chitande type north' Nkhata Bay. The sequence goes on along the minus strand of NC_141346.1, from coordinate 56,613,938 downwards.
TATGTTCTCCTTCATTTCTGTCAAAAAAAGTTGTATGACACGTTTCCAGCTGTTAGTATCATAGTTGCTAGGCAACCTGGGAAGCGCAAGGGAGACTAGAGCCCATGTGTTTGCAACAAACTTGCCGTTTATTTTACAAATCGAGCTCAACACTGCCCCTAGCGTCCTGGAGCACTTCCGTTGTGATTTGGAGTTTGCATGTGTTTTGAATTTTGTACGTGTTTTGAATTTTGTACGTGTTTTGGATTTTGCACGTGTTTTGGATTTTGTACGTGTTTTGGATTTTGTACGTGTTTTGTATTTTGCATGTGTTTTGAATTTTGTACGTGTTTTGGATTTTGCATGTGTTTTGGATTTTGTATGTGTTTTGGAGTTTGCATGTGTTTTGAATTTTGTACGTGTTTTGGATTTTGTATGTGTTTTGGAGTTTGCACGTGTTTTGAATTTTGTACGTGTTTTGGATTTTGTATGTGTTTTGGAGTTTGCACGTGTTTTGAATTTTGTACGTGTTTTGGATTTTGCACGTGTTTTGGATTTTGTATGTGTTTTGGAGTTTGCATGTGTTTTGAATTTTGTACGTGTTTTGGATTTTGTATGTGTTTTGGATTTTGTATGTGTTTTGGATTTTGTATGTGTTTTGGAGTTTGCACGTGTTTTGGATTTTGTACGTGTTTTGGATTTTGCATGTGTTTTGGATTTTGTACGTGTTTTGAATTTTGTACGTGTTTTGAATTTTGTACGTGTTTTGAATTTTGTACGTGTTTTGGATTTTGTACGTGTTTTGGAGTTTGCACGTGTTTTGAATTTTGTACGTGTTTTGGATTTTGTACGTGTTTTGGATTTTGTATGTGTTTTGGAGTTTGCATGTGTTTTGAATTTTGTACGTGTTTTGGATTTTGTACGTGTTTTGGATTTTGTACGTGTTTTGAATTTTGTACGTGTTTTGAATTTTGTACGTGTTTTGGAGTTTGCACGTGTTTTGGAGTTTGCACGTGTTTTGGATTTTGCACGTGTTTTGTATTTTGTACGTGTTTTGGATTTTGTATGTGTTTTGGAGCTTGTACGTGTCTTGGATTTTGTACGTGTTTTGGATTTTGCATGTGTTTTGGATTTTGCATGTGTTTTGGATTTTGCATGTGTTTTGGAGTTTGCATGTGTTTTGGATTTTGTATGTGTTGAGGAGTTTGTGCGTGCTATTTGGAATTTGTAAGTGTTTTGGAGTTTATACATGCTTTGTCTCTAGGGGCCACCGTAGATAACTATTCGCTGATAGCTGCAAGTGTGACAGGTTGAAGGACTACTGCATATGCTGTTCAGTTAATACAAATTCATATCAGTTGATATGAGGACGAAAATAATGTAAATATGGTAAGAAAATGGTTAAGAGTTTATTATTTTTCATGTTATATTAATTGCTTTCATATTACTTAAGAGAACTACAATCTATACATCAGTGATTGGCTAGTAAGCCTTTTCTGGGATCGATTAGTAGTGTCTCTATTCTCCACTAGAGGGCTTTCGCGCGTTCTCCTCACTGCAATAAACTACTGCATGAGAGACGCAAGTCATAATCACTCTCGTAATTCTTTCCCCCCTGTTTTCAGGGGTGTAACACCAACATCTACGAACAAATATAGTTCTATAAAGTTGTTTTATATAGTGTGTGACTGTTAATATAAAGCATTATTAAATTTATTGCTAATACATCATATGGCACATTGACTTCTGAGAAAATTTTAGATGGCTTTTAGATCGTGTCAATAGGAAAATTGTACTTAGTAGTCAGTATAATCTTTTAATGATATAAGTTTGCATATGGTAGAATACTGCATGTAATCATTTGTGTTTAGAAGTATATAGTTGGTGGCATATTGAAAGAATGTCTGTAACATTCCAGGGTGTTCACACCCACATCCTAGGAGTATGGGAGAGGTCGTACCTTGTCTTATTGTTTTACGGTAGAATTAACGTAGCTATATCTGTCTTAGTCTAAGTGCCTTTTGGTTTGATGAACTGCTGGACTTCGAGACCAGCAGGTGTAGGGAAGTCATTTATGGGGTCACACTCTGACCCACCACACACACTACACACACCACACACACGTACAGCTCCACATTTCAATGTATGGAACAAACGCCCACTGAAGCATATAAATAAAGACCGGGGCAGTTTCTCAGTGCGAGTCTGTTCTGGAGACTGCCCTTGCTAGCAAGAAGTTCTGTGTGTTTCTCTTCTCTGAGTCTTTACTGAAGAAGTGTTTTAGAGTATATTTCTTAACAGATAGAAAGGTTGCCGACCCCTGATCTAGCCAAAACCAATCAATAAACAGCATCACTGTGCCTATCCTCAGCTATCGATATTATGACAAACCAATTCAAGGGACTCATCTAAGCTTTGCAATCCCATCTGTTAACACATACCCACTAGACATATAATACACCATGCATCCTTCTACTTGCCCATTCATCTAAGCATCCACCGATCTGCTCCAGCTCGGTAATCATACGAATAATAGCCCCTGTGTTGTTTCCATGGCAGTTATGAGATTGATGTTGTAATATTCAGAGAGTATGCTTTCATGTACGAGCACAATCTTCAATCATATTTAGGCATCCATGTTTGTGGTTTGGGACGTTCGTGGCTTACAGTAAACGTCTGAACAGAAACAGCTGTAAGGATATCTGGCACCTGTAACACACTAATTCCACTGGTACAGTTTTAAGACCTTTGCACTTCTTGAGGCCATCCTTCAGCAGAAAATTAGGTGTTACTACAATAAACACGCATGGTTTCACCTGAGGAATGCAAATCTTTTCTCCCAGGCTGAGGTGTGCCGAGAGATCTGCAACACCAAACTTCAGAGCTTGAAAAGCCAGTTATCAGGCTGTGAGTGTTGACTCGAGTCAGGTTTAATGAAAAAAAAAAAGAATTAGAGCATCTTCATTTGGAGCAGAGCAGAGACAGTGCAAGGGGAAAATGTAAACATTTGGTTCAGTTAGTTGTCTGATAATTAATTTGTCAGCACCTCATCCAGAATTGCAGCACAAAATCCTCTAGTCAAACAAAATCCTCACAATTCTGCCAAGTTGCAGAGAGTGAAGCTTTGATCAGTGCATCTGAAAACTCTATCAAAAGAAGCAATAACTAAGACACATGAGACATGCACTTAGAAAAGAAAGAAAATATCTCCCTGTCATTGGCTTTCATTTGAAAATGAAATTAGAATGACAACATGTTAATATGCTTGCAAATTATTTTAATGGGTTGATAAACATTTGTGGAAGTGCCGATGTAGGGCAGGATGCTTCCTACACCTGTGGCATGCACTTGTGTTTCTGTAAATGAATTGCTTGGACGAAGCGTTTTCCACAGTTATTACAGGGGAATGGTTTTTCTCCTGTGTGAATACGCTGGTGCATTTTCAAGTTCCCTAAGTGAGAGAACCTTTTTCCACACTCATCACAGGGGAATGGTTTTTCTCCTGTGTGGGTGTATTGGTGTCTTTTCAAAGGACTTCGGTGAGTGAAGGTCTTTCCACACTCTTCACAGAGGAATGGTTTTTTTCCACTGTGCCCAAACTGATGCACCTGAAGATGAACTAACTGGGCAAAGCTCTGGCCACACTGATCACAAGAATAGGGTTTTTGTCCAGTGTGCAGACGCTGATGGACCTTCAAACTTAATAGTGTTTTGAACATTTTCCCACACTGCTCACAGAGGTATCGTTTGGTGTGAACTTTTGTGCGCAGATCCAGCTGTTCTTCAGTTGAATCTACCCCCTTCTTATGGTGAGGTCTTCTTTGCATTTTCCCGGTCTGTATATAAAGAGAAAGAAGAGATGGACAGAGTAACAACAATCTACAACCATTTGATCTGATAGACTTCCTCCTTACAAAGACTGAGGTGTTGTGAAAAAGTGGAAATGGGAAATTACTGAAGAGTTGTTGTGTCCTTCTTTCATAAACTCCTCCCGCCAGGTGAGGGATGAAAAACGTGTTTGTAGTCAGAAGATGTTTTGATGCAGTCAGCATGCTCATTACCCCAACAATATTTTGCATATTAATTATACATGTTTTTTACCCATTTATATGTAACTTAAACAGGCTATTTACAAGTAAGCAAAGTAATCCTGTTCACACGTCACCAAATGCATACACAAACCCACTATTCAACAACGGAAACTCTGTGCTTCCCCATCTGATTCCATAATTGGAGTCAGCAGGGAAACTGCAATTTTAGTGAAAGGTAAGTAAAAATATATCCTGGCTGTACCTGTAATGCCAAAAATGCTAAATTAACTGTTCCCCTGGCCCCTTTGGGAACATTTTTATGTCACTGTGAAGTTTACCTTTCACCTTCACATAAGATAAGATAAGATAAACCTTTATTAGTCCCACACATAGGAAATTTGTTTGTTCACAGCAGAAAGTGGACAGTAAAAAGTTAAGAGCAGCAAAGTCTACTCTTCATTCTATCAGAAACAGTTATCACAGCTCGTACATTTTCTTTTTACACATATATGTAAGCACTGAGCCAAATTTAGTAATGCCAACACATTAAAAGAACAACATTTGTCTCTTATGTATGATACATCTATATATACACTGTAACAGATACTTGTCTTTGAGTGAAGATTTAAGGTGATATAAATAAATAACTGCAACTTGAATCTTTACTGAAGCTCAGTATTTGACACAGAGTTCAAACTCACTGCTGTAATAACTAATAATGATTAATATAATAACTATAATATTGGCCATATTATAGTTACATTACCAAAGTGAGATGATTTTAGTCTCATGAACAACACTATCTAATTGTTATTTACTAGCTAATCTTAAAATGACTGTTCAGTACAGAAATGAAGCCCAACAATCATGTTTGTACAGTCCTGTGGTCTCAGCCTCAGATTCTTATCAAATCACACAGAGCTCATGTAGAAACAAATGTACAAAATATGTTCTCCTTCATTTCTGTCAAACAAAGCTGTATGAAACGTTTCCAAGCCTCGCACTTCCGGCCTTAACGGTCTTTGAGTACGCGGACCTTGAGGACCGTTAAGGCTGCGTACTTTAAAGCTGCAGACCCCGAATTGGGATACAGCCTTAACGTCGTTTTCCTTCGCTATTTAAATTCACAAGCACTACATAATCTCATAGTGCCACCTACCTGGCATTCCTCGGGATCAGCAGTTAATTTTCATGAGGCAATTTTAGGTGGGTTACACTTGGAATGCCATGTCTCTTCCTTATCTAATGTGTCACGTTAAAGTGACTTACCTCTGCCACTGTGAGCATTTGGCTGCTGGTGTTACTCAGTGAATCAGCTCTGACAAACATAAAGATAATAAGTTTAGAGAAAAATTATCCAAATACTGCCTTAAAAACAACAATGATGTTAAGACTTCTCATCCAAGCACATAAATGAAAAACAACATATGTACCTTTAAAATTTAGCTTGAAAATATGATTAAATACTTTAAAGTAGCAATAAGAAAGATAATCAAGTTAGATACTACAAATTTACAGACATTCCGTCTCGTGTTTGTGCCTAGTTTTAAAGATAAACTGGACCTGAAACATGAATTCAATTGAAAATAACACAATTAAAAGGAAAAAAAAACACTGAATGTCCTTTGATTTACTAAAACTACCACTGACCACCAGTTTTTTTCTTACCCTTGGCATGTGAGGGACATTTGTTTTGGTCCTGCTTAATGCTTGCCTTCACTGAACTCTGAGAGATGCACCAATGGTTCCCATGGTATCCAAAGCTGACTCCACTTCATAAGGTTCCAGAAGTGAATTTAAAAATCAACACCAAGTATTTAATGAACCACAAATCCCAGCAGGATAACAACCACTGGTGTTTTTTCCTCCAAACTTTATTTATTCAAAGTCATAAACAAAACAAAATAATAACTAACAACGAAATCAAAAATGACATAAAAGAAATAAAACCCACTCAAACTCATTATTGAACAAAATCAGTTACATTTACATTTCATCTTGTCAGAATATAATACACACAGCATATTAAATTCAACAAGATGAAGGTGTTCATAGTGTATTTGTATTGAGTATTACATAAGATGTATGTAGTTTAAACTCAACTTAAACTCTAACAGATCAACAGATCATGCATTTATAACAGCTCTCCACACAGCCCTTTCTCTAGCATTTTATTTTCATTCATTTTCACTTTCATTAGCAGATGTAAAGAGGGTTTTTTTAATATATATATCTTATTAAAAGCCCCTCTGATATGTTATATATATCTATAAAAAAAAATCTGTCTCGCTCATGTCTGCAGTAGGCTCACTTAGCATAGGGGGTCTAGCCTCAGGACCCTTACTGGATACAGACATCCCAGGCGGGAATGAAACTTGCGATCCTCGGCTCCAAAGGCCTGTAGATATATATATATATATCTATATATATATAGATATATATATATATGTGTATATATATATATATATATATATATAAAGATTGACCGCCCACAGGGGCGAGCGGGGAAAGAAAAAAAATAAAATAAAATTATATATATATATATATAATTTTTTTTTTTTTTTTTTTTTCTTTCCCCGCTCGCCCCTGCGGGCGGTCAATCTTATATACATATATATATATATATATATATATATAATTTTATTTTTTTTTATTTTTTTTCTTTACCCGCTCGCCCCTGTGGGCGGTCAATCTTTCAAGCTCGAGTCCTCTACCAGAGGCCTGGGAGCTTGAGGGTCCTGCACAGTATCTTAGCTGTTCCTAGGACTGCGCTCTTCTGGACAGAGATCTCCGATGTTGTTATATATATATATATATAAATATTGTCGAGAAAAACATCTTATTTTACTGTCACTATATATCATGCATAAAGCACCGTCATTATTTCATCATTACTTCATTAGTCTGCATCACTTATCATCAGTTTATCATGTATCATTTATCATTTATTTCAGAGCACGCAGGATAAAACCTATTCTAGAAGTAATACTCTATGATGTGGCGAAAACACCAGCAGAAGCTGTGGGTCCAGTCAGGCCCCAGTAAAGTCATATGAGGACACGGTGAACTTTTGTTGGCCGGAAATGGACACTCTCACACAACTACACATTCTACACACTATTGGTTAAGTTCCCAGAAACCCGGAGTGGAAACATCTGGAACATGTTGTTGTTCTTAGCCATAGAAGGACATAGAAGTGAGAACTGACTGATACTTATCATGTGACTTGACGTCATCATTGCAATAAAAACCTAGTGAAGAGACTGTTCGGGGGAGATCGGCTCCAAAAGGCTTGTGATGCTCATCTTCCCCATATGTACATATGTATAATAAAAATCACTATTTTGACATCTACTGAGAGACCATGCAGTCGTTTTGTCTCCTCCTCAAAAACTCGAATCATGACAATATATATATATATATATGTATGTGTGTGTGTGTGTGTGTGTGTGTATATATAACACCCAGCACGCCCCTGTGGGTGGTTTATCCTTCAAGCTCGGGTCCTCTAACAGAGGCCTGGGAGCTTGAGGGTCCTGCGCAGTATCTTAGCTGTTCCTAGGACTGCGCTCTTCTGGACAGAGATCTCTGATGTTGTTCCCGGGATCTGCCACTCGCCTAGCTTGGGAGTCACCGCACCTAGTGCTCCGATTACCATGGGGACCACTGTTACCTTCACCCTCCACATCCTCTCGAGCTCTTCTCTGAGCCCTTGGTATTTCTCCAGCTTCTCGTGTTCCTTCTTCCTGATATTGCTGTCATTCGGAACCGCTACATCGATCACTACAGCCGTCTTCTTCTGTTTGTCTACCACCATTATGTCCGGTTGGTTAGCCACCATCGTTTTGTCTGTCTGTATCTGGAAGTCTCACAGGATCTTTGCTTGGTCATTCTCCACCACCCTTGGGGGCATCTCCCATTTTGACCTTGGGACTTCCAGGTTATACTCGGCACAGATGTTCCTGTACACTATGCCGGTCACTTGGTTATGGCGTTCCATGTATGCCTTGCCTGCTAGCATCTTGCACCCTGCTGTTATGTGCTGGATTGTCTCTGGGGCATCTTTACACAGCCTATACCTGGGGTCTTGCCTGGTGTGATAGACCCCAGCCTCTATGGATCTTGTACTCAGAGCTTGTTCTCGTGCTGCCATGATTAGTGCCTCTGTGCTGTCTTTCAGTCCAGCTTTGTCCAGCCACTGGTAGGATTTCTGGATATCAGCCACCTCCTCTATCTGCCAGTGCAGGGCCCTGTCCTTCCATGATGGTTCCTTGTCTCCCTCCTCTTTCTTGGGTTTCTGCTGCCTGAGGTATTCACTGAGCACTCGGTCAGTTGGGGCCATCTTCCCAATGTATTCTTGGATGTTCGTTGTCTCATCCTGGACTGTGGTGCTGACACTCACCAGTCCCCGGCCCCCTTCCTTCCGCTTAGCGTACAGCCTCAGGGTGCTGGACTTGGGGTGAAACCCTCCATGCATGGTAAGGAGCTTTCTTGTCTTTATGTCAGTGGCTTCTATCTCCTCCTTTGGCCAGCCTATTACCCCAGCAGGGTACCTGATCACGGGCAGGGTGTAGGTGTTGATGGCCCGGATCTTGTTCTGACCGTTCAGCTGACTCCTCAGGACTTGCCTGACCCTCTGCAGGTACTTGGTGGTTGCAGCCTTTCTAGCGGCCTCTTCATGGTTCCCATTCGCCTGCGGGATCCCCAGGTACTTGTAACTGTCCTCTATGTCTGCAATGTTGCCTTCTGGTAGTTCAATCCCCTCAGTTCTGACTACCTTCCCTCTCTTTGTTACCATTCGACTACACTTCTCCAGTCCGAACGACATTCCAATGTCATTGCTGTATAGCCTGGTAGTGTGGATCAGTGAATCGATGTCTTGTTCACTCTTGGCATACAGCTTGATGTCATCCACGTACAGGAGGTGGCTGACAACTGCTCCGTTCCGTAGTCGGTATCCGTAACCAGTCTTGTTAATGATCTCACTGAGGGGGTTCAGGCCTATGCAGAACAGCAGTGGGGACAGAGCATCTCCTTGGTAGATCCCGCACTTGATGGTGACTTGTGCTATGGGCTTGGAGTTGGCCTCTAGTGTTGTACGCCACATACCCATTGAGTTCCTGATGAAGGCTCTTAGGGTCCTGTTGATCTTGTACAATTCTAGGCATTCCAGTATCCAGCTGTGGGGCATTGAGTCATAGGCCTTCTTGTAATCAATCCAGGCAGTGCACAGGTTGGTCAGTCTGGTCTTGCAGTCTCGGCTGATTGTTCTGTCTACCAGTAGCTGGTGTTTTGCACCTCTGGTATTCTTGCCAATCCAAGGCCTCAGGTATGGACAGTTTGCTGTATTTCTTATGCACTTTCTTTGCCGCACCCTTCTGCAACTCCGTTAGTTGGCTAACCTCCCTCCGTGCTACTTTGATTTTGCTCTCTAGCCTCCTTCTCCATGGAGGGTACTGCCCCTTGTGGCTGTTCAACTTGTAGCCAAGCATCTCACTGATCACTGCTGCCGTATTGTAGATCAGCTTGTTAGTGTCGGTAATCGTGGTTGTAGGTATAGTCCGTAGTGCTGCATTAACATCATCTAGCAGACCTTCTGAGGGTACTTCACGTAATCTTGGTAACCGGCTACAGGGGATCCAGGTTTCAAGCTGTATATATAAATCTATCTATATCTATATATATATATATCTATATATATCTATATATATATCTATATATCTATATATATATATATATATATATATATATATATATATATATATATATATATAGATATATATATATATCTATATATATATATATATCTATATATATATCTATATATATATATATATATATCTAGATGGATAGATGGATGGATGGATGTGTGTATATATATGCACATACATATTTCTGACAAAGGACCCACACAGGATTTCTGTGCTAGTGAAAGTTTTTATTTTGCTTGAACAGCAGTTTCTCCTGTGTTTCAGCACAGGTAACTCTATGAGCTTTTACTTCCCTAGCTGCTCGACTCACATTCCTCTCCTGTCTGTTTTTGTCATCACTGTATATAGAGGAGAGAGAGTCATTAGTCCCAGTACACACACCTCTGTCCTCACCTCGACGCCTGTGGATTAGGTTTGTTCCAACACTCGGCCAGATTGGACTTTAACAATTTTGGAGGCAGTTGCAGTTTTTGTGGTGTGGCAGGTCATACTTTCCTGCTGTGGAAAGCTGTGAGGGGGCGAGCTTAATTTGGAACAATGTCTGGTTGAGTTTTAGGTGATAAAATGCTGATGATATGAATGTCAAGACACAAGTTTTATAAATCCAAGCTGTCAATTAGTTTTTATGTTATGGCTGGTTGTGAACAGTACTGTCATAGGCTAAAATAAGCAAGCATAATAAGCCAAAAAAGAGAGTTTTTCTAATTCTCTTTTGGGATGGTTGAGGGGACGACTTGGACACAGTAAAGAGCTTCAACTCCATTATTTTGGGCTGCAGCTGGTAGTCCTTGTTTTACTTGTTAGCCTTGGTGAGCATGGCTTACCCATTTTGCTATTTGCTGCAGGTTCTACAACTCACAGCACAGATCCTCTTTGAAGTAGGGTCTCTGAGTGAATGATACCGAGCACAGCTAAAATCTGGCTAACAAGCCAGCTATTACGAAACCAAAATAAGCAGTGCTACCTGGTTAGGAGGGACTGAACTTTAAAAATAAGAAAGAAGGGGGCATTGTAGGTAACTTTGTCCTGTCAAAAACCTGAAAAATGCTAAATGAAAAATACATCTCAGAGGCCAGTATTATACCTGGGCAGCCTGTGTGGGAGAACCCCATCAGTATTGGTTGGAGTTTAATTTTAAGTTTAATTTTTTTTTAGAGGTTTCATAAATTGGTCCATCGATGGTGCTGATCTCATCTCAGTGTTGACTTCTAGTGGCTGTAATAAAACAGATGGTCTGATATTTTTTTCTCTGAAATGTTGAAAGGGTTGAAGGATTAGGGCCAAACTTTCCGATTAAGAGCACATTAGTCTGGTCTGAATTTCCTTGTGCTGTCTGTGTAACAGTGTCATCAGTTTAAATCACTGAAGGATCGGTGCTGTACATCACCTGAAAGTGTATTTCCTGTCAGAATGGATCTACAGAGCCTCACGGCCATCAGTTACTATAAGTGTAGGGTTTAAAATCATCACTCATGTGAATTTGTGACTCTACAGGCCTCAGATTACTGAGGCCTATAAACCTACTTATCTTCATTAATATGTCCTCAGAAAGCCCAAGTCCTCATGCAGTTTACAGGCTACATATGAAAGTGTCACTCCTGCAGTCATTCATTCCCAAAACCTGCATCTTCCATGTTTGTTGGCAGGGTCCCCAACCATGTGTTCATTTCTAACTTAACTATAACACACACACACACACACACACACACACACACACACACACACACACACACACATATTTGCTTTCTAATGCATCATTGAATGTGCTTTATAAATAATACTTGTTTTTCTCCATCTACTCATTGCATTGTTTATTTGATTATACCTCTTCTTTGCCTTGCAGTGAAAGAATGAATGAACAACATTCCTCCCTTTCTGTGTTCCCTTTCTCTGCAATCAGTGTAAGCCGGTGCTGTGGCTGAGCTTCGCCAATATACCAAGAAACTACGAAATCAGGAAGGGAAAAATACATTTTTACTGCACTGGGTTTACTGATTTGGTTGGACTAATGATTGCCTGATTATCAAGGGGCAGCTTTGTTATCCCTTCAGGTTTCATGCAAGTGAAGCAGCGATCAAAAAGTTACCCGTCTTGCAAAGAGCTGAAATACTTTTTTTCTACAGCTCATGGAACAGAAAAGGCATTCAGACGTCTTTTTGTGCAGCTGATGTTCTCTTTGTTTTTGATTATCTTTACCAGTCAGCTCCTTTGTTCTGGTGGCGCAGGAATAAGATACAGCTCCTCCCTGCTCCCATCAGATCCACACCAAATCCAACACCAACTATCCTTGCTGTTCCCCCTTTTTTTTCCTCTGGGGGTTTCAATTCTTGCATTTTCCACTCAACATATACTTAAATCCTTAATCTTTTACCATTGATAAGATAAAAGCTTATCACAATAGAAAGGAACACAGTTTTATTTTTTTTAATCACAGGTTTGCAGGAAAAGCCTGCACCAAAGGATGAAGGGAAACAGTTTCTGACCATCACTCAAAAGCTTAGTATTGTTTCTGTAAATTGAGTTGCACCGTGCTCACAGTAGAATGCAGAATGACTTCCTCCCATGAGTGATAACGTAAAGCCCGGGTTTAGGCAGGATATCTTCTTCCGTCCTGGAGGAACAATAAATGGGGATTAATATGCTGCGTGACAGAGAAATGGAGGACTGAGGTTGCTGCCTCTCGTAGCGACACATGATCAGCGCAGGGAATTTATTCCTGCTTGTGACACTCAGGTATGTGCGTGTGCTATTTGTCTCATCTGGACTCACACTTCAAGCACAGACACACAACAAGTTACTTCATTCCCCCTCAGCTGATTATGGATACAAATACATGCAAATTCAACTTGGCCTTGGTTTGTGTCTATGGCAGTAAGGACGGACCCGACCACATAGTTCACACTTTTGACACCCTTTTTTTCCCAGTTGCAGCTTTTCAGCCGCCAGCCACACATACACACAACAACAACAACAAACTCATCAGGTCCCAGCACGTTGAATATGGGAGGCCTCCCTCACACCCCCACGTGGGGGTCGCATCCCTTTCTTTGTTGTGTCAAAGGGTCTACCTTGCAATGTAAGGCGCCTTGAGGCGACCTGGGTTAGGCTTTGTGGTAAAGTTTGAGTTTAGCTGATTCTCACTCGTTACAAGACTTCATTTGAAATGTAACATCCTTTAGCCTTTTTTCCTGTTTCCCATGTGTCTAAAACAAAATGTGACCATAACCTGGATTTTAACACTAGCTATTTAAAACTCATACCAAAAACCTGTTAGACTTGTAAAGGTCCTTTCATTCCTAAGCTACAATTCTTGCTTACATTGGAATGCAGTCTGGGTAGCGATGTCACTCTCTAGGCAGTGAAGATGGCATCACTGTTAACACTGTTAACACTGCTATCGCATAAATTATGCTCTGTATGCTTCACGTCTAAAGTGCATAGTGCATGCACATCTCTAAAAGTGTGCTTAAAGCCCACAAATTGAATTGGCTTTCTAGTCTGACTGATATCCAGATAGCAGAGACATTTAAACCTAATCTGGGCGATGTTTGGCACTTAGTTACAGCGTTGAAAAGTATCCTGTTGGATCTGTGGCTGAACTGCTGCCATCAGTCAGTTTGGGTCCATAGAAAACTAGGCCACATTCATTGCTACTGTTGATGGAGCAGCCTGACATTTATTGAACTGGGAGGCTCTTGTATTGCAAGGGTGTGTTCTTTCACATACTTTTCTGCTCTGTAAATAGTCACAGCTGCTTTTGACATGTTTAAACAGTTTGATCAATTTGTTTGTTAGTGTTAACTAAAAGATGAGCAAATATTAGACTTAAATGTATGTGCTTAGTACTGCTCTATTTCCAAAATGTGCCATCTGTACATGGACATGTTTCTTGCCAACAGGTTGATATTTGTTATACTGAGTAATAGTGATGGCACAGTTTGTGAGATAATCCAAGGGGATAGGTTGTGTCATAAAAAATAATTCAAGTAATATTCTCTTTCTCATGTTTTCCTCTTGTGGACACAGGGAATCCAATTAAGCATAACAATACAAAATGTTAAATGCAATTTTAACATGATTTTGCCAGGTGTGCCACTTAAAAGTCAGGAGCAAAGCATGTTTTCAGTCAAATGAATGAACAAATATGTCTGCCTTCTTTTTCCACTTTTTCACTTTATGTGTTTTTGTTCAGTTCAGATTTTTTTCAGTATCTCCGGCTGGCACCCGGAGAACCTTGTGGAGAGTCCAAACTGAAGGATAATCAAATGATTTATCTATTGAGGAGTACGAATGTAGAATGTATATTTTGCAACAATGTGTCTCTCTGGCTTTGCAAATGTTTTCTTAGTCTGATTTATTTTCCTCTTTCAGGAGTCTCTGTCAGCATCTCCAACTTAAGCCTGGTGGCCATTGCTATCGAAAGTTACAGTGCCATCTGTAACCCACTGAAATCCCGTGCATGGCAGACCCGATCTCACGCCTATCGCGTCATCGCTGCTACCTGGGTGGTGTCATTGTTAATCATGGTGCCCTATCCGGTGTTTCCCAAGGCATAATGGTACTGTGGGCCGCATGTGCCGCTTGGACTGGCCCAATCCACAATCTGAGCAGGCCTGGTAAGTGCTTATTAACATGTTATGTTAAACTATTTGCTGCCAGAGAAAGAAATATAAAAGATAGGTAGAAAAAAATCATGGTCTGTAATCAGTTTATCAGACAAATCTTTATGCAAAGAAAAAAAATATGTGTGTGGGCTGGATGACTAGTTTGGAAATGATGACTGCCAGCTATTTTAAAGCAATAATATCTACCATTCTCTTTTTTTTTTTTTTTTTGAAAATAAGTAATCAGTAAAGTAACGGGATTACTTTTTTGGGTAAGTAATCAGTAATTAGTTACTGATTACTTTTTTCAAGTAACTTGACCAACACTGCCTATGAGCAAAGCCAGTGTTGTGTATAGTAAATTTCGATGGTGCCAATAAAGTACAGTGTTTCATTTTTTAACTTTTTACAATTGAATCGCTTTTTGAAAAGTCCCTCTAACTTGCTAACTGGATTGCTGTTGTTTTTTTTAGCTTGTTTGCAAATCTGACAGTACTTTAACATTAGCATTTCTTCTTTCAAGCTGCAAGTGTTAATTTTAAACATGAAGTCAAACTGTCAAAAGTCAAGCAATTCTATACATCATTATAAGAAGAGTTGTTTGTTTTCAGATTATAGCCTGCCTACCCAAACATGTGGTAAAAGACCACATACTGGAGAACACATGAGCAAAATGCTCGATATTAAACACTTCAAATTTACAGTGTTACGTTTTCTGATGCAAGCTGAAATATCTTAATTAAAGCACTCAACAGTGGGCAGAAAATGAAATGAAGCATATTGAATATTCACCCACTTTGGAATCTTTCAAAACACAGATCATTTAAACACAAGTTTAAATTCATTAAACACAATTCATTAATAAATGAATATATATATGAATAATAAAAGAAAGCATTTTTAATTTCAATTGTATTCTAAGGTTTTAAGATTTACCTTGTGAAATACATTTTACTTTTTGACCATATGACATATATCAATTTGGCTAACCTGTATTAATAAAAGTTCATCCTAAAGAAACTGAAATATTTTCCTAAATTTTAAAGGTTTTTGTTGATTTATATATATATTAATGACATGTATGACATGCATGTAGCACCCATAATAATACTTCACAACATTTCACATTTCTTTTTCTTTCTGAGCTGTTCCTTGCTGGATTTGCTACCATGATTAGCATTGTTATCCTGTTGAAAGATCCATTTCAGGTTCAACTTCAATTTTCAGACAGATAGCTTCCCAATATTTTCAAGCACTCTTTGACATGATCCAGAATTCATAACTGACTCAGTGGCTGCTAGCTGGCCAGTCCCTCGGGTAGCTAAGCCACCCCAAACAGTTTCATTTTCACCTCCGTGCTTCACAGTTCTTCACCCAAAAAGCAGCTATATATTTCTACTGATCCATTTGTCCTGAGCGTGCTATTTGCCTTCAAGGGCAAACTGTATTTTTTGTTGGACAGCAAAGGCTGTTTCGTGATATACCCCGCATGCAGGCCATATTTATGAAACCGGATTCTGACAGCAATAGTTGCAAGGGTTGTCTGCATGTCCTCTGTTTTCTAGAGGCTTTCTTTGTATCAGACAGTCTGCATTACGGCTGAAGACATCAGTTCCTGACAAATTATCTATCTGTGCCAGATTTTAGCACATATGTAACTGACTTCTCTGTACACACTTCAAAGGCAAAAAGGACACCAAGGAGCTCTTGGAGGGGATTTTAAACTTAAGAAGTTTATAGACATAAGCTAGTATATCATACAGTATAATGTCTAAATCAGCTACAGAAGTGGGAAGGAACCAAAAGATGACAGAGGCACATCTCAAGGCTTTCTTTTATGGTTGCTGAATGAACTATTCGTTGCCATTTTTACGATTAGCCGAAGCTAGGGAATATTATCTAAATGTCTAAATGCTGGAACAAAAACAACAGCATTAGCAACAAATCCATATAAAAGAGAGATGCTGACAGTGTGGTTAATTGATTGAAGTTTGAAGCCTTGAATTAGGCATTGTGGACATGACCATATATAGAAAATCGGGTCTAGCAGGAGGCTATTAGCTTATTGTAACACTGCATGGCTAGCTTGATTATCAAAATGTCACAGATATGACTGTAATATTGACACCCTTAATTATGTTCCTTTAGGCCTCAACACAGTCCTCAGTGGAGACTATGGACTCATTCAATGACTCTAAAGGCCTAACAGACCAATAAGAAATTAAATATTCCCCACCATTTGTTCTCGCTTTCAAAGTAAAAGTTGCACCAACAGGTTGGGGGATATAGTTTTCTTGCTGGTGACCTGTGGCTCCAAGGAGGTCACTGACTGGTCTCCAGTTCTGCATGACTGGGCTTTAGCAATTAATTTCAGAGTGACTGTGATTCATCCCCAGTGACCACTCACCAGCGAGCTAGGCTCTCCCTCACTGATTGGTGATTTCCAGATAATCAAGGACCCCTCTATAGGCTCGAGGCCTGTTTAATGCAGCCACTGTTTGAGCTTCTTGCAGGACTTTTTGGGATCTTTACTTTTGTTTCCAGACTTCTTCTTTTCACTGCAAACTTTGCTGTTCAAGTTCATCATCCCAGAATACAAATGTTCTAATATTTGTTTAACCTTTGGTAGAACCTCAAAATCCCATCCTTTCGTGAACCTCGGGACCAAAAATGGTCCCGCCCCAAAAGTGCTCTAAAAATGTTATATATCAATATTTTTTTCTACTTTAAATTAGTCAATCTTTTAAAACTACTTCTGCTTAAAATATCCATGTCAAGTTTTAATTATATTTTCATTGTTTTAACCCTTTAAATCCCAGTTTTATTACATGAGCGCCCTGTTTTTTTAGCCCCAAAAAACAAAAAAACTAAATATTTTCCAAAAAAAACATTTGAAGTAATATTTGTTTGTTATTATAATTAGGCCTTTAGATGGACTAAAGATTGGCACCAACAGTCATTTCGATCGCCTTTTATTTTTTTTCCAGGAGCGCATTTCATAAAATGCACACTATCGACCACGCCCAAAAAGTGCTATAAAAAATTTATATATTAATATTTTATTCCACTTTAAATTAGCCAATCTTTTAGACCTACTTCTCCTTGAAATATTCATGTCAAGTTTTAATTACATTTCGCGGATTTTAACCCTTTATATCCCGGTTTCGTCACATGAGCGCACTGCTTTTTTTGCCCCAAAAACATAAAACATAAAATATTTTCCAAAAAAAACATTTGAAGTAATATTTTATTGTTATTATAATTAGGCCTTTAGATGGACTAAAGATTGGCACCAACAGTCATTTCGATCGCCTTTTATTTTTTTTCCAGGAGCGCATTTCATAAAATGCACACTATCGACCACGCCCAAAAAGTGCTATAAAAAATTTATATATTAATATTTTATTCCACTTTAAATTAGCCAATCTTTTAGACCTACTTCTCCTTGAAATATTCATGTCAAGTTTTAATTACATTTCGCGGATTTTAACCCTTTATATCCCGGTTTCGTCACATGAGCGCACTGCTTTTTTTGCCCCAAAAACATAAAACATAAAACATAAAATATTTTCCAAAAAAAACATTTGAAGTAATATTTTATTGTTATTATAATTAGGCCTTTAGATGGACAAAAGATTGGCACCAACATTAATTTCGATCCGTTTTTAATTTTTTTTGCAGAAGCCGAAAATGTCCCCAGGCGGCGCTGCTGCTCCTGCTCCCCAGGGGAGGAGTGCCTCTGCCGCGGGTGTGTTTCGCGCAGCGCCGGAGCATATGGTTCGGTTCCCGTGTCTGCAGCACACACTTCCGCTACCACGTGAAAACAAATACGTCATTTCCTGTTGATTAAAAAAAATTAATGCACCCTCAAACGATCCTAAGGGCAGAAAATGGTCCGGAACGAGCAGCGGGCCAAGCTGCTGCTGCACGCGGGAAATTAGTCTGCCTTTTCCGGGTATCTGTCTCGAGCAGGCCGCTGGAGAAGGTGTGTATGTTCCAGCAGGCGTCACATGTGGAACAAGGGCGCCACCCGGTGGCCAAATAAAAAATTACAATTCTAAGGCCCTGAGTCCAGAATGAAAGTGAAAGTTAAGCCATCGCCACTACGTTAATGGTAATAATTGTACAGTGAAAAATAGCGTTTATAATGGGTTTCAATGGGGCACAAATCGGCCACGAGGTTCGATAGTGGATGTATGCCTTTTATTCAGCCATTTAAGCTCATTTAAAAAACTCAGACTGAAATTTTAAAATAAAATGGGAAAAAAATACATGTTTGAAAATTTGGCTATACTCCATTAAACACAGTGGAAATGGCGTGGAATTAAAAAACGGAAAGGCCACGAAATGGTCCCAGGTTCTAAATAAATGTTTGTGTGGCAGGATGAATGTTATTTCTCGGTTCAGCCCACTTTCGGCCTGGCACATTAGGGAGGCGCTAGTATAAATAATGGCCATTTGAGCATTCCTGGATCGCTTACCTGTGATCTCCTTCTTGGTCACCTGACTTCCCTTGGTGTTGCAGAGATCATTTGCAGGTTACCCTTCTGAAGCCTCCATCGTGGCTGGTAGGTGTTTACTCATTTACTTGGTCGTAAACAGGTATTGTTTTTAGGTCATAGCTGTAGAAGCCTGCTATGAGCCACTCCATTCATGATTCATGACGCTGTTTACTCAGTACGTAATTCAGTTTTGTTACGATCTCTGCCTTTTATTGTTCTTTTATTGTAAATACTTATTATGCTTTGCAGGAAGTGTGGCCCTTAGTTTTACAGAACGCTACGCTAACCGAAGTGCTGCTGCTTTGCTTTTACTGTCTGTTCCTGTTGCGAGGTTACTTTTCCTGCTGCTGCCAGCTTTTTAAAGTGGACGTTGGCGTGGACAGCGGCTATATGCATGCCGGTTATGGGAGTCGGTTGGCGTGCATAGTGATTGACTGGATGATTAACTTATAGTCGGGCAGACGGCAAGTTGGAGCAATACAGCGATTCTGCCTGCTCCATATTTTAAAGTTTTATCTAGATTGTATGTTGTTTTTCTGTTGTTTTGATTTTTGTTATGCCACTGGTGGGAGGCCCTTTTTCTAGCTGCAGATCACCAGTGTGGTCCTGCAGTTGGGTTATATTAGTTTTGTTGTAATATATTAAAATTTTCTTTGTTTCTTTTATCCAGATGCGGAATGCCGACGTGGAGGAGACGAGGGTGCCTTGGTGGTGGGATCCTTTGAGTGTACACACCTGCCTTTTTTAGTTTATTAGTGTGAGTGTGTGATAGTGTGCTGCACTTGTGTCTTGGTGAGTTTTCTTTTTTTTAAGTTTGTGCGTGGCATCCCTGCCCCTCCACTGGTAAGCCTCGGCTCTGAATACCCTTTTTTAAGCATATTTGTACATTGATATTTATGATTGTGCTTTTATATGTTGTTTTAAATAATTATTAATAAATTGTCCAACTGTTTTATCATTGAACCTTGTCTCTGTACTGAGTATAGCGAACCTAAGTGCCTTCTTGATGATTAGTGTTACATCCAGTATTCTCTGGGTGAAATCCCCAGGGTGGCGTTGTCTTTTAAACTGTGAAGAATATTTACTTTATTCCCACCTCGTGCTGCCTCATTTGCTATACAAATACAGCTAGAAGCACACCTGGATTGTCACACTGACAAACCTGCCACTGACTTCCTATTGTGGACTTTGTGGGCATGTAACAGTGTCCTCACACATTTGGTGTCTCTCTCTGTCATGCACAAATGTACTTTGAGCAGTACTTGAAAAGTGCTCTTGCACAACATAGTGAGGTTCATGATTTTATGGATTTTGTGGCTTATTGTCCTCTCACATGGCTTATAGATTTGTTAATTAGTTAGTACAGCGATATTCACTGAGTTGGCTCTTGTTGAGGACATATTAAATCCCTGCCATGAGTGTTGTGATTTAGAGGTTTTCACACAAGTAGCCTCTGCTGGGGTTAATCTATTTTCTTTAACCAGGCAAGTCACTGAGGACAAATTGTTATTTATAACAACGTTTAGCTCTCTCACCAAGAAAAGAGTAAATAAGTGTTTTTCCTAGAATTTCCAGTGCATTTAAAGGAACAGCTACAAGGCTTTTGCTCTGCAAGTATTAATGCTCGATGTCACAAACATTAGGCTTGACATGAGCCTAAGTTGGCTCTAAAGTTTTGGACCCTAAATTCACAACCCAACAACAAGACAGACTGTTGTCAGCAAGTTTATTTACACAATATTCTGAGGTGTAATTGGAAAACTTTAATCATGCTTCTTGCTGTTTTCTAGAGACTGCACTGGGTTCCTCAGATAACTTGGAGCACCGGAGGAAGGACAGGCAGGTGCGACTGGCAGGTAACTTCCCTTAGTTCCCTTTTCATTAAATACAGACCATCTTGTCAATCCTGGGATAAGTTTTTCTCTTAGATGAGTTGCTCAACATGTAATTCAAGGGTATGAAGACAAAGAAAGAAGATTTTAGTGCAGGAATAGCAATCGAGCAATCTCTGAGAGCTAGTGTAGCCTGATTACCATGATGATTGATGCAAATCTGATGGTCACTGATCACCAGATGGTCCACAAGCATGATGAGCAAGAAGCGTGAACAGGGAAGGCTCCAGCACTGGGTGAAGCTCGGAGCAAGAGCCACCCATAGTCAGCTGCAGGGGGGAAAGCTGAAAGCCCACAGAAGAAATCCAGGCAAACCCTAAACCATGACAAGGTTCCCAAACCCAATAAAGACTCCAAGGTAAAAATGCCCCTCCATGGGTGAAAATGTAGCTCTGACCAGAATAACACCTGATGAAAACCAAAAGTGAAATGTGGCAGCTTCTTTCTTATCTCTATCTCTGTCAACAAAAATCCCATCAGGTGTCTTGGGATGCACAGAAGAACTAATTATTTTTTAAATAAACCAGCTCCTCATTTGTGTATTTAGTTCTGCAGACAAGCCATTGAACAAATGTTGATCATCTCAAGACAACAGAGAAGTTCTTATGTAGTGCTTTTCTACTCAAAGGTGCAAAGTGCTTTACACAGCTTACTTGAAAACATCACAGAGCAACTTGTAGTTCAGTATCTTGCACTTTAGCATGCAGACTGGAACAGCAAGAGATTGAACCCCTAACCACCTGCTTAGTAGATTTCTTGCTCGATCTGCTGAACCACAGCAACCCCGAGTTGTTCTCTAAACTGGAGGCTGTGGTGTTCACAGAAGTCTCTTCCCTGGCGATGGAAGTGTAACCTCACGTTGGTGACAAATCTTTTTTGCTTTGCGAGTTTTCAAATCACAGCTGCTCATTTAATAGTTTCTTCAAGCAACAAGTAATTAAGCCTAAAAGATTATTTGCCTTTTAAGCAGCTCATTATCATTTGCTCTTAGTTAACCTCTCATTAGAGTGATTTTAAAATTTTTCCTTTAATTGAAGGATTTACTTGCTCAGAGGGAACTTTGCACACCTTGACCTTACTTGCTGCAAACAAAGCTGCCTTTCTCCATTCTTGAAAAGTTACAGTCTTTTCAGCCAGCAGCAAATGCTGGTGAAGCAACCATAACAAAATTACTTTCTCAATTATTTATAATGCCTTTCTGGAAGATGGCTGCGAGTAAAACATGCCTCTGCTGGAGTTTTATCATTTTGTTGATATGCGTGCCCGCAGGCTCTGCCGGCAGCCAGTTGTGCCAGAGTGAACCGAGCCGCAGGCCCAGAGGCCGGAGGCCCGAGGGCCCCATTTGCCCCGGAAGAGGCCTGACCGAGCAACAGGCACCAGGCCCTGCCAAGTAGTCACCGGGAGTGAGCTGGTACATACCTGAGCGCCCAGCCCCGGACACCAAGAACCACCAACCCACCGACCACTGAGGGCATCAGTTACCGGCAGGCAGTGTGGTGAGGGGAGATAGGCCTTTCAGGGCCTGGGAGTTCCCAGAGAGGTGGAGTGTAAGACCCGACCTGACATATAAACACAGACAAACAGGCACACACAGACACAAACATGCATTCCCACCCTCATGCACACATATACAAATATACTCAGCACTCACCCAATGTAGGGATAGACATACATGGACAATGTACAAATAATCACACTCCCCAAACAAACTCTATACCCCAGGTCCAGGTACCCTCGTCCCTGGAGGGGGAAACGGCACCTAGACCCAGGAGATGTTACACTTTCCCCCGGGGTGGAAGCAAGCAGACCGCCCCAGGCTCCGCAGCAGCAGGGAGGCCCCGCATCCCAGATCCCAATCAGACGGCCAACACCTCCTCCCAGCCCTCCCGCCCCGATGGCAAGCAGAGAACAGGGGGTGTGTGAAGACCCCAAACCACCCTCCTCTCGCTGATGTGTAGTGTTGCTGCGTGTTGTTCTAAGGTGCATTTAAAACACGGGAGAGCATGGTGCTGCTGCCAGAGAGCAGCAGGTGTTAGCACGGCCCCTCCCGAGAACCCTCAATGTCTACATGGATTTAAAACGTGCCCACCCCCAAGGGGGGAGGGGGGGGGAATGCCTCCCCTGCACCCTGGTGACACACCTGCACCCCAAGGCCCTACTTTTGTGGTTGGGTGTGTTGGAGCGGGAAGAGGGAGGCAGCCGGGGATGAAGTGCAGCCTTACATGTTTTGTAAGGCTGCACTTCCTCCTCTGAGGTTGACTTACAGGAAAATGAGAACAGATTTCTTTTTAAAATCTTCCGAGGGAGCATGTGTAGCCAGTGTAATGTCTTCAGGGAAATAAAAGGATTCCACCAGACTGAAGTGTTGAGGCAGAGAGAAAGCACAGAGAAGAGGTGATTAAATCATAAATTAAGCTCTTGTTAGCATTGGTAAACCTCGGCTGATGTGTTTGTGCATCTACATGTGACGAATGTTTGCAGAAATCATCTGAAGACTAAAACGCTGCCATGTTTGAGTACTGCAGGGGACACAAAAAAACTGTATAAGAGGTATATATGTGATTGCTGATGTCTTACTTTCACTGCATCTGCAGGTGAGTGCAATTATAGAGAAACATTTGGTTTAGGGTGCTCTGTGTTAATTATCCAACAAAAATAAACACATAAGAGATGATAACTGTATTCCGTTTCCTGGATTAACTAAGCTGAAACCATTAAATAACTAACCAGCCTGTACCAGCGATCTGTGTCAGCCGATCCCTGCAACCCTGCACTAAGTTTTAGATGAAATAAATTAAGCTGAAAGCATTAAATGACTAACCAAACTGTGCCAGCGATCTGTGTCAGCTGGTCCCTGCGACCGTGCACTGAAGTTTTAGATCAAATAAACTAAGCTGAAACCACTAAATAACTAACCAGCCTGTACCAGCGATCTGTGTCAGCTGGTCCCTGCGACCGTGCACTGAAGTTTTAGATCAAATAAACTAAGCTGAAACATTAAATAACTAAGCCGAAACCATTAAATAACTAACCAGCCTGTGCCAGGGATCTGTGTCAGCTGATCCCTGCGACCGTGCACTAAGTTTTAGATAAAATAAACTAAGCCGAAACCATTAAATAACTAACCAGCCTGTGCCAGCGATCTGTGTCAGCTTGTCCCTGCATCCGTGCACTGAAGTTTTAGATAAAATAAATTAATATACTGTCAATTACAAGGTAGAAAGG
Source organism: Aulonocara sp. 'chitande type north' Nkhata Bay (assembly GCF_057382095.1). Classification (NCBI taxonomy): domain Eukaryota; kingdom Metazoa; phylum Chordata; class Actinopteri; order Cichliformes; family Cichlidae; genus Aulonocara; species Aulonocara sp. 'chitande type north' Nkhata Bay. The sequence continues at coordinate 56,589,994 of NC_141346.1, read as the reverse complement.
TCTTTAATTATTCTACACTGCACTCTAGTGTAGAAAAATTGTAAGCGTAACCTAAAACGTCATCAAAATCGCGCCGCAATCTCACACGCATGCGCAATAGTGTGGAAGGTGACAAAATTCAAACTGGGTGGCGGGTAGTTGAAGTCGGAAGACCTAGAAGAAGAAAATAAAGAGTACAATATATTTACTGTTGAGAGCTAGACCAAAGCGTTAAGAAAATGACAAGCACGTTGAAGGGAATTACTCTCAAAGGAAGCGCGGAGTTAGTAGCCGAGTTCTTTTGTAAGTATTTCTGTTATTTCGTCTTTTAGTCGCTCGTTTTCGACACGCATGCATGTAACGCTAATATGCTATTGGGCCTACATAGTGCCCGATAACATATTAGCATCAACGCAGCATGTATGCACTCACATGGCAAGCATAGCTCCAGTTGATGAAAAATAAAGTGTTTAAGCCTGATGTGTCCTATAAGCGTCAACTCACAACTTCAAACCGAATAATTTGTAAAGACTGTCTTGTTGTCTGCCCTTCTATTGAGAATCGTGAACGTACACCATACATCGTTTCTATTCTACCGAGCTAATATATTAATTGATTCCCAGTTAGTTTTCTCTCGTGTTATTCGCTTTCTTGTGTAGTTGTTTTTGTAATCTTCTGTGCCTTTCAAGTTTGAATCATAAGCCTCTAAAGTTTACGAATACTGGAATTCCGGCGTATTTGAAGCCTTTGATTTCCCCATTGTCATTCACAGCTTTCGGCATCAACAGCATCTTGTACCAACGGGGCATCTATCCTCCAGAGACATTCACCAGAGTTACCCACTATGACCTGAGTCTCCTACTAACTACCGACCCCAAGCTGAAGAGCTATCTGACTAACGTGGTGTCTCAACTTAAAGGTATCTCAATAGTGGGCTTCCCCACTCGTGACACAACTAAGGAGAAAGTGGAATAACTGTGGAACTGAGTGAGCTAACCAACTGCGGTCTGAAGGCACTCCAGTTGTAGTTTTGGGCTTCGAGTTCTGTAGCTATATCTACAAGGCTGCTGGCTTACGGCAAGAAATCTTACTCACGGTTATTTTGGTCACTATGGAGATGCTTTTTTTCTTCGTTTTACATATTTACTCTTAGACCTTGAAAAAAATGTGGACATATTGTACTTAAGAAAAAAAACAAAACTTCAGTCTACTTTACTTTAAGTGGATTTCCTTGAACACCAGATAGAAAAGAAAAAACGTAATTGGTGAGAACTGAGCTCACAGCTTGGTGGGGAGTGACTTTGGATTTTTATGGAGAAGGCAAAGTAAAGGCAAAATCCGTAGTGAAGTACAAAATAAGATGATGTTTGTGAACAATGAATGATTTTGTCAATTTATTTTGCTAATTCGGTGATCGTCTTTACTCAATAAATAGTAACTTGTTAGTTGCGATTGCTGAGTAGGGCCACGTGGTGGTGCATTTCCCCCTCCCCTTTTTGTTGCGTTGAATTAGATCAGAGTCAGAATCGGAAAGACTTTATTTATCCCCAAGGGGCAATTAACGTACAGCAGAGCAGCATGATGTTGAAGATGAACGCAGATGCCTATGAGACTCATGCCTGAGATTTTAATTGGTATGACCTGGCATCTTATGATCAATGTTAAGTAACATACAAAGCAGCACACGTGAGTTTCCATTCCCATGTTACACAAATTTGTGTTAAGCTACTCTTAGGCTCTTGTCAGGTGAACTACAAGCTATTTCTGGTTAAAAACGCTAGATTTTTAATTTTTGATTTACCAATTTTTGATTTTGCCATAAATACTTATGTATGTGAATGAGGAAGGAGATCGGTGCACCCTTTTCTGTCCAAGGTGATGCCATTGTAATATTTTATTTTTTTCCTAAATCCAATGCAATGCAACTGTTGATGGCTGCCTCCTCAGGTTTCTTCCTGTTAAAAAGAAGTTTTTTTTATTCCCATCAATGCCTAGTGCTTGCTGTTCTGGGATCATCTGATTGTTTTTCTTTTTAGGCCTGTGGGGTCTTTACTTTAAAGTATAAAGTCTCTTGAAGCAACTGTTGTGATTTTTAGTGCAATGTAAATAAAACTAAATGGAGTAAATATCTCTGAATTGTCAGTTCAAGTTTAATGTAATTCGTACCAGAATATTCATATTTTTGGGTGCATATGTCAAATCACTCAAGCTCTCAATTGTGTAATGCTAAGAGTAGTGAAATTACAGAATACAAATCAATCATCATTTTTCTCACAGAAATTGTGATCTCTTGGATACTATATCCAAGAGATCAATATTTTGTATCCACAACTATTGTGGATACAAAATTCTGTGCATGTTTGTATTATGTTTTTAGGGTATTTAACTACCTCTCACTTTGCATAACAAACTTTAATAAGTGTTGCTTGCTCTTTTGGTGTTGCAGAGTGGCTGTTTGAGTGCACTGTGCAAAAGCTGGTGTTGGTGATCACGTGTCTGGAAACCAACGAGGTGCTCGAGAGATGGCAGTTTGACATTGAGTGTGACAAGTCGGCTAAAGAGAGCAGGTCAGGACCTCTATTACCTTTTTTGTTTGTTTGTTTGTTTTGTTTTAAAGGCTCCATGCTAATGGTCATTAATTTGCTGTCTTCTAATTCCAACACCTGGCATGTTGCACTTGTACTTCCCCCACCGTCAGTTTGAGTGGAGTGATATATTATATAAATTGTTTTGAGCTTCAGGTACCCCAGGTGTGGACTATCAGGTTCCTGATTGGCAGTACCTGTGCGCATGGACTCTGCAACAGTGATTAGCTTGTCTCATTACAGAGAGATATTGAGATGAGATTCTGCAACCAGTGGCAATCTGGGACATGAAAGATGATAATGCTCAGCCCACCGAAGAGTGTGGTTTATCAAACTACCGCCAGAATTTGGGAGTAGGGAGGATGCAATGGTCTGCCTACAGTCTAACCAATTGTCGTTTAGTTTTGTGCTGTTTGTGCCAAAGTGATCAACATAATTAAGCTGGCTGGCTTACAACAAATGCTGGTGTGATCAGTATGAGAAGGAGCTGCCAGGCTGTTCTCCAATCAGTTGTAGCAGATGACTGCCTCTTCCTGAGCCTGGTTCTGCTGGAGTCGTCTTCCTCTTTAAGGACAGTTTTTGAGAATCTGCTATATCTTGACATGATTGTGTTGCACAGTTCTTAGATGCACATTCATGCTGTTGTTACTCAAGCAATGATATTAAAACCTTAACTGGTATTTGGCAAATTAAGGTCAACCCCTGCAGCAGCATGAACTCATGCTGTGTGTCATCTGCAGCCTCAGTAGCAATCTGACCAGGTTGTGTTCAGTTTTATATAAGCCCTTTCCACTGCAGTGTCAGATTTCCGTGGCTTGCAAGAGAGAATCCATTGTTGGCTTCTTAGGTTGCATCCCATGAGCCTCAACATTAGGTGTGTTCTGTCAACTTCACCCAATTTGGTAATTCTCCTCTGACCTCTTCAATTAGCACTGGATCTTTTAGATCAGTATAACTCGTACTGCTACTAGCTAGCATGACGGAGTTTATACAGCTGGGTGGATGCTATGATGTTACTGATAGTGAACTTTATTTTCTTCATAAGGTTAGTTAGTAGAGTTGCCAAACGCCCCGTTAAAAAAAAGAATCGTCCCGCATTCAGAGAAAATATTACGCGTTTCGTATTGAGCTGAAAAGGAGCACAGTTTGTCCCGTACTTCAGCTACAATGAAAAAATAAACACACAAAGCTGGATTTATTCTGTCGTTACGCTGTACAGCTGCCTCTTCTTCTCTCATCCGCTCCCCTCCCTCTCCTGTTGCTACTTCAATCATGAAACTGATCAATGATCAGCTGATCGTCTCTCTTGTTTGTTTTTTATTGCCCACTTTGCGCCAGAAAGAGGAAACTGCCGGATGTCGCGTTAAACAACAGCAGCATGTTTAAGCTTGATCAGCTGTTAGAATTTATTTAATATTAATTTCTACTATCAGCTGATGTTTGCTGGAGCCACAGCTGTAAAAGCTGCTGGTCATGGTGTCGGTTTGGATATGTGGTGAGAGGGAAACATGAAGATGAAACCAGGAGATGTCCTTACTGAATCATCAGAGCCGAACAGGTGATGGAGAAACAGGTTTACCTTTTAGGTGACATGAATGAGCTGAAGGGAAGTTATAAGGGAAGGAAGAAATACACAGATACATCTGTAGATTTGAGACAGAATTCACAATGTGTTTTTGGGACTTTCAGGTGTTTGGACCAATGTTTTATTTTCTGATCAAACCAGAAAGCTTTAATGAGCAGCTAGACTTGTCTCACATTAACTGGCTGAGTTAATGCCAGTTAATGCAACGTCGAAGCAGCTGGAATCCATATATGTGCGTGTTCATGGAGCTGCATTTTCACCTGCTGGACATCACTACCTGACAAGTTTAACTGTCTTCAAAACATTACAGAGGCCTTATTGACAGTATTTGGTTCTACATATCTGTGTGAGCAGATTTCCTCTCACATGAAGAGTGTCCTCAGGTAGCCGTCTGAATGCTGGATGCTCGGAGCCCTGTGTTTCTGAGTGAGAGACCAGAGATCAGAGTGTATTAACAAACATGCCATATTGGCTCAGTTTATTTTTCTTATCATTGTTGCGAGGAGACCATAAATAGCATTTGTATTTTCTGTTGTACAGTTCATTTGCTGTTATGGATAAAGTGTCTTTTTATTTTTTTGTTTCAAAATAGCTGAAAGCTGCGAACTATAAAGTGGTTCTATATAGTGTGTAACTGTTAATATAGAGCGTTATTCAATTTCTTGCTAATACAATCATATGGCACACTGACTTCTGAGGACATTTTAGATGCACTCATCATCAGAAAGGTTGCCTACCCCTGCTCTAAGGCATCTGGACAGATCTGTTTACTTACACTTATTGACAGGAGTTGAATGGTGCAGACTTTGGGTTGGTTGGCGGATTTGTCAACACAGATGTGAATTTGTATGTTTGCAGTGGATTAGTTTTTTTGTTTTGGTTTTTTGCAATAAAATGACATGAAATTTGTACTTTAGAAGAGTCTTTACAACAGATTATGTAATTTGGTTAAATGAGCATCTGTCATTACACTCAACTGACTATTGTTTGACTAATAAATAATGCATGTTAACTGAGTTCTCATGTGTCTCCCAGTGCACCCAGAGAGAAGTCCATTAAGACAATTCAGCATGAGATCCGCTCAGTTATCAGACAGATAACAGCCACTGTTACTTTCTTGCCCCTGCTGGAGACGCCATGTGAGTAATGAGACTTTTGACATTTGAGCCTTTGATGTGGTGGTTGGGTAATAATTTCAACTCCTCCCCTCAGGTGCTTTTGACCTCTTGGTTTATACAGACAAGGACCTGGTGGTTCCAGATAAATGGGAAGAATCAGGGCCGCAGACCATTGACCAGCCAGAGGAGGTGCGTTTGCATTCCTTCACCACTTCGATCCACAAGGTGAACAGCATGGTGGCGTACAAGAAGACTGAGTCAGCTTAAACTTCTAAACCACATGAGCTGTTACAGCACCGACCACTGATTCTCATAGAAACCAGTAGATCTAACACTGCCGTGTCTTTGTTCACTGCCTGTGCGTGACTGGACAACGAGGACCTGTTTTCCTTTGTTGAGCTTCACTGTGTCTTATTTGTCAATATGATAAGGACATGAAGGAAATGTGTTCTTTCTACATTGATGTAAATATTTCTGCCACGTGGCATTTGTCTGTAGAAAACAACTGTCTTTTCTTTAGTCTTTTGCTTTCTTTCATTCTTTCAGTCTGTTTTAGAAGATAGTGGTATATATGTTGAACTTTTATAAAATGACATAAATAAATGCATTTTGCTTTTTCCCAAAGAAGTGATTCTGTGGTTTTCTTTTGTTCAGGAGGTGCCAAGGTTTTTCATCGTGTTATTTATTTTGGAGCATTATATAAAAGAGATCACATGGTTTTTGGAGCCTTGAGACGATGCCGTCTTGGGGTGCATTTCAATAGTATAAGCTGATCTTTTCATCAAGGTCAAGAAAGAGAAGTTGGTTTGGAATGCACTCTTTTTGTAATGTGTTTTAATAACTGGAAAGCACACTGACATCCATCCATCCATTCATTGCTTGTTTAGTACATTTGAGAAATTATAGACAGCACACAGACATAGTAAATAAGTATTATTTAATGGGACATACTATTCACTTCGCTCACAGTGTTGAAAGGTGTCGACAGTTGCAGATGTGTAACACCATCATAGTACCGTATCAGCATATTACATTTTGCAAAAGAAAACCCACAATTCTCTTACCTAAAAAAATCCATCCATCTGTCGTGTAATGCCCTCTCATATACATGCAAAAGAAAAAACTGACAACCAAGCAGTGAGGGTTTTTTTTTTTTTTCTCCAGAGAGCACAGAGGCTAAGCTACAGGCACAAGTAAAATAGTCCTGGAGACTTATTCAATGTACAAATGACAACCACGGACACAAATTAACTTTCTGAGCATGTACATCTACAAAAGTGCTTGAGTTTAAATGAGTCTGTCATGTCCATTAGTAAGCTGTTCATTAAATGCACCTATGTGGCTCCTCATCAACAGTTTATTGGCTGGACAATTAACTGTTTTACCAGTTCTGCTGATTCAGCAGTTTCATTTACCAAAACATTTCAGAACTTTTTCTTTTCTGCATAAAAAAAAAAAAAGAAGTTCTGAAGGGTAACAGTAGCATCCTTCAAAACTAGATATTAACAAACATTCTAGGTGTAGAGAAAAATGTCATAGTAATGTTGCATTTTCTATTTATTCCTAGTGTGGACATGCTGAAATCACTTTTATTGAGGAGTAATTGTTCCCTCTTGCAGGATCAACAAAAACCTGCATTTCACAAGGTCCAAAGGTACCAGATTGTTCTTTTAAATGTGTTGGTGATGACACCTCGCCTCTGACTACAGACTGAAAACCTCTGCCTCTAAAGGGTGGACAGCAGTGAACCCAAACACATCAAAACGCTGAAACACTTAATATCTTATCTAATGAAAAAGTTGCTCCTGGATACATTCTGGGTTACACACTGAAATTTTCTGCCAAATTCTGTTGTTTAGTCAGTCTTTGTAGTGCAACAGAAACTGCTCTAAATGTTAAAGAATCCTTTTTGCCCCCTTGTAGCAAATATCTTGTTTGAACAGATTTTTACATTTACCCATCAGAGAATCAGGTTTACAGAAATAGAAATTATACACCGTCACAATGTATCAGAGCTAGATGCCACCCTCGGTGAGTAAATCATACTTTATATTCTGTAGATATTACTCCGTCGTTCAGTTTGTAAAATTGGTATGCATAAACAGCATTACTGGACATGGATAAATAAAAATAAGTGGTTCTGTAAAACTGAATTGTCTACTTTATCGCAACAAGGCAGTGGCAACATCTAGATCCATTTTCCTTTGAAATCACAGATCTAATCTTTGGCTCTTCCTACAGCTGGAAAAATAGAAAATCTAAATTCCAAATAACACAATACAGTACATTTCCAAATGTCATCAGAAGAAGCAGTTGTTCCTAAGAAAGGGCCTAAAAAAAAAGACGGGATTTTTTTTCCACATATGAAAACATTTTCTAGATAATTGTGTGCTTTGACAAAAGAATGACCTTACAATATAGACTCTAATAAATATATAAAACAAAAATAAATATGCAATAGTTAAGACAGTGAATAAAATGTACGAAAGACTCAAACCCACGTCGTGTGTGTGTGTGTGCCGTGAAGACATATAACAAGTCTATAAGATTATGGTGACACTAGTATACTACTAAGTATATAGTAGTTGCATTGTTTTCATCCCACTAGAATGGTGCTAATGGTGCTAAAGCTCCATGAACACTGGAAGCGACATACTGAATACAGACCATTCAAAGTGAATCACATCCCACAACTTCAAGTGATTACAGATGAAATAACCACAGGCAAATTCTTTGAATGTTCAGGCAGAGTAGAAAAGTGCTAAATAAGAATCAGTCCGTTTACCATTTCCTATTTGCTAAGGGAAGTTTTTTGTTTTTTTTTAACCGAAGCAACTGCCAATAGGAATAAAGAATACATATGAACTGGAAGTAAATATGTAGAGCTTCCAGTGTATGCAGCTTAACCATTCAGTGTTCCCTAAAGTTCACTACCTTTCACAGATAGTGTAGGTGAGACCATCAATATGAAAGCCACTCTATGCAAAAATAACAATGTCTATGGTAATAAATATAGCTTAGTGCTGACTTTGTTATTATCTCTGGTGAGTGAGAAAAAATGGTGGTGACAGGATAAAATGACCATGATTTCTTGTTATGGACACATTTCATTCCTTTCTGTTCATGGTACAGCTAGTAAAACTAGCATACAACTTTTTAACGAATGTTTGATAGTGGGGGTGGAAAGGTACAACTTTGATGTTATTTCATAGTTTATCTATTTTTATCTGTTGTGAAAAGTACTCACAAGAATTACTGATACTCCGGGAGACAGGAAAAGTGCTGACAAGTCTATGCAGATTACCAACAAGTCAACTCACTGACTTGTAGATGTTTTTACAGTTGTTTTTCTATCTTACTTTATTTTTTAACTTGTACTCATTGGCATGGCTATGCATGATCGTTTGTAATTTTCCTATATCTGAGCAAACGCTTTGCCGGGTGAGTAAACTCCAGATTACAACAAGGAAAAGAAAGACAAGCTGTGAAACCTGACTGCGGCACCTCAACCGTAATAGATTAAGTCTTAAAGTATTAAGACTGCTCAAGGCAGGTGACCTCTTCTATTATCAGACCATAGCTAGTGTTTTATTTCATGATAGGAAAATTACTTTTCTACCTCACTGTCAGTCCACACAATACGCTATTAGATAATTTTAATGAGACTAGGTTGAAAATGTAGAACTCTGGAAATCTGAGTTGGATGAAAACCAAACTGGTGTTTGGATCACACCAAGCCGTTGACAAGCCCCTTCTCACACTCCTCGGCTAAACACTTCCACTGCTGCCGGTTTTTCTGACATCCTTCCAACAACGGGGAGCAATACTCCGATAAGCCAGCCAAGGTCTGTGACAGTGATAAAGACAATTCAGCATGGGAAATCAGAGGCAGAACTGAATGCAGGAAGAATTGCTATTCATCAGCTACACTGGTCAGCAAAAATAGCAAGGGCTGAATTACCTCATACAACTGAATGCAAATGGCATCAATGAAGGACACCTGCATGCTTGGTATCTTATCCCTTTTCTCACGATTCATCAGGTCCTGTGAAAGGATTGAAAAAATGAGATGTAAACTTTATATAAGTTAACTGTTTATCCCCAAAACAGACAAATCTATGAGAAAATGTATATATATATATATATAAATATATATATATAAAAAAAAACACCCAGCACGCCCCTGCGGGCGGTTTATCCTTCAAGCTCGGGTCCTCTACCAGAGGCCTGGGAGCTTGAGGGTCCTGCGCAGTATCTTAGCTGTTCCCAGGACTGCGCTCTTCTGGACAGAGATCTCCGATGTTTTTCCCGGGATCTGCTGGAGCCACTCGCCTAGCTTGGGAGTCACCGCACCTAGTGCTCCGATTACCACGGGGACCACCGTTACCTTCACCCTCCACATCCTCTCGAGCTCTTCTCTGAGCCCTTGGTATTTCTCCAGCTTCTCGTGTTCCTTCTTCCTGATATTGCTGTCATTGGGAACCGCTACATCGATCACTACGGCCGTCTTCTTCTGTTTGTCTACCACCACTATGTCCGGTTGGTTAGCCACCACCATTTTGTCCGTCTGTATCTGGAAGTCCCACAGGATCTTAGCTCGGTCATTCTCCACCACCCTTGGGGGCATCTCCCATTTTGACCTTGGGACTTCCAGGTTATACTCGGCACAGATGTTCCTGTACACTATGCCGGCCACTTGGTTATGGCATATAAAGTGCCATATATATATATATATATATGTATATATATATATATATATATATATATATATATATATATATATATATATATATATATATATATATATGTGTGTACACATACACATACACATACACATACATACATATATATATTGCTATATATAGCTATCTCTCACTCTCTCTATATCTATATATAGATAGATATAGAGAGAATATATATAGAGCGAGGGAGAGAGAGATTACCACAAAATATGACAATTAGTTAAATTTATGTGTGTCCAACATCATTTTACAAACAAAATAACTGAGACAATTAAAGACACAGGTATTTATAGTCATGTAAAAAAGAAATTTGTCACATAAATGCACCGTCTGTGAAGAATGAGTACCCTCCCACTGCTTCAATAGGAATTAAAAAGGTAATTAAAAGAGTGAGTAGAGGCCAGGTGCTGCTTATCAAATGCAATTGATTAACTAATCATGACTGTAAATGCAAATGTTTGTTTAAATAGTGTCAAATAACAATAACAGTGATCCCAGGGCACTTTATACTGTAGGACAAAGATCTTCCAATACAGACTGCATAAAGTCCTAAGAAAACATTCTTTTCACATGGCTGTAACATCAGCACAGTTCTTGAAAATGTGTTGTGATACTTCATGATTTGAAAGGGAATATATTTAAATGCAGTAGGATGAAATACCAGAGGATTCAGAACAGATTCCCGGGCACTCGATGGCAAATGTTGCACTGTTGAGAAGGATTTATCCAATATCATTCAAATGAACCCTGAAATTACTTACAATTGGTTCAATGTTCAGCTCTTGCCTCTCCTTATCCCCCTGCTCGAAAAACTCAGTGGCCACCAGCTCTGCTATCTGCATCAGAAACCAAATGCAGAAACATTGAAACATTTTATGAGCTTTTAGTTCTTAAAAGGCAAATTTTATAACACTAAATGTAAAACCAAAGATAGAAGCAAAGTAAGCTTTTACGATGGGGTGGCTGTAGCTCAGGAGTTAGAGCAGGGCATCTACTAATTGGAACGTTGGTGATTGGATCCCTAGCTGCTCTAGTCTGTGAGCCAAAGTATCCTTAGGCAAAATAGCGAATGCAAAGCTGCTCTCTGATATGTTCATTGGAGTGTAAATGTGTATGAATTAAATAGAAAGTAAAGAAAAAGTGCTTGTGTGAAGGGATGAATGACCGTTTTTGAATACTGTATTTATATAGCGCTTATATATATATATATATATATATATATATATATATATATATATATATATATATATACAGGTCTATAAGAATCAATCCATTTATAATTTGCTCTGAAAGCATCAATTTTAAATCCTCATTTATTGTTGGACAGAAGACTAAGTTGGGTGAATTGTATACTATGCAAGTCATAGTGTCATTGCAACCTTGGAAACTTTGTGGCATATTGTGGCAGTTTGAGTAATAAGAAAGAGGTCTCCTACATGGAAATAACAAAATGCTTATACTGCTGCTGGAGGCAGCATCGTTAGAACATTAATCTTGAGGAAATGACTGGGAATGACCCAGACAGACTGACAGCCTGTGTGACAGCTGGAAGGAAGAAGGAAAATGAAACAAGTGAATAGCAAGAGCTCTCCCAAAAGCGCCACACAAAGTTAGTGTTCTCAAGTTTTTAACAAAGAGATAAAGAAGATCAATCAACATCACTCTGTGTGAACGTGTTGCTGAAGCCGTCTTCAGCTCTTGATTGAGTCGGTGGTGCTGCAAGGAACGTAAGTACTATGATGCAGTTGTTAATTGTTGAGACTAAGAAGCTTTGCCTTTACTTCCTCCATGATCTATGAAAATATTTTAGCAGTGCTTATGGAGGTTACTTTCACAAACTCATATCATTTCTTTAACCCTTTCATGCATGAATCACGACAACCTCAATCAGGATTATACTTTATTGTTAAAGTATTTTTGTTTAGGCATGAAAAAAAGATTTTTGAAATAAATTTTTTTAAACAGGTACTTTTTAAATAGTTTTTTACTTGTCCACTTAGGTGAACAACATCACTTTTGGAGTGTGTGGCAGAGTATGGAGTGACACATCAGTGTCCAATGTAGTGGTTTATGTGCAAATATACCATCAACACTGACACTTATTTAAGGTCTTCAAAATCAAAAGTGGAAACCAACCAGAATGTATTTCTTAAGTAAAAAACATGGCATGATATTAAAGAATGCTATATTTGTAAATCGTGGTGACTTTACTGCATTTTTTAAATACAACTTTTTCGTTATGATATTTTATGTTGTTAAGCCTCAGTGATAACCTTAAATGATTATAATGACTTTACCTGACTGAAAAAAGTATGACTGGAAGTTTCAGATTTAGAGCTAGTCTAAAAAACAAAAACAATATGGCAGATCAGCCTAAATGCTAGGAAAACACCATTAGAATCAGTCCAGAATCCAAAACCATTGGGTGACGTCACAGTGAATATGTTAATCTTTATATAAAGTCTATGGATGGAGGCTGTGAAAGTAAAACAGACCAGGGAAGGAGGGGTATGGGTTTAGCGCAATCTGTTAATGAGGAGCAGGTGATTTGCCAGAGTGTGTGTAAGCCAGGGAACGTATGTACTTGTTTGCTGCCCTGAATGTTTTTTTTTAGAGTTGTCATCTGAGGACAGGGCCCAGCTGTTTTTATTAACAAGCTCTCATTTATCAGCACTCTCATACACACACACAGAATGTTTATCTGTATAACAATTCCTCTGGGCCTGAGTTTCCTAACAAGACACAGACTAATGAAGGTCACTGGGGGACAGCAGGCACACTACAGCATTGAATATAGTGCACGCTCACGTGCGTGTGTGTGTGTAGTAGGTCAGTGATTAAGAAAAAAAGAGAAAACAAGGAGGAGCTCTGAAAGGTAATTAGAGTAAGAAATTGTAGGATCAGATATGAATAACAAAGAATACATTTTAAGGCACGTTGCACCTCAGGTCACAGTCAGCAGGGCTCTATTCCAGGAAGCTTGTTATATAATATAATATAATATAATATAATATAATATAATATAATATAATATAATATAATATAATATAATATAATTTTTTTTTTTTATGGTGTCTGCTGTTATCATTTACCCAACTTGAATTTTCATAAGATGAAGCTGGAATTCTGTTTCTTTATGTTTGATTTGTTAAATGTAATGATTCAATTGAGACAAAATGCAGGTGACAGAAACTGAAGATAAAACCTGAAGATCCACCCTCGAATCAGCTTTTATGAGTCTGATTATTTTCTTGTTCCAATAATTAATCAGTAAAAATGTAAGAAATGTGTTCCTTCCATCCTTTGACAGAATTGTACTTACTGAATGAAAGTGCTCCATGAGATTTAGAGAAAAACTCTGCTTTAATGTTGCCCAGTTTAACCATTTATACTGATATAAAGCTTTCAGCTTCCAGGCCTGGATTTCTACATTTAAGATAAAACTTGAAACTTTTCTTTTTGATAAAGCTCATAGTTAAGTATGGATCAGGTGACCCTGAATCCTCAGTTAGTTACACTTCAATAGGTCTAGGCTGCTGGGAGTTTCTCGTGATGTACTTCCTGTTTCTTCTTTACTCACCTTTTTAGATTTCATTTCATTTAATCATTAGTTATTATTACAGTTTTTACCGAATGCCTAAACACTAACTGTGAATCCTGTAGCACAATCTCTAAAACTATTCAGACTTATAGCAAAACCACTCACTGAGTTTGCAAAACTAAAAGCACAAAAACTGCTTTGCACTCAGTTTGCAATTTTGTAACACACACTTTGCAAGACTGTAGGCACAATTCACTGCACAACACTCAATTTCCAAATTTCCAACACACTCCTAGCAAAAGTATACACATGTATGGCTATCATTAACACTAATTTGCCAACTGTCTGGCACACTTTCACATGTGAAAACTTTTTTAGATAATTAGTTCACTTTGCAATCAGCCTAAGCACTATAATACAGGTAAGCTGTGTGTGCGGAGTACAATGGTGGGAGCAGAAAGAGTGAGAAGTAGAGGAGGCCGAGGAAGAGGACGTGGAGGTGAAGAAGTAGGATGAAGAGGACGACAAGGACAAGGAGGAGCAAGAGGAAGACGAGGAGGGGGCAGAGGAAGCATGTTCACTGCAGACCACGTAACCCATATAGTCATTATGGCGATTGCAAATAATCCTATACTTGGAAATAAACACTTGTGTTTGTTTTGATGTGTTTGACTAAACACCAGTACTTGAAGTTTGGATCCCTCCATGCTTATGGATCTATGACAGAAGTATGAGCTCAAACTGACATAGCCTACCTTGTGCACAGGGAAGGCAAACGCCAGATGTGTTTTGTATTCATACCATCGGTGTGCAGTTGGCGCATTGTGTGCTTAGTAGATGATGGCTTGTGTGTACTGTTCGATACGGAAACACCATTTTTACGAAGGTGTGAAGAGTTAATCTAGCTGTGTTTGCTTTTGCAAGAGAACTACAATGTTTTGATTATTGGGTGACAGGTTTTCTTATTTGTGTGAAGAGTTTTGCAAAATTAGCCAATAGTTACAAAAAATGTGCTTAAGCAATCAGAAAAAACTGTAATCTAATGAATGAATGAATGAATCAGGATGTCACACAGCCAGCTCAGAAGGGGAGGAGTCAGAGACAAAAATTTAGTTCAGACTCTGTTACCCCAGTAACTGACACAGAGTTGAAGTTAACTCTCTTTCCCTGAGTTTCTCTCATCTTCTGCAAAGCAGAAGTGTTAACTGTCTTGATACTAAGGAACTTAATTATTTTTGTATCATCAATTTAACTAAGATTTTAAATTACATTAAACAAATTAACTAGCAGTTATAATCTATTTTTAAAATTTGGTTTGTTTGCTTCATTTTGAGTTTTTGATACATTTTTATATTTTTTAAATACATTTTAATATTTTACTCATTGCCATTTTCCCTTTATATGTAAAGTGAGTAGTTTCAGCTGTTTTTTTTTATATCTCATAGAAACACTATGTAACTATAGAAAACAGAAATGAGGGGATGTGTGTGTATACCACAGTAAAAACATAAATACACAGAAAAGCAGCGTACCAACATACAGACAGGTAAAGGTTGCGGGGTTTTCTGTTTGTTTGTTTGTTTGTTTGTTTGTTTTTTACCCTTTTTTGTACTGGCCAGGGCTTAGTGATGGCAGAGATGTCACATGCGGTCATCAGCATTGACCTGAAGGGGGTGACAAAGTTACAGACATTAAATTTCCACAGACACACTAGTTTCTCATAGCAGTAGAAACTCTGGACTTGTTACCATGGTATTGCCAGGTTTGAATATAAGGTTTGTATAGCAAAACCTAAAACTTTGGTCTTAACCCATATCTGGCAACCTATAATGCAAAGAATGCCTGCATTGATGGCTAAACCATTTTTCTTGAAGAAATGGTTTCAACACATAACTTTTACAACTATATGTTGATCAATAGAAGTGTTAATCATCACGCTGTCATGATGCTTTTTTACTTTTCAGACTTTGCACAGCAGGTGGCCTGTCCCTCACGAACATTTATCTTATGTTGATGTAAATGTTAATGCAGGCATCTGAGACTCTATACTCACCTCAGCAGGTCTCTGTGGTGTTCATCCTCCCAAACAAACTGGTTGTTCTTGGTCAGCTCAAAGAACTCCCCTCGCCTCCTGACAGCACACACCCACATGAACAATGTCACAGCAGGTAATTATCCTCATATATAACCCACTTAGCCCCCAAACCACCCACTGTCTAGACTAAAAGTGGGCTAAGATAAGAGCTGAAGTCACTGAGGTAGTAGGAGGGAGTTAAGAAAAAACATGAATGCATTAAGATGTAGTAAAAAATTGTCACCCCTCTTTTCAGAAGACTGGGTATAACAACCAACACTGTGAAGACTGAAAAACTATAAATTTTCTGTGGAGCCACCCTTAAAATCCCACCAGTTCAAATGTACTTGGCAGGTAAATTGCTTGAGTACTTATACAGTCTGTATTTTATTTTCATTTTAACTTTTAGCTGCTCTGGGGCTGTAGACATACGTGAGTTCTAAGCCAATTATATTACAAAGAAAGAAAATACCCCCTTTCCATCCACCCACCCACACCACCACACCCACACACAAATGCACACTCACCAGAAGAAAGACACAACTTTTAAACACTAAACTTGTATCTAGACCTACAGAATTACTATAAGGAGTGAGTAGAACTTAAGTAATGAAGGCTTTAACAGTCACAAGGTGAGTGTAATCTCAATTGTACTCAATTTTGCACTGATTAAAAACCTTTAAAATACTGCTTTTCTTCTTCCGTTCTTTTCCTCTCATTCAGTCTCCATTGAGGCTTGATGTTTAGTACTTACTTCATGTACAGGGCGAGGTCGGTGGCCAGAATAGCCCTTTCAATCATCTTCAGAGTGGCCTTGTACTCGTCCAGAGAAAGGCCGCTCAGGATCTGGTTTCCCTGGAGAGAGAGGGACAGAGAGAAAACAGTGTAAGTGCAGGAAAAGCTCTGCATGCTATATCATGAGTTATACTCATACTGAGTTGCTGGATGGGAGTTTAATTTTCATGTCCTCGCAGTAAGGTAGCAACAGAGCTAACTGCAGGTTTCACTACTAAGGTTTTACTGTGGCAATTGCAATGATTGCACAAAAACTATAAACAGAGTGTTTATATGCAAATGTTGACACATCATTACATGTCCCTTCAATGCTGAGCACTGTTTAGTGATTACTTGCATTACGGCTTATCACACTACATATGATAAGGTGTCTGTATCCCTCCATCTGTGTTTATGTGTGCAGCAGCAGTGGCCTTAAGTGGTGTTTGTGAAGTTGGGAGTGCATTTAGAGTTTGCTTTGAGGCCATAGAAATCAGAGCAGGGTGTACTTCTCTGCATTTTATTGGACCATTTGAAATATATGTGGTAGGCTAGCAGCTCAAAAATGACCGGAATAATACGCGTAATAAATAAAATGGGGATATTCAGCAGAAGAGGGCAATGGCATTAAAATAGCTATCCACTATCAAGCAACTGGGTCTACAGTGTAAATCTTTTGTTAAAGGTCAGGGTAGGGTTAGCTGTCTGATTCTGTCTGATTCTCTGCGTAATTATTAAAATTAAATGATACTGTGTTCAATGCAATTTTCTGAGAAAAGACTGAAAGTAGTGAAGCTGCAGTTCTACAGCTAATAAATAGTTAGCCGCAGTAATACACAGTACCATTTGTAATATTCTCAGGCAAGTTAGCACCTGCTGCACATTTGATTTCCAAAAAGATTTTTAAAATATTAAAAAACTGTAGTACTCTGTAGTACTGTGCAGTGATTCTCGCATAATAAACAAAGTTCATTGCAAGAACTTTAAAATGATTTTCCTCCCAACAGGTGCAGCAGTGAAATGGTAAATGTATATGTGTCTGAGCTTCACTGAATTACGCTATGAGCATGGGCAAAAGTTTGTGGAACATCTAGGTATCTCAATAAGGAAAGCTGTTGCTAAGGAGGTTGAACAGGTCTTCCACCAATTAGAAGGTTGGTGGTTTGATCCATGGTCTCCGTGCCTGCCCGGCTGGCCCCACAAGGCTACATGTGCTGTTTTGGTTCTCTCTCTCTCTCTCTCTCTCTCCCTCTCTGCCTGGGCTGAGCTCACTGTGGGCTCCCGCCCTTGGCCCACACACCTGACAACAATCACCTGTCATCACCGGGAGCACTATTTGAGGCTGGAACACAGATCCTCTCGTCGCTGGATGATTGTACTACTGACGTTAGTGTTTCTCGCAGCTCCTGTAGACTTGTGCTTAGTAATTTGAGATTCGTGATTAGTTTGTGACTTCCCTTCTCTTCTGCTTCAGACCTTTCTCCCCGGACCTTTGACCTCCCTGCCGTGTGAACATGTGTGAGTGCGGGCAAGAAGACGTGAGCGAGTGTGAGAGAGCTACCCTGTGATTCCCTGGAGTTTTGGATTCCCTTCACTGTATATACTGTGCACTGGTGCTGTAAATAAACTGTTTTTTGGAGACGTCTAACCGCTCTGCGCCTGAATTCCTACAACCAGATTGTGACACTCTGCATGCCAAAGTATTCTTGAGCAAGATAAAGAACCCCATTTAAGATTTTGATTTGGTATCTATGT
Source organism: Aulonocara sp. 'chitande type north' Nkhata Bay (assembly GCF_057382095.1). Classification (NCBI taxonomy): domain Eukaryota; kingdom Metazoa; phylum Chordata; class Actinopteri; order Cichliformes; family Cichlidae; genus Aulonocara; species Aulonocara sp. 'chitande type north' Nkhata Bay. The sequence goes on along the minus strand of NC_141346.1, from coordinate 56,571,841 downwards.
CTTCATCCCAGTGTCTGACTTAACCCTGAGCGAGGGGAGTTTACACTTTGAGATTTTTCAGGATATGGAGTTTGTTAGGATAATGCTATCTCCTATTGTTCTCTACACATTCAGGGTGAAACAGTCATGTAAAACTGAAATATATATTCAGTTCTCTGATAAGATAAATATACCTCAAGATTCAATAGCCTGTAAAACCACCTATAGCAATAAGTTAAAGATTATGACTTTATCTGTCTGTCACATAGTTGTGGAGGAATTTTCCCCCAGTCTTCTTTACAACATTGCCTCAGTTCATTGAGGTTTGTGGGTATTTGATTACATATACAGTAGGTTTCTTAAGGTGTCACCACAGCATTTCAATCAGGTTGAGGTCTCGATTTTGAGCCACTGCAACACCTTAATTCTTTTATTTCTAACCCTTTTGTTGTATATTTGCTGGTGTGCTGGGATCACTGTTCGCTTGCATGCCCGAGTTTTGCCCAATCTTTAGCTGTCAGACAACTAGCGTCATATTTGACTCTAGAATAAAGCTGATTTAATGACTGCAAAGTTCAAATCATTACCCTTCCACCACTGTGCTAGGCAGTTGGTATGACATGTTTATGCTATATTTACCAAATGTGGCACTGTGCATTATTGTCAAACATCTCTACTTTGGGCTTATCGGTACATAACCTACAGGACAACCTAATGTAAAACTCCCAAGAAAGATAACTACGCATTGGATCAACGCAGCCCGAAACTATAGTGATTACACTATTCAGTTGATTCCTTCTGTCTATTTCTGGGTACTTTTTCACAATTTTTAAATTTATCAGTGAGAGAATAACAATCATTGCCTCAATATGAGAATACTAATCATAGCATCAATATAAGGACTCACAAATATCAGCAATTTATTTCAGAAACAAAGAGTGGGCACAAGGGTGGCAAAGGTCCCAGCATCTTATTTGTTTCTATGAGGCAGCACCGCATGTAAAACACTTGATAATTAACACATAATACACCACTCACAACCATAAATGCAATAGCGTCGGCCACTTACATAGCTTACATCGTAGGCTCTACAATGTTTCCTACCAGAAATCTAAATCAGGCCTCACATGAAACACAGATCAAAATTCACAGGACTCACAAGAGTTGACTTTAGTCTTTGGCAGGAAGTCATAAAACCTGGCCAGGGTTTGTAGGTGGAGGGTGGGAAGCCAGTTAGAGATAATATCCTGTTTTTACACTAGGAACTTTCGCCAGTTAAGGAAATGAGCCTAGATGAATGTTTCCTTGTGCTAAATTTTTTCAGTGAAGACACACATTATGCTTATTGCATTACACATAAAAATGTATTACTTTATATGCTCAGTATTTTTATTGGATTATGGGCATGCTATTGCATTACCAGGAGGTAGTTATTAAATTATCATTTTCTTCTGTGACTTTTTGGCAATTTTTTTCAGTGTTCCACAAAAGAACATAAATGGGAGACTTTGGACATCCTGATCTTGTGGGACATAACACAGAACCTTGTAGATTATAAAGTTTGAAATTATTTCTGCTGGCAGGGAGCCATGTGGGAACACCAGAGGGTGGAGATGGATTCTCTGGACTGAGTCTGCCAAGAGCTCAGCTGCTGCATAAAGAATGAGCTGCAGCTGTGAAAGGCCAGCTAAAGCCATGTTTTACATAACAGTATTGGGGTTAAAATCTGGGTGTGGAAAAAGATCTAGATTTGCTCCCTCTGTCTTCCTAGTATTGCTCTTGTATTAGTGATGCTAGCTACAGTCTGTATTTCCATCTATCAGTATGCAGTGCAGTTTAAAAGAGGAGGCATTCAGGTGTAGGCAGAATAGCTAGCGTTTAGTACCAAAGAACAAATTTGTAGGCTTCTTTTGTTAATGCTGGTTCTGCTGCCTGTGGGAGTTGATGAATGTCTGATTATCTAAATGGGCTATAAAACACAACAATACAGTAGAAGATGGTACACGTTAACAAGGGCTTTAGAAGTACAGGGAGTGCAGAATTATTAGGCAAGTTGTATTTTTGAGAAACAATTTTATTATTGAACAACAACCATGTTCTCAATGAACCCAAAAAACTTATTAATATCAAAGCTGAATGTTTGTGGAAGTAGTTTTTAGTTTGTTTTTGTTTTAGCTATTTTAAGGGGATATCTGCGTGTGCAGGTGACTATTACTATTGTCATGGTCCTGGGTCGGTGACCCAGCGCTTTTAGTTTGTTATCATTTTCTAGATGATGATTGTTTAAGTTCTGTGTTATATTCGGTCTGCCTCTGAGTCTGCGTCTGTATCTGTCTGTCTATGGTGTCACCCCATCTGTTTGTGAATCTGTCTGTTTAGTTCAATGTCTTGTCTGGTTACATGTGTCTGAGTTTCCTGTTTTATTGTGAAGGTCCGTGTCGTATGTGAGTGTGATCAGTTTACGTTTCCCCTGTCCCGTCAGCCCAGATTCCTCCCAGCTGTGTTGCCCTCCTGTCTCTCATCCCCTGATTACTGGTGTGTGTATTTAAGCCCTGTGTGTTCACCTGCCTGTTACCGGTTTGTCTGTGTTCCTCCGTGTCAGTCTGTGTTACTCGGTGTCCTGCTCGTGTCTCTGCCTCTCATCCCTTTTTGTATCTTCTCAGGTTTGTCATTTAGCTTTCCCAGTTCAGGTCTTTAGTTTTGTCTTCCCTCTTGCCTGTTTTGCCTTCTCACCACTGTGTAAATAAATCATCACCAGCGTTATCATCTACTGCCTGTGTTTTGGGTCCTTTTTCCCTTCAATACCACACGGCTCGTCTCAGCAGCCGTGACAACTGTGCATAATTATTAGGCAACTTAACAAAAAACAAATATATACCCATTTCAATTATTTATTTTTACCAGTGAAACCAATATAACATCTCCACATTCACAAATATACATTACTGACATTCAAAAACAAAACAAAAACAACTCAGCGACCAATATAGCCACCTTTCTTTGCAAGGACACTCAAAAGCCTGCCATCCATGGATTCTGTCAGTGTTTTGATCTGTTCACCATCAACATTGCGTGCAGCAGCAACCACAGCCTCCCAGACACTGTTCAGAGAGGTGTACTGTTTTCCCTCCTTGTAAATCTCACATTTGATGATGGACCACAGGTTCTCAATGGGGTTCAGATCAGGTGAACAAGGAGGCCATGTCATTAGTTTTTCTTCTTTTATACCCTTTCTTGCCAGTCACGCTGTGGAGTACTTGGACGCGTGTGATGGAGCATTGTCCTGCATGAAAATCATGTTTTTCTTGAAGGATGCAGACTTCTTCCTGTACCACTGCTTGAAGAAGGTGTCTTCCAGAAACTGGCAGTAGGACTGGGAGTTGAGCTTGACTCCATCCTCAACCCGAAAAGGCCCCACAAGCTCATCTTTGATGATACCAGCCCAAACCAGTACTCCACCTCCACCTTGCTGGCGTCTGAGTCGGACTGGAGCTCTCTGCCCTTAACCAATCCAGCCACGGGCCCATCCATCTGGCCCATCAAGACTCACTCTCATTTCATCAGTCCATAAAACCTTAGAAAAACCAGTCTTGAGATATTTCTTGGCCCAGTCTTGACGTTTCAGCTTGTGTGTCTTGTTCAGTGGTGGTCGTCTTTCAGCCTTTCTTACCTTGGCCACGTCTCTGAGTATTGCACACCTTGTGCTTTTGGGCACTCCAGTGATGTTGCAGCTCTGAAATATGGCCAAACTGGTGGCAAGTGGCATCTTGGCAGCTGCACGCTTGACTTTTCTCAGTTCATGGGCAGTTATTTTGCGCCTTGGTTTTTCCACACGCTTCTTGCGACCCTGTTGACTATTTTGAATGAAACGCTTGATTGTTCGATGATCACGCTTCAGAAGCTTTGCAATTTTGAGACTGCTGCATCCCTCTGCAAGATATCCCACTATTTTTGACTTTTCTGAGCCTGTCAAGTCCTTCTTTTGACCCATTTTGCCAAAGGAAAGGACGTTGCCTAATAATTATGCACACCTGATATAGGGTGTTGATGTCATTAGACCACACCCCTTCTCATTACAGAGATGCACATCCCCTAATATGCTTAATTGGTAGTAGGCTTTCGAGCCTATACAGCTTGGAGTAAGACAACATGCATGAAGAGGATGATGTGGACAAAATACTCATTTGCCTAATAATTCTGCACTCCCTGTATTTACTCATCCATCCAAATCACTTCCATGGCCACAGGTGTCTAAAATCAAGCGATGCAGAGTGCTTCTACAAACATTTGTGAAGGAATGGGTCAGTCTCAGGAGCTCTGTGAATTCCAGCGTTGTACCATAGGATAGGATCCCAGTCGGTATGAAATTTCCTTGCTATGAAATATTCCATATAAGTTTAAACTACATAAGTTTAATCAGATAGTAAGCACAAGGGTCTGTGAGGAGGTCGAGATGCCTGCCTATTTTTGTGACCATAGAGACTTGTATGTGAAGAATTTAGATCACAGTGCACCAACTATGCTTGCACCCAAAGTAGCGGACTTCAAAAAAAGTATCCGGTTGTTCAGTCTGACGTCACTACTAGCCGTGTCTGGACCTAAACTCCGCTGCAGGTCCATATATCAAACGATCACTATGGCATTACTGAGAGTTGAAAAACTGTCTAAAGTCTTTCATCTTTAATAAAATGATCAGCGTTCTGCTCTACCAGGTGTAACAATTGAGTTTAACATCCAGGCATCCATGAAAACGGAATTTATGACATTTAACGGAGTTAGAAGTTAGCAGGAAGTTAGCTCGCTAGCTTCTATCTAAATACAATATACCATGTCCTGACTGCGGGGTTTTGGAAACAAATTAAAACGTACAGCTCTGTTATCACTTCCAACATAAATGAAGACAGAAAACTAAACAGCAGTGACATTTGTAGGGTTACTGAAGTTGGGCTAGCTGGTATATAATGATGTGCTACGTGACCGCTAGCGACACAGCTATGTTAGCATAATATAAACAAGCTAACTTTTTTTCCACTCGATAAAAGTTAACGTGAGTGTTCTCGGTGGTCAGGAACAAATGTAATCGCATGGCAGGATGCTGTAAAAGGACCAAACTTCAGTCAGGAGAACAACTGAGATAATCCATCCACAATACGAGGTTAGTCATTCATATACTGCTGCATGGGCTGGGCTGTAGTTACATCCTAAGGTTTTAAAAACTGAGCTTAAATAAATGATTAGCGGTAATAAAAGCAGAGGGAGGTCAACAGTGATCACTGACTGTTTTAGGAGCTTTTTGAGATTAAATAGAAGAAAATACATAACATTAAACATGTTAACAACACAAAAGCCACATTAAACGCAGACTACTTTAGACCCGGAAGTAGGATTCGTTGCGTCATCACTTAACGACGGGATAACAGGACTGACTACTCGGCTGTCAGGTCTCCAGCTGTTTGTGTCCATGACCAAATATCCAAATGTCTACATTCCTGGCACCAAAAAATGTGTTTCTGGATTTTTTTTCTTTTTTCTTTCTATATATTTTACGTTTAGGACAGCACGGTGGCACCGTGGTTAGCACTGTTGCCGTACAGCAAGAAGGTCCTGAGTTCAATTCCACCATCAGGCCGGGGTCTTTCTGTGTGGAGTTTGCATGTTCTCCCCGTGTTTGCGTCGGTTCCTTCCGGGTACTCCGGCTTCCTCCCACCGTCCAAAGACATGCAGCTTGTGGGGATAGGTTAATCGGATAATCCAAATTGTCACTAGGTGTGAATGTGCGAATGAATGAGAGTGCGAATGGTTGTCTGTCCCTGTGTGTTGGCCCTGCGACAGACTGGCGACCTGTCCAGGGTGTACCCTGCCTCTCGCCCTATGACAGCTGGGATAGGCTCCAGCGCCCCCCGCGACCCTGAAAAGGATAAGCGGAAGCGAATGGATGGATGGATGGATTTTACGTTTATTTTGGGAAATTTTTAATTAGCATTTGTGGATGCAGTGTGAGAATTGTATTGTGAGGCAATGGTTGAACCACACCACATCTTTATTCCTGAAGGCCTTTCTGAAGGGATGTAAAAAGCCCACAATATAAGTTGTCTGCTGCTTATTAGACAAAGTAAGAAGCCATTCTGTACTAATGTTTTATGTAATTACACAGGTGGCAAGTAGAGGGATAGAGTAGAGAGAAGAATGATAGTCTGACTAGAAGGCTTCCTACATATGAGCGCGTGTGTGAGTGAGCAAGTGAGTGTGCTTACATGGCTGTTGAGGATCATGAGGCACTGATCGAAGTGGTGATGCTCCATGGTGGAGTGGCAGTAGAGCTGGGCCAGTGGGTGGTCACTCCTGGAGAAGAAGAAACCGAGGGTGAATAGTGTGCTCCCACGCATGCATATATGATCATGCACACACCTCTGTGACTCATGCTCTCTGATGTACCTCTGTATGTAGGAGTTATTGACTCCTCTGTGGTCCAGGTCGTGGCAGAGTGTTGCAATCATTAGAGCCAGCACCTCCAAATCACTCATATAGCTCTGTTAGGAGATGAATAAGTACATTAAGGCAAGGAAGGAAGGCGGGAAAAATGGCAGCAGGTTAACAGATGACATACTGCCTCCACAACCAAACCAAAAAATACAGTTGTGTACACAATGCTGTTATAATACACTTTTGGCAGTGTGTGTGCTCAGCATGCACCCTGGAGTGGACATCAAAGCTGGTTCTGCATATGACACAAAAGCTTTTATGCAGCCAGCTGCCAAATTTGCACACAAAAATCACTAGTTTTTATAATGTGAATTATTCCCGAATCAAAAATTATTTGATATTGGTATTCTGGAGTCCTTGCCAAGGATTCTTAATTGGAATTTAGGCTCTTTTTAAGAGAGCTGGTTTTTATGTCTCACCTCACCTCAAAAAGAGCCAAAAACGCACAAATAACTGAAAAAAGGTGAATGAGGGGGTGTTAGCATTTTACTTCATTTTAAGTTTTAGACTTTTGTTTTGGACTTTGATTTCATATTAAGTTTGGTGAGGTTTGATTTGAATTTGTCAGGCAACGACTACCGGTACTTTTTACATTTTAGCACCAGAAGCACTTAATGCATGGTCAGAAAAAAGAATGGTTTGGGTTAAAAACAACCATTCACGGCTTTATTAACTATCTGAAACAGCAAAGTTCTTGCATCTGCTAAAATATTCTCTATCATTTTTCTTTACCTCAGTACAAGTTCTGTACAAGAGGACATTTGACTAGTGTCACATTGCATTACTACACATTAAAAATTAATTTTAAAAAGGTACACTTTGCTTTCAAATGTAGTAGCAAGTGGCTCTGACAAACTGTAACTATGTAAAATGTCAATAAAACATGTTGGATTACTTAGAAAAAAAGTGGTTGCCCTTTGCAGCAAGATTACTGTTACTGTGAGATGCCTTGGAAAATCCTCGGTATGTTACTTATTGGGAATGAGAATGCTCTGGGAATCAATGACTATATTTTTTGACTGCACTTACCTGTAAGTGCCCTGACTTGAGGACAACAAACATGCACTGGGCTGTGTTGAAGGCATGTCTCCAGTTATGATAGGCCACATTCTTCCTGTAGTTCTTCTTAACACTCATAATCCACTGACATAAACTCTGCAGAAGAGAGCCAGTGTTATAAAAATGTTGCAAAGTAAAAGCATATACAAAATTTAATTTGGTTTTGTTCTTTGCATCGCCTGATTGTAGAGACAATCATTCTAAATTGACTGCTATTTGTATGCAGAATACTACCCTGCTTCTATCTGTCTGAAAGTAAGTTTCCTACAACAAGGGACACATTTCTAAGGGGTGAAAAAGGCTAAGGCCACAGCAACAGCAACCAGGGATAATTTTTAAATTTGTGTCCACTGAGATACAAACTGTGACACAGGTTAAAATAAAAAGGGTTGACATTTATGTCCATGTTATGTCAATAAGATCTTACTACAGTCAGTGTGGTTTTAATGTGCTGAGCACTTAGAAGATGTCTGACACAGACAGCCAAGCCATCATGTCTTTACGAACTAATACTAGTACAAACTAATTTAAGTTAAGAAAATAATAATGAATTATAAATTAAAGTTAAATTATTCTCTACAGAATTTATGCTAGAGGAACAATGTTTTTTCAAGAACACAACACGTACAAGATAAGATACGATAAGATAAGATAACTCTTTATTGTCATTGCACAGTCATACATAGTACAGTAGTACAATGAAATTGGAAAACTGTCCTACATCGGCACTACATATAAGACAACATGACACGATATGAAACATCACAACGCAACAAACAACACAACACAGTATATTAACTTAGTATAAAAAAGAAGAATAAGTGTATGTGTATCGCACACTGTTATTATTGCACCTTGTTATAAATATTAAATATTATTATTGTTATTACAATGGGACCAAAATGAAAATGAAAAACAAACTAAAGCAGTACATTGTAAGTGGGGTACAATTTTAGCAATTGAAAGTAAAGGCAAATGTGACAAGCACAGGGTCATTTTCTTTGCCATTTCCGAAAGTGAACACTTAGCAGGAACAAAGCAGAGAGCCCTGATCTGCTGGCAGGGTGCTAAGCTGCACGCTCGTCATGACCACACTGTGAATAAAACTAATTCCAATCTGAGGCACCACGAGAATCCAAATTATTATTCATCTAATCAAATCGGGGCTCATTTTCTCTATAGGAAACATTATAATTTGATCTCAGACTTGAATGAGTGTCTGTATAACATGTTAGGATTGCAATCAAATCATGACTTGGTGTGCAGTTCAGCTTCCAGGGTGTGATGCTCTGGGATGGCCAGTTTGTCAGCTATTGGTGTGACAGTTAAACTGACAGCCTGCACTGCTGGAGGGCCATAACTTCCTCCAGTCAAAGTTTCTTTTTGTGAGGCCTCTCCCCGCAGGCACCCAGGGGTCAGCCACCAAGAGCACCTAAAGGTGGAGAGCCAATCCTGCCAATGATCTGCTGATGCTGGCGCCAATTAAAAGTCAGATGAGCAGAGAATTGGGTTTAACAGACAGCGATGACAGAGTCACCGACACAGTCTCGTGTCGGTGACTTTTGGAGGGGTATTGTTTTATGTGCATGATACTGTTGTGTGATACTGTTGTGTGATGATACTTCTTCAGCTGTAAATGCATTTATTTGTCCTCCGACACATTTGCTCATAATGTAATGGTTTAATGTTGCTGACAAAAAGGAGGTTGTTTTTTTTGCAACAGTTCATCATATACACTGAAGATATTGGTTGTTTCTGTGCTGCCCTTTTAAAGTCAAACCTTCTACTCTGAGTAAAATATCTGTTGTTGCACAATAAGAGCTACTTTAAGGCTAGTTCTCTTAAGATTATGAATGGTTTGGCTTGCAGTGCATGTACAGTAGCTGAGCCTTTAAAAAAAACCCAAAAAAACCCAAAACGCTTTAGCTCTATTTAAATCGTAGGTCAAGTTGAATGAGCACCAAGTCACCTCCTGTACAAGCTGTATGCCAGTATTGAGCAAGACTCACTGATCCACCTCAGATGGGGAATGCCTAGCTGAAGCCCTGGTCCACAAGAGCTTCAACTCTCACCTCTGTTAGAGCTTCGGCAACATTCTGAGGGAGACTGGGGACACTGAGTCCGAATGGAGCATGTTGAGCGCCTCCATTGCATGATGTTGTAGGGCTGTCTTGGTTAACATGCCTTTGCAATGTCTTGAGGAGATCTGGGGCGGTACCTCTGGATTGGCAGAGTGAGGTGGTGGTTTCCATGTTCAAGAAGGGGGACCAGAGGGTGTGCTCCAAATATAGGGGGATCACACTCCTCAGCCTGCTCAGGAAAGTCTATGCCAGGATGCTGGAAGGGAGAGTCCGTCAGTTAGTCAAACCTCGGATACAGGAGGAACAATGCGGTTTTCATCCCGGTCGTGGAACACTAGACCAACTCTGTTTTTATTCTGTTCCACGTCCTGTCACTCTCTGTCTTAAGCTGCCTGAGGCATTTTGTAGCAGCTCAACTCAGGGTGTCATCTTCCTGATTTATTTGTGCATGATCAGTGTTTCATCCTGAATTGTAGCTTGGACATCTTCCGTTGCTTGTTGCTTGAAGACTACCATGCACTGTGGGGAATTCTTGTGCGTTGACATAGTAATAACCTCCTTTTGGCAGCTTATTATTGCAGGGTATCTGATGACTGGTAGGATGTATGTACTGATGGCTCAGATTCTTATTCCGAACACTCAACTGGCTTCTCAGCACCTGTCTTACCTTATTTGGCTGTGGCTTAACTTAGTGCATATTCATCATGGTTCCTGTTGGCCTGTGGGATACCCAGGTAGTTGAAGCTGTCCTCTACATCTGCTATTCTCCCTTCTGAGAATTTCATCCCTTCAATCCGGATCCCCTTTCTTCTTTTTGCAAACATTTGGCTGGTGAGGTGAATCAGTAAGTCTTACTGGCATAGAGCTTGTACAGGAGGTAACTAGTGGTCACTCAGCTTGACCTAAATCAGTACTGAATCTATATCTGTATTCATTCTTAGTGATGAGCTGGCTTAGGTGGTTGAGGCCTATGCAGAAGAGCAGTGGGAACAGAGCATCACCTCTGAAACAAAGGCCTGAGTGGTATTTTTAAAGCAAGTTTGCAGTTCTCATGGATTTTAATGGAGCACATGTTAAGTCTAACCTGTTTGTGTAAAATCCCAGGTCAGTTCTTACCGTGTACTTCATCTGAAAGTTTTGGACCAGGTGGAGGTCAACAAACATCCGCACAGTAGCCAGCGTGGTTTCACTATCTGACAAGTCAAAGTCACTGAAGCTGAAGTCCAGAAGATGGAGCGACTGGGCTGATGGAATGGTTGCTAACTTCAAACACACACAGAATATATACATGCAAACAGCAGGAAAAACAACAGGCTTCAAATTCAGAAATTCTGCATTATATAGTTGAACTAAAGACTAATGATTAAATATTAATCAGATTCAAATCTCAATTCTTAATTCTGTTGCTGTTACAGAAGCAACTTTAATTTAAAATGCAGTTATGAGGTGTGCAATGTGCCAAATATACAGTATGTAGCTACCTCTTGAGTAGAGACTACCAAAATAATCAATTCTGTGTCCTAGTTACCAAGTGACACATCCTCTCTCTTGTGCCCAAGGGAGGACACTACGCTATTAGTTCAGCCAGTTTGCTATAAGGAGAGAGGAAGAGAGCAGGATCCTTTCAGATGGTCAAGCAGTGCCACTGTTAGTGCTGGTGGGGAAGATGGGTTGCTCTAATTGGTTCATATTTTAAGAGGTACCTTGAAGTCAATGAGCCAGTTAGATGCTACAAATGAGCTACTCAAAATCACTTGGAATATCCTTTATTCTTTTTTTGGTTGATTTGTGGGGTTCATTCATACACGATTTGCTCAAAAATATTTAAATTAGACACAAAATACTAATAGTAGAAAGAATCATATTAATGATCCAATCCCAATGAAGAGAAGTATATATTATCACCAGATATATTACCACCAACATTATCAAATTAAGTGCTAATGTCCCCATAAACAAGACACATGGATTCAAAACTCCATCCGTCCATCAATTCATTCTCCTCCATGTGTTCCAGGGGGATACTGTGGCTAGGGATGGGTATCGAAACCCGGTTCTTGTTGAGAACCGGTTCCCACTGTCAATTCCTTGGAATTGTTTGCCATTTTTGCAAACGATTCCCTTATCGATTCCAGTCGTTGCGGAGCGTCATTTACCTGACAGGAAACACGGCGCCTAAGCTCAACGCTCAAAAGTTTGATTATACTTTACGAGAACGGATGACAACAGGGCAACTTGCAATACTTGCAAAGTAAATATTTCATTTAAGGGAGGAAACACTACGAATATGCAAAACCATTTGCTCACAAAACACGTGATAACCTTAAATGAATGTCGTGTTTTTAATTCCGCTCCGGACTCGTAAATCTCAACCCAGCAGCAGCGGTAACGTTTGCACGTCCTCTCCCGTTAATGTGGCAGATAAATAATCAACTAACAGTGCATATTATGTTAGTGAGATCTGCCTTATTACAAACCTGCCATTACTGTGCATTTAGTGACCATGATGAGAGAGACAGACAGAGTCTGGCTGGCTCAGATGCTGGCAGTTCTCGCTGCAGTCTACCGGTAGCGTCTCCTTTCAGGCAGGATAGACGAATGTCACCGAGCAGTGACTAAGTTTGTGATAAAAGGCTTTGCCACAGCAGATGCCCCCGATTTTCAGTAAGTGAATGTGTTTAATTGTAGGCAGGGACATTACTGGATATTCTTGTGTAATTGCTACAGAATAATTTATGCTATACTTTGTTATTGCTACAGAAGAATATTTATTTTATTATTTTACATTTACAATTTTTTTCCTGGGGACCCTGTGACACCCCATTAAAGAGCCGTAGGCTGTGGATCTCTTAAGATCTCACTGTTGGGTTTGTAAGGCCATGTTACTCCTAAATGTCTGTCTTGTTCAAAGAGAAGATATAAAACAAAGTTCTAAGCTAATCGACCTTAGTGTTCTCCTTTTTTAAAAATAAGAATCGATAAGAGAATCGATAAAGAATCGAATCGTTAAACAGAATCGAAAATGGAATCGGAATCGTGAAAATCTTATCAATACCCATCCCTAACTGTGGCATTACAAATCCCACTGATAGATAGATAATCTATCCAGCATATCCTTAGCATATCCAAAACATGTCACCTAAGAGGAATCCAGGATATGCCAGAACCATCAAAAGTGGCTGTTTTTGATGTGGAAGAGTAGCCACTCTACTTTAAGCCTCTCCCAAATGACTGAGTATCTCAGCTTATCTCTGAGATACTCAGTCATGGATGGCTGTAGCTCAGGTGGTAGAGCAGATCACCTACTAACTGGAAGGCTGGTGGTTTGATCCCCGTCTGCTTCAGTCTACATGCCAAATATCTTTGGGCCCATGTAGTTCCCATACTTTCTTACTGATTCAGCCAAAGATGTTATTTCTACACGAAGCCTTCTTTCTCTTAACAACATCACCTGCCTGTGTTTCTCTCTTTCCATGCTAAGTGTATAATGTTAAATTAATGCATTTCAATTTACTTCAGCTACCTGGAGTTCCCGTGATTCTTCATCTGCAGCAGAGGCATGATACGACAAGACCTGCAACACATGTATTTAAAAAAGATGAGTTTTGCAGAAAAAAAAGATATGATTATTGCACAAGTAATTATTTCACCAAATACAAATATGTCTGACTGACTGGACATTCTGCATGACCTTTCTTTTATTTAGCAGGCACAGTGCATGTTAATAGACATCAGTATAAAAGACAAGATGTAAACATGCCATGTTCAGAGACTTTTGGAAATTATAAAGAAAAAAAAGTGGGCTCTGATACTTGCAGGCTGTCAAAATGAAACGGACAGCTCAACAGGCTTTTGACAGGCTATAAAAAAGAAAAGTGGCACTACTCATCAACCAGATGTCAGTCAAATCCAAAATAAAAAAGAATCCTTTATGAAGAGGAGTGCACTGTCAAACACAGCGACTAAATCTTGTGTTTACTATTTTTAGTTACCAACAGATGAAAATACAATCAGTGTTTTGTGCAGTGCTTGTCGGTCGGGTGGACCTTCTCCCTTCTGAGTGTAGGAAGCTCCTTCCAAGTCCAACAGCAGTTGGACCAGGGGATTGGTATAAAGCAATTGATCTAACAGATACTTCCTTTCAAGTGGCCATAGATCCAGACCGCAAACACTTGCTGATATGTGCATATGCATTCAACAGCATAATCCTACAAATTCCTGGTGCTGCTGCCTGGTGAAGTTATCTTATTGCTCCCTACATCTTTACGAAGATAGCATTAATTCCTCACTGAGAGAGGAGCACCTTAGCCTTTCTGCATGATAGGACTCATAGCAGCTTCAGTAAGTACGCCTTTCCCTGTTAAAGCTGTATCACTCTCTGCTGTGTGCATTTCCCCCAGTGTAAATGATACCACCAATTCAAAGGAGAGTGTGTCAGCGGAGCTGTTTTCTGATTCTAAAGGCTTGTCAGTGGCCATGATATGCAGAGATAATCAGTCTCTACAGGGACCTCCTCTCTCAGGTGGGAAGAGGGATGATCCACCCAGAACTGTGGTGGCTGTTTACCATTTGAGAGGTGAAATTTATAAGGGTCAGCCCCCAAGTGTGGGGGCAACGACAACTCATTTCTCTCCTTTAGGGGACAGAAATCATAGTCATAACATTTCATTTTGCTGTGTGTTTCTTGCACTTGATGCATGCATGTTGTCTTGTTAATTTTGGATCCATACACATTACAGCTCTTCTTTTTGTTGATACTGGATCTAGGACCCTAAAGAAGATCAGAGAACATCTTCTGATACGTGTCATTGTCTTGGGTCTTCGACCCAGTTTTTAAGGTTGTTCTGGACTCTTTATTCATTCTTTTAAATGTATTAATTGTTTATATTCAAATTTTGTATTAGGTTTGAGTTCTGTATTTCACTAGTGTTGCAAGTTTGTTATTTTAAACTCTTGGTTCTTGTTTTATCTTTCTTCCCATTCGTTTCCAATCTATCTCTGTCTCATCTCAGTATCCTGTCATCAGTGTCCCTGTGTTTGTTTACTTCCTTTCTCCCCAGTCATGTCCCTGTTTCTACCTGGTCTCTCTGTGTTCTGTCTCTGTGAATACCTTTGTAGTCCTGGCCCTGTGTTTTCTCCCTTCCTGTTCCCATGTTCATCTCTTTGTGTTTCGTCCCTTTGTCTCCCCAGTTTGTAAACGTCTCTGTGTATGTTCCCAGTCCCAGTGTCAACGTCACGTCTTAGTCTTGAGTGTCTGTGTGTGTGTGTCTGTGTCAGTGTTACTTCCTGTTTTCTTTTGAGTCTCGTGTCTTGTCATGTTCTGTTTTGCTTCCCCTGTCTTGTTAGTTATGATTCTTTTAAGCTGTGTTCTCCAGGTGTGTCCGCTTTCCTTAATCACCCTCCGTGTGTATATTGTTTGCATCTCCCTCTGTTCATCATCACATTCTCCCTCATTGTGTGTGTGAATTCAGTTTGTTTGTCAATTCAGCTTGTTGTTGGTCTGTAGTCAGTCAGCTAGATCCTTCCATGCTCTGTTATAGTTTAGCTTTTTTCCCCATTGCCTTTTGTGCCAGCAATAAAGCTGTGGTTTCTAGTTTTATCTGCCGCTCGCTACATGACAATACAGGTGAATTTCTCAGAGCTCATCAGCTTTTAATTAGACATGTTTTTTTGTAATATTTCAGTATCATGTGGCTTTAATTGGAGCAAATTCATTGACTGCTGTTTTATTACAGAAGCCATGTAGACGTGTTGTTCCTTCTTTTGCCCGTAAACATAACATGCACTGGCTGTCACTGTTATAACTGATACAAATTTACAAATAAAGATCTTTCACTGTAGCTTCTTAGCTCAGAATGGAAGTGCATTTTTATGAAAATGTCATTGTCTCACATATATTATCACATATTCACATATGTGAAAACACAATGGCATTCTCCTAAAAATAAGAAGAGCTCCTTTGTTTTGTTCAAGCTTAAAAACATAAAATAGTGTGATTAATGGCTCAGTGAGAACATGATGAAGGACATGGAACAGGGTTATCCATTTTGTTCCTACTCATGCCCTGCAGCAAACATTGCAAAACTTATTATTTCTCCCTGCCTGTAATCCAGTGGCTGCCTTTCATATGCTTTCAGAACTGTCCACATAAATGTGTTGTTGTGTCATCAAAGCCTCCCCACTGTGACAGTGATCTCCTTTAGAATCAAAAGTGTGTCTGATGTCACGTGATTGCTGACACTGGAACTTGGACAAAAATGTTTGTTCTAGTAGAAGTGCTCATTGATCCTCTCTATGTGGAAGAGATATTAAATATTAAATCATGTCTTTGAAGTCCAGAAAACATGCTGTGATTGCTTGTGTTTTAGGACAGAGCCGACAGTTAAATGTCACAAAAGATTAATCTGCTCACCTCCTCATCAACACAGCTCACTGCTGTGCCATCTACAGCAACTGACTGGCGTCCTGACTCAGAGTCCAAATGACCAGTGTTCATTTTGGATTTGTGGACAATTTTGACTAATTTGAAATGATTTCATCTCCTGTTTGTTGCATTTAAAATGTAATATTTTTCAACATTTTAAGGCTACAGCTGTCTAATACTTGTGTGGTTTTAACTCATGTTTACAGTTCAAAGTTCACTGGTAACTAACTGTCATCACCAGCCAACCAGCTGCTGAGTCAAATACCAACATCTGAAAAATGATCCACATTACATCGTGTGATTTTGGGCATAAAGAAGAAGATCTGATTGCAGTCTTTAGATGCAGAACAAATTAAGATAATTCTAGTGCTCCAAAAAAAGTGGAATGTAAGAGATTTCAGATGCAGTTTCTGTGATTCTGCAGTGAACTAAGGGGCTGACAGCCATCGATAAATGCAGTTCACCAAAATTAACATCAGCTTAGATACTTGTGTCTCCAACAGAGAGATGAGAAGATACCTCAGGGTTTCACTTCACTAAAAAAATGAAGGGAAATCTCAGAACACTATACAATATTTATATATAGGTAATGGTTGTCATCCCTTTTGATAGCAAGATGAAATTCAGTTTTTTCAAACAAATTATCTTTACTCATCTAGAGAATGTAGTGTGAAAGACTTTTTTCCCCCTGAAAAGTATTCATGTGAATTAAAGTTCTACAAAGATTCATTTTAGTGAAAATGGGGCTTAAAATTCCTTTTTTTCGTTCCTTTATTTTTTTGTAACGTCCTTTCAAACCACTAGTTGAAACAATGGCCTTGCAAATGCAAATGCGAGGCTGCTAACAATAAGAAAATCTACAATATCCTTCTAAGAGTTGGAAAGGAGGAGAAACAGACTTGTACAATATGTGTGTTTATGCTAGGGCTGCCACGATGAGTCGACTAGTCAAAATCGTCGATGACTAATTCAATAGTCGGCGCGTGGTTTGAAGCTTTCTAAGATCCCAAAAGACGCAGGAATAAGTAGAAGGATTTAAGAGTGTAATAACGGACTGAAACAGAAGATGGCAACACTGCATGTACAAGGATGCCAGCTGCCGTTAAACCCCGAAGAAGAAGAAGCAGTGTCCGGTATCGTAGCTGTGTCCAAATTAAGGAACCGCATCCTCCTGTGCCCGCATTAGTAGGGCGTTTATGTTACAGCGACACGACGAAGACTGTCCACATTCGAAGACTCCGACAAATGCGGCCGACAAATGCGCCCTTCATTTCCCCAGATCTGAAGGATGGGTCGGGTATATACTTCGTGGCCCATCCTTCATAGCGCAGTCCTGCTCAGTTTCCAACAATGGCGGCAGCTCCTTAGTTTTAATATTACTCTTATTATTCTTTCAGGCAAGAATGTAGCTGTGTAAACTTCAAATATCTGCTCAGTTTATCAAGACACCACATATTTTCAAAAGCGCTCCAACGTTTTCGGAGACGTCTGTTACCCACCAGCTTGATGCTAGCTGGGGTTCAAGGCTCACTAGAGCCGGTGAGAACACCGGACTCCCGGGAAATCGTTTTCAAACCCACCGCCGTTTTTCGCTACTCAGGTTAAACATGATATATAATACACTTAGATAACTTAGAAATGTTATTGTTTGGCTTTTTTCAGTAATTTATTTGCTCCTGAGTAAATCGGTTTGGCTGAGATTAAAGTTATTACATTAAGTTTTCACACAGCTGAATAAACGTCAAGCAGACAACTGATTATCAGAAGTGTGAGATGCTCGAGAATATACTCCGGTGTCCTGTTATATGTTAGATAGCAAGGAGCATACGGCTGAGTTTATTAAACTCCACTGAAACAATCTGCAAATTTCATTAAAATTTAATAAATTATCATCTTGTCTTTATTTTTAGTTAGCACATACCTTAAACACTTAAAGCTGTAAGCTAATAATAGTTATATAAGAGCAGATGCTGCTGGTGCAATAAGCTGTACATTTTACGTCCAATGGATGCATGATCTGATTAGCCAACTAATCACAAAAATAATCCGTGACTAGTCAACTATCAAAACAATCGTTTGTAGCAGCCCTAGTTTATGCTTGACTCACCTCCAGCGTGACCTCTTGCTTGGCCATAGCTCTCTCTACGGTTTCATACATCTGTGTGTTTTGGATGCCGAGACCACAGAAAATGGCAAACGCCTCCAGGAACTGGTCATCATTTCTGTTGAATGCCTTGACGCTGCCTGACACTTCATCTATTTTGTTCACCAACTGACAAACACCTACATGCAAACACAAACACATTACTGTTTATATTTGGTAATGTCTAGTATAGAACACTTCACTTTAAATAGGCCTTAATATAAAGGTTAGTTGAGCAAACCTTCAGGTAAGATTATGAGCTTTAGAATAACAACAATTTTATCTTGTCATTGGATCAGTTCATTCTTCCAGAATTGGAGTCAATGAACAACGTCCAACAAAATCTGTAAATACCTAACATCTGACTCAGGGTCATGAGTTTGCCCATAGTTATCCCATCTCATGATGGTTTGTACCAACTAACAAACAACTAGCTAATAATTTAGGTAAGAACGATCTTGAGAAAAACTTGCTGAGAAAAAAACCCTCTCTGATCAGAATTTCTTAGGGATTGCTTCCATATTAATGCAGGATCTGTACTGTCCAAATCTTATTATCATTCTGTGTTATGTAATTAATAAAAAACAAACAAGCATGTTTTAAAATGGAAACCATAGTACCAGGAGAATGTCCCTGCAAGCACAAAACACAAGCACTTCTACAATGCTACCAGTTAGTCAGTTATTTCAAAGCTTTCAATTTAACTTTATGCTTTCATTTGTTTTGAGTAGGATAATGGTCAAAGTCTACACTAATTGTAAGGCCATTAGTATTCTCCTTGCATGCATGCAACTGACTCAGGGTGCAACTCATAAAATCTAAGGTTAGCTAATGCTATAGCTTCACAAAACAGAAATAATTTATATTACTTTTAAAGAAAAACAAAACTAAGGTATTAATTGAAGACAGTGATAAGCCACTTTGTCTACAGTACATGCTGTAATGCAAAAATCTTTTCCTGATTACATTATCAAAAAAATATATACAATTAATATTCCCTTTTATGTATCTGGACATAGAACACAATATTACTTTCTAACTGCTAATGCTTTCAATGCTAACATTGTATTCGGGCAACAAAGCAAAGCCTACCAATGACTTTGTCCTTCTTGCCATTCCTGATGGGAGTGCAGAGCAAACTCTTTATCTGATTGCTGGAGTGAGATGGGTTTTCACTCTGTGAGAAAAAGATGGATAATTACTCACTTTTGGAAAAGGAAAAAAAGAGAGAAAAAAGAAAAGAAAAGAGTACAGACCGTCCAAGGAAAGCGCTGGTCCTTGGTGACATCGGCAATGTTCAGAGGCTGCATGGTGTTTTTAACATACTGGGCGTACATATAGTTAATCTGGCTGTTATCGTGGCCCCTGAGAAGAAACACACAAAGAGAAAGAGCTTCACAACTAAGCATTTAGTATCAAGCTCACTTGGAATAATCCATTGAACCCTTGTGGACACTATGATACCATAGAAGGGCTATCCTCAAAACCAAACATAAAACACAAAAGAGAAAAGGCATAATATTCCCCCAAAATGAAGACATTTTCCAAGAAGCGGAAATAAATACAAACATTGTGCAACAACTGTATAAAATGTTAAAACATTTGCATTTCAAGGGTTTAAGACTAAAAAAGAGCTGAAACATTATGGTCCCAGTCATGATAATTCCATCATGACTGGGACCATCTCTGCCATGTGACTGTTAATTTGACTGGCTTTGCAGCCTGTGTTTTGTCGCTGACTGCAATGCACTGACCATATTAGCTCCCAGTTGGAGCTGGATTCGTCTAAAAGGCTCTGTTTAAATGTACAGCTACCAACAACCTGACTAATGTTGTTGGTTTCAAGTGCTCCAAATGAAATGTAAAACAGATGTTAAAAAAATACATTTGGGGGGTGGAGTGGGATTTATTACCCTGCCAGGTTTGCCACCACCCTGCTGGCAGCCTGTTGGGCAGATGGTGAAACTGGTGTTTGTCAGGAAATATTTACACCATTTAACTGCACTTAAAACCAAAAACTGAAAGTTCTACATTACTGTTTGTGAAAAGGTAAATAAACAAGATGTGGGCGGTTAAGTAAATGTGCCTGACGACCATTTTTAAAAAAGCATTTCTTTTAACAGACACAGCTTTGTCCAAAAACTGCTATGGTAGAACGGTTTATCACATAGGCCCACATATCACTGAAAGCAGAAGACACATTTTTCGGTCACTCTTATAATTTCTTATACATTTACCAGCAACTTTGTTAGGTATATCCAGTTCATCTACTTATTAACACAAATGCGTAATAAGCCAATCAACTCAATGAATTGAGGGACGCTGATATCAAAAGATCTCCCAAGCAACAGATTGGAAAAAGAAGGGGACTTGAGTGATTTTGAATGTGGCATGGTTGTTCTAACCAGAGTTTTTCAGAAACCACTGACCTACTGGGATTTTCCCACACAACTATCCAAGTTATACAGAGAATGATCAAAAAAATAGAAAATATCCAGTAAGAAGCAATTGTCCGGGAGAAAATGCCTTATTGATGCCAGAGGTCAGAGGAGAATACCCAGATGACTTTGAGTTTATAGGAAAGCAAAACACATTCAAGATATGCAGAAGAGCATCTCACCAAAATTATGCAACAGAGGATAGGAAAGACATTCTCTGGGTTGATGAGTCTCTGTTGCAATAGGGAGGGTCAGAATTTGGGATAAACAACATAAAATGGATTCTGCCTTGTATCAATTTTAATATTTCTGGCAGAGAAATAACAGTTATTAGTTCTAGTATGCAGTTTCTATCATACTTTGCTACTGGTTATGGGGTGGCAACATTTATTATGTGGTGGTCATGGCATAATATGCATGCATAATGTGTATTAAGTATTTTTGCTTCCTCAATTAATAGTTTTTTTTTTCTTAAAATGCGCAACCTTTTCTATTAATTCTACTAGGGGGGACTTTGTGGTGCTGTATCAGTACTTTGACTTTTAGAAGTAACAGCAGCCCTGAGTATTTTCAACAGCCAAAATTAGCAACAAGCAGTTAAGTAGTATGTATAGTATCAACTTTGACATAGTAGTGGCACACTACTATGTATTTATACATAGTACTACTTTATATTTCAAGATCATGATAATCTTCCAATTTAGAACTACAAGTTAAATAAAAAATAAATAAATAAAAAGAACTAACACAAATAAAATACACTTCAGCTAAATACTTTTACAATTTATTTTCTCAAACCAAGGAGCCGCAGTCTAAAGACTAAAGAGCTGCAGGTTGCCGACCCCTGCTCTAGGCTAACAGCACTGAATAATAAAATAGCTGCTGGCTAATAAAAACTAGGGGAGCTAGAGAGCCGCACCTGAGTTCAGTGTGCCCTGGCTCAGACCTGGGAGCTAAAGCCATCAGTCATGTCTGTCACCACTTAATAACCCTGTTTGTTATCTTTTGTCTCTCCAAGTTTAACCACAGAGTCCAGCTATAATACTGCATGAGAAATGATGGAAAAAGGATATATAAACATGGCACAAGCTTAAAGTCAGCTAAAGTTAAAGCCAATGGATTTTGGCTGTAGTGCTGTGGTGTAAGTGGTGTGTGAGTAAGACTGGGAGGGAATATGAGCATGTGTTAGCAAATGACAGAAAGGACCCCATGATGAGAGACACAAACTGTTAAGCATGTTTTGATGAAATCTAGCAATTATATTATGAAAATGATCAAGGATGGACCTTACAGATTTTTCCTTATAGTCAACAGTGAACGTGGATCACTGGAAAGTCTTTATTTACGTTTCTGCACCATACTGGACAGTATATAAACATTTAATGTGCTCTTTCATTTATGTTTTTTCTTCATTTTAGCTACTTTCTACATTGTAGATATGTACTACAGACATCTAATATATGCGGAAAGATATATGGAATTATGTAGCAAAGAAGAAATTGATAAATAACTCTAAATATAATAATGGATTGCATTTATATAGCGCTTTTCGAGACCCTCAAAGCGCTTTACAATTCCACTACTCATTCACTCTCACATTCACACACTGGTGGAGGCAGCTACAGTTGTAGCCACAGCCGCCCTAGGGCAGACTGACAGAAGCGAGGCTGCCATATTGCACCATCAGCCCTTCTGCCCAACACCAGTAGGTGAAGTGTCTTGCCCAAAGACACAACGACCGAGACTATCCAAGCCGGGGCTCGAACCGGCAACCTTCCGGTTACAAGACGAACTGACAACTCTTGAGCCACGATCGCCCCTAAATATGTTTTTTTTCCTTAGTTGACAGCACTACAAACCCTCGGCCCTCTTTCAATGAGCTTCATGACATAGTCAGCTGAAACGGCTTTCACTTCACAGGTGTGCCTTGTCAGGACTCATTTGTGGAATTTTTTGCCTTCTTAATGGGAAGATGGGAACAGTCAGTCAGTCCGGAAAGTTGCTAAACTTGAATGTGTCCCCAAGTGCAGTTGCAAAAACCATCAAGCACTACAACCAAACTGGCTCACACGAGGACCACCAAACGAAAGGAAGACCAAGAGTCACCTCTGCTGCTGAGAAGTTCATCTCAGTCACCAGCCTCAGAAATCACCAGCATCTGAGATTAGAGCCCAGATAAATGCCACACAGAGTTCCAGCAGCAGTTACATCTCTAAATCAACTGTTCAGAGGAGACTGCGCAAAGTAGACCTTCCGTGAAGACCGAGTGTGAATGCATCATGGACGAGAACGGTCTTGGATGATGGAAGCTCTTGTCCTAGGCTAGTATCTCAGAGTGCTCTATCTAAAGCAGGGGTCGGCAACCTGTGGCACGCGAAGGGTTAACTGATGGCACGGCCATAGCTGGACTGGCCATCAGGCATACCAGGCTGCTTGCTCGGTGGGCCGATGATTTTTTTATTTATTTTTTTGTAACGGTATAAACAATGAAAGGTGGTGAATTGGCCAGATGCCGGTCGGTGTGTAAAAACAACTCAGTTGTTTGGTGGTGGCTATGGCGTAGCTTCCACAGATTCAGTAACATTAGCAAGTGGTGGAGGCCAGCGGGTGGATGAGAGAAAGGGGAGGCAAGAGGAGAGACTCGAGGCAGCCGCCGGTCCGAGTGTCGGGTGAACTGAACTTCAGGTGAGAAGTTATGACCTGCAGTCTATCTGGGTCAGATATAAACCAAGTTTAGGTGGAGTTTATGGCTTTAATACCTGGTGGGCCGGTCTCTAGTCAAAATGCCCGGTAATGCCAGTTAATGCAACATCAAAGCAGCTGGAATCCATATATGTGCGTGTTCATGGAGCTTGCATTTTCACCAGCTGGAAATCACTACCTGACAAGTTTAACTGTCCAAATACTGTCTTATTGACAGTATTTGGTTCTACACATCTGTGTGAGCAGATTTTCTCTCACATGAGTGTCCTCAGGTAGCCGTCTGAATGCTGGATGCTCGGAGTCCTGTGTCTCTGAGTGGGAGACCAGAGATCACATTAACATGTGTATCCCTCTATTAACAAACATGCCATATTGGCCCAGTTTAGTTTTCTTATCATTGTTGTGAGGAGACCATAAATAGCATTTGCATTTTCTATTGTACAGTTCATTTGCTTTATGGAGTTCTTGTTATGGATAAAAAGTGTCTTTTTTTTGTTTCAAAATAGCTGATAACGATTTGGGTCAAGGAGTATTTCAGTAATTCATTTTCTTAGACTAGATCTAGCAAACTTATCTACTTCACACAAGGGAAACATAACCCAGCCAAAGGAAACAGCAGAAGTAGTCTATTATAATGGGTGTAGATAGCTCATATCAGTTTGTCCAGTTAAGATATACAGAGCTTCTGGTTTTGTGTTATGTGCCAAGACCAGAGCATTTAGCATCAGTTGATGATCAGACAAGACTATCTGTCATAACTGTACAGGTAAACCTTTTACAGACCTGGTAGACCTTCTCCTGTTTGTCTATTGTAAGTTTCCTCAGGTTTCTACAGGTTTTTCACCTTTTGTGTTTCTGTTTGCCCATCAGGTCAGAGGTTTACTAGAGGGAGACTTGGGAGGAAATGGATCAGGTTAAGGACAGAAATATAATCTCTTACGTCCTTAAAATGAGAAACTCAAAATAAATAAATAAAAATTGTATACTTTCTTGATCCCTGTGGGGAAATTCCTCTCTGCATTTAACCCATTCACTCAGTAAAGCAGTGAGAAGCCACCGAATCTAGCGCCTGAGGAGCAGCGTGTAGGTACTTTGCTCAGGGGTACCTCAGAGTAGCTGTTTAGGAGATTTGAAACCCCGATGTTCCGATCATGGGACCACCACTCTCCTTACCGAGCTATTCCTGCCTCAACTGAGCTATCCCTGCCAAAGACCACAACCTTGGCAAGAGAGAAGCTTAAATCTCAAAGGAAGCAGAAAAAAATGGGGTGATCAGACAGCAAGGTGAAAGCAGTTTTGAGGTTAGCCTCAAGTCCCGTTGCTGTTGTTGTGTAGTAAGGTGAGACCGTTCCATCTCCGGTAGATTACTATATAGCTTTATAGTGTTAAATTATTTCTTTGCTGTAACACTGTCAAAAAAGTGGACACAAACACTGGCTGGTTTCATGTTCATGTGGTAAAAGTTAGTTAAAGAATTTGGTTCTTTAACTAACTTTTAAGAGCATTGCATAGTCTTTGCATCCGTTGTGTTAATCTGCTATTAATGTCCAACAAAGTACAGTGAAATCTACGCCTACTTGTGAATTTTCCAATTTTCTTTCAAATAATCCAGCAGAAAAATCCTGTGGATGACCCAAAAAACATCCATCCATCCATCCATCTTCATCCGCTTTGTCCGGGGCCGGGTCGCGGGGGCAGCAGCCTAAGCAAAGAGGCCCAGACCTCCCTCTCCCCAGCCACCTCCTCCAGCTTATCCGGGGGAATACCAAGGCGTTCCCAGGCCAGCCGAGAGATATAATCTCTCCAGCGTGTCCTGGGTCTGCCCCGGGGCCTCCTCCCGGTGGGACATGCCTGGAACACCTCACCCAGGAGGCGCCCAGGGGGCATCCTTGTCAGATGCCCGAACCACCTCAGCTGGCTCCTTTCGATGTGGAGCAGCAGCTGCTCTACTCTGAGCCCCTCCTGGATGGCCGAACTTCTCACCCTATCTCTAAGGGAGAGGCCAGCCACCCTTCGGAGGAAGCTCATTTCTGCCGCTTGTATCCGCGATCTCGTTCTTTCGGTCACTACCCACAGCTCGTGGCCATAGGTGAGGGTAGGGACGTAGATCGACCGGTAAATTGAGAGCTTCGCTTTTACACTCAGCTCCCTCTTCACCACGACGGACCGGTGCAGCGTCCGCATTACTGCAGCTGCAGCCCCAATCCGTCTGTCGATCTCCGGCTCCCTTCTCCCATCACTCGCGAACAAGACCCCGAGATACTTGAACTCCTCCACTTGTGGCAGGAACTCATCCCCGACCCGGAGTGGGCACTCCACCCTTTTCCGGCTGAGAACCATGGCCTCAGATTTGGAGGTGCTGATCCTCATTCCCGCTGCTTCACACTCGGCTGCGAACCGTTCCAGTGCGAGCTGGAGGCCTTCACCCGATGAAGCCAACAGAACCACATCATCTGCAAAAATCAGAGATGAGATTCTGAGGCCACCAAAGCGAAAGCCCGCCGCCACTTGGCTGCGCCTAGAAATCCTGTCCATAAAAATTATGAACAGAACCGGAGACAAAGGGCAGCCCTGGCAAAGCCCATCACCCACCGGGAACGAGTCCGACTTATTGCCGGCAATGCGAACCAAGCTCTTGCAACGGTTGTATAGGGATCGAATGGCCCGTAGCAATGGGCCAGACACCCCATATTCCCGCAACACCTCCCACAGGACACCCCGAGGGACACGGTCGAATGCCTTCTCCAAGTCCACAAAACACATGTAGACTGGTTGGGCAAACTCCCATGCACCCTCAAGTATCCTGGAGAGGATAAAGAGCTGGTCCAGTGTTCCGCGACCAGGACGAAAACCGCATTGTTCCTCCTGTATCCGAGGTTCGACTAACGGACGAACTCTCCTTTCCAGCACCCTGGCATAGACTTTCCCAGGGAGGCTGAGGAGTGTGATCCCCCTGTAGTTGGAACACACCCTCCGGTCCCCTTTCTTAAAGATGGGGACCACCACCCCGGTCTGCCAGTCCACAGGTACTGCCCCTGATCTCCACGCAACATTGCAGAGGCGTGTCAACCAGGACAGCCCTACAATGTCCAGAGCCTTCAGGAACTCGGGGCGGACCTCATCAACACCAGGGGCTCTGCCACCAAGGAGTTGTTTAACTGCCTCAGTGACCTCGCCCCCGGAAATTGGCGGGTCATTCCCCTCATCCCCAGACTCTGCTTCCTCCTCGGAAGACGTGTCAGTGGGATTAAGGAGGTCCTCGAAGTATTCCTTCCACCGCCTGACAATTTTCTCAGTCGACGTCAGCAGCGCTCCGCCAGCACTATACACAGTGCAGGTAGAGCACCGCTTTCCCCTCCTGAGACGTCTGACGGTTTGCCAGAATCTCTTCGAGGCAGTCCGAAAGTCTTTTTCCATGGCCTCTCCGAACTCCTCCCACACCCGAGTTTTTGCTTCAGCCACTGCCCGAGCCGCATTCCGCTTGGCCTGTCGATACCTGTCGGCTGCCTCCGGAGTCCCACAGGCTAACCAAGCCCGATAGGACTCCTTCTTCAGCCTGGTGGCTCCCTTCACCTCTGGTGTCCACCATTTGGTTCGGGGATTACCACCACGGCAGGCACCCACCACCTTGCGGCCGCAGCTCAATGCAGCAGCTTCGGCAATGGAGACTCTGAACATGGTCCATTCGGACTCAATGTCCCCAGTCTCCCTCGGAATGCTGTCGAAGCTCTGCCGGAGGTGTGCGTTGAAGATCTCGCGGACTGGGGCCTCTGCTAGACGTTCCCAGCACACCCTCACTACGCGTTTAGGTGCACCAGGTCTGTCCAGCGTCCTCCCCCGCCACCTGATCCAACTCACCACCAGGTGGTGATCAGTTGACAGCTCAGCCCCTCTCTTTACCCGAGTGTCCAGAACATATGGTCGCAGGTCTGCTGATACAATTACAAAATCGATCATCGACCTACGGCCTAGAGCGTCCTGGTGCCACGTGCACTTATGGACACTCTTATGTTCGAACAGGGTGTTCGTTATGGCCAAACTGTGGTTAGCACAGAAGTCCAATAACAGAGCACCGCTCGGGTTCAGATCAGGGAGGCCGTGACCCAAAAAACAACGATTGATTAATAAATAAATAAATAAAAAACAAAAAACTGAATATTGATGTATTTTGTGTTTTGAACTGTTTAGAAGCCCATTATACATTATGCAAGGCTTTACTGGCAAATGATTAATATGGGGCACTAGGGCAAGTGAACATCTCTGTGGATCAGGAGAAGACATTCCTCAACCAGTGGGTGTTCTTCCATTGGCTGGCTAGGGTTAGAGGTAAAATTATGGGCAAGTGATTCCAGCCAACTGTGCCCACAGATTCTGAGACTCTTTACACTCTTAACCATCCAGTGAAGTAGACCTGAAGTACACTTATTGGCAAATTCCTCCCAACACAGCAGATGTCTGCCTCTCCCTAAGCCTGGTTCTACTAGAGCAGGAGTCTCAAACTCGTGGCCCGGGGGCCACTTACGGTCCACGACACCCCTACTATATTGACGTAAAGAAATATAATGTATTTGGCCCTTGAAGTTACTTACTTAAATTATTTGTCTAGTTTTTTATTAAGAGCAAAAATAGAACATTTAACATTAAAACATGAATTTTGTAGTGTGTATGTGTGTGCAGATTTGTAGCACAATGGAGTGTTTAAGTCTCTGATAGTCATTCGTTTACTCAAGTAAAAGTGAGTCTTTTAGTGTTTTTCTTTGATTTCCAAGATTTAATGCATGGTAGGCCTTTAAATTTGGATAAATTTGATCCTTCAAGCTAATTACCTCAATGTGTCCTATCCAAAGTGACCTCAGTATACACCCACACACAGATGGAAAAGGAGCAGACTATGTGCATTTGTGTTTGGGTTTAATCACTCAAACTGAAATCCACACTAAAATCCACCCTTCCTCTCCCTTGCCCTGTGACTGACTTAAACAAGGTCATAGAAAACCTGCCGGCATCATGTAAACCATGACAGAAAATTTTGGGTTTTGATTCCGGGCAACAATCAAGCTCCAGACCCACACAAACTTCATTGTCCCACTTTGTCTGCTTGAAATCATCTGCCTGCCATTCCTGTGAGCTGTATCTACAGCATCAGTTCAGCATGACTGAACTTCCAGCTTTAGCGAAAAAGATTTCGTGTCACTGGGAAGCCACAGCCGTGGCAGTTAATGTCACTATAAAAAGCCTCCAGCAGTTCCAGACAGTCAAAGCTAACATCCTGCACTGCTCCTCCCTCCCTTCCCACATCGGCCCAGATGGAGTTGCTCATTTTTGCCATTTCGCAGCTGTCCCAGAGGAAATCTAGCACATACACACAGCAGCATTTAAACAGAATTATTAGATTAGGAGAAACTGGAATGAAAGTGGGATATACAAAATGAGACCCTATAGAAGACAAGGCAAGGTCTGGTTTGTGTCTGGTCCATCTACCAATTATTTCAATTTCAGACACAAAAATAGGAGGCCTGGAGAGCAGAATATCTAAAAAATAAAAGACCTAGTAAGAAGAATATCTGTGCGTTGGGTTTAAATCAGTCACACACAAGAAAAGGATGTTAAAACTCTGTTTTGAAACTCACAGGTCCATTTGTTTCACCAAACTTTCCTTTACTGTGTCCTAGCTGTGTCTTAGCTATAAAGATATAGCTAAGAGACACAGAATGGGAAAAGTAATGGAAAAAGTGATTAAAGTCTGATCAAAAGCATGTTTTATGTATTACCTGATCTTTAATAATAATAAAATAAAAATATACCAAACCATGAATTCTCTGTATTTTTAGTTTTCTTTATTTTAAATGCATTAAGGTTACATTTAAAGACCACTTACATTATTATCGTCACCAAATCCTATGAACATTAATCAGTGTGTTATTCCATTTCTCAGAATCTTATGACATGCCTTTCTTGTTGTGATTCTCAGCACAAAGAGCTTTGGCCCCTCCTAATATTTGGAATTAACCCACAAATATGTGGTTCAGATTTTAAATTAATTTTCAAAAACGTTGTAGTGAGTCGTTGAGTAGTGCATGACATCCTTTTGATTTTTATTTGGAGTAGCATAGCTGAATTCAAAATAATTTGACTTCTTTGTTAAAAAAAAAAACTTAAACTTGTATATTGTAGGAAATATATGTAATGTTGTCACATCAATTTGTTGTCCACGCCATAAAATATTTTTCAACTTGAATATTTCAGTCAAAATCTCATGTGTGATTTGAGCTTTCCTCTCGATTCTTGAGCTGTATATTTTCTTATGTAGATTAGCTTCAAATTGGGTCTACAAACTGCAGTGTTAATACATTACATAGCATGTTATATTCAGGCTTCATTTGTTTGCTTATATTGCAATTTTACAGTTAGGAATGTTTATGAAATATGCAATAAAAAATACACACATTACTAAATAATATCACAGAATTAAAGAGTTACGTTAAAGTTAAGGAACTACTTTAAAGTTTGGTTAAAGTTTTATCTACGTTCATGTACTGTATATTTACTACCACAATACCTGCATTCATTTTAAGCTCCCTATTGAATCATATTTAGATCTTAATTTATTAAGCTCCTAACTTTTCTGTATTAATATTTTACTTATTGAGTTGGTTTGTTCTGTCATATTGTATTTATTTTCATAAAGCTACATTTTTAATGTTTTTTGGTGGAAAATAGTAATATCCCTACTTTTGGGGTTTCACACTTCTCTTAGCAGCAGAGTGTTGGTGAATTTTATGCACTATATGACTCAGCACTTGACAATAATGCTCTGTCATTTTATGTGGGTTTCAGCCTTGTGTCTGAGGTACTATGCCTCCTAAATACTTTCACTTTGCAGTAATACTATTTAGAAAGTTGATAGCACAATATCTAGGAATAGCATCCCGTTATAGTACCACACTCAATCTCAGTGAGCTCTTTACACTTATCCATGGCTGCAAGCTGATATGGCTGCACTTCATGCAGAGTTTATTTTCAGAAACTTGTCATTAATTAGAAACTTATCAGAAACTAAAATCCAATTTTATCTGCTTCTTATTAGTATAAAATCTTATTCTCACTTCTCCTATAAATATGCAGTCCATCAAACTATAGCATACCTCTTTTTCTTCTTCTTACCCCAGGCAAACCAAACTGACTAATCAAAATCACATAAAGCACTAACATATATGCATAGGTTATATATGGATATGTTGATACACAGAAAATGTAGTGAATGCACACTTAACTGCACACACAAACACACACACAAATACAAACATGCAATCCAATTGTATTGCTTAGGATGAGATTAAGATTGAATTTTAGATGCTACATAGCAACTGTGGAGGTCAGGCCGCCCTAGAGAGCAGCATGCCAAAAGACGAGTGAGTGGGAGGGAGTAAAGGGGAAGGATCTCTATCTCATTGTATCTTAAATCAGATTAGTTCTTATTCACCCCTCTTGGCTGCAACCCAAGTCTACAACTGCAGATTCCCAAATCCTTTCCCTTGTACCATGGCCCTCTACTCATCCTGGCTGTAAATACTAAAACCATTTAACCCTGTGTTGGGAACTCAGTCTTCACCTCTTTGTGTTTCCTTTCTAATCATTTCACGACTCTTATTTTCCCGTTTCTCCCTTACAAATGACCATTATACTATTTGCGACATTTTATCATTTCTAGAGAACAAACAGGACACAGAGATAAAAACTACTGATCATTAATTTTTTCCTGCCATGGCAAATATATACACAACTTGCTAAAGTGGCTTATTTGTAAAGTTTATGCACCTGTAAGACCTTATAAATGTATAATATAATTTTAATATCACAAAAATAACTTCCAATTTAGACCCACAAAACCTTAATTATGCATGACATATTATAATTGCATCATATTAACAGGCAACCAGTGACGTAGCATAAGAATGCACTAGTAGTCATAATGTACACAAACTTTTAATGAGCAACCAAAACCATATATAGAACAGTTCAATAGTTCCCCTGTCAGTTGTTTCAGCTCATCCGAGGGAACATCAAGGCATTCCTTGGCCAGCTGAGAGATGTAATCTTTCCCAGTGTTCCCTGGGTCTACCGTGTGTGAGGGTCCCTGGGTCGTTGACCCAGTGTTTTGTGTTTTTGGTTCTTTGATTTTGTTATTTCATTATATTCTAGCTTTGCTTTACGGGTCTTAGGATTATTCTTAGTTAAGGTTCTCTGGGTGGGGTTTGGTTAGAGTTTTAGTGTTCTGGTTTTCTGTCTGTGTAATCCTTAGTTGCTGTCTCCCCTGTCTGCTATATCCCTGTGTCCAGTCAGTGTCTGTGTCTGCCCTGGTCCCACGTCTCTGTTCCCTCTGTTGTAGTGACTGCATGTGAGTCTGTGTCTTTTGTTCCATCTCTGTTATGTTTCCTGTTTTACTTTGAAAGTCCATGTCTCATGTTAATTTCGTGTTTTGCTTCCTTTGTCTCGTTAGGCCTGATTTGCCCCAGCTGTGTTTCCCTCCTGTTACCCATTCCCTGATTGCTCCCTCTGTGTATTTAAGCCCTGTGTTTCGCTGTGTCCGTGTCGTGATCTACCATTTATTTTGCTGTGTGTTTTGTCAGTCCGCCGGTGTTAGTTTAGTTTGATTTTTTCCAGTTATGTTATGTTTGAGTTCAGCATTAAAGCTGTTTCGGTTTAAGTTTGTCTCTGGAGTCTGCACCTTGGGTCCTATTCCTGTCTGCACACAGCCGTCACTTAACACCGTGGGGACTCCTATGAGTAGGATATGCACAGAAAACCTTGCCCAGAAGGCACCCAAGAGGTATCCTAGTCAGATGCCCAAACCAACTCAGTTACTTCCTTTTAGTGAGGAGGAGGAGTGACTCTGAGTTCATCCTGAATGACTGAACTTTTCACTCTATCTCTAAGGAACGGCTAGCCTTTGGAGAAAGCTAATTTTTGCTTTTTGTATCCAAAATGTAATTCTTTCTGTTATTGCTCAGAGGTTGTAAATCCATCTGTTTCTTAATGC
Organism: Aulonocara sp. 'chitande type north' Nkhata Bay; assembly: GCF_057382095.1. Lineage (NCBI taxonomy): Eukaryota > Metazoa > Chordata > Actinopteri > Cichliformes > Cichlidae > Aulonocara > Aulonocara sp. 'chitande type north' Nkhata Bay. Next base: position 56,539,491 of record NC_141346.1, on the reverse strand, counting down.
ATGCTCAATCATCCAGGTAAAGAAATCCAAAAAAGTTTGTTCCGTTCATCTAGCAATTTTAGTTTTCCCACTAAAAAACCCTACATCCAGATTAATAGAATCTACTTTTTCATGAATCCATCTCTCAATCACCTGCTCCTCTCTCCCTTGACTCATGACCAACAGACCAGGACAATTAAGTGTAAGTCAGCACCAACCAATGAAGCTGACAGGACCACATTATTCACCAAAAGCAGAGATGAGGCCATCAAAGTGGAAGCTTTTTGACATGGACGAGTCACCCCCCCCCCCCCCCCTCGTCACCAGACTCTGTTTCCTCTCCAGAACATGTGTCAGTGGGATTGAGGAGACCCTGAAAGTATTCCTTCCACTGCCCAAATACATGCTCAGTGGAAGTCAGCAGCACATCATACACTGTGTGAGTAAAGCACTACTTTTCACTTCTTAGTTGCTTGGTGGTTTACCAGAATAATTTCAAGGCCAATCAAAAGTCTTGTTCCATAACCTTACCGAGCTCTTCCCACACCCGAGTTTTTGTTTGAGCTATTGCAAGAACTGCACTCCACTTGGCCTGCCAGTGCCTGCCAGCTCCCTCCAGAGTTCTACAGACAATCCGAGCCCCCATACAACCTCTTCTTCAGCTTGATGGCTCCCGTCACCTCCAGCAACCTCTATCTGATTTGAAATGGGACCATGACAGGAGGAGGTGCAGAACATGTTGGAAGTGGGAACCGAATACCTTGCTTACTGGGCCTCTTCCAGATGAAGCCAGTACACCCTCACTATATGTCTGGATGCACCAGGCCTTTCCTTCACCACATGAGCCAACTCACCACTAGGTGATGATCAGTTCACAATTGAGTGCCTGTTTACACTTAGTGTCCAGAATATAGCTTGCAAACCTGCTTTTACAAAATTGATTGTCGACCTGCAACTGTCCTTTTGCCACATGTACTTATGAACACCCTTATGGTTAAATTTGGTGTTTATAATGGACAAACTGTGGTTAGCACATAAGTCCAATAAAAGAACGCCACTTGGGTTTAGGTCCTTCCCAGTCACATCCCTTCCGGACACACTGTTATTACCAATCACCCGTCTTCAAGTCTCCAAGTTTGAGAATACTGTGAATGAAATTGTTTATTTAGTTGGAGTGAGATTGTCACGGCTGGGGCAGCAGTCGTGTGGTGGAGTGAATGTTGCCGACAGCGGCGGAGGTGCGAGTGAGTTTATTTACAGTGCACAATAACAAAAGCGAGGGCAGAACTTAACATAAACCTAAACTGGGGAACACTAATAATAACAAAACACGAAACCATAACTCACAAAGTCACACGCAGGGAAAGACATAAAGAGGTACACAGGGGATGGAGAGCTGCAAATGGAGAGCAGAATGTGGAGCAGAGAGACGCAAAGATGACCCAATGACGCAGAATAACACAGACGAACCATCGGGGAACACAGGTAACCAGACACTATGTATGCACACGCTGAGGAACACAAAATGGCAAACCGGAGGGAGGCACAGCTGATCCTAATTACACAGACGAGGCAGGGAGAGCACAAAACTGAACACAGAGGAGTCATACATGGATATACAAAGTAAAACAGGAAGTATACACTGACGAAACCTAACCGGGAGCATAAACTATAACCAAAGACCTAGAACATCCAACCCCAAATACATATAGACAGAACCCCCCAAACATATGATGATAATAATAATAATAATAATAATAATAATGAACACAAAATGCTGGATCAACGACCCAGGACCATGACAGAGATGTCCTGCTATGGATGTGACTACCCCTAATGACTGTTAAATGGTAAATGGACTGGTTGATTCTGTTCATCTGGACGCAGCGTTTTCAGCAGGAGAAACTTTTCGCCACTCATCCAAGTGACTTCTTCAGTCTCAGCTGACTGCAGGTTTCCCCAATCTTATCAACAGTATATTTTCACAATGACTGAAACAAGCCCACTAAATGAACAATGGGCTGTGAGGTCAGTTCCTCGATCATTAATATGCAAATTATCATGACCACTGGTCAACAACCACTCATCAAACCCCATTGATCAATGGTACTAACTGGAAAGTTGCAGGTTAAATGGACTGGTTCTTATATGTCACTTTTCTACTCTATCTGAACACTCAACACGCTTTACACAACTTGTACATTCACATATTCACACCAAATTGCACAAGCACTTTTTTCTATGCTGTTCCTAAGTGCTTCCCATCTAACATTCCGGTTAGTAGGTGATCTGCTCTACCACCTGAGCTATAGACCAAGCACACAGCTCATGGAAATGGCAGCTGTTTCCACCAATATGACCATGTGCCCTACAACGCCACAAAAACCGCTAATTCAGGGAACACAACAAACTAACAGCAACCAAAATCTCCATCATCCACCTGAGTTGTCAGATGTAATAGGAGTGCACATGTATCTCAAAACAATGTTCATAATGGATGGTGTCTGAGAAAGGCTTCAGATGGCCTCCAAGTCAGTAAAAGCGTCCACATCATCATGGTAAATGGGTTGTAACCCAAGATCTGTCAACTTTAACCTAAGGACAGTGCAATGAAGCCAAAAGGGCCCAGCTAATGAGGACCAAAAGCTTTGTACTGAAATCCTGCAGTTGAATATCTAGGAACATGGCAGGTGAAGAATTTGGATTACCTTAAAAAGATCCCAACAGGCTGCAAATCAGCTCAGCAAACTTAAGAGTATTGAACCCCTTGTTCTTGTCTACACTGTATCAATTCAGTGTGACTGAAGGGGCATAATAAGACTTTCATTACTTCCAAAACATCTCCTTCTACATGATGATAATAGATCTTTGTGCAAGTGTCCATTATGCAAACATCATCTAAAGGCCTCTTAGGGAGAGAGAAAGGACAGTTTTCAACATTGCAAAAATACTGATGAAAATAGCTAGAGTATGCCTGAAGGCATAAAGTCATTAACACTCGAATGCCATTTTAACAGGCTTGTGCTGAGGGTGATCCTCTTACCTTTTTGGGGCATCTAGGACTTCACCAGTAAAGTCCTTCACCAGTTCCTCATAATCCATGTGAAAGACGCTGGAGAAAGTGTTCTGCAAAAAGAATGAAAGACAGTTTACTTCTCTGAGATGTCAAAAACATGACTAATTTGGATGGTGGAGTTTGGTGAGGTGTAGGGGATAACAAGAGGTAGAAGTTGCTATTAGAAGCAAGATTATAAAAAAAACATTCAGAATTTTGTGGTTTAATATAAACATAAACATTTCTATGACTTGCTGCAGGTCTACTGTGTGTTTTCTGGCTATATTGATTTCCTCTTGCCCTTCAGTTAAGCTACTAAAGCAAAACCCAGCATCCAGATGCCTCAAGTTAAACAGAGGTACTGTGCACAGCGCCTAAAACAGATTTCCTAGCATGAAAAAGGGATGTTGATCTATTACCTATGAAGCCTTGCCAGAATGAGAGTTTATTTTGACATTCCAGTCCTCTTTTCTCCTTTCCCCCCTTATAGGGACTTGTTTCTCTCAATCTGCACTCCCAACCCTTCACAAAGGATACTTTTTTTTCTATTTTAAAAAGGTTGGGACAGGATGTTAAAGACGAATGATCTTTCTTCATTTGGAAAGATTGCCCCCATTATTGTACATACTTACACATAGTTTTGCTCTTGGGTAACTGATCTTTTTAGGTGAGTGTAATAAAGCTGTTTTAAACATAAATAGGACCAAACGATGTTATGACATTTATTGGGGTCTTTGGCAAGTGGAATAGTTTATAACAGGATGACACATGATAGTGGAATGTTTTCCTGCATGTGGGAACACTGGAATAAATTAGGTTTGTCTTATATTCATTCGAAGCATCATCATGTGAAGGAAAGACGAAGAAATAGTTAACTACAGCAGATTATAGATTAAACAGATTAAACATACAAGTCATTAAAGAAATCATAGTGGTGGTTTATGTTGATATAAAAAGCCCTATTTTGTTGTTCAGATAGGAAAATAATAAGACGGTCGGAAATGGGAAAATCAGAAAATGATAAAAAGAAAGTCTAAAACATTGGCTGGTTTCTACGCACACAAATTCACTCACGCTAATGGCGTAATATGTTTTTAGGAAACAATTTCAGATTTATTTCTACTGGGGAGAGCTAAACTATACAGAACAACAACATAGTTATGGTGGTGTGCCAAATGTCAAACCCTATCACACTCCCGCACCAAGCCAAACATCCACATCTCCACACTATGAACATCTACTGTGCACATATTTACATGCAAAATGCTAAACACCATACAAGTGCATGCATTCGAGAGCCCATATATTAGATATGGGCGCTCACATACAAGCAGACTCTCTCTCTCTCTCACACACACACACACACACACACACACACACACACACACACACACACACACACACACACACACACACACAATATATAGCACTGTGTCCAAAGAGATACCATGTACTGCAGTAAAATGAAGTGAGCTAATGCAGGCTCACATCTTAAAAAGTTCCATGTTATTGTTGGTACAGTCAGTGTTTAAGAACAGCACTTTCATTTAGTAGACTTCCTACAGGAAAGCTCCTTTCCTAGACAAAATGTTATGTTAAAATCCAAAGACTTGTGTGTCCTGCTTGAAAAAGTACAGATATCTAACACTGACACGTGTATACAGAGGGCTGTCTTGTAGATAAGGTTAGAAGAAGTCTCTTCTCAGAGTAAATGTTTAGTAAGAAAGGAAAGAGGTAAGAGAGAAAGGGGGATTGGTATAAAAGAAAGGGAGACAGCTAGTCTGACAACTTGTGAGGTCAGGAGAGGGACAAAGACACACACACATGCCCAGAATCTATACGCAAACTTAAGCAGTGGTTTGTAAAAAGGAGTCACTTTACCCAAAAACATCGAGAGCACCTGAGAGAATTGCGGGTGAAGTGGTTTTGACATATTAATCACTTTGAGATACTCTTTAACCCTTGAAATTCAGTTAATCATTGTAAGGTTATAAAGCCATTTCCACACTATCTGAAGTCCATCTTGATGCACGCTCAATCATCCAGCTAAGTAAATCTCCAAAAGTTGATTCTGTTCATTTGGACGTAGCGTTTTGTGGGAGAAACGTTTCGTCACTCATCCAGGTGACTTCTTCAATCTCAGCTGACTGCAGGTTTCCCCAAATCTTATAAACAGTACATTTGCATAATAATAATAATGGATTGCATTTCTATAGCGCTTTTCGAGACCCTCAAAGCGCTTTACAATCCCACTATTCATTCACTCTCACATTCACACACTGGTGGAGGCAGCTACAGTTGTAGCCACAGCTGCCCTGGGGCAGACTGACAGTAAGAGGTAGATGAAGTGTCTTGCCCAAGGACACAACGACTGAGACTGTCCAAGCTGGGGCTTGAACCGGCAACCTTCCGATTACAAGACGAACTGCTAACTCTTGAACCACGATCACCACAATGACTGAAAACAGCCCACTGAAGGAACAGTGGGCTGGGAGGTCAGTTCCTTAATCTTAATTATGCAAATTCTCATGACCATTGATCAACAACCACTGATCAAAGCCTACTGATCAATGGCCATGAGTACCATTCACAGAGAGTTGGGTAATGGCTGCAATCACAGTCCTGTAGTCTGTAGTCTGAAGTCCATCATTTTACACTGTGAAAGATTATTCACAGATAGTTGCCAGTCTTTCAAGGCATCAACATCCCAGCAAAGTCACCCCAAAGTCAGTTGATGACTGCAAAAAAAACCCCCAAAAAAACCAAAAGCCGCACCTCAGACTCTACAGGCCTCAGTTACAATGTTAAAATTTGTGACAGTAGAATTATAAAAACACTGAACAAGAATGGCTTGTTTGGAAGGGCTGCAAGGAGAAACCCTCTGCTTTTCAACCTTCAACATGACTGTAGTCTCACCACAGTGAGACCCAAATGACCACAAACTTCAACGAACTGAAGCAATGTTATAGAGAAGATTGGACCAAAATCCCTCCCCACTGATGTGAAAGTTTTACAGAAAATTATTATTTCAAGTTACTCAGATTACTGCTGCTAAAAATAGTTCTACAAGCTAGTGAATCTTAGGTTAGTTTTTCACTGCTTTTGTAGCAGAAATCCAGAACCTGGTAAGTAAAAGATTATATTTTTATTATCTTCTGGCCTTTAAATTGCAAGAGGACATACTGCATGAGGTCTCAAACAAAGTGAGGGTTTGGGACCTATTGGGTAATCTCTCCCTCTGTGCAAAGTAATTTTATTATACTCCTCATAGTGAAGTCCAAGGTAGACATAGCTTTACACTATTTTCCATACAATGGTTATTCTGAAATCGTTATGACAGCTGCTTTCTTTGTCTGGATAACATTCAGAACAAGCAATCATCTTAATTGGGCTAACTGGGTTACAATAAATACCAGACAAAGTAAAGCACCAGTGTTTTGTAACCTAATGCAAACCATTTCATCATTCCTAAGCCAGTTAAATCAGGCCTAAACACAATCATTAAACAGTGAACTGACTGTGCAGTTGATGCTTTACAAAACCAATATGTAGAAAAACTCAACATTCAGTACAGTTACCCACTAGCCAGATGGAAAGAAATATAAAACTGATCTGTTGATGTTGGGACTGGCAATGAGATTGGAATTGCACTGCTTAGCCAAGTGCAGTGATGTAGGTAAGTGAAGATAAATGAATGCTGAAATCTATTTCCTGAAAAATATCTCTAATGAGAAATATAAGACATTGTACATGCTCGGATCGTTCCTGAAAAATAAACCCAACCCAGCAGTCCACCCAACACATCTGGTGCTCCGTCATCCACTTCACTATATATAAAAGTATATACATATCACAGATATCAACAAGACAATATATTCTGACATTATGGTGACAGGTCATAAGAAGAGCACATGAGAGTATCCATCATGTTGTGGCTGTTTAAAGGTTGCATTGGTGCTGCCTTGACTTGAGTGATTTAAAGTATTAATGGTTTCAGCTTTATCCAGATTTAGGCATGCACATAATGTTTACACATTAGTACATACTGTTAAAAAGCTGTTATATTACTAAGTATGGGTTCATTTTACACATAAATGAAAAAAATATTGCAATTAATTAAATATTAAATAAAATAACTAGATATTGTAATAGTTAGAATGTTGTGCCTAAATGTGGTTTATATTATTTTATATTATTTTTTAGCCTGCAGCTGCTAATATGTATTTTTATAGAGTGAACATATCATAGATTACTACCAGGTATATTTAATGATGGAAAAGCTATTCTGATGAGCCTTACGTCTGCTGGACAACGTTAAGCCCCAAAAGATTATTTTTTCAACAACAAAATTAGATCTTTTTATTTTCTCCTCTCTGAATCACCCTGAATCACAGCTTTCCTACCAAAGAATTCCTCCTTGTGGTCCCTGTAGTAACATCTCTTTCTGGCATCATCTTTGTTGTTGTCCACTCACTCACTGCATCAACCTACAGTGGTACTAGGGGGAAAAAGTGGTTGGAACATGTGCAACATGACCAAAATTAGTGCAACCACGTGCAATGAACTTGATTCCTTATTTCAAAGGAAACAAAGCTTTGCTTTGAAGACAGAGAACCAGGTCTCTGAGCACTTCCAGTCAGTTGCTGTCTTCATAGCAACTTTGGTGCATAAATCTGTGAATGTTCTCAGTCATCCAGGTCATCGTAGTCAAAGGAGCTTGCAAAGAAAAGCGTCTGGACTTCTTTAAGTTGCTTGAAGACGTTTCACCTCTCATCCGAGAAGCTTCTTCAGTTCTAAGGTCAAATGGTGGAGAGTCCCAGATATAAACCTAGTGGGAGTTTCCCCCCACAGAGGGACAAAAGGACCCCCTGATGATCCTCTAATCGCCTGAGCCAAGGTGGGAAACTGGGCGTGGGTCCCAATCAGCCAGAGTTTCGGGTGCGTTCATTGTGAAACCTGGCCCCACCTTATCATGCGAATTCCTGAGGTCAGATGGCCCAGGATGTGAGTGGGCGCCTTAACGCCTTAGAACTGAAGAAGCTTCTCGGATGAGAGGTGAAACGTCTTCAAGCAACTTAAAGAAGTCCAGACGCTTTTCTTTGCAAGCTCCTTTGACTTTGGTGCATAAAGATGGTAGAAAGGAGGAGTCAGTCTGGAATCAATTTCTGATTCAGTCCTGTCAAGTAACTAATTATATGGTGATGAACTGTGATTGCAAATCTGCTGCTGTTTTCCGGAGGAAGAAATTAGTGGCACAGTCTACAGTCTGGACATGAACATTTTATTTATATTTTATTGCACTCAAAGATAAGAGTGCAATGATAAAGTTGAAAACTGTATCCAGGCAGAAATATCTGCATTATGCTGATAACAAAACCTCGGCTCTTTGCAAGCACTTCCACACACCTCATGCTAACGCTAAGCTAGCCAAGAACCCAGAGTGATAGAGCTGAGTGAATGCCAACCACAGCCCAGTAGCCAGACCTGGACTTTCAACAGGTAACAAAAAATAGTCATTAGCAGTCAGGCTGGAGCCTCTGTTTCTACCTGTTCTTGTTTGTAACATAGAATCATTGTGGTGATCACTTTAAAGTCTCTTTGTGCTGTTTTTTATTTTTGCTTTGTGCTGTTGGCTTCGTGTTCATACATAAATACTAAGAGAAAGACTATTTGTGTGTCCTCATTAGCATAGAGATTTTTGTTGGTGCCTAGAACTGTAGCCTACAGGTATATAATGTTAGATGGTAATTATGAGACAACTGAATCAAAGTGATATCGTAATGGATTTTGAATTTTTATCAATTTTCCATCCTTAGGTAAAACTCCCTTTCTTACCTCAGGTTAAGAGCACTTCTTTTCTGCAATTGTTTTTAAATTTACTAGAGTAAGGTGATATTAGATCTGCTCTTTAGGAATGCACCTGGTCAGCACATAAAGAAGCTGGATAATGTCTATTCAATTCTATGCAATTCACTTTTATTTACACAGTGCCAAATCACAACAACAGTCGCTTCAAGGCGCTTTATATTGTAAGTTAAAGACCCAACAATAATATATACAGAGAAATACCCAACAGTCATATGACCCCCTATGAGCAAGCACTTTGGCGACAGTGGGAAGGAAAAACTCCCTTTTAATAGGAAGAAACCTCCAGCAGAACCAGGCTAAGGGAGGGGCGGCCATCTGCTGGTTGGAGTGAGAGAAGGAATAAAATAAAAGACGGAATAAAAGACATGCTGTCGAAGAGAGCCAGAGATTAATAAGAACTATAATTGTGCTTTATGTTTTATTACTGACTGTCAAAATCATGTACATCATTGTTATGCTGCGGCTAAGCTGTCATCTCTGCTTCCAGACTTGCCTATTAGTTATTTTTGTAAATACATCTCTTTTTGGGAATGGTCATTCTTATCTGTGTGTTTATATGTGTACAAAAGCGAAAACAGTACTACCTACACTCTCACAATACAGAACTGAATTAGGAGAAAACACTTTTAAATACGCTACCTCTTTTTCCTGGAATAATAAACAGAAGGATCTGACATTTTCAATCAGAACAGTTCTCTTGGTCAGTGTGACTGCTTTTAATGTTGCTCTTGTAATGATCTGACTTCCAGTCAGATCATTAACCAGGGGTTAATCACATTCACTGCTCTGTTTTTCCATGACCAGTGGAGGTCACTGGCCGTCAGCCCCTAATCTTTGGATGTTTGTGTGAATCTGCTGATAGTAAAACAAAAATTTCAGTTTGTGTGCACCCACACATTGTGATTTGAGGTCCTTGTACCTTTTGAGATGCAGAAATTCTGGAACCATGGAACCCGGGCTAGTCAAGTGACCAATTGCAAGATATAGAAAAGCTAAGAAACAATTCAAAGTTTGGTAAAATACATCTAATCAACCTTTTTTGAATTAAGCCAAAATAATCTAATCTAATCCAGAACAACAGACAGCTATTCCAACTCCAAATCCACAGCATTGAAGTTCTTCTGTCCTCCTGGGCAGCCCTACTGGGCTCTGGGTTTTGGTGTGTGTGGTGGTTTTTGCTCGTCCTTGCTCGCTCTCTGTCTCGCACTCCGTCACTCTCTCTTTGGTTCTCTGTTTAATTGTCTCCGGAGGTTCTGCCTTGCTGTGCCCTGTGTCCACTTTTATTGGACACACCTGGCAGCAGGCCTCTGGTCTCAGGTCACTCACCTTTCTCCCAGCATTCTTAAGGCTGTGGAAATTCTCCAGTTGATGCCATTTTGTCGTGTTATCACTTGTAATGTATTGACAGGCCACCATTTGACCATCGTGAATATTCCTCATTTACCTGTTTAACATCTACCGAGGCCCTGTTTCAGTGGGAGCTGACGGCCCGACGTACGTTTAACTTCCCGAAGGACAAGTTCTCCTTTGCCCTGGTCCTCACAGAACCCAACATCCAGGGCAAGTTCATCGTGGCAGGGGAACCCCAAAATCAGGTCCTACACCTGATCCTGATCCTTTCCCTTGTCAACATCATCATAACAAAAATGCATCCCTAGGCCTGCTTTTCCTTTTGTTTGACTTCCAAGGAGCAAAAATTACAGTGTGGGTGATTGTGAGCTGTTGACTGTAGTAAGTTGGCATCAGAGGAGTCAAGGCACTGGCTCGAGGGTACAGAAAAACTATTCAATGTCTGGACCTAGCATACATCCAAGCAGTCAAGCATCTCAATTCTTGTTAGGCCAGGTGGGCATTGCTCTGTACCCATTTAAATTTCAAAATAACTTACCGCCAATGTTCACAAAATGTAAAGCCAGATGCTCGATATTCCCCCAAGGACACCTCTTCCAAGCCAGAAACTATCCTTTCACCAACGTCTGTGGTGGGAACTCTTACTTGGGAAACTGAGTGCCAAATAAGAAGTGATTAGCTCTCCAAACCACATCCTGGAAATGGACCACCTGGCCACCCTATTCTGCTTGCAAGAAGGAGAACACCACCTCTATCGCTGCCATCATCAATGTAGAATCACACAGGCGGCTCTCCTCTGTACGTACAAAAAAAAAATGCCTGGACGATTAGCACCGGCTTGCTGCTCATGTCTACCGTCCTGGTCAGAAGATGGGTAACCACAGTCAATTATGTGCTTAGTCCAGAAAACAATCTTGGAGTTTTGTAGGCCCCTTTGAAGTTAATTCATAGATTAATCCTGTGACTGTCCATTTAAAACTTCCTAGACACATAAAGATCCACACCTTTTTCCATGTGTCTTAGCTAAAGGCAGTGCTCTCTTTTCAAACACCGGTAACGCATTGACAGGTCACCATTCATCCTTCGTAAATATTCCTGTGACTAAAGCTTCTGTGACTTCTTGTATAGACAATCCCACTGTGCCTGCCCAGTCACTGGAACCCCTGTAGTTTAATACTGTGTGTTTTGCTCAGCTGCCAGCCTGCCTGCTTCCTCATGCTCATTGCTCCAAGTTTTCTTGTGTTATCTTTGGATTATCTTCCAGCCCTAGGGTCTCATTCTGTGCTGCGCATTGGCAGGGACGATGGTGGCAATGTGATTACCACATATATTCGACTGATATATATACTAATATATCTATTAAAACCTTTAATTCTACATTAAAAATACAGACATAAAGATGAATGTCATGCACCAAAGGCCATTTTCTACTCATCAGAACCCTGTGCCATCTTAGTTAAGTAGCATAGTCATGTAATATTAACTCTAATTTTTAAAAATAACTATTACTCATAAAAGCATAGCTACAAATTAACAAGTTACACTGATGTAGTGATTTTTGATATTACAGTATAGGTCACTGCTTGCATATGTACTGTGACATCAATGCATCTCTTTAGAGTTGCACTGGAGGTGCATTCAGCTTGTTCCTCACTTTCTAACAATAGGTGTCATTGCTCAAAAAAAAAACAAATTACCACTTGACTGCTGGACAGAAATAAAAGTTGAAAAAGGAAACAAACTAACAAAAAAATATCAAAACTTCTAATTTTCTCCAAAGTTTGCACCACTATGATTAAAAAATGAATTAAAAAAATTATTCCACTGCCTATTTTTTCTTGCTTAAGAATATTTTACATGTTTTGCCTTACTAAAAACTGAATGGTCTTGTTCAAGACAGAGGAATGGGAACACTAACAAACCACTGTTTAATGCAGTGTTTCATTCAGCAGTGGAATATTTCCCTGGAGCACCTGCTTTGTAAAAGTTTCTTCCATCTCCCAAAATATCTCTTGTTCAAAGGTTGATCTGCCACATTCCCCACTGTACTAATGTTAACATAAAGCACCTTACATAAGGCCTATATAAGCTACCTGAAGTGTCTGTCAGTAGTGTTAGCTTTGAAAATTTCTGACCATAAAAGGAACTCCATGATAGTTTTAAAAAAGGTGATAAAAATAGCATGTAGGGTGTAACATGATGTTTTGGAAGCAATACCACACCTCTAATCTTCTCAATGAATTACTGCTCTTGGATAGGTCAAGCAAAAGGACAGAGGGCCTGTTCAAATAGACATAATATGAAAAGAGAGTATCCATTGCACTTCTTGAGGACAACTTGCCTGAAAACATACACAAACAAGAAAAATAAACAAGAAGCACTCAGCGAGTGCAAACCTCCACCAAGGCTGCTCACAGCAGCTTTTACTTTTGTTTTATTTTTTAATATGTATCTTTAAAAGTTTGTAGTGCAGTAAAATAGCACGTTTTGGGGTCAACTTCAAAGAAAGGCAGATGTCAGATATTTGGTCAAAGTTGACATGATACTTATAATGTGATATTTAAAGTCACCATATAGCTGTATCATTTCCTAAATGTTACCAATACAAACAAAGGCATTTTAAGCATAGTTCTAAATGTAATATATTTTATGAAAGGTTTAACTTATTTGACCTTGAAGGAGGGGTCAGAGGTCAAATGTGACATGATATTTGAAATCCTTAATTATTTATTTATATCTTTATGGTACTTTCTATATGTTGACAATACACACCACAGTTGTAAGAATCATAGTTTGTAAGTTTTAGGGCTCTTTGTTAATTTTTGACCAATAAACGATTTAGCTGACCTTAAAGACCTTGGGTGCTGCAAGGCCAGTTTTAATGAATTGCTATAATGAACACACTGTAGAACCATACAAAGTTTTACCCAAACTCATCCAAAACTTTTAGAGCGATTCTGTTTACAGACAGAACGATGATTTGCATGCACGCATTACTAAAAACATGTTGGTGGAGGTAAAATAACCACAAAGATGATGACTAGAGCCTAAAACTACATATAAAATAAATTTTAAAGGTGCTAAACAAGAATTAGCATTTTCTTTGAGGTTGACAGTGATAATTTGTGACATGGATAGACACAATATGTTAAGGTTGCTAACTGCAACCCTTTTTTCATTTGTGTAAACCAGCCAAGTAAATATCCAAAAAGTAAATATGCATGGTGCCCCTAAAGGTGTGCCAATAATCCCCTTAGAAATAGTGTCAAAGCTTGACTTAGCAACACTTCAGGTAATCAGGCATTTGTTACACCAGGTGGATATCTTTTTTTGAAGAAAAGGTAAGGGAATAAGGTGAAAAAATAAAACAGTCACCACACTACAAAGTAGTGCACAGACAAAATCCTGAAGAAAGGCACCAATCTGTCTAAAGATCACAAAAAAATGTAAAGCAACTAATAATCCCAGGTCATGGAAGGTAATAAGAGATATTTCTAACACGAGAATGATCACAAGGAGCCAAAAAAAAAAGACAATGGAGAATGCAATGCAACAGATTTCCATTTGAAAGCTTGACACTGTGAGTCTTTAAAACAAGGAAGTCAAAATAGCCAATTTTGAAATCTAACTATTTTGAAACAGCTATTTAGTACCAGATATATCTTTAAAAAGATATAAAATATATAAAATATGATTTGTCCTTCTTAAAATCTACTCTGACACGCTGCTTGCTGGAATTAACAATTAAAATAGAATTAGCGCTTTGCCATATCATACCATTCACAGTAATTACCGGCATAATGTTGGGCAACGATAAGAAAATGAAATATCGTGATAGAATGTGGGTAAAACGCACATGCACAATGCCTTTGTTTTCATACGCACATGGCAGAAAAAGCATGTCGGCGACGCAGAATGAGAAGGGCGAAAGCGGATTGTTGAATGAAACAGATGAACCAGAACTGGTTTGTAAAAATGCTGCAGCTTCAGTGGTGTGGAACTGGGTTGGCTTTCGTCCGTCAGATACACAACAAAGCACTATTTTTGGTAGAGCATGCCAGCGGGCCGTCATTATTACCGTGTTGTTTGGAAAATACGGCACACTTAAAATCAATCCTTTGATTTTTCTGAAAATCGACAGTGTTATAAAAGTTATAATCCCGTGTGCCTCATGTATGAACTCTGGTTGTGTTTACTGACCTTGAAACGATTTTATGTACACGGCGCTCGAAAATCTGTCAAATGTTTCAGTACGACTTTGCTAAGCTTCAACATAATATTACCGTGTTGTGTGTATAACCCCTTTTTAAGATTTGTGGATATTATACATGGTTATGCTGAGGATATGTCGGCCAATTTCCACTGGAAATGCCTTTTGGTTAAACTGTCAGCAAGGAATTTTCATTTGCACTGTTAAATTTTATATAACTTTAATGCACTTAGAAAACAGCTGCTTGTTTAAGTGGTTTTTTTGCACTAATAAAGTTGTGGAGTTGTAAAGTATTTTGTCTAGTGTCAATTATATTGTCAGTTATATCGTTATCGCAAATTTTCAAATGTATATCGTGATAAATAATTTTGGTCATATCGCCCTGCTCAAAATCACACTTTGCTGTTTTATAACCTTAACTTGTTTTGTCATCTACAGTTAGAGACAAAGCACAACTGAAAATGTTTTAAATATTTTAAGGAATATAGCAAACAACAAGGTAAGTTTACAATGTGTTTGTACTTGATAGTAAAGCTTATTATTTATTTAATATCTCACTATACTGTAAGTGTATTCTTCCTCCAAATCGCTTCACTGCACTTTCCTGTTTGGTGCATTTGTCATTTTTTAATTTTGACTTTATTCTCTGGAGGCTGTGTACTGTAGTTTAATGTTTGGACAGAGTGGCACTAAGAAATGTTCACTTTGTCTTTCTTTGTGCCACTGAATTATTCATGAAATTTTTCCTGCCTTATCAGATTGTATTTTCTCTCTGACAGTAAATATGGGACATGTACTAAATTGTTTTCTAATTACCATGAAACACACTTTTTATTGCACTAAATTTATATCATAAGAAGGCATTCTGCAGCATCAGTTCAATGTATGTCTATTTTAACTACACATAAAACCAGAAGCAAGTTTTACATGCTGATAAATCTATCATTAAACACTACACCACTTTATGTGGGAGTTTTGCTCTCTCTTCTTTTTTGAAATCTCTGTGATCTAGTAACTGACACTAGAAAGATTCAAATCACTCAAACCAATAGCTCAAGTTCTAAAGTCTAACTACAATAGGATTTTTAAAACGAATTTAAAAAATCCAATATTCCAATATATCATCTGATATTTCTTCTTTGTCAGACACGCACAGCCAATATATTTGCCAGAATCTATCACACACAAAATGTCCAGTTATAATAAAAAATGCAACCAGCTAAAATAATTTACACATATTATATATGACCTGTCTACAAGATATCAATCATGTCTTGTAATGAAACACATGAACTCTTTGAGGTGCTGCTTTTTTGTAACCTCACTTTAAATGACATCAAATCAAAATCTTCCTGCCCTGAGCTCTTAATGCGCTGCATTCAAACAACCACTATCGTACAGATCGAACATCCATTTAGCCAGTAAATCGTATCACCTCAGTTTGCATTCTTTGAAAATAGATTTTGCACACCAAGTACAGAAACATTAGCATGTTGCGAGCATGTGTGTTAGTGTGTGTGTGCTGACCATTGAGTCCTCGTCAGCGATGAAGACGGTACAAGCCTGGGCCTGCATGAAGGACAGGATGGTTCCTGCAATCTTTCTCAGTAAAACCTCCAGACACTGCTGCTCCTCAAAGATCAGACTGGCCAGGTCCAGCAACACCTACAAACACATACACACACATAAACATCATTTATGGATCTGAGCGTGACTGTATGTTCACGCTAACCTTCAGAAAAACACATTCGCACACACCTGATTGCGTCTGTTTTCCAGCTGCGACGTCTCATACAGCTGTGCGTTGTGTAGTACGATGCCTGAAAACGCCAAATAAGCTGAGAAGTCCTGTTGGAAAGAAACAGAGCAACATCTGAGTACCAGAAAGAGAGGAAAAATAAAGGGAAAAATGTACGCAAAAAGATAAATTAGCAAATTAGAGAGCAACGAGAGGATGACATGAGCAGGGAAATATGGAGAAAGAAGGATTTTATTAAAGGATGGCTTCTTAAAATCTGATCCGCAGTTATATTTTAACAGATATAAGTCATATTGTCCAACACAAGTACAAAGTAACACACTTTGATGATGTCTTGGTGAAAATTCAAATGTTTTTAAATTGAAAAAAGTGTTATTTTAGGTGGAACCATGATGTAACCTTTTCATCCTGCTCAGTGAAGGCTCCACCGTCCCCGCATTTCTTGTTTATAGCCTGAGCCACTCCAACTACCTGCGATAAATTAAAAGAAAATGTTAAGTGAAAACCAGCAAATCTTAGCAAAATAACATATTAAACTAGTATTGCAATAAGAAGGGAAACATCATCAGTCTGAATGTGCACTGATGTGAGCATACTTCATTCATATTACATTTAAATTATCTGCTAATTAATGTTATTAAAAGTTATACTAATAGGAAAACTGAAAGTTTGGTTTGGATAAGACGTATCAAGGTTCTTTTTAAATGGAGAATGGGGGCACAAATCTATGTAATGTTTTAATGGCTGCAGAGGCTCACACAACTGCAAATCACGAGTCATGTCATAATGCATGAATTATCTTTAGCTTCTCTCAAAGATGCATGCTCAATCATCGTCCAGATGCATGCTCAGTAAGGGGCTTCTCTAAAAGAATTAAAAAGAATAAAAGAATGTGCCTTTTAAACGAATAAGTACAGTAAACTCTGCCAAACTGCTAAGCTGTGTGTGGAGAGTCTTATTGCTAGTACGCTGGAGAAAAAAAAGAAAAGGTTGTCAAAAAAGAAACGCTTTCTCAAGCAGATAATTCGAGATCTCAGATTTGATTGCTGTAATAGCCAGCACACACTGGACAAGAAGCTCCACTAGAATTTAAACATCTTATCTATGTAAAGGTAAAGTAAGGTTTAAAACAAACCATAACAAATTATATTGATCATGGCATCTCACCTCGTCTCTGTGGTTCTTGATAGGCAGACAAAGGATACTTTGGGTTTTGTAACCTGTGATGTGGTCGACCTCAGCGTTAAACCTGGGGTCCTGGGGGAACAAGAACATGCATATAACCCTTTTCAAAGAGCTGCTATCAAACATTTTGATACTTACATTAGCTTTCAATAGACACTGTTGTGGTTTTTTGCGCTGTAGCTTTTGAATGAAAATGCAAAAGCAATATTGTGATCCTAACCCTGTGAGCCAAAAGGTTTATGCTTCAAACATCTCTGAATGCTCAGCTTTTTGTGTTTTTGTAGTATATCAAAGTACAAGCTGTTGAACAAGCAGGCGTGAGGCACTCCCATCTGTTGAACAACCAGTTCAGTGACCTGTACTCACCACAACTGGGTGTCCAATTTGCATAAAGAAGCAGATACTCTGTAGTAGCTGAACACCTGCAGCTACAATCATTATGCAAACAAATGCCTCGCTCTTCTCCAAAACAAACACCTCACGTGCATTAGAACTCTTATTGTTTGGGATCAGTGACAAAGAGGCTAACAAGAGCATACTAGGACCGCGGATGGAGACATGTTTTGTTTAGAGAACTATTCCCCTGTTTGCAGCTCTGCCACCCACCAGCTGACCTTTAAACACTCGGCTTCTATGTCCATTTCTATGATTCTCTAGACCCAAGAGATTTGTGTGTTTGTGTGTTGACAAAAACATACATACAAGAGGAGTCCTACACTGACTTCACAGTTACACTCTTAACACAGCAAGTAATGGATTATATGACTGGCTCAGCCCTCAGTGGTGTACACACCGCCGTGTGTTGATACTATGAAAACAATACAGGCACACAGTGCATCATGCAAACAATGTACAATCTGTAGTAGCTTCATGTCCAGTGCTGCAATACAAAGTATAATAGGGAGCGCCAGAGCACTTTGGTCTCAGACTGCATTCTCTAAAGGTAGAATGGGAGGCAGAGCTGTCAGATATCAGGACCCTCCCAGTTTGGGTTCTGGAGACAAACACCTCTATTTTTAGGATTTCTTTTACCCTTCTTCTACCCTCGCCTCTTTTTGCTACCCATGTGTTTTATATACAACTACTGCATGCCCTCAACTTTTACCTTTTCTCTCCCATAGTTTGTGTTTAGTCCTTATCTCTGTATACGCTCCTTTTTTCTCATCTCTCTTCACTTCACCGCTGCTCCTCCCTTCAACTGATTTTACCAGGGATCTCTTTGTGTTAAGAGGGGGATACTAATAAGGAAGAATTCGTTAAATTGCTGCTGCTTTCTCTATAACATTGTAGGCTTTACCTTACAATACAAAGCACCTAGAGGTGACTGTTGTGAATTAGTGCTATATAAATAAAACAATAAATAAAAGTTTAAAAAAAATTGAATTAAATAGTATTACAGGTTGTATTGCTTTTTGTCAGCATGTGTTCGAGCTGTTCAGTAGTTTTTTTGAAAGAATTATCACCTCAAAACTCAATCTGTTGCTTTAATTTTCTCAGAAATCCTTAATTTCAGTATAAATTATATGACTCATTTTCTACACAGTGAAAGGCCATTCAGTGAGACACAGCACTTTGGCAAACATTTGGTTCCATTCCTGAAAAGGTGCTCCCAGTTTAATTCAGCAATCCAGCACGCAGCACTAATAAGCTGATCACCGTCCACACACACACACAAGCTCCTTTGTAAATTGGTTTGGTCCAGGCTATTTCGAAAACACATTATTTAGTCCACTCCACAGAGAGCTGTATTAATATAAACGGGCAGAGGTGGAGCTGTTTTGGCCTGTGCTGCTGAAGTCAATGTAATCCTGTGCAGACTAATGGGAAGTTAAAGATCCAATCAGAGGGTTGGGGACTCCGTCAGATGATGTCGATAGACTTCCTGGAAGCAGTACGAGGTTCTGCAGCAGCACACAGGCATGTGTGTTCACACACACACACACAGCTTGCCACATCTACACTGACTGTCAGACTAACACACTGCATTTACCAACACAGCTGCAGTTGTGGCAGGGAGGCGATGCATACACAAACATTACGCATTATTATATTTGAACACAAATACGAGGAACTATAAAGCAAATAAGGTCAGCCATAGAAGCACAAATTAAATCTGACCTGGAAAACAAATCTCATATGTGCACTTTTTTTTTTACATTTCATGACACAAATCCATGCAGGCATTAATTATACACAATTATAATTTCTTCTGGGATTAATAAAGAACTCTGATTCTGATTCACACACAGACACACTCAAAAACACTTGAACCCCCAAGTGCACACTTAGCAGGTACACACACACACACACACACCCACACACACACACACACATGCACATCCCATAAGTCATTCTTGATCTGTTCCTCTCTCTCTTTCTCTTCCAGCTCCATAATCATCATCTTGTGGTTGGCAGGCAACCAGATGACAGTGTTATCAAAGGAGGATGGTACCCAGCAGGAAATCTTTTTTGCACACACAGAATCACACCACACCAGTCCATCTTATTTGCTGCTGTGCATGTTTTGATTTACAGTGTCATGCAAAAAGTCTTGAGCTTCCCTTCATTTCTTTATTTTGCTTCAAGCCTACCAGACCATTTTGTAATTTTTAAAGTGGTCTTGGGCAGCAGTATTCCAGGCTTTTGGAAGGTCTTTCAAAGGGTTTATTTGGGCATTGGTGGATTTTTTTTTACTCTAGTCCTTGTACCGGACTATTTTCAGAGGAATGGTTCTATATTTATTGAGACACTTAACAGAGATTATTAATTAAGCCTGTCACAAAAACACATAACACAGTTATTCCAATTTCTTTAGCTGAATCTTTGAAAAATTACAAAGATAAAACAGTCTGACAGGCATGAAACTGCATTTTTACCCCAACAACATTATTATCAAAGAACTATTAGCTGAAAACTTGGCATATCTTATCATGGTGTGTGGCGTATAGTATTTACAGCAGATTGACAGAATCAAAAAATACAGAGAAACAACAACAGGGAGATGCATTTGGCCCTTCAGATGCATCTACTCATAGCTAAATTTCAGCGAGTGGTGTTGGGCATCTTGTCAAAATTGATCAAATTATGAATGCAATCTGGAAAGTATGTGATTAGCAACATGCTCATTTTTCAGTATGACAACGATACCAAACACACTGCCAATGCAGTACAAGCATAACAGCAGCATGCTAACAGTCAGGTACTTGCTTCCCCTGTACTCGGGATTTGTCCTGTAGAACATGGATGCTTTTGTCCTATATAGCTGTAATCAGGCCTCTAATTTGCCTTTTATCTGTGCACAGGTGCAAAAAAGAAGAGCAGCTTATGCATGACAGTAGAAACAGGCATCTAATTATTCATGTGCCAAAACACAGGTTCTATTGGCAAGAATTCAACAATCCAGCACCTCCACATGGCATTCATGTTTTCTGGTTTACACAGCATCTACACAGCATTTATACAAAATGAGCTTTTGTTTAAAAGAAATGTTATTTATATTTTTATAAATATGCTCTATATAACGTTGTTATATTTTAACAACATGGTGCCTAATTTATGTTTGTAAATATATTTAGCAAAACAATTTTTAATGCAGTGGCAGTTTGGGGTCACTGTGCAGAAATGAATGTGCTGTCATTCATATCTGTAAATAAATGCTCATCAAACACTGATGCTATTAGTACCTGTCGCTTTGTGTTACATTACATAAAGCTTTACATAAAGCTTGCAAAAAAATAAGAAGACTAATTATACAGTAAGGGAAAAAATATTTGAACTGCCAGCTGATTTTGTAAGTTTTCCCACTAACAAAGAAATGATCAGTCTATAATTTCAATGGTAGGTTTATTTGAACAGTGATAAATTAGGTTACAAATTAATTTGCATTTTGATGAATGAAACAAGTATTTGATCTCCTATTAGTGAGCAAGATTTCTGGATCCTAGGTGTATTTTATACAGGTAACAAGCTGACACTGGGAGCCTTCTCAACTAGTTACCTGTATAAAAGAACGCTGTTCACCATGCCCAAGACCAAAGAGCTTTCTAAGGATGTCAGGGACAAGATTGTGGACCTACATAAGGCTGGAATGAGCTACAAGACCATTGCCAAGCAGCTGGGTGAGAAGGTGGCATCAGCTGGTGCGAACATTCGCAAATTGAAGAACCATAAAATAACTCCCTCAATCCGGAGCTCCACGCAAGATCTCACCCCGTGGAGTTTCAATGACAATGAGAACAGTCTGGAACCAGCCCAGAACGCTAGTTACCAAGAAAACAGTTGGTAACACACTATACCGTGAAGGACTGAAATCCTGCAGTGCCCACAAGGTCCCCCTGCTCAAGAAAGCCCATGTACAGGCCTGTTTGAGATTTCCCACTGAACATCTCAATGATTCAGAGGAGGACTGGGTGAAAGTGTTGTGGTCAGATGAGACCGCAATCAAGCTATTTGGCATCAACTTGTGTTTGGAGGAGAAGAAGGAAAACTGCCTATGAGTCCAAGAACACTGTCCCCACCGTCAAACATGGAGGTGGAAACATTATGCTGTGGGAGTGTTTTTCTGCCAACGGGACAGGACAACTGCACCACATCACAGAGAGGATGAATGGGGCCACGTACCGTCAAATCTTGGGTGAGAACATCCTTCCCTCGAACAGGGCATCGAAAATGGGTATGGGTGGGTATTCCAACATGACAATGATCCAAAACAAGCGGCCAAAGAAACAAAGGATTGGCTCAAGAAGAAGCATATTAAGGTCTTGGAGGGGCCTAGTCAGTCTCCAGACCTTAATCCCACAGCTGAAGGTTCAAGCTGCCAAACATCAGCCACAAAACAATAATGACAAGGATAGGATCTGCAAAGAAGAATGCCACAAAATCCTCCCTGAGATGTGTGCAAAATTTGTGGCCAACTACAAGACACGTTTGACCTTCGGTTTTGCGACCAAGCACTTTTTTCAAAGGGATCAAATACTTATTTCCTGCATGAAAATGCAAATTATTAACTTTTTTCTGGATTTTTTGGTTATTGTTCTGTCTCTCGCTGTTCAGACAAACCTACCATTGAAATTATAGACTGATCATTTCTTTGTTAGTGGCCAAACTTACAAAATCAGCAGGGGTTTAAATAATTTTCTGACTGTATGTATTTCTTTTTTATTTGTTTGGTTGTTGTCAGCAGCTGTTTTGCCATGTGGCTATACAGAGTGATATGAAAAAACACAACCAATGTATGTTTTATTACATGACCAAAGCCAACAGGCACTGCAAGCCTCCCAAAAATTAAATCGCTAGTTTGTATTACGTCCATACGTCCACATGTGTGGTAAAAGCTGAAACTCGAGAGGAGCACTTTGACCTACTCACCCTCTTTGGTTCCTCTCATATCCACTGAGCTCTATCAGCAAGAATGATCAAACTAAACTAAAGCATACGTAAGTCTGTTTTTGAACACCCACATACACACGGCAAATCAGCTCATGTAAGATACTTTAACTGATGCTGCTAAAGATCTCTGTTTTTAAAGAAGACTTAAAAGTGCTCACCTCGTAAGCATTCTTGATATTGAGTGGTTGTCCCGTAGAAGCTACGTGTCCCACAATCCCTTTGTTCCACTCCAGTCGGATAGAGTTACTGGAAGATTCTTCCAGTGTGGTTCCTTCTGCCACATCAAACAGCCGGCTGACCAAGAACTTCCTGTTTGAGCTATCCTCACCCACCTGAGACCAAAAACAAAAAGTAGCAACACAACTGAAATAAAACTAATGACTGAAATAGAAGTTATAAGCCAATACTGTACATATGACAAAAACACAAATAATTGTGTTTTTTTTTTTTTGCATGTTCCAGTTTTGGTGACTGTTAGCATCTTATATTTAGAGTTTAACTTTTTATTCCAAAAGACTAAATCATAAAAAAATGATATAGAGGAATTTTTAGCATTTACAACATCGCATTTATAGCAAAGTAATATTGCTACACTCTTTTTTTATCACAGTGTTAAGAGAGCATCACAATAACTGTGAAATATGAAATAAACCACAGCCTGCTTTTGTTTTTACCAGATGACCGTGCGCTATAGTCACTTCCTTTCTTTCCAAGATGAGACAAGAACAACAACTGCGTGCAGAGCTAGAGCCAGAGGGTAATTAACTTAGCTAAGCATGCTAATCACTTCTAGCTTGCAACACAAGTACCTGATACCTGTATTAAAGCTCCATCCAACTCTGAAAAACACTGCTCAGAATCAAATTTTTAAATGTGTAACTACTGCTTTAAGCTTACCGCTAATGATAAACTTATGAAATGAAATAACATTCATGCATACATGTAACTTTTTGTTAGGGAGCACAGTGACAGGCTTAGTGACAGGAGATTTACGTTGTTCTACATAAACTGTTAAATAAAACGAGGGTGGCAATGTAATACGCTTCTTGTAACATACTAGTGAGCATATAAAGAGGCATATCTTCTTTTTGTGCTCTGCAACAGTTAAATCAGTTACAACTGTAGCTTTCTTTCCTGACGTACCAGAAACAGTGAGTAGCGGTCTGCAGCAATCAGCTCATTGATGTGGAGGAAGATCTTATGGCAGAGCGCTGTCACATCCAGATGACTCGATACATCCTTCACCAGCTCCAGCAGCCTGGCACAGCGGTCACCCTCAAGACCACCACCACCTCCATTCCCACCTCCCCCACCAATACCACCCTCACCCATCACCAAGCCCCTCACAGGGACAATTTCACGGTCAGCGTCACTCAAAAATGTCAGCGAGCCCTCTGAGTCTTTAACCACAATGGGTCTGAGTGGGCGGTCAAACTCTGACGCTGAGATTTTGCGAGTTGGGGTACCAGGGGCCGGGCTGGAGACTGTAGCTGGGGATGGACAGCGGTTGTCCAAGTGGCTGAGGGTAGGTGGGAGGATGGTGGAGGCACAGGAAGGGCCAAGGTCAGTGGTGGGCTGGTGGGCTCGCTGCTGTGAAGGACTTTCTTTGGACACAGATGGCTGAAAGGAATGGATGCGTTCAGCAAACCAGGCATTCACCATCTCCCTGTCAAAATTAAAAAGAAAATGTCCGTCAGAAGTTTTTAGAATATCTCCAAAACATTATGACCACCCACAACTAAAAGGCTGTTGGCACTTGGCATGATACCAAAACAGCTTTAGACCACATAAGCCTTGCCTGCACAAGTACACATATTGACCAGAAGAACTGTCTTACTTACCCACACATATATCTCAAACCTTAATATGCTCCATTGTTAGATCTATTGTTAGGAGGTAATCAGTCTAATTTGCTTCAACTGTGACTAGACATACTGTTTTGGCTCATAGGGTTAGATTACCTGCAGATATACTATATTATATATGAAGCCTTTTTGAGTAAATGCACAAGGCAAATTGATTGACAGGTAGACTGTGAGTAGTGCTGTGTTGCTAATCAAAGCCAAACTCCTGCACAAATTCTTGTCTGCTACTGCATCAAAACAAAAACAGACATTAATCAAGAACAGTTTGCCGAAATTTATTCTGCAATTAGAATAAAAATGGAGAACGATACGAATTCAAATCATTTGTTAGGCATCTCATTACAGGCTGAATTTTAAATTTTTTCCATCATGAAATGAGTTCCATGCCCGTGTAGTGGAAAGAAGAAGAACATTAAAATTTAACCAGATGATCACATTATACACACTTTAATCTAATAAAAATCTCTTCTTTGTACCTAATCAAAGCTCACAAGCTTCAACTTCAAAAGGACTTAGTTGAGATGAGGATCACAGAGCTTCCACACCAAAAGAACAGGATCAGCATCGACTGAACATAAATTACAGAGGTTCCATAAAACCTGTTTACATCAACTAACTGAAATCCAACTCAAATGAATGAAAACAGTGCAAAAATGACCAAAGTTACAAAAGAATTGTTGATTATGTACAAACAAACATGCGTCTTCAGCTGCTCTTCATTCAATGTAATAACTCATGAAAACTATTCCTTCTTATTCCTTCTTGCATTTTAAGTCTGAAGCTGATGCTATCCTTTAGGGAGAATGGAAGTTTTGCTGACCAACATTCATGAGGGCACGTGGGACAGAAAAGAGTCAATAATTTGCTGGAGAAACAAGCTGTTGGTTCTTAAGTCTACTTCTAAGGATGCAATCTAATCCTGACTCAAGAAAGCTGGACAGGGTCTCAATGACTGCTGGGAGATTTATGAAATTCAATTCTATTCTCTGCATTTACGACATCACACATCAACATCAACTCAGTATCAGCAGACACCTCGACATAAAAGTGTCAGGAGTTTACAGATGTTTAAATGCAATGATAAAACACTGAATTCCAAAGTCCTCCATGGCTCTACTTTTGCAAAACCCCATCTGAGCCTATATATCTGAGAAGACTACCCACGCTGACCTGCCAATTATTTCCAAGTACACTAACAAACAGCATACAGTAAGTTATACAACCTGCAATATTTCTTATTATAAAATTAACCACAAACTTTATGCAAAAGAAATAACTAAAAGCAGGCTGTCTCTCACTGTGGCTCAGGACACAAACAGCTGAAATTGTGTTCATAAACAGCCAGACCACCTTCAAAATGAATCTCAAATACTTGAAAGTATTCAGAGTTAGCCTTTAAATTTAATAAGAGAAAGCTTGCAAAAAGATTTAGAAATAAATGTACAAGTGAGAGTGAGAAAGAGATGAAATGTTGAGCAAGCAGAGTGCTCTTTACATGCTTAGAAGATGAAATTATTATATGATATTAAATAACAGTAAACAGTGATAACAATGTAAATTGAATGAATGTAAATGCAGCAGTAGCCAGAATACTTTTATCAAGGCTATGTGTTTATGTGTGTTTGTGTGTGAGATAACCACTGGAAGCCTCTAATGATGACATTTACTGGAACAAATCAAATATGAGTGTGTGTATTAGACAGAGTGTATGCTAGTGTGTAAACAGAAACATTAAATTGAATGTGATTATGGAGAATCTTTCCAATCAGCCAACACATTGTCTAATCAACCCACACACATTTCGAGCATGCACTCCACTTCAGGTCCAGTTTTCAAACGCGCCGAAGGTCATGTGACTCATTCTGTTTCTATGCCTGTCACCAAAGCTCTGTTCACCTGAACGGAAGGTCAGAACCTTGAGAAGGTGATAAAAAGTGCTGGCTGTGAAATTGTCCGTGGTATCTTGGGCATATCCAAGCAAGTAAAACTTTGTAGGAGACAAAGTGCTCGTTATGTGCAGTTTCTCAGAGGTCCTCTCCTCCTCCATCTCCCATTGAGCTGCCTGACTCCCCACAGGGCTGACCCTAATGTATCCAGGGGATGTGTGGCTGAATCAATACCTCTCTAAGAAATGCCTCTCAACCAGAACTGCAGAATGGCTGATGTGTGCAAACCTCTTGCTCCAAGCCAATCAACTTTTTTGCTTTAGTAATGTGGTCAAAAAACGCAGGAGGGAGAGAAAAAAATGTCCTCTGACAATGGAAAATATTTCAAGATGGACTTGGGATGTTGTGACAGATGAAAAAACACTGAGTGACATTACCTTGGTGGTAGTGAATAAATAGGTCTGAAGGGGTTTGTCACTAAAGCAAACACAGACATAAAGTGCACTGATGAAATTCCCAGGTATGCATGCTGTAAAAAAATCTTACACAGCCGCTACAGTTCCAGAAAGACTGCTTTGGATTCTGTGTTTGCCGAACAAATTGAAAGGCTAATTTGTTCCAAACCACACTCTCTGAGGTTCAAAAACTGAACGCTACAACACAAATGAAGTGCTTTCTTTTATATGGAAGGTAAGTGTAATTATCACTGAACAGCAAACTATGAGAATTAAACAGAATCACTGGCAGCAGTAAAAGTTAATGATTAAAGGGCTCAGTCTAACTCTCAGAGGTGTTGTGACGTGGACGGTGAAACGAAATAAAGTCGTAGACTGAAAGGAGCTCGCCAGCACAGCAGCTCTGTGACATCCAAAACACTGCAGGTAGCGCACCTGAGCAGGCTCACCTCCACTGCACACGATGATTGGTGTCAAGATACGATCAGTGCAGGTTTTACAGTCTTCCTGAATAAACAGCGAGGTAAAGTGACACCTACAATGGAAACAGTCAGAACTAACAAAGGGAATCTGATTGCCTGCGCGGCTGCACATAAAATAGTTTATTTGCAGAGAAAAGCCCTGGAAAGTCACATACACCCGGCTGAACGTACACTGACCTCTCCACTGTTATTTTTTTTTCTTATTTTTACCTTGACGCCTTTCTGACAAAGTAGGAATGGGTGAACTCCAAGTGGTCGTCCAGCCACGCTTCCATCCTCTCGTTTTCCAGGGAACAACAGTCCTCCATGGTGGAAAAGCGACAACAGCGTCTCCCCACTGTGAGCTCCGATTACATTTATCCGCGGAAGACCCGGTACCGAATATATGTGGAGGAATAAAGAGGGAGCAAGGCGGGAGAGAAAGAGGGGGGTCCGAGAGAGAGCTCCTCGCTAGCCGGTTGGTAGGTCGGTGCGCGCGGATCAGAGCTGTGACTGCGCGCTTCCTAGTTGGTCAAGCGACTCTGAGTGAACTGGAGAGAGAGAACGAGTGAGCGAGGGAGTGAGGAGAGAGGGGATAGCAATCGAAAAACCCAAGTATGAGAGATGTTATAGTTTAGTTTCGTTTGTTTGTTTGTTTTATGTAGAAACCACATTGTTAGGCTATAGCCTGACAAAGTTATTTCTACTAACTATTGTTGTTGTTATTATTATTATTATTATTATTAGATATAATATTAATAATGCTTAAGGTTATTTTAAATTGGAGGACGGCAAACACGACAACAATTGGTCTATATATATATAAGTCTAATGATAATTTAAGTAAAGAAATAACAAATGTAACCTACTGCTACATGGGTTTGATTTGTATTGTTGAAATATTCTGCTTTGCTTCCAGTCACTGATGTTTGCCATTAGATGTTTATATGTTTGCTTCCATGGGTCAGCCAATCAGACTAACTCTGCATCTAAAATAGCATCGTGTGGCCATTGTTCCACACACTTCTGCGTAGATAAATCGTTGTCTTTTATTAACTAGTTAGCCTATTCTTGCTACTTCCCTAGATTTTTTCAACCTGGGAACACATTACCAAACTAGCCCAACTTTATTCTATCTGTACTGTAACAATGGGCATCAGCCTCTGGTTAGTAAGGTCCCATATTTGTGGTGTTTTGAAACTGGATGTAGAACACACTGTCTGGCTCTAAATATTCAGCTGTGTTTCAATCAAATGGGTAAAGTCTAATCTTGTTTATCCTTCTGTTTGACAGTAATATTTCCAAAATAAACTTCATATTGTATTCAATAAGACGTGTGAGCTTGTGACTGAGATCATAAAGTCATAAGGAATGTGTTTATTGAGGTCATAGATAAGGGAGGCAAAGGGCTATTTTCCCATAAACTTGCATACAACCAGCTTGTTGACACCAGATGTGGCATCCTTCACTGGCTATTAGGTTTTAAGCTTTTTTTTTTGCATTGGCGCCACCTTTCACACTAAGAAAAGTGCACATTTATTAAACATTCTTTGTTTAAGAGAACCCAAGTAATAATTACCAAATGTTAAAACATTTGATGTCAGATCCCTGTCTGTCAGTGTTTACTGTAGGACACTGCAGTGTGTGATATGTACATCAGTGCTGTGAATAAAGTACTTGTCTCAAAAGCAAAACTACTATAGGATACTAAAGTTTCAAACTAGGACTGGGCGACCTATCTAATATACTAATTGTAAGACAGGTTTTGCCGCGTACCATGGTTAAAACAGCTTTATGGTAACCATCGAGTTAAAATAGTTAAAATAAAACATTTCTATTAATTCAGATTTTGTTGTATTAAATGTAGAAAAAATACTGAGTGGTCGATTTGAATGAGTATACCAGTGCAATTTCAGGCACAATATGGTTTAAATTACATTTGTTTTTGGAGGTTATTTAAACATATTCTGATATATATTGTATATTGTGTTATAGCCCCAAGTATCCTTTAACAGAAAGAAGCAGTAATGTATGTCAAATATGGCTTGTCATTTGTGGTTCACATTGTAAAAAGATGTGTTTTAATTTTTTTTCTAACTCTAACCAAGTACTTTTTGTGATTCAAACAGAAATATAAACAAACAGCAATAGGAAAATGACACCAAAGCCTAAAAATGGCCCCAAAGCAAACTAGAATTCCTGTCCGCTAATCAAAAGTCAGATCATGCTCACCACATCTACCACATTATTCTGACTAGATCTCAGTAAGACCATATTCTGAACAAAAAACAACATTTCATTACAGTCAGAGATTTTACAGCTTGCTTCTTTCTGGTAACTCATGCTGAGGAGAAAGAAAGTTGTGCAAAGTCCAAAATTGCCTCAGGTTATGCCAGTTGAATAAAACTGGTTAGCAGTGAGGACTACTAGCAAGTAGTGATGTGTCGGTCGCGAACGAAATGGCTCTTAGAGCCGGGTCTTTGACGTGAACGACGCGAGCCGGCTCCTTATCACGAGCTGTGGGGTTTTTTTCTCTTTCTTTCTCTCACCCTCTCTCTCGCACTTTTTTTCCCCTTCACTCTGCACACAAGCCTTGTGTTTTGCGCTGGGAAGAGGGGGGAGGGGCCGTAGTTACACTGGCAGTAGCACAGGAACAGAGCGGGAGGGAGAGAGAGAGAAAGAGAGCAGGGGACAACAACTTCACATTAGAAAGGTATAGTAATCATCCACAACTATTTTCATTTGCAGATGATAAAGGATTCAGAAAGTTTATTCATGCAGGCCCATATGACAGAGAATATGCATCTTCTTTTTATTTTCATATTTTAATTTATATTTAATTGAGTTGTGGTTTGCAGTGTTTTCTGCTGTTTCACTTTAAATTTGTTTAAAAGGAAAAAGCTGAAAATTTAAATAGTTAAAAGTTGAAATATGAATAGTTGGTTTTTGTATTATATGATTTATTTATTAGATTTTATGTGGAGTGAATAAATAAAAGTATATTTATGGTGGCCCCTAGAGACAAAGCACGTACAAACACGTACGCACTCCGAAGCACGTACAAACTCCAAAACACGTAAAAACTCAGAAGCACATAAAAACTCAAAACACGTACAAAACACAATGCTCCAGGATGCTAGTGTCAGTGTTGAGCTTTTGTTACCTAGTGGCTACACAAGTACCAACGACCAGATTTGGTGTGTGGTTGTAACAGGTAAATGAACTTTTTTTTTAAAAAATATTTCAATACATATGAGTGCTTGTGTATAAATACACAAACAATACACACATGCTTTCAATTGTGTAATTTAAGTGATCTAGGTAGCTCTGTTTTGGAAGTTCAGTTCATGCTAGAAATGTGTTTTGGAGTTTGTTCGTGTTTTGGAGTTTGTACGTGTTTTGTCTCTAGGGGCCACCGCATATATTTATATATAAACATATATAAATAAAACCACTTTTTTTACATTAGTAATTCCTTTTGTGCATAATTTTATATTATTGTTAATAATAAATTAATTAAAGCAACAAGACAACCTGAAGAGCCAGTTGGGAGCCGAAAGAGCCGGCTCTCTAAAAAGAGCCGGAAATCCCATCACCATTCACCAATGTTCCCTCTAAGCTGCACGCATGCGCAGTTGCGCACTGCGGGCTCGGTCTCTGCGCACAGGAAAAACTGCATTGTGAAAAAAAAAAATCTAACCTGAATTGAAAATAAAACTTTAACAATTCTGTTTTGCAGTGTAGTCAGTAAGTGACTGGCTGCTCCCTGTATGGGATTAGAACGATGCCACCTTATCCTGTAGTCCAGCCGATGATGCGATTCACATTCGTATATAAG
Organism: Aulonocara sp. 'chitande type north' Nkhata Bay; assembly: GCF_057382095.1. Lineage (NCBI taxonomy): Eukaryota > Metazoa > Chordata > Actinopteri > Cichliformes > Cichlidae > Aulonocara > Aulonocara sp. 'chitande type north' Nkhata Bay. The sequence goes on along the minus strand of NC_141346.1, from coordinate 56,508,192 downwards.
CAGTTAATCAGCGTGGTTGACAGGCTATGACAGCGTCCTTATGTGCGACACCGGTGTTTTAGCTAGCAAAGCGTCGTGGCTGATGTGGAGTGAAGCCACGTTAATGACAACGTGTACAACCATTGGAGATGTGAGGAGGACAGACGGAACAATTGACGGAAAAAGTGTGGACTTTATACCAGTTTTTAAATTGTGTTGATAGGCCACGTAAAACCAGAGTTATGATAAAAATATCTGCAATGTTTGTTTTTCCTGAATGCTATGTTTGTTTATATTTACTGTGGTAAGAAACGGTAAAAACTGCATTTTATAAGGAAAACGTTCGAAAACACTCTCCGCCTGTAAGCAAAAACAAAACCAACCCCCCCCCCCCCCCCCCACCACCACCCTTTCCTATTCGTCGAAAAAATTACCATGTTGACTAATCAAAAAATTACATGGCAACGTGGCATTTAGTTGTTTAGGAAAGGGGGAAGTTTTAGGAGTGACGGCGGTGTTTTGAGATGAGAGATTTGCCACGTTTAGCGCAAATCTTGTGTAGTTAGTGTGTAGTGTAGTCAATAGTTTTGTTGTGTGTGTCAGAACAGTGAGGCAACTGCTGAATGTTACAGGTGTTACAGGAGTGATACATCTCCTGTTGTCAGGCCTGAAGGTATCAGGCTGTTGTTCCCCTTTATCTCATAGTGGACAGAAATTATTTTTTGGAGTGACACAAATAATTTGTGTGGCATCAAATTTGATGCAGAACAGCTGATTGTTCTGTAAATAGTAAATAGAAGTATCAATCAAAGCTATTTCCTCTTCTTGTACAATAATCTCACTAGTGTTTAGCTTTTGACTACCTGCCTATATTGCAGGATTCCACTATCTTATGGCTGGACACATCAAGAGCTGCATACATAATGGAGCAGAAGTTACCCTTATTTTACTGCTTCTATTTACTCTATGACTATTTGCTTGTCCATTTAGTAGAAGGATGCATATGCCAGTGAGTAAAGAATCAGTCACACTAGTGTAAAAACAGGATTGCAATCTCGTTGTCGTGAAATTGTCATTAATGCTCTAATTTCCTCCCACTTGACTACTGCAGTTCACTTCACACCAGACTCAGTCAGTCTTCTCTTTCCCATATTCATCTTGTCCAAGATACTGGTGCCAGCTCCTCACAGGCACCCAAAAAAGAGATCATATCCCACCTCTTTTAGTTTTTCCCCACTGGCTGCCAGTGAGGTTCAGAATCAATTTCAAGATCTTCCTGTTTGCCCCTTCATGGTTTGGTTCCAGGTTCCAGGTTTAAATTCATAGGAGAGTCAAATCTGTTCCCTCCACTGAGTCTACCCATAAAACTTATTTTTACTGACTGGCATTTAAGTCTGTCTGTTTGTCTCTCCTGTGCATTTGATTGTATATGTTTAGCACACAAAAATTATCTCTATTTATTTCTTATTTCTTTGTTTTTTATACGTTGTGTACGTTGTGAATTTGCAGTCAGTGGTTGTTTTTTTCCCTGCTTTTTGCAAATGGTTGCAAGTAGTTGTGGCATCCAATTGGTCATCTGGGTTGAGGGTTTCTCCACATAACTGCCATCCAACTTTGTTATCGTGAAAGGACTGCCAACTGCCAGGACACTGCAATGTTTAAAAACACAGGTGTATCATTATCACACCCACTGGTGATGATGTACATATTAAAAGAAAAGTATTGATGTATTTTACTCTATATATTCACTTTTACATAGTTTTGGGGGTTTTTTGTACACTGTTATCTTAGTTATCTATTTTTTCTATTTATAATTTTTTTCTTATATATTTTTAATTAACCTTTTCTTGCTGCACCTTCACAAAGCTGCTATAAGAAGTGAATTTCCCCAGTGTATGATTAAATGCAAATTATTTCCAAATCTAAGTCAATGCATCTGAGTCTGCACCAGAGAGTACCATTTATCTGTGACGTGTCCCTTTGCAAAAGAGGACTCTACTTAATTGGGTTTGCTATGATTATATAAAAGCAAGTCTGCTAAGTGTTTTTATTATGTTGCTGTTAATTACACAACTATGTCACTATTTTTAGAGGAGTAACTCTTTTTTTTTTTTGCCAATTTTTCATAGTTAAATATCATTTAATTGCAATGCAATCACCAACTTGAATTACAAACTGATGGTAGACTGATCTTTATTCTTGTTATCTGACACACCAAAGTTACTTTGAAGGCAGCAACTAACTGAGAGTGGTCACAGGCCTGGTCTCTGTCTTCAAAGTAACCATCTCAAAGGTCATGCTCGTATTAATTTTGCTTCCACTGTGGTGTCCAAGTAGTTTTCCCTTGTGTGACTGCAGCATTGGTTCATTTGATCAGAGTACAAACAGATGTCCACACAAAGGCTTCCACTCACCTTGCAGCATATCTTAGCATATTATTGGAGAAAATATTTAACTATTTGTTTAACCTTTTGAGTTTTAAGTTATCATCAGTGATAACCCCAAACCTATCTCAGAACCTTTCACCCTGACTGCCAACGCTTGGAAGATGATTCTAAAAAAATATTTCAAAAACTACAGATGGTGACTTTAGACCTCAGCTTGTTAAACGACTGAAAACTTATACAGTACACTGATAGTGTGAAATTACAAGACACTTCACAACTATAAGCTACAGACAGATTCTTAAGTCACAGATGTTGAAATATGTCATGTAAAGATCCAATGGAACAATCAGCATTTATAACAAGTTACAGTAAATACACATGCATGAGTGTAATATAATCCTAATGCATAAAAAGCTGAGAAACAAGCAACAAAGAGTTTTTATACTAAATTATAATGAATTATATCAATGCATTTTTTTCTAAGGAAGAAACAGTCACCAAGATTTTCAGTATTTTGTTTAAAAGTGATCATTTCTATCAGTTAAAACTGGTGTGAATGAAGGAAAATACAGAAATTCCTCAAGGTTCGCCTCAAAGTATGCATTGTTTATCTGCCCTGATCTTTCTTAACCTGTGCATTGTAATAAAACTACTAATTCAAAGTTAAACTACACACAATCAACTCTCCCAGTAATTAGCTTTTCAATTATTATAGCAAATCACATGCCTGAAGGAGCTCCAGATTTTATTGATAAAATCTAGTGTGTCTGCTCTTTGGTCTCTCGTGTCCCTCCCAGCTGGACACTTGCACCCCATTGGTGGTGTCATCTTACCAGCAGATGGTGGTTGTTCATCTACGGGGGATCCATCCCAACCCCCTTTCAACCTCCCACCAACCGCACAGCACACACACCCAACCAATCAGAGACAATATAACCTCTGGTCAGTCAAATGTTTCTTTTTTCTTATTTATATCTCTATTCAGTATTTAATAATAAATAAATCAATTTGACTGCATTTGAGCCAACAGTATGTCTCTGAACACTCAGACTTGGATGCTTCTGTCCTTTATCACTAGTGTCCCAGTGCCACTGGCAGCCATGCACGCCCAAGTCATTACACTGCCTGTGCTGTGTTTTCAGATGATGTGCTATGCTTTGGCTCATGAGCTGTTCCATGCCTTCCCCATACTTTTTTCTTACCGTTATTCTGGTAGATGTTGATCTTGGTTTCATCTGTCCAATGAATGTTTTCCCAGAGCTGTGCTGGCTCCTTTTGATGTTTTTTTTTTTAGGTCAATCTAGCCTTTGTATTCTTGAGGTTTGTGAGTGATTTTGGGCTTAGAGTGAATGCTTTGTATTACTTCAATTTTCTTCTCTTTATGGTAGACTTGGGTCTCCTGGAGTGTTGCTCACTTGGCTGGCTGTTGGTAAGGGATTTCTCTTCACCATGGAAATGATTCTGCGATCATCCAGCACAATTGTCTTCTGTGTAAGTCCAGGTCATTTTGTGTTGGTGAGTTCAACAGTGCTTTCTTTCTTTCTCAGGATGCACCAAACTGGAGATTTTGCCACTCCTACTATTGTAGCAGTTTCTCAGATGTTTTTTTTTCTGTTTTTGCAGTTTAAGGATGGCTTGATTCACCTGCATGAAGAGCTCCTTTGACCGTATGTTGTCTGTTCAAAGCAAAATCTTTCTAATGCAAACACCACATATCAAATCAACTCCAGCCTTTTATCTGTTTAATGGATAATAACATGGCAAAGGAACTGCCCACACCTGACCATGAAATAGCCTTTGAGTCACTTGTTGAATTATTTTTTCCCCTGTAAAAAGACGGTGGCACATATTAAAGAGCTGAAACTCCTAAATCCTTCATCCAATTTGAATGTGGATACCCTCAAATAAAAGCTGAGAGTCTACACATTATTCCCATGCCCATTTTATAACTATAATTGGAATATGTTTCAGTAAACTGGTAAAAAAAAAAAAAAAAATCTTGTGTCAGTGTCCAAATATATCTGGACCTATCTGTATGTGTGTGAACATTAAAGTGGAATGTTTGTGGAAGAGGAAGCCACCTCACCCCCACCCGACTCCTCTTTCTCTTTGTCTATCCCCTCAGGTCAGATCAGAACTGACATAATTGAAAGGCTGCCTGAGTGTGTGTGTGCCATGTGTGTGTGTGTGTGCAGTGTAGAGAGAGTGTCCAAATTTGGGAGGCATTGTAGATGCACATTTGAATGCTAGAATAAAAAATAAATTTTATTTTCACAATCATTGTTAAGTGTATCCCTGTAATGTAGTTTCATGGATAGAAAAGCTGCTAAAACGGTCGTGGCTCAAAGAATCGGCAGTTCGTCTTGTAACCGGAAGGTTGCCGGTTCGAGCCCCGGCTCGGACAGTCTTGGTCGTTGTGTCCTTGGGCATTACACTTCACCTACCGCCTACTGGTGTTGGCCAGAGCGCGATATGGCAGCTTTGCCTCTGTCAGTCTGCCCCAGGACAGCTGTGGCTACAACAGTAGCTGCCTCCACCAGTGTGTGAATGTGAGAGTGAATGAATAGTGGGATTGTAAAGCGCTTTGAGGGCCCCGAAAAGCGCTATATAAATGCAATCCATTATTAAAACATAACATCACAAGTAGGGCTGCTCGATTATGGCAAAAATGATAATCACGATTATTTTCACTGAAATTGAGATCACGATTAATTGACGATATTTATTTAACCCTTTAAGATCTACCATAGAACCAAGTCCGCCAGAGCTTATAATATTTTTTTTACATGCTGTAGTGCCATTTGTGGGAGCATTTCAAGTTGCTATACATCAATACAACTGTTATAGCCCATATTTTAAAAATGTGTATGTATTAAGTCCATAGTAACTACATTAATTGCAAAAAAGTGCAATAAACTACAAAAAAATTGAAAATCGTTTTTGTTTTTTTTACATATATTTCTACTTGGAGAAATTTAAGAGGCTTATCCCTCAAAACTTTAAATACAAAAAAGTTGCAAAAAATAGTTTACAACAACAGGAAATTTATTTTGAGTGTCTTCATAGTTTTATTTTTGGAGATACAGCAATTTTTATATACACTGCAGGAAAAACAAAAAAACAATCCTATGATGCAAATTTGCAAAGAATGTGCATGTGCATCAAAATAAACTATTTCCAGCAGTGCAATTCGAGTTCTAAGGCCTACAAGTAAAAAACTACATTTTCCGCGAAAATGATGTCACTTGCGATAGTTCGCGTTGACGTCTTTTTCAATGTGGGAAGTGTTAAGAACAGCTGATCGGATCGGCAAAGCGTGTTTCTGGAATATTATGTTTTTGTTCCTGCAAGCGCTTTTTATGCAATTTTTGCAAAGCTATATGTGGAAGGAAACCGTGACCTAGGACAAGCTGATGGCATAAGATGTAAGTACAACTCCTCTGGTTTCATATGGAAAAAAATTTATTGTGCTAGCTTAGCGGTTCAGGTTCTACAGGGATTTAAAAATAGTTATACAAAACGAGCATGCTGCTCTGACCGGCTTTAAAGGGTTAACAATAACAATGTATTGAATAATGACTTTAAAAAATAATATAAAATAGTGTGCAAATACTGATAACAGTGCAAATGTTTGCAATAAAAGAAATAAATGAAAAATGTAAACTTTGCAGTGTTGCTCTGTGGTGCAGCTACGACACCATAGCAAAGTTTACACACTGTGTCTACTTGATCCACGTCTGACTCCGCGAACCCATAATGTTTCCACACCACTGAAGTTTTTTTTTTTTTTTACCTCTCTTTTCAACCAACGGCAGTCCACTCCTCTCCAAATAACTTCTGCTTAGCTTTCCGAGCTTCCCTCGGGTCCTCTTAATTGTTGTGACGCGTGTTCGAAATGCAGAGCAGTGCGCTTGATTTGCCACACGGAGCAGCGCGAGAGTAAAGCATGAGGGAGGGGCTAATAATCGGCTCAGTCATTTTTAATGATCGTTGAAAGCCCAGATCGTAATCGTGATTAAAATTCGATTAATTGAGCAGCCCTAATCACAAGGCACTAAAGATTTAGTCATGCAAGCTTTCTGAATGAAAACCAGAATATTTGGAATAAGTTACATAAAATAACTGTTTAGTAGAGTTTTCGTTACAGCAGAACAATCACAGAATTTTCATCCATTCACGTTTTTTGTTATTCATTTTGAAAAATAATAGTTAGGTCCCTAATTAGTTGGCTGAAGGCAGTTTTGTTAGTTCTACCTCTATAAACTGGATTTTAAATCAAACAATCAAGATGTGACTGAAGTGCAGACTTTCAGCTTTAGTTCAGCTTTAGTTCGGCTTTAGTTCAAGGGGTTTAACAAAAGTATTATATTAATTGTTTAGCAACACATTTTTTAGAGACTCAAAAGTTACTGGAATGACTGAAAAGCAGTTTCAGTCAGTTGCTTTCTTTTTCCTCGACTGCTCAGTTGCTGTTTGTTTGTGGGTGCTCTGTTAGGTTGTAATCATTTATCTGACTAAAGAATATGCTGTTTCGTTGCCTTTAGAAATCTTTAGGTTACTTTCTTACTCTCCTTTTTCTTTCATGACAAATGAAGCAGACATACAGTAACATCTGAAGTTAATGTTAATATGTTTTTATAGCTTTTCACTGAGAGTTAAGTGCATGTGAGAGAGGCTGTTACTAGGCTGAAAAAAAAAAAACAGAAAAGCAAATAAACCTATCAGAGAGATAACAAACACTTTAAGAGTGGTCAGACCAACAATCTGGTATATTCTTAGAAAGATTTAATGAACTGGCAGACTCACCAACACCAAGAGGTCTGAATGACCATACAGGACAAATAAAGCGTGTGATGACAGAATCATTGCCATGGTTAAGAAAAATAATCCACTGTTTACAAGAACAGGAAGGCCATATTAGATTAATATAACGTCTCAAATAACGTTCAAAGAGCCTGCAGCATTCTGAAAAAATAAATAACTCATACCAGAATGATGTATAGCCGCCAGTGGAACTACGTCACTAATGTTTATTAATGTGAGAGCTGGCAGAAGAAGCAGGATTAACTGTGGAGTCTGTAGAGCTTTACCAGTGGCTGCAAAACTGATCACACAGTGCTTCATAGTGCAAGTGAATAACGATCTAAAGCAAGAAAGTTTGTAAAGGATCTCTAAAGGCAAAGAAATAGGACATTCTTCTTCAACCATAAACAATCAGCAACTGAGCAATCAGTTGAAAAGAAATGCAAGCAGAACACTTGATTTGATTTGCCTAAATCTAGTGTCTGCCCTGCTCTCAAGGGTAAAACTAACAGCATAGTAAACCTGACACATAACAACAGCAACAATATCAAAATGTAGAATTTCCATTTTAGGAGTGGCAGTATGTTGGTAATACACATCTGACAGTAATGTTTGGATCACAGGATGTACCAAAAGAAGTTTCAAAGACAACTTACAGTCTTGTACTAAACTGAAGGTTGGGACAAACCGACACTGTCATTTGTCAGCTAAATGGAATGAACATAGTCATGTTCAAGTGTGTTAAACTTTAAAAAGCAAATTGTCCTTTTAAGGCTTCAGGACCACAAAACGTTCCAGTTTAATTCTTTCCCACAGAAGCAGAAAAGCTTTGAGATGACTTCAGCTGTCACTCTCCCATGAAACAAGGACTGAGACGCCTGCTGTGGGATAGAAGAAGGTCACCACTGTAAGCAGCGCAAACTATGAGTTAACATTTACAGTATCACGCATAAACACACACACGTCAGGTGTTGCTATCCTAGTGCGGACATCTCATTGATATAATGTTTTCCCTTACCCTAACCCTAACCATAAAAAACGAATCCCTAAACCTAACCATTAACTAACTGTAACCCTAACACTAAAAGACATTTTGAGCCTCAAAAATGCTTTCAAGCACATGGGGACGGGTATTTTGGTCCCCATAATGGGACCAAATTTACACAGGTACACACACACACACACACACAAATACACACACAATCAGTTTTTTTTTACAGTTTTTGCCCGTTGCTTGAACACTATAAACCCAAGCTTAGACTAAAGTAACACAACTTGAAGCTTTTGTTACCATACCTCAAACACATGTACCCATACCTTAAACAAAAGCGCTGCTTTGCACCCTAGTTGCAATTATGCAACACACTTACTCCTTTATGCAACACACATGGTCCTGCATACTACACTCTATTTCATACATAAGACACTTCGTTCAAAAATGAAATTTCAGGGTGCCATTTGGAAAACACATGTATCCAAAATACAAAACACATCGGGTAATTGCAACCACTCAAATATACACCTGAAGGCACTTACTTGCAAAACTGAACAACAATTAGCCAACTACAAAAAGCCCTCAGCGTAGCCATTTCAAGAACTTTGCAAGCATGGATGGAGGGAGAGCAAGAGGAAGAGGAGGAGGAGGAAGAGGAGGAGGAGGCCGAAGAGGCCATGCACGGACCCATATTTCTGATGAAATAAGAGCAACTTTGGTGGACCATGTCATCAACCATGGCCTGACTATGAGGGAAGCTGGGCAGAGAGTCCACCCACATCTAAGCCGCTTCACAGTGGCATCTGTAATACGAACATTCCGACCAGAAAACAGGTATGTCTTCACCTCCATACCTTCTGCTCTACTCAGATGGTTTCATAGCACTGTTCTACAGTATATCACATTACCATATCAAGTGTACGGGGTGCTAATGCTCCTTTTGCAGCCAAAGTGGCTGATTCCTTATATTGAAGTACAGTGTTGTACAGTGGATGACACAGTACATACAGTAAAGTACAGTAAGAAAAATAAGCAAACCGATGACAATATGTGGTTGTATTCCTCCAGAATGACCCGAAGACCTTCTGGGGGAGGACGGCAACGCCTGTTCACACAACAGCAGGAACTTGCCGTTGTGGACCTAGTGAGGGCAGACAATGCCATCTGTCTCCACCAGCTACGACGGAAAATACTTGCAGACAGGCAAGTGTTCAACAGCATAAACCATGTGAGCATCACCACCATCAGACGCATCTTGGGTAAACACAGCATCACCATGAAGTAGCTCTACAGAGTCCCATTCGAGAGGAACAGTGACAGGGTCAAAGGACTTCGAGCTGAATATGTACGGGTACGTGTAACTGTCCCTTACATTTACAATAGAGTATTGGTGAAGTCCAGTAGCAGCTGAATATGTACCATATCAGTACCACATGGATCTATTCTGAGAGCTACACAGGTACCTGTGTGATGGGGTGAGGATGCTGTATGTGTAGCACTGTAGTACAGTGATATGTTCCCCTTTTTTCCAGAGAATCTTGGCCATGGATGGAGCTGCACAGCCTCATGAATACATTTTCATTGATGAAGCTGGATTCGACCTGAGCAAAACAAGACGACGGGGTCGTAATGTAATTGGCCAAAGGGCAATTGTGCACGTCCCAGGGCAGCGCGGGGGAAACATCACATTTTGTGCCGCCATATGCCTTCGAGGGCTTCTGCACCATCATGCAATACTAGGTCCATACAATAGCCAACACATACTCACATTTCTAGATGCTCTCCATGATATAGTTGTACAGAACAGACCAGATCAGCCCAGGTTTGTGGTGATATGGGATAATGTCAGTTTCCATCGGGCTGCTCTGGTCCAGGCCTGGTTCTCCAACCACAATCAATTTGAAGTGGTTTGTGGTTGGCTAATTGGTGTTCAGTTTTGCAAGTAAGTGCCTTCAGGTGTATATTTGAGTGGTTGCAATTACCCGATGTGTTTTGTATTTTGGATACATGTGTTTTCCAAATGGCACCCTGAAATTTCATTTTTGAACGAAGTGTCTTATGTATGAAATAGAGTGTAGTATGCAGGACCATGTGTGTTGCATAAAGGAGTAAGTGTGTTGCATAATTGCAACCAGAGTGCAAAGCAGCACTTTTGTTTAAGGTATGGGTACATGTGTTTGAGGTATGGTAACAAAAGCTTCAAGTTGTGTTACTTTAGTCTAAGCATGGGTTTATAGTGTTCAAGCAACGAGCAAAAACTGTAATGGGTTCCCTCCATCCAGTAAAGTTGGAGAAAACACAGATGTGTGTCTGCACAGTGTCAGCACAGAGTGAGGACAGCAGGAATAACTCTCACAAGAGAGTCAGAGTGACAGAGAGCTGCTCTCCTCCAGCTCAAATGGAGCTGTTTTTCTCAGAAATAACAGAGAAGCCTTTGATTGCACCGAGCTAAAAATGACAATTACTGTACAAATATCACATAATCTTCCCCTATCCTGTGCTAGAAATGAGGACCACATTACTAAACTGAACTACCGTGCCCAGAAACACCACTTTGTTGGTGTGTTGTTGGTCTGAGTCTACATACAGAAAAATGGATGCACCCAATACTTAGAAAAAAAAGGCAAATTCCTACGCAGCAGAAAAGAGACAAGAGAAAATGACTCTTTTTGTAGAGGAATATAATTCATTCGCCTGCTCTGACTGTACTTTGGCAGGTTTCCAGTTAGACAGCACAGAGTGAAAATAGACGGAAATTATAATGACAAAGACAGAGGGTGTATATGTGTTTGCACAGTAGTTTCATCTTAGAAAAAAAAGCTTTCTGAGATGTTTCATCTACTTTCAGAGTGTGAATGCATTTAGAATAGGGATTTCCGGCTCTTTTTAGAGAGCCGGCTCTTTCGGCTCCCAACCGGCTCTTCAGGTTGTTTTGTTGCTTTAATTAATTTATTATTAACAATAATATAAAATTATGCACAAAAGGAATTACTAATGTAAAAACAAAAGTGGTTTTATTTATATATGTTTATATATAAATATATGTGGTGGCCCCTAGAGACAAAGCACGTACAAACTCCAAAACACATTCCTAGAGTTAACTGAACTTCCAAAACAGAGCTACCTAGATCACTTAAATTACACAATTGAAAGCATGTGTGTATTGTTTGTGTATTTATACACAAGCACTCATATATATTCAAATAATTTAAAAAAAATGTTCATTTACCTGTTACTACCACACACCAAATCTGGTCGTGGGTACTTGCTGGCTTGTGTAGCCACTAGGTAACAAAAGCTCAGCACTGCGCCTAGCATCCTGGAGCACTTCTGTTGTGTTTCGTACCTGTTTTGAGTTTTTACGTATTTTGGAGTTTTTACGTATTTTGGAGTTTTTACGTGTTTTGGAGTTTGTACGTGCTTTGTCTCTAGGGGCCACTGTAAATATACTTTTATTTATTCACTCCACATAAAATGTAATAAATAAATCATATAATACAAAAACCAACTAGTCACAGTTCAACTTTTAACTATTTAAATTTTCAGCTTTTTCCTTTTAAACAAATTTAAAGTGAAACAACACAAAACACTGCAAACCACAACACAATTAAATATAAATTATAATATGAAAACAAAAAGAAGATGCATATTCTCTGTCATATGGGCCTGCATGAATAAACTTTCTGAATCCTTTATTGGATGTGAATGATTACTATACCTTTCTAATGTGACGTTGTTGTCCCTGGCTCTCTTTCTCTCTCTCTTCCTCCCCTGTTCCTGTGCTACTGTGAGTGTAACTACGGCCCCTCCCCCCTCTTCCCAGCGCAAAGCACAAGGCTTGTGTGCAGAGTGAAGTGCAAAAAAAAAGAGAGAGAGAAAAGGAAAAAAAAAAACCCACGGCTTGCGATAAGGAGCCGACTTGCGTCGTTCACGTCAAAGACCCGGCTCTAAGAGCCATTTCGTTCGCAACCGACACATCACTAATTTAGAAGGCATTATGTTTATCTTTATTTCCATTACAACTAAAATAAACTAGAAAAATTTGCATTTCCTGCGAAAATGCTGTGTGGATGCCTTAACGCTGAAGATGTCTGCTGAAAAAAGCAGAAAAGGTTGAAAAAAAAAAAAAAGTTGCCCTGAGCAGGATTCGAACCTGGCCCTTCTGGTACTCAAGGAAGGCACATATCTCACTGCGCCACACTCTTTCTCACAAAGAAGAGGTGGAGAGACTGACAATTGTGCTGAAATGAGCAGAAGCTGCGGAGAATTGGGCTGATAAGAGGTGGAAAGGCTGAAAATTTTACAGAAGAGGTGAATAAGTAGAATTTCTGCTGAAAAGAGATGAAAATTCTGCTGAAAAGAGTTCAATCAGCACAATTTCTACTGAAAAGAGTTTAATCAGCAGAATTTCTACTGAAAAGAGTTGAATGAGCAGAATTCTCCTGAAAAGAGGTTTTTGCTGAAAATAGCAGAAAAAACTGAAAAACTTTTCTGAAAAGAGTTCAATCAGAAGAATTTGTGCTGAAAAGAGTTAAATGAGTAGAATTCTGCTGAAAAGAGGTTTTTGCTGAAAACAGTTTAAAAAGCTGGTATTTGTGCTGAAAAGTGGTGAAAAAACTGAAAAATATGCTGAAAAGGGGAGAAAAAGCTTAAATTTGTGTTGAAAAGAGTTAAAAAAGTTTAAGTGTTGACTGAAAGAAATGTTGCCATAAGCGGGATTTGAACCCCGGCCTCCCAGTCCGAGAACGGATGCTCATCTCACTGAGCTAAAACACAGCTCAACCCGGCAAGGAAAATCAGTGAGGCCACTGTTAATATGCAAAAAAGCTCAAAAAATATTGAAAAGAAAAATCAATATCTCAAAAAGTATAGAAGTTATGAGCACCAAAAGTCATAGCTGGAATTAGCAGAAAGAGCAGAATTTTTTAAGATTTGAACTGAGAAAATCGGCTGAAAACTGAGGGAGTAGTTAAGCGCCGAAAAACGTACGGAAGCAACTTGAAGATGAAGAAAAGATAAAGAATAAAGAGAAACAGGATCTCAATAGTGTGGATGCCCTTGAGGGCATCCACACAATTACTTGTACTTGATTTCCTACCCTTTTTTCGGCCAGTGTACACTGGGGTAGGCTTCGCCCTAAAGGACACAGAAAACTGTGCATTCCTGTAATCATCAAAGCAGCTAACCAGCAACTTACAAGACACAAGATGACCTTTGAGTGCTTAATTGGGGGACATATCTTACTTTTGTTTGCTGTATTGCAGTGCAACAATGGGGTTTAGTTGGACTGGACGTCATAATAGTTTCACCTCACAGCAAGAAGTCTCCTGGTTCAAATCCACCAGCTAACCAGGGTCCTTCTGTTTGGAGTTTGCATGTTTTCCCTATGTGGGTTCTCTGCGTATTCTGCCTCACTCACAGTCACATATTAACCCAGAGACTAAGGTAACTGATGATTTTAAATTAGTCTCTCAGTGTTTGCCCTGTAATAGACTGGCAATCTATTCAAGGTGTATCCTCCAGTGACCCTGAATTAGTTAAGTGGTTGGGAAAATTAATGCCAAAAAGGTGAGGCACCCTAATAATTACAGTTCAAGCCTGGTAAATAACCACATATTCTGTTCAGACCTCAGTAACATGCTTAGCTTAACCTATCTTAATGGCACCCCAAGGTGCAACAGCCACTACTATCGGATGAACTACGATGCAGCTTCAATATGCCAAAACAACTTAAACTTAAAACACTGTTCAATCTGCAAAGAAACTGCAATAAAAGCCAAAGGATCTGACAGTCCAATTCCCTAGAGCCAAAAGCACATGGAAAACTGGAGAACTGGCAATGTGTGAAAAGGCCAACGTGCTAAAAGCTTCAAGCACAGCTTAAAAGTGATTAAACTTAGCAGGTATCAGGTTCAGCTGTGTAGGTTAAGGGTTTGAATTTCCTGGTGACAAAGCCTTTTTGGGAAGAGTTGCTATGATATTCCTGTGGGTTGATTTTCAGCTTCCTCCACAGCCCAAAGATATTGATGCTGGAATAACTGATGATTTTAAATTAGCTAGATGTCTGGCTGCGTGGAAAAAGTGCTTATATGCACAGAATAAAGGTATGAATAAATAAATAAAATAAAAGGTAAAGTGCGACTTGTAGTGTAAGTGCTGTGTATGGTTAGCAAGACTAGAAAAATAAATGAATCCTGCCTTAGTCATGAGAAACTTCCAAGAGGCTAAAATTGGGTATTACTAAGAAATTGCAGCTCTTATGTTCATTAGACTGGGATTGTCTGGACTATAAGGTATTTGAAAGGATGGTTCTTTTATGTACAATTTCAAGGTTCAAAAAAGGCATAACTGGTTGAGAACTACAGAACTACCACACCAAGCAATGCAACTCCCTCTGGTCTATACTTTTTTCCTCATGGGATTACCCTACAGCAAGAAGGCAACCTAGACAATACCTCCATAATGTGTGTGAACTACTACTACAAGAAAAGAACAGTCTCGAGACTTAACTGCCGGCTAACGGAGTATAAACAGAGAATAATCATTTTGGTAATTTTTTGTGGAACTTGTTTTTAGAAATAACACTTTTTGCACTCAACCTTTTACCTTTGACTCTTTATACTTGTAAGTCAAATAGCTATGTTATCAAATAATTCTGGCATATTGTTAGAATAGTTTTAAGCTGATGAAATTATTTGCTGTTTAAAAATGCTTAAAGAGACCAATTTGGAATTCCAGGGCTTTCATTGGAGATTATGTATCGGAATTTCAGGAGCAGGATCACGCCCCCAAACACGTTCTTTCCGGTTGTCATCTACATAGGCTCCCCCAGTTCTGCAAGCTGTTCATTCTTGTTTACGTGCCTCATTTCTATTTAGTGCATGGGGATCTGCCAGGCCTGGGAGCCGTCGCCAGTCCCCTTCGAGGCCTTCCCCAGTCCCACAGCTCAATTCATGTCAAAGCATTCGCCTTTACCTACTAAAACGCTGTCAAACCTAGAATGAGGACGTGGGCTCAGCTAGTGAAATGTATAGTTTGAAAAGAACTGATACATATTTAACACAAGTATGTGAACCAGCATTGACCCCTGTGTCTCCTAAAAGCACTTTTTGCCTTACATCGGGCAGTGCTTTCAGTTTCCTGTTCATCTACCTTGTGTAACAAATGCTTGTCCTGATTTCAGTTACTGTCCAGATTTATGGCTGTTTCCACAGTCATACTGGCCTCAATAACTCAGCAGATATAGGCTTACAGTAGGTGTTCCCATCTAGACTGCATGTATTAGCCTAAATAGATTTCCCCTCATATTTTATGGCATTCTTCGCCAGTGATCTCATTCTGAACTTTGTATTTTGTTACTTAATTACACAAGGCTATAGTATCATCTACTGCCCTGATTGGGAAGTAACATGATGAGTTATATAATTTTTCTGACGCTGATACAACAAAAACCAATACAGTTGTCTTAGCAGCCATGGTTATTACAATGAGCAAGTGCTGGAGGTGTGCCACTAAAAGATGTCAGCATGTAGTAAGCTGAATTTGGCCAAAAGAAAAATATTTCATGTGTTTATTTAGCACTTAGAGGAGAAAGATAACCCTAGCTGTTTGGCAGGTACTTGGTCATTAGTAATAATTTAATGATGAGTTGAAATTGGGATCCGATGATGATGACATTGACATATAACACCATCTTCATCATGATGAAATAGATATCTTTGAGTCAAATGCCATGGCAATCAGTGTATTACTAGTTAAGATAACAACTGAGTGTTGATAGGAAAAACATTTAAACTCAATGTCCATTTACCCTAGATGTCACAGACTCTTCATCAACAGAAAAAAGCTGTCCATGTTGGCATTATTAATAAATGTATTTATTTGTGGCCCCATTATGCAGTAGACTGGATGTGTGATTGTCAGAGCACAGTAATAGAAACAAGTAGAACAATTTGAAAGAAAGCTAAGAGAAATAATGATTGATGTTTAGGTCTCGATACAGTCTGAGACTAAACTTTAGTCCCTGTAAAACATCAAATCACAGAACACAGCAAATGTTCAAATGGAAAAATTAGATCCACATTAGAATGAATCATCAGTGGTTTTTAAATTAAATTCCTCAATAATTTATGTCGTACTTGCCTTTAAAGTACATGTGTGCACATGTATGTGGAAAAAAATGACCCTATGGAAAAGATCTCTGATGAGCGGAAACACACTCATTAAAGCTGTTTGTATAGGTGTGTAGATCTCTGCGTTGTGTTATTCTCCAGGGTTGTTAGATGATGTTTGGTTGCTAACCTATAAACACACACTGCAAACAGTGTTTGTCACATTATGTGCATGCAAATGCACTTATCCCTGATTGGTAAGACTGCTGATCATGATCCCTGGTCAATAGTTATGTAAGTTATATTTATGGTGAAACAACTGCTTAAACTGATGAGCAACAGTTGCATTCCTTTTCAGTGTTTATGTTTTTGTTTCTTTCTGGGAAACTCAAGAAAAATATTCCAAGTTCATACTGTGAAAATTTCAGGACAATGAGACAATAGTATCAACTGTTACAGATAAGTGATTTATTTTGTTTTATTTTTGCGGCTAATTGTTGACTTCATTTAAATTTAAACTGTGTTTTTCATCAATAATTTTCATATTTCTTTAATGATTCAACGGCGTCTCTGGTATTCGCTATGCTAGTCCTTTTGCAGCGGCATCACATGTAGCTCCATGATGAAGCATGTATTACATATTCTGTGCTACAAAAACTAATGGTTTTATGAAGACATAAACAGTGAAACTATCGGTACCTTTTTATGTGGGTGCTCTAACAAAATCTCTTCATTATTTTGAAAGTCTGAGATTTCCTTAAAGAATATGAATGCAATGTTTTGAATGTTTTGAAACGGTAATGGAAGCGGGGGGGAAATGCTGGTGAATTGTGGATACACTTCTCTCAAAATCCACATTGTATGACTGTTTTAGGTACATTTGGTACCAATATTGATTGGATGTGCTGTCTTTCTGTAAGACAAATGTAATTTCTGTCCCAGACTAAGGTAAACACAATTCACTCTTGAATCTGAATCTGTCTCCACTATTTGATTTAGTCTTAATATAGTGGGGAAAATTACATGAGAACATGACCTCAGACTGTAGAACACATTTACAGTTACATAAGCTTCGCTGTTTGAGCCTACAGACGTCTATAGTTCTGTAATGTACACTATAGACTCACCAGTTCTCACTGCAGTTCTGATCACTGAGACCACAGCTGATCTTTCGAGGTTAAATTGAATTATTCTAGCTGCCTCAGTCATTGACCCACCATGATTTATGGCGTGGTTGACATCTATTTTTCCAATCTAAAGGGATACTGTTGGTGGTGTCCCTGTTGTTGTCTGTGGCCTGTGTTCTTGATCGCGTTTCCCCAAATCTCTCAAATGAGGCCAAGTTCACCTCTAAGGTGAGGCCCACAACTACCTGGCAAATGTGGAGTTTGTCCCCAGATATTCCTGTGACCACCACACCTTTCTCATTCTGGTTAACCACCTGACTGCTTCCTGTTACAGTGTGTTGTTGTAGATATAACTTAGATGCACTCATATCACAAAGTGAAATCAATCATCAGTAACAAACTGGTGCCATGGAAACTTTCATGACATGGACACTTTCCTGAAAACTATATTTTAAGTGGACTGGAATAGTTATCAGGAATATTTATCAGTTGTATCAGTTGATAGTTAGATAGGGCATTTTAGAACATATATGTATATATATATATATATATATTAATCTAACTATGTTTAGATCAAATGTGGAGATTTATGTCTAGACTGGAAGAAACTACATCATATCAGAAAATGATTTCCATCGTAATCATTGCCCTGTAACAGCAGAAAAATAAAGGTTACTTTTATGTACCAAAGCATGAATTAGCGTGATGATAATGACGTCTCAAACTAGGCATAAATGTATTTTTTGTAAATTCATGTGTTTTAAAACCATTAAACCATTCCAAATTTAACTAAGCCTTTAAAAAGAATGTGAAGAAACAACTGTCATGACATTGTCTCTAAATCCTTTATATTGCTCAAGAGATATCAACCGACATTGAAATGATGCCCTGCCATACTTTTGTGTAATACCTCTTTGTGCCACAAGATGATGTAACAAGTCAACACAACCTTATTTTTAACCAGTAAAGCCATTAAAATGCCACAGGGCCAGGAAAGATCATCAAGGTATCTTAAGGAAATGAAAAGAAGAACATTAAAATAATGGAGGGAAAATATGAAATATTTCATAATGTGACATAAAATTATTGTTTCCTCAAAGGACTCTGATTAATTATTAATCATAAGAACCGTGGAGTGTATTTATTGTCACTGATGCCAGCTGTCAGGCTCTTTATTTAAAATTAAATTGCAATTTTATCTTATTGTACCTGCATCTACAGCATGTCACAGTTTCACCACATACATCTACAGTGACTTTGTGTTAGGAGAAATGTGAAATTTCTTGAACTACTTGACGCAATTAATGCATATGCTACGATGTACTTTGTATGCTTCTGTAACTGGGTGCAACAAACCAGAGTAAGTGGACTCACAAAGATTGGACTAACAGGGCAGAGGACATGCATGTTACAGTGGGGGAAATAATTATTTGATGCCCTGCTGAATTTGTAAATTTGCTCAGTTGAAAAGAAATAACATCCTCTAGTGTTTATGGTAGTTTCATTCCATCTGGTGAGAGACATAATACCAACTAAATATTACATATAAGTCATAAATTGATTTCCACATTAATGAGTGAAATATGTCTGTGAAGGTTCTCAGTCATCCAGGTCATCGTAGTCAAAGGAGCTTGCAAAGAAAAGCGTCTGGACTTCTTTAAGTTGCTTGAAGACGTTTCACCTCTCATCCGAGAAGCTTCTTCAGTTCTAAGGTTAAATGGGGGAGAGTCCCAGATATAAACCTAGTGGTAGTGACCCCCCACAGAGGGACAAAAGGACCCCCTGATGATCCTCTAGTCGCCTGAGCCAAGGTGGGAAACTGGGCGTGGGTCCCAATCAGCCAGAGTTTCAGGTGTGTTCATTGTGAAACCTGGCCCCACCTTATCATGCGAATTCCTGAGGTCAGATAGCCCAGGATGTGAGTGGGCGTTAAGGCGTCTGGGAAGGGAACTCAAAACTGGATTATAGATGGCAGAGAGTTGGTGTTGTAAACCCCCGCCTCTGTTCAAAGATGGTC
Organism: Aulonocara sp. 'chitande type north' Nkhata Bay; assembly: GCF_057382095.1. Lineage (NCBI taxonomy): Eukaryota > Metazoa > Chordata > Actinopteri > Cichliformes > Cichlidae > Aulonocara > Aulonocara sp. 'chitande type north' Nkhata Bay. The sequence goes on along the minus strand of NC_141346.1, from coordinate 56,488,774 downwards.
GCTCACAGTGGACATAGATGGATTCTTTCACTCCTCTTTCAAACCATCTGTCCTCTCTGTCCAAAATGTGAACATTGGCATCCTTGAAAGAGTGTCCTTTATCCTTAAGATGCAGATGGACTGCTGAGTCTTGTCCTGTGGAGGTGGCTCTTCTGTGTTGTGCCATGCGCTTGTGAAGTGGCTGTTTGGTCTCTCCAATGTAGAGGTCTGAGCATTCCTCGCTGCACTGTCCAGCATACACCACATAATGTATGTGGTGTATGCTGAAATAAGTGTATACTTATTTCAATGAGTGAAATAAGTATTCAATACCCTACAACCCAGCCAGAATTCTGACTCTTATAGACTCCGACAGACTGGATTATGATCAATCAATCATTTAATCAATTGCAAATGGATGTAAAATATGTATAAAGCAACCCTGTCCAAACCATCAGTTAATTCCATACTAACCTTGCCACTACCTCGTGCAAGTCCAAAGAGCTCCCAAAGGATGTCAGAGACAAGAGTGTAGACCTGCACAAGGCAGGAATGAACTACAAGACCGATGAGAAGCTTGGTGAGAAGCCTTTCCCACAGTAATAAAACAACGCTCCTGAAGGAAGTTTCAAATACGGCCTACAGTATTCCTGCTCATTTATACTCAGCCTAGCTTACCTTTTTGGAAATTATGGCGAAGTGGACTGCATCGTTTGTAGCTTGCTCCAGTTGCACTGTTGCTGAAGATCGTGTTATTGTTAGTAAGTGCTTTAAATATGTTATATTAGAGACATTATTTCTGATGCCCAGGATGCTACTGTCAAACTACACCAGCCGGTTTAAGACAGAGCTGTTGTGTGAAAGACCTGTAAAACTGTAAAGTCATTCTAATTTTCATATTATTCAAAGATTGCTCCCCATGTATTTTGACATTTAAATAAGCAGCATCGGAGCTCATTCATTAGCATTACTGCCTCAATCTAGGAAGCACCAGGATTGTATTTTTAACATGTGATCTGAACTTTGTGTAAAGTTTTATCTTCTCATTTCATGTTGTTGTCTTTGGTGACTGTCCTCCAATCTCACAGACCTTGAAGACGTTGATTCTTTGCACCTTCATCACTTCATGATACAGTATTTAAGGCTGAGGAAATCCTGTAGTCAGTAACTATACAGAGCTGCCACTGTATCCCTTTTGGGCAGATCACAAAACCTTGGCATAGTTGGGTAGTAAAGCACCTAAACATTAAACAAGTCCAGTTGGCCCTGTTATTTATTAGGTTAAACTTCACTATAACTTATCATCCCAGTTCCCATTATCTAATATAAAGCCAAATGCCTTGTACCACCAACGTGTGGCCACTGATTCTGTCTGGATCATTGGCTGTCTCTCGGTTGGAAGAGTTTGGAAGTCTCTGGCCATCAACGCTCAACAGAATAAACCTGACCTCCCCGTCTCCTCTACATTACATTAGGTATCAGGACATTGTGGTCACAGCCAAATTCTCATGTCATCCTACAAAAGAAATACACAATTGCTTTCCTTCAGACTATTTTTTGTGGCCAATTCTGTTCAAAAATATTTATGAATATGTTTGTCTTTTCTCTTTGTGTCTAAAATTCCATCTCTGCGCTGTGGGGACAGTTTAGATTGCTGCCCACGCTTGTACACGACTAGTCCTACATTGCTCTGGACTTCATGAATGGTCTTGACCATCACTGATCATATTTCTAACGCTGCTCACTTTTTCACTCTGCTCAAGCTCCCATCAGGGCTAGAAACACAGCTGTCTTTCATCCTGTCTTCTTTCTCTCACCACAAAAGCAGATGGCCCTAACCCTGAGCCAGGTTCGGCCGTGAGGCTCCTTCCTGTTAAAAGGGAGTTTTTCCTTCCCACTGTTGCTAAAGTGTTTGCTCATAGAGGGTCACATAATTGTTGGGTTTTTTCTCTGAATGTATTATTGTAGGGTCTACCTTACAATATAAAGCACCTTGAGGGGACTGCTATTGTGATTTGGCGCTGTATAAATAAAACTGTATTGAAACTTAATGGAAACAGCCCTGTTGCTAGAGCACATGTTAACATGGAATTCCTTTGGATATTGTGTCGGTCTGTGGACCCCAGTTTCCTTCTTGGGTGTAGAAGGAGGACTTTGGTTAATTTTTCTTATGGCTTTTACCTCCAGACCAATGGACAAGCAGAGAGAACCAACCAGGAGGATGTGTCATTCCAGTATGTGGCTACTACCAAACAGTGCAAATTACCTGGGTGGAGTAAGCAAACAATTCTACAACCTCCATGGCAGGCTTTCCAAGGCGCTTTCCCCATTCAAAGCTTCAGTGTGTGTGTGTGATGTTTATTTTTTTTCTTTTTCGTGGAACACTGTTACCTAAGCATCAAAGCTGCCATGCATGCAAAAAACAAGATCAAGTGCTAGTTCACCTAATCATATGTCTGGTAAACATTCTTCTTTTTTATGTTTTGGCCACTGTAGTGAAAACTGAATAATGTACAGCATTACTTAGCTGCAACAAGACCAGACAATTCCAACATGTTGTCTACTCTACAGACAAAAATCCTCCAAGCCTTTTCACAGCTGAGATAGTCCCATTATACAAGCTCAGTGAGCCAGCATGCAAAACACCAAGAACTTGGAACCCAACTGGAATGCAATCATTTTGAATATTGCACAAGGGCTTTGTTTAATATTCCACGGCAATGACAAGCTAAAACGTTTGCTGTAAAAACATGACACAGAACTACAACAAGTAGTCCAATTTGGAATAAGCAGAATTTAAAAGAAAACATGCTGCACATCATACCATCACGCCAACTTTTAATAATTGCTCTACGTGGAAAATCACTTACTTACTTCCTTTAGAGCACAAGATGGATTTGAAACCATTAGAGGATCATTAGTTGCTTGGGAACAGGAGAAAAATTGCTGCCTGAGATGACTGGTGAAGAACCCATTTTCATCAATAATATCTGAGTAACCTCAGAGAGAAATGCAGAGAAAGTTGCTCAGTACTGCATGTTTAAATGGGTCATAACTGCTAAGGCTCGTCTTTAAAGTAAACACAAGCTTCCTCTTTTTGGCACAATTTGCATGTTCACATGACAGTGAGGACAAGTATGTGCAGTGCTACACATTCACTGTGTCAACAGGTGTCTGTCAGAATAGATATTTACAGACTGCAGCTCTTGCTACTGAATTGAGGTCCCTGCGTTTATGTCATCAGAGCTAGTTTTTCCCCATATCTATAACATCTACCATCAACCAATCTCTGCTTTTAAGCTGTCAAATCTACTATATAAAACCTCTACAGTGTTCAGTACTTTGTAGAGATACTGAACACTATTCTGAAAGTGTTCAGTATCTCTTTTGCAAATTACCTAAAAATTGCTGCACAAGCAATTTCAATGCTTCTTTTCCTCCTCATGATTTTCATTAAACCTGCATTTTCCATTGTACACATGAAAGAGTGAGTAAAAATACAATAAAGTACAATAAATAAAAATAATACAATGAATAAATAAATAAACAATGTTGATATTGATAGTGTGACAAAGCATTATGTTGGAGTCACTGCAAATGTTATTGCAACTAAAAGAAATACATTTTAAGAGTATCTCTTCAGGTTACTAGTGGTGACACTGACCCTAGCTAAATGCAAAACTAGTGGAAAGAACAGTCAGAAAAGATGAGGAGAAAAAATGTCACTGCCCTTGACCGCTTAAACCATTTCTGTTTTGGGAGCTTGTCTCATTGTTGCCCCTCTAGTGCACCTGTTGTTGATTTCATTAACACCAATGAAGCCAACACGGATTAAAAAACACCTCTGCTACTTAACTGACCAGATTAATACTAGAGATGGCACGATACCACTTTTTTATGTCCGATACCGATACGTAATATCGGATCGGTCCATCTCTAATTAATACCGCAGGAGTTTAATCAGCTTGATGCTATACACTGACTAAAAAGTGTTTCTTAAATTTTTTTGAGCAGTATATTGGCATGCTGGACCCATTGGAGTCATCTCTTAAAAATAAAGGGAATGCAGAAGTGAATTAGACTGTCTGCTTCTATACAAGTCTATGGGAAAACAACTTTCTGACTTGACCTCTGTAAACACTTTCCTGATGAGTTTACAGAGATAGAGTTATGGATAAAAACTTAGGTTTGTTTTGGAATAGATGTTCTGTTTGTTTCTTGGGGATATAATCTGTTAAAAGGATTGCAAGACCTTCTGTGGCAAACTAATTTTTCACAGTCAAAATTGCCCCTCCTTCTTACATCTGTTTTTTTGGAACCAAGCAAGAGTGGAAATATTCATTTCTAGGCCTCAAAACAGGACTTCAGAAACCAGTGGATGATGCCTACATTATCACTGGTTGTAGCTACATCTATTTTTTATATTGCTAACGGTTTTCTCCAAAATGTCTCATCCTTTCTAGCTCTTGCAGCATCTCCCTCTTTGTAATCTGAGAATCTCTGAGCTAATGTAGTGATATATCATTCAAATGCCAGTAGAAGAAGACACAATCATATATTTACATACATATAAGTGACCTGCCAAAAAGATACCATAGCGTGGCATGTGCCAGCAGTTAAAAGTTCACTTTTAGCGATTGCTGGCATGAACAAGAGCAAGAGTTTTTGGGAGCAACAGAAGCAGGAGCTGTTTTTAGAGACAAATTGAAACCACTGTACAATTCTGGCCCCGAAACTACGGGGTGCTGTCTATTTCTCATGATTTGGTATATTACACCTCTGTATTAATGGATATGTTACCTTCTGTCTGACATGTCAACTTGAACTGACCCATCAATACAGGTTTTTCCTCAGGTTTTCCTACACATTACACTTTTTTAAAAATTATTCTTACACAACTGTAATATTTTTTTGCATCATATAATATACTAATATACTAATCAGCTATACAATACAAAGCCAAAACATTTATGAAATGTTGCTTGCTTGCAGTGCTCCGCTCTCAGTTTGAAAGAGTAAATAATATGTAACATACTAGTTAACATTTATCGATTAACACTAATATTATAACTTAAAAAAATTATTCACTAAGACTAGTTAAAGGATCTAAAAGTAAACAGCTATATGCTCGCGGACGTATTCACAAGTGAAAAATATACTTTCAGTATATTAAATATAGATGTTAAGGTGTTTCTTCTTTGAAAGCACTCAAGAGTGCTCACAAAGTGAACCAGTCACTGCAGTCAGGTTTCCTAGGTAATTTGTTAGCTGAAAATATGCATCCATACACTAATTCCTCAGTGGAATCTGGTGCTCCATGCTCGCTCTGCTAACTGGGTTAGAGCCAGTGTGGCAGCCTGCAGATGAATAGTCAGCAGAGGGTGTAAGGTAATGTGTTGAGGCAGTGCAGATCCTGGGCATTCATCTTATTCTTCTCTATCTGGGGAGGTCTGCTCCAGATCCTGATATTTTGCTATGTGGCACTTAGCAGAAACCTCTGCCTGGCAGAAACCCAAATATAAAAAGAACCTCCTTTACCACTTATAAAACCTGGTAAAGGTGGACCACATACAGTGGAAAACAAATATTATAACTATAACCATTTTCCATTACAACAATTTTCAAGATTTCCTTGAGTTTGTGCATTATGATTGCAGCTCTATATTCCAAGTGTAGCAACAGTTTGCCATGGGCATCCATTGTTGATTGTCTTTTTCAATTCCCTATGTTAACTTGGAAGATTCCTTTGAGCTTTAGGCCCCAGGAGCCTGTCCTAGCATTCATGACTCTAATTTAGTATGCTTCACTGACCCTGGATGTGATTTTGTCGAAGGTTGGTAAGCTGTAGGGTGAAAGTTTGATTACCTTATTCACATCTTATTGGTCATAAAGTCAGGATTACCCAACAACTACCACTGAAACTATTTGTTTCAGTGACCTTGTCATGAAGTGGGCATGCTCATGGCTCAAACAAGATAAAAACAAATGGAGTTCTGTTTGGTCCAATTGGCATGTTTGCAAACATGTTTGTATTGCAGGTGTTATTCCCTTTGGTCAATAAATAAATTGTTACTGTCTACATTCTCACTAGGTTAATTTTTACTAAAGCTGGGCATAAACTGTGCGATTTTTTTCAGTCGTCTTATTTAGCTCCTGGTCAATCTGTACGATTGAATCGCAGGGGTTAGAAGTTCGTCTGTCACGATGCATGGTCTCACATGCTCTGATGCGACCTGAGTGCTCACACTCTGCGTCCATAACATGAAGGTTATAACACAAAATCTGTCTCTCGTCTCTTTACGTCCGTCCGTCTCTTTTCACGGTTGTTGTGGTCGTGATAATTTTAGGCCACATGGAAAAGGCTCAGATGAGCTTGCCAAAGTTCTAGAAGTTGTGCCTCCATCGCTTGTGTCCAGATCAAAGACTGCACTGTCGTGCTACTCCATCTTTTCACTTCTATTTCTGTGTTTGTGTGTGCACAGTGTGAGAGCTTGCGTTGATACCCCACGAGGGGCGACAGGATTTCAGACATTTCAAACATTTTCTTGCGACCATACGATTGCTGATCGGGAGCTGGTCGTGAGGTGTTAATCGCTTCTCGTTACCCCATGTGTACTATATGATGCACGACACACGATTAAGGCGAAACTCGGGCCGATCCCTAAAACGGTCGCACGACTGAAAAATCGTCTCAAAATGGCCAAAAATCATACAGTGTATGCCAAGCTTAACCAGACTGCTTCCTTTGATTCATGAACTGTCTGTATCTTCAGACTATGGCAGCTATTGATTGTTTTGAGTTGTGCTTGTGCCAGTTTGTAAGACCTAGCAATATCTATTGCTTTGCACAGTATTAAATCAGAACTGGCACTTAGCAACCTCTGACAAACACCATGCAATCCCTTATCATCTCATTACTGTTAGCTGCAGTCCTAAGTGTGTCACAAACTGTTCATAAGGTTTGCTGTCTCCCTGTACCTTTTAAATGTCATTTTATATCATGTAAATATGACATTAGACTTTGTCATTACAAATACATGAGGATTAATATTATTGCCCCTAGTGCATTTATTGTTTTTGCTGAAATTGATGTTCTTGAAACTTTATAAATTTAATATTAATAAATCTAATAATCTGTTAAATTTTGACAAAAACGTTTTAAAAATGTTCTGAAAGTGTCCATGTATAGTATTTTATTCACCAGAACAGGATAACATAACAACTTTTTTTAAACACACATAAAGGGCTATCCAGGTGAGGGCACAGCCTATACCAACCACAACAGTCCAGTAGGAACAGTAACCTTATTATATACATGGGATTTTGGGTTAGATCACCAGCTCACTGCCCTCATCATTTCTGCTGATGCTGTGGGAGTCAGCTGGTTCTGGCAGCAAGTCAATAAAATGACGCTAATTTGTGGCTGAACCTAAGTCATTATGGTCTTGTGTGGCAGGCCAAACATTTAGCACATAAAAGTCGCATAATAAAGTGTTGGGAAAAACGGTACAATATCAGTTTCCATTCAAATTTTTGAAGCAAAAGTTTTTACAAATTACTATGACACAAAATAAAGGAACAGCATCCCATTGTGGCTATACTACTCAAATGAAAGGAATAAGTGGTGGATATAGTTTTAGAAGGATCTTGGAAAAGTAAGTATGACTTTGCTGTTTCTAATATTCTAATTTTGTTCTATATAAACTTCATCTAAAGCTGAATATTTATATCCAATCTGCCCAAGGTCAGCAGATATTTTTAAATATTATATATAATTACTATTATTTTTAATATAATAATTTATGTAAGACCTGTATTACATTTTTGAAGTTCTGAGTGCTTGTTCCTTATTACCAGTGATCTACAGCAGGCGTGACTATAAATCTTCATCTCTAACAGTCAAGGGACGACTCTGGCCAGGGTCATAATAAGCTATCCTTTGATTCACCTTCCTTTCATGGACTTGATTCTGTTTATTCTCCCCATTCACAGATTCAGTGAATCTATTACCCAGCTCACATAAACGCAAAGGCGCCTGGCTGGCTGACACTTCACCTCTGCAGCGGAAACTTGTCCTAGAGTCAGGCTCTGTGCTGTTATATCTTTTGAAAGGTACCGTGGAGAACCGCCTCTAAGTGTAAATCACGTTTTGACACTGTGCTCCATTAAAGGTTTTCTAAAGCTTGAGTGAAAAACAGATATTTTAAAGTGTAAAACAGAATTGTAAAAATACAGTATTGCTCTTAATGAGTAAGGCTCTTAAGATATGGGTGAAAACTGTGAGTATTAATAACTTTTACACATCTGTTCATTTCATTCTCTCTTTCTCTCATCAAAATGCAGTTTTTGTTTTAATCTCATCTTGGAGATGGCTTGGAATAGCTCTCATCCTAAAATGGAAACTTGGGATCCACAGAACGGGAACTTTGCTCCATTAGTGTCACCTCCAGAGGGAATAGGTGACTCGTGTAACCTCAACAAACCAAAAGAAGAGAGGAAGAAGAGGATTGGGTGAAAGAAGGCACTGGAAACGTGAACCAAAGAACACAAATACAAACTTGTGCCAACACTTGTCCATATTCAAACAAGGCCTATATGTAAACCTTTGATCCTACTTTTTTCTTTCCTTCTTCATTATGTAATTGTTGCTCCTGGAGTGACGAAAAGCACATGGCCTTTGCTTACATGTTCCTATTATAAAGCAATAACTTCCAAGCTGGGCAAGCTCAATCTAAATCTAGCTGAAGAGCAGGGCCATTAATCAAACTGTTACACCCGAAAGGATCTGCACCCGCTAGAGGGAGGGAGAGAGAGAAAGCAAATATATTCTTCTATAAACACATATGACTGTTGAAACCAAGCACACCATTGTTTTTCTTGTGACATTACCAATAAGTTTGATGTGTCACATGGCCCTCTTCCTATTGAAAAAACAAAAGTTGTATCCATGATGGCCGACTTCTAAATGGCCACCATGGTCACCACCCATCTTGAGGAGTTCACATAATGTGCCACAAACAGGACTTAAATATCACCAACCATTCCCATTTTATTACGGTGTATCCATATAAATGGCCCACCCTGTAGAATATGTTGAGTTATCACCTTTTAAACGTGTTAACACCGCCATGTTAATAAGGAGCCATTTTACATATCCAGCAAACTTGAAACAAGAACAGAAAAATACACATTTTAGGCAAATTCTTAATCCACAGAAACCAAGACAGAAATTTCTTTGTAGTTTTTCTGAGGGTTGGGAGAAAAGAAACCACTTACCACCAGTGTTGGGACTAACGCGTTATTAAGTAACGCGTTACAGTAACTACGTTATTATTGTGGTAACGAGCACGGTAACTAGTTATTATGCCAAAACCGGGAACACGTTACTCGTTACTGGGATTTAGATAGGCTCGTTATTCGTTACTTCGTGTGGTGGCTATCGCGGAGCTTCCACAGATTCAGTAACATTAGCGAGTGGAGGAAGCCAGCAGGTGGATGAAGGAAAAGGGAGGCAAGAGGAGAGACCCGAAGCGGCCGCTGGTCCGAGAGTGTCAGGTGAACAGAACTTCAGGTAAGTAGTTATTACCTGCAGTCCATCTGGGTCAGATATGAACCAAGTTTAGGTGGAGTTTATTTTCGTTATGCTGACTTTTTCTAGCTAGCATGACGGAGTTTCTATAAACAACAGCAGCACGTTTGATCAGCTGTTGTTAGAATTTATTTAATATTAATTTCTAGTATCAGCTGATGTTTGCTGGAGCCACAGCTGTAAAGCTGCTGGTCATGATATCGGTTTGGTTATGTGATGAGAGGGAAACATGAAGATGAAACCAGGAGATGTCCTTACTGAATCATCAGAGCTGAGCAGGTGATGGAGAAACAGGTTTACCTTTTAGGTGACATGAATGAGTTGAAGGGAAGTTATGAACTGTTTCTGAGAGACAAATAACACCAGGATCCTTTTCTATGTAGCTGACAGCTGGTAACTGTGCAGGGGCGGGTCTAGCAAAGTGTTGCCAGGGGTCCATGTAGGACATTAACAGGGAAAGGGGGGCACAAAGAAATACTTTTCTTTCTTATTCTCATTTAAAATGTCTCACTTTTAAAAAAATAATTATCTGAGTCTTACAACAAACGATTGATAGATTGATGCATATATACCATCAGAACAGTGTACATCACTGTCACAACAGCGTTTATTTTCATTCAAAGGCTTTATGATTTTTCCTATAATGGTGGGCCGGCCTCTAGTCAAAATGCCCGGGACGATTTTTTTGTCCCAGTCCATCTGCAGTCTGGTGTTACCTACATCTTCCTATTCAGAAGGCAGAATTTCCGAGTTCTGAGTACAATCGAAAGCACCACGACTGCAGTTTTTGTGTTGGATGTAAAAAGCAGGCTAGGATAGAATCAGGCGTGGGATTTCTCTCGTGGAAATGTGCACATTATTCTTTCCTTTCTATTGGTAGGTGGCACAGTGCACTTGTGGCATGTAAGCAAGCTAGAAGACTGGCAGTCTGGCTGGGTATCCAGTTACGGAAGCAACACATTAACAAGAGAATTCTGAGTAAAACCAAAGTTACTTTCCCTAGTAACTAGTTACTCTGAAAGTAACGAGTAACTTGAAGTAACTGAGTTACTTTTGCTAGAAGTAACTAGTAATGTAACTAAGTTACTAATTTAAAGTAACTTACCCAACACTGCTTACCACATACCAGAACTGTCAAGTTGCTGAATGTACTGTTACTGTAAAATTACTACACTTAACAAACTTATCAGCATTGCTCTTAAGTGTTTATTGGTGAACATGACAACAAAGGCTGTAGTCCTGGTCTAATAGAGGTGCAAAAAATAATATTATGCAGATTTTACTCAGGAAATAAAGATTCTTAGCATGCATTGTTTACTGGATACTTGCAAGATAACCAACTTTCTCTAACTCATAGTCTCTCTCTTTGCTAACTTTGCTACCTTGTAGTTCAGAGCAACAGCAGACGAGAGCGGAAAGAGCCGCAAGATGTTTACAATCCTATAATGTTGTGCAAACCTGATAGCAGGCAATTTTACAACAAGATGCTCCACATTTTGTATGGTGTATTATTTCATCTGTTGTAATATGTATATACATATACATATATATATATATATGTATATATATATATATATATATATATATATATATATATATATATATATATACATAAATTAATGTTACAAGTGGTTCTGTCACTCTCATCTTGTGGTTGTGGTATTGCGAATTAGTTAATGAAGCAAATTCAAATGAAGCTCTCAATCTTTTGAACAGCTCAGCTGGATACTAACCATCACTTTAGAGGTTGAAAATGTTTCCACTTTGCCTTGTTTGCCACGATTCTTAATATATCTCCACTGTACACAAATCTACACTCAGCACTAACCACCCCAATGCTCTACTTTAAAAAAAACAAACCTCTAAAAGAGCATCAAAGATCTCAGCAGATAAGCATTAATGTCTTGTGTAGTAAAACCAAAGCAAAAAGGCCTCTTGAGATATTTTCACCACTAAGTAGGCCAAATTGCAGAACGAGGAGCAGGAGCAGAGGCCTTATATAGTCAGAACAAACTCATGCTTGACTTTAAGAACTCAGCACACTTGTGTTGTTAACCTCAGTGATAAGTTATCAGAACTAATGACTTATTTTAGTGGCTAAGAGGGGAAAATGTGGGAAAAAAAATAAGATGTCTGGTGTTTATGTGTGTTAAGTTATAGAAGATAGAAAGAATGTGACCTTGAAATGGTGAAAAAGAAACCAAAAGCAGAGGGGACAGAGACAGGGGACAGATGGAGAATACAAAAATAAAACCAACCGGTAAGCCAGTCAAATTCTCCACTTCCCTTCAGACTCTCCATTTCCAATCATAGTAGTCCACTCTTTAAAGAAGGGAAAGGGGGTCAAAGGTGAGGATTTCCTGGCTGTCTTTCAAGCTTGGTCCCCTAGTCCCTGGACTCAGTTCAGATTCATCCCAGAAGTCCCACGACCTCGTTGGAAGTGGTGCCGTACGACGCAGGACTGTGGGATTTGCACAGACCTTTCTTTTTTTTCAAGGGACAGCATGTGTTTGTTAATGTTAGCTTCTGTGGGCGGCTACGGTAAGACATGAAAAATCATCCAAGAGGAGGGGCTGTCAAAGTGTGAGAGCTGACAGACTCAGCCTGGCACTCTACTAAAGCCACACTACTAGAGGACAAACAGTTGGAACAAGAAAGAAAGAAAGAAAGACTTACTGACAGTACTTAAAATTCCCCTTTGCAGCTGTGAGGCAGCAGTTTTGTGTTTTTTAATAAATGCCAAAACCACTTTTCTTTCAGGGTGTTGTAAAAATGTCTCAGAAAGAGTTACACTCAGATTGTTCCATGATGTAGTCAATTATAGTAACAAGTATATTCAAGTAACTGTCACACACAGCATGAGCGCTCTGTTTCACCACAGAGTGTCGCACACAAACTCTTCCACTTCCTTACAAACCACTCCTTCCTCCATCACTCTCTTCAACACACACAAAACAGTGAACTCTCCCATGGTTCAATGTGGCTGCGGTCTGTCTAAATGGGCAACCCCCATCCTCACTCATGCATTGTACTTACCCCATGGCAGTGGAAAGATGTCTTTGTGGCTCCACTTAGCAACCTCAGTCTCAAACTCTTATGCACATGCACTGATGGAGCCTACCAGGGGGTTTCCTTTGCTGGTTTCTCCCACTGTTTTTATCTTCACCCTCCTTTCTCTGGCTTCAGCTGTATCCTATTTTGGAATTAGGGAAGAGAGAAAAAAATGAATAATAAAATTGTCAGAAAGCAAGCAAGGGAAGTAGAAATAGGATCAAAATATTTTCTCACAGTGTCCCAAGCCAGGGACCTTACTGTGACACCAGTATCCCTTCCAAACGTGCCTCTTTTTTCTTCCCTTCTCCTCCTTCGCTCCAGCTTGAACACTGTGCAGGCCCACAAAGAGGCTGCCCTCACTTTTCCAATTTTATCCTGTGACAGGGATTCTCCAGTGACTTTGGCTCTCACTGTCCTTTGTTTTCCCAAAACTGCGGCAGTTTTAAAACCCACAAAAGTTTGAGCAATAAAAAAATAACACATTTCCTTTGTAGCATTCATGGCTTTTCTATATTCCAACTAAATCTTACAACTGTCTGGCAACAATACTACTTATATTTTATAGTTCATGGGAACTGATCAAAAGATAAGATAAGATAAGATAACCTTTATTAGACTCTTCAAAGTAACTTTTGAACGCTAAATTATCTCATATTTCCTTGACGTCATTAGCAAATCTCCTAATTATCTCCTAATTATGCAACTTACAGTGGAATTAACTGGAAAATAAAATTAAATGCTGGTATGAAAATGTTGATAATACTCCACTACATCTTTAATTGAACCCTGGTGATCAAGGATTCTTCAATTCTTGTTGATTTGAATAAGTTTCAGTTATTGAGGGCTAAAGCCTTCTCAAAACTAAATGACTTGGAAAATAAGGCCTTAGTTATCAGCCCTTCACACCTCCCAGCGGAAATTTTGTGATCTTGGTTCACCCCACCAAACCTTTACTTTTCCTCCTTCAAATCGTCTTGATGCATGCTCAATCATTCAGGTAAGTAAATCCCCAAAAGTTGATTCTGTTCATCTGGACGTAGCGTTTTCAGTGGGAGAAACATTTCGTCACTCATCCAAGTGACTTCTTCAGTCCCAGCTGACTGCAGGTTTCCCCAGACTTATAAACAGTACATTTGCATAATGACTGAAACCAGCCCACTGAAGGAACAATGGGCTGGGAGGTCAGTTCCTTAAACATTAATATGCAGGTTGCTGTTTATAAGATTGGGGAAAGAACGGGAAGTCACTTGGATGAGTGACAACATGTTTCTCCCGCTGAAAACGCTACGTCTACGTTTATCTTCAAACTGCTCAGCCTGACCTGTCCCTCTGATATAGTTATTTCTAATCTTGTCCCTCCTGTCAATCCCAATGAAAATCATCATTTCTGCCACCTCAATCTTCACTTCCTGTCTTTAGTCAGCAGCACCATGTCCAAACCATACATCATAGTACGTTTCACGACAATCTTCTCTCAAAAACTCTCTTCTTCACCTCTGTTGTGCACAGTGCCTTGCTGACCACAGGTATTTAAACTAATCAGCTTTCACTCTTTCTGCTCTTTAACTATTACACCAGCCTCTGTCTTCTTCGCATACATGTACATGCTTCTATTGACTCGTTCATCTTCTCTTAAGAACATGCCTCCACCTCTACAGATTCTCATCTGTCAACACCAAACACTCACTGCAGATCATAGTGTTGTCTGTCTGATCATCACCACTGCAACCAAGAAGGGGCTCAGAGCTGATTTCTCCCCCCAATCCACACCTGACCACACATGTACCACCCTCACATTTTTTTAAATCTTTATTGTTATATCCAATCACCCTTCTTTCCATCATTTTGCTTTGGCTTTTGGAAAGTAATGTGCTTGCACACATAAGTCTACTTGGCTTATCTTGAGTTCACTCCATCATTCCCAGGAAATGTTCCACAGGCTTCAAAAAGCAACCAGAGCACTGGGGACAGTTTGACTGGAGCCAAGAACTCTACAGCCATAAAGATTCTAAGATTTGTATACTGTACTAATTCCCACCCAGGCAGTTATCTGTAAGTATTCATTAGCTTGTCAAATGTATTGACTGCTGATAGTGTGGAGAGAGGTTGAACCTGTTTTTCTGGTGAACCTGGTTACGGATCAAGAAAAGTTGGGGTCTGAGGTGCCAAATTCTAATATTCCATTCTCGCTCCTTTGCGATGACCATCTCACACCAGCCCAGAGAGTGGATGTTGCTGCATTGCAACAGGATTTAGCCCTGCCAGTTACACTACTCTCATAGGGCACCATTCTGAAACCCACCCACGGGTGATGGTGCATTCACAGCCCTACAGATTAACTGAACATAAGTGGCAAATAGTTCAGAAAGAATTGGTTGCTATGTTGGAGATGAGGGTGATAGAAGAGTGGCACAGTGCATGGTGTAGCCCATAGTTCTTGTGGTGAAGAAAGATGGGTCAGGACAGTTTTGTGTTGACTACCGCGAGGTGAATGAGGTGTCACATTTTGACGCTTACCACATGCCCTGGGTCGATGAGCTCTGCTCTGCACTGGTTAGACACGACTCACTTTTTCACAGTGCTGGTTTTGGCCAAGGGCTACTGGCAGATTCCCTTGCCCCAGAGTCCAAGGAAAAAAATACCAATTACCAATTCATCACACTTCTGTTCAGCTTGTCCAGAGCCCCAGTCACCTTTCAAGGCCGGGCTCAAGGTAGAGGTAGAGCTCACAGCAAACCCAAAGAAGTGTGCTAATGGACAGAGAAGGGCTTGGAAAGAAAAGCATCTTAACTTCTTGAAGAAGTCCGACTACGATGGCCTGGATGACTGAGAACCTTCACAGACTTATGGATGGAGAGAGGTACAGTATCTGGGGTACCGCTTTGAGGTGAGGAAGTGCCCCCACAGACAGACAAAACAACAGCCACCACATCCAGCCCACATCACAAGACCAAAACAGAGGTAAGGCCATTTTTGAGACTGGCCAGCTGTTAGTGCCAGTTTATGCCGAACTACGTTGAGCTGACCTGCCCTTTAACTGACCGCACCCAAAAATGTGCCCCAAATCTGGTCCAGTGACCAGAGCAGTGCTACAGGTTCAGAAAGCCCTCTGTGGAGCACACCTGCTTCACACTCCTTCACACGTCAGTCTGCAGGATAAAAGGGAGGGAAAAGTCATTCCCTCCCTTCTATCCTGCAGACTGACGCCTCGAGCAGAGGGCTGTGGGCCTTTTGTTCCAGCAGATATGGAGTGGCCAACCGCCTGGTTGTGTTCATCAGCAGGAAACTGTCAGACCGGGAAGCCCAGTACAGCACTGTTAAAAGAGTGTTTGGTGGATGGTTGACTCTCTTTGCTATAACCCCCTGTGACTCCCATTCACCCTCTGTTCAGATCAAGTTCAAGGTGATGTTGCAGGTTTGTGGTCAGTGGCTCAGCTTGGGAGGGGTGGAGTGGTTGTTTTCAGGGAGCAGTGTCAGAGAGCCTGGCCAACACAGCAGATCATCATCATCTAATCATGCCTCCCCTATCTGACTAGGACACTGAGACCTGGCAAGGGGTGAAGTATGAGCAGAGCTGGACAAGCTAGGCAAAGCTGAAATAACAGCAGCTCAGACTCTGTAATAAAAACTCTATAATAAAATAATAAAATAAATATAATAAAATTCTATAATAAACCACGTATCCAATAACCATAATAAGTAATAATGTGTGTTGTACTGGGTTCACCTGCAGCAGGATTCATGCTACAGGTGAACCCAAGCTCCATGTAATTATTCCTTTATTTTATTTTATTTTGTGTGCACACTCCTGTGAGTCTGTTTGAACAGCTGTTGTAATAGCTGTAACTAAGGACAATAAGGTGAATCACACATTTTGAGGTGAAGACTTGCTTTGAAGTTGAGCATGAAGGAAATTAATACAATAAAAATTCAGCAATGTGTGTTAGGATTTGCATTTCTTGTATGATACCTATCAACTAAATCTACTTTAGCTTTCAAGTGTCTACTGTTTGTTTCTGTCCAACAGGTTTGTATGTGTGTGTTTGTGTGTGTTTAGCCATTTGCTGTAGTGGTTGGGAGCATTCTGTCTTTGTTCCCAGCAGATCAAAGCAGATGCAAAAAAAAAACAAACCCTCTTTTGCTTTAAAAGGTCAGTGAAGGTTCAGACAGGAAATGGAACCAGCAACCACCTCTTTCAATTTAGCTCCTTTTTGGGGGGAGAGAACACAGCTTTAGTTCAGCTAGAATAAAGCATCTGGTCTTTTTGAAACATCCTTTGTAGGAAGATATATCATTTCAGATACTAAACAGATTTTTCTGCTGTTTGACATTTCCTGATGTTTCTCTTTAGTATGAATTCATTCATTGAATTCATGGTATCGATGTATTTTTATACCTTCCATACATGACAAATTCACATACCAACATAACATACAGGACATGTCTTTAGACTAGAAGCCGGGGTACCCTGAGGAATATTGACTTATAAACTCCACATGAACCTTCTTGCTACGAGGTGATAGTGCTAACCACCGCACCACCATGGAGCCAAAATAATAATTATACTTAAAAAAAAATTGTATTTAAGCTCTTAAGCTTGTTTTTAAACAAGGTTCATATTGAGTAAATACCATAAAACATTTTATTTAATTATTAAAGCAGTAACACTTGCCAGAACAGAGTCTTTATTCGATATCAAAATGCAAACTTTACTGGCATATGCATGTATGACAGGGATCAAAAGGCAAAAAAGAATATACAATCATATGCTGCTAATCATATGTACTTGATTAACTGATTAACAGCAAATGTGACTAAAAAGCAAAACTGGAAGTTTGCTGGTCTGATGCACTCATTTGGAAACCATGGCAAATTTGCCCCAAGGTTAGAAAGTGCAATATTTAGAGAAGTTAACAAAACCAGCTCTGAATCTACATGTGTCTGTTGGACACTGTTTTTTGGGGGTTAGCGTAGTCGCAGTGTGAAGGCCTTACTGTAATCGTATGGCAAAACTTTCTGTATTTTAATCGATTCATACATGAGTGTTTCAAAATGGCTCTAGAGCACCACCTGTGCAGGATATTATGCAGTACTAGGGGCATATAGTTTGAGCTACATCTATGAAATTTTGTACCCGTGCAACTTAACTAGAGTGCAAAAAGGGTCAGGGACCCATTGACACTAACCCAACAAGACGTCTGCCATTTCCAGGTGTTGTAATTTTGCAAATTGTGTTGCTTTTGAGTTTTCGTCAAAGGGTGCATCCACGGTGCCACTGCAAATTTCAATCATTCTCCATGAAATTTTAATTTGCTCTCATTAACACATACACATACAAGCAAAATATTTTTGTTTGTGCTGCCATCATTTTAAAGATATTAATAAAATAAGGTCTTGATGCGTGCTCAATCATCCAGGTAAATAAATCTCAAAAGGTTGATTCTGTTCATCTGTTCGTAGCGTTTTCAGTGGGAGAAACATTTCGTCACTCATCCAAGTGACTTCTTCAGTCTCAGCTGACTGCAGGTTTCCCCAAATCTTATAAACAGTAAATTTGTGGAGTGACTGAAACTAGCACCACTGAAGGAACAATGGGCTGGGAGGTCAGTTCCATGATTGTTAATATGCAAATTCGTATGACCATTGATCAACGACTACTAATCATAGCCTACTGATCAATGGCCATGAGTACCATTCACAGAGAGTTGGGGAATGGATGCAATCACAGCATTGTAAGATGGCGAAAGATGGGCCTCCCTTCTCAATTCAAAGATGGTCAGCTTCCTGACAGCCTGATGGACAAAGCTGTCTCTCAGTCTGCTGGTTCTGGCCCGGAGGCTCTTCAGTATCCTTCCTGATGGCAGTAAACTGAAGAAGCTGTTGAAGGGATGAGGAGAGTCACCTGTAAGGCAGAGGACCTTCCGGATTAGGCAAACGATCTCCTGGGGAGGGAGGGAAGAGAGGTCGACACAATCCTCTCCGCTGCTCTCCCTACCAGTTGTAATTTTTTTCCTGCAGGACCCAGCGCAGGAGTCATACCATACAGTGATGCAGCTGGTGAGGATACTCTCAATGGTGCTTCTGTAGAAGGTGCTCATAATGGGGGCTGAATCTCTTGCGCTTCTCAGTTTGCGGAGGGAGTCGCTGTTGGTCTTCTCCACATTCATGGACAGGTTGTTGTTGCTGCACCACTCTGCCAGATGGTTAACTTCACCCCTGTAGTAGATCTCATCATTATTGCTGATGTGACCTACCCAGATGTTTCGTCTGCAAACTTGATGAAAAAGTTGGAGCTGTGTGATAGTGTGCAGTCGTGGGTCAGCAGAGTGAAGAGAAGGGGGCTCAACACACATCTTTGGAGAGCCTCCGTATTCAGTGTTATTGGGCTGGAGGTGTTGCTGCTGACCCGTACTGTCTGCTGTCTTCCTGTCAGGAAATCCAGCAGCCAGTTACACAGCGAGGTGCTGATCCCCAGCAGATCCAGTTTGTGAATGAGTTACTAGGTAATGATGGTGTTGAATGCTGAACTGAAGTCTAAGAACAGCTTTCTAACGTATGAGTCTCTAGTGTCCAGATGTGTGAGGGCTGAGTGAAGGTCATCATCATCATCATCATCATCAACTTTATTTATAAAGCACTTTAAAACAACCACAGCTGACACAAAGTGCTGTACATTGGAACTGTAAAATAAAATTACATGAGATATAAATAAAAAACAAATAAAAGAAGAGTGAAATCATTAATTAAATAACTACTGCATTAAAAAAAGAAACTAAGTCTCACTGAGGTTAAAAGCCAAGGAATAAAAGTGGGTTTTAAGACGTGATTTAAAAGTGGACAGTGAAGGGGCCTCTCTAACATGCATGGGCAAATTATTCCATAATTTTGGAGCCACAATAGAGAAGGCCCTGTCCCCTCTGAGCTTCCTCCTGGATCTCGGTACCTCCAGGAGCAGCTGGTCAGCTGACCTGAGAGACCGACAGGGTATGTGGGGATGAAGAAGCTCAGAGAGGTAAGGCGGGGCAAGACTGTGTAGGCATTTAAAAACAAACATAAGAATTTTAAAATTAACTCTAAAAGACACAGGCAGCCAGTGCAGAGAGGCCAGCACGGGGGTTATAGGCTCTCTTTTTCGAGTTCCTGTTAGGAGTCGTGCAGCCGCATTTTGAACCAGCTGCAGACGTGAGAGCAATGACTGACTGACCCCCACATAAAGTGAGTTACAGTAGTCCAGGCGGGAAGAAATAAAAGCATGGATCACTGTTTCAAGGTGCTGCCTCGAAAGAAAAGATTTTAGTCTTGCCAGTCGCCTTAAATGATAAAAACTGGACTTCACCACTGCTCTGATTTGGTTGTCCAATTTAAAATCACTGTCCAACTTAAAACCAAGGTCAGTAACAACAGATTTAAAATAGACTTCCAGGAATCCTAAAACAACAGAGGAGGACTCACAGGGACCACTGGGTCCAAACACCAACACTTCTGTTTTCTTTTTATTAAAATTTAAAAAGTTTCGAGCCAACCAAGCTTTAATGTCATCTAGACATGTCAAGAGAGGTTTTATGGAGATGGCATCCTTGCGTTTTAGTGTCAAATAAATTTGGCATAACAGTGAAATGAGATCCCATGCCTTCTAAGGATAGAACCCAGAGGCAGTAGATACAGAGAAAAGAGCAGTGGCCCTAAAATTGAGCCCTGTGGGACACCACATGACAGAGGAGCAGAAGACGATTCGTAACCGAGAAGGCTGACAGAGAAAGTTCTATCTGACAAATAAGACCTAAACCAATTGAGTGCAGTGCCACCAATACCCACTACATCATGTAATCGAGAAATTAAAATATTGTGGTCTACTGTGTCAAAGGCAGCAGTTAGGTCAAGCAAGACAAGAACAACATGGTTACCAGAATCACATGCCAGAAGGATGTCATTAAAAACCCTTAGTAATGCAGATTCTGTGCTGTGAAGGGTTTTAAAACCTGACTGAAAAACCTCAAAGATTCCATTTTCATCTAGAAAATCTTTCAGTTGACTAAAAACAATTTTCTCTAAAACCTTGGAGACTAAAGGCAGCTTGGAAATAGGCCTATAGTTCGCTAAAACTGTGTGATCAAGGCCAGGTTTCTTAAGCAGTGGCTGTACTACTGCATGTTTGAAATTTGCAGGAACCACACCAGAAGACAGACTGCTGTTAATAATGTCAAGGACATACTGTTGTATACTAGGAAAAATTTCTTTAAAGAATTGTGGAGGGACAGGATCCCGTGGGGAACCTGGGGGCTTAATATGGCGAACCACATCCTCTAAAGAGGAGAGCGTCACAAGCTCAAACTGAGTGAAAACAGCAGCGCAAGGGACAGAGACAGAGGGGTCAGAGTCAGGAGCTGTGATAAGAGCCCTGATGGTGACAACCTTTTCAATAAAAAAGTTCAGAAAATCATTGCAAATCTCAGGAGAAACTTCCAAACAGACATTCAAAGGAGTATTAAGAACAGTGTCAATGGTCCTAAATAACACACGTGGGTTATGACAGTTGGAAGAAATAATATTTGCAAAATATTCCCTTTTTGCCTCTTTAACAGTGTTCTGGTAGCGATGCCAGCAGTCTTTGAGAATTTGAAATGATACATGCAGTTTATCCTTTTTCCACCTCCGTTCTGCTCGACGACATTCCCTCTTAACAGCACGACTGCTCTCATTAAACCAAGGCTCAGGTTTAGCCTTAAGCTGCCTGGTTTTTAAAGGAGCCACAGAGTCCATGATTTTTTGACAGCAAGAATTAAACCAGGAATGTAGGTCTTCTGTGTCAGAGGAAACAAAGTCAGAAGGCCCGCCGAGCTGATTAAAAGCAGCAGAAAACTGCGCAGCAGTGGCGGGGTTAATAACCCGACAGCACCGAGTAGCAGCGCCAGGTTTAACTGCGGTATATGTCAAACCAACGTTGAATAACACAGGCATATGATCTGAGAGTGCACAGTCACAAATCTCCAAGTCAGTGACAGGCAGACCATATGACAGAACAAGGTCCAGTGTGTGTCCGTGCTCATGTGTAGGGCCACGTACGGACTGTACCAGGCTAAAAGAGTCAATAAGGCTTAAAAAGTCCTTTACCAGTGGCTTATCAGGACAGCATACATGTATATTAAAATCTCCAACAATAAGAACACTATCATAGTTGGGCATAATCCCAGCTAAAAAATCAGAAAAGTCGTTTATGAAGTTCTTATTGTATTTCGGGGGGCGATAGATGACAGTGCAGAAAATCGGGTTTGTACGACTCACCTCAAATGAGGTAAGTTCAAAGCTGGAGAACGAAGGCTGTAGAAAACACTGCTTACATTTAAAATCCTTTTTGTAAACAGTCACTGTGCCTCCACCTCTGCCTGACATCCGTGGCGAGTTAAAATAGCAACAATCCACAGGTAAAAGTTCAGATAGAACACTGGACTCACCAACACTCAGCCACGTCTCAGTCACACACAGAAAATCCAGATCACGGGAACTGAAGAAGTCCCGAAGAATAAAAGTTTTGTTTAAAAGTGATCTGGCGTTCACCAGGCCAATCCTAGCGGGAGCTGGAGTTGGCGCTCGGGGTTCAGGAGGTCCAGAAACCCGCCGCAGCGATCTCAGATTCCGATAATGTTGACAGCGGAGGTTTAGCCTGGGAGGGCATGGGCAGCGAGGCCGAGGAGCATCATCATCAAAGCCGACCACAGGCACCAAACAGGCATCAACAGGATCCAGAAAACGCAGAGACGCAAACAACCTTGGCAAGAATCCATGCACTGGTCGGAAAACAGCAGAATAATTCTTTAGGTAAACCTTTAGCTTCACCAGGCGACCGCTTCGTTTACCCCAGCGACGAGGACGCTTTCGCCGGGAAGGTAGCGTGGGAACCCGGTACAGGTAACCCGGGGTTTCCGATGCAAATGGGGGCAGGGGTTGCTGCCCACCAGCTCCAAAGGACACAATATTTTGGACCACAGGTTTGAGGTCCAATAGTGTCTGGCGATCATACCTCAGCAGAGACTTTGTTTCATGGATGACACAAATTAAAAATAACATAAACAGGAACAAACTTGGCAGTGACAGACGAGCAGCCATCTTGCCAGGTGAAATTGCCTCATTGGTCGAGCGGTTTGACTTGTATGTGAACTCAAATGGATCCAGGTTGAGGGAAAGAGATAATTTGATTTGATACATGACTAATCGTTCAAAGCACTTCATAATGATGGAGGTGAGTGCAACCAGACAGTAGTCGTTAAAGCAGGAGGTAGATGACTTCTTCGGTACAGTAATGATGGTGGAGGCTTCAACGCATGTGGGAACGACAGCCTGACCCTAATGATGTGTTAAAGATGTCTGTGAAGACATTTGTGAGTTCCACAGCATAGTCCGTCAGTGCTCGTCCAAGGATGTTATCAGCACCTGGAACTTTGCGTGTATTGATTTTGGCAAGGGATCTCCACACACTGTCTGGGGATTGTGTCACCACGGTCTGCAGAGTGGGCTTGTAGTCTGTGGTGGATTATATTCCTTGCCACTGCCTCTGAGTATCTCTCCTGTCGCTACTCCCTCCTGGAGTACTGCCTTTTCGTCTCTGATTCCAGGTGACAGGTTTGCCCTTGCTGTCATTAGGCTCACCTCATCCCCGACTCTGAAGGCTGCATTTCTCAACCTTAGGAGCCTTTAGACCTCACCTGTGAGCCATGGTTTCTGATTGGCCGGGGCAGTGATAGTCCTGGTCTCTGTGACATCATCGATGCATTTTGGGATGTAGGCAATGACAGTTTCTGTATATTCCTGAAAGTCTGTGGTGTTGTCATGTATGATGGTCTGTTTAAAGATCTCCCAGTCTGGTGGAAAAGCAGTCTTGCAGTGCCTCTGAGGACCCTTCTGACCACACACGTACCTGCTTACAAACAGGTTTGGTGACTTTGACCAGGGGCCTGTATGCTGGCATTAGCATAACAGTGATGTGATCAGAGGCACCAAGGTGGGGGAGGGAGAGGCCTTTGTAATCTCCTCTCTGGGTGGTGAAAACATTATCCAAAAAACAATGACACAAATTAACATAATGACACCACAGGGAAAGAGAAACTAAACACATCGAAAAACACACTCAAGACTCTTTCAAAATAAACCAAGAAACACTGAGAAAATAACAGTAATCAAAGAATAAAACTAGAACACACAAAACACTGGGTCATAGACCCAGTACCATGACAACGGGATCACTACGGTTTTTCGCTTAGGCAGCGGTTGTCCTTCTCTCCTGGATCAGCTGGAGCTTTCTTTAGGAGCCTTCCCAGCTTTGAAAAAAGACCAGCTGGGATAACCACATTTACTCAGGGCCTTCTTGATGTGATGTTCTTCTGCTTCCTTGGCCGCTGTGTCTGTGGAGATGGTGCTTGCTCTGTGTGTAGCGTCCTGATGACACCCAGTTGATGATGAGATACTGATCTGTATGCGTAGGTTTATGGTACACATCAGCTTTTAGATGTCCCCTATTAATGATGGAAATCTCACAGTCTAAGAAGGCTAACCTGCTGCTTTTCATATCCTCCCTGGTGAATTTGATGTGTTGGTCCACCGATTTAATGTGATCCATAAATTTTCGTATGTCCTGAGATTTGATTTTCACCCAGGTGTCATCCACATACCTGAACCAATGACTTGGTGGTGTTCCAGGGTAGGATAACTGTCACGGTACTGGGTCTAAGACTCAGTGTTTTGTGTATTTTTGTTTTATTTCACTGATTATTGTATTTTTCTTTGTTTCCTGTTTTATTCTGAAAGAGTCTGGTGTGTTTTTGTCAGTGTTTAGTTCACTTCCCTGTTACATCATTATTTTAAATTTCAGTCACCTGTTTCCCCATGTGTTCTCACTTCCCCTGATTACCTCTTGTGTATTTAAGTCCTCTGTTTTCTGTGTTTTATTGTCAGGTGGTCTGTTTTGCTACACCATAGTCTCATAGTTTTTATAGTTTGGTCACAGTTTCATAGTTGTCATAGCCTGTTCTCAGTTTAGTAGTTAGTTTCTGTTTTTACCTCAGCGTTCATGGTATGTGTTTTTTTTTTTCTTTCATCAGCCTAATAAAGGCTCTCTTTTGGTTTAAGTTGAGCATCTGCTTTTGTGTCCTGTTTCCAAACACATTCGCGTAACCTGCCGTGACAGACAACAAAGCCCAGTTTTCCATTTCTTCCATGTACAAATTGGCCACAATGGGTGAAACTGGGGAACCCATGGCACACCCACGTTTCTGCCTGTACTACTGAGCCTTATGCAAAATAAGTGGAATTAAGACACAGTTCCAAAAGCAAACACAATTGATTAGTGCTGAGAGTGGTCCTGTTGCTGAGGTTGGGGTGATCCTGAAATCTCTTACGGACTACCTCCAATGTTTCCGTGACTGGGATGCAAGTGAGGACAGATGTATCATCTCTCTTCACTGTACATGTACTGTTTATAAGATTGGGGAAACCTGCAGTCAGCTGAGACTGAAGAAGTTTCTCCCACTGAAAACGCTACATCCAGATGAACAGAATCAACCTTTTAGGATTTATTTACCTGGATGATTAAGCACACATCAAGACCTTATTTTATTAATATTTTTAAAATGATAGCAGCACAAACAAAATATTTTGCAGCACAAACGTAGCACAAACATTTGACATCAATTTTGTTTGATTTGGGTAATGTGGGAGGCTGGTTGACCTTTTGACCTTTAAATTTTCATTAATATCTTTAAAACAGAAGCAGCAGAAATGACAATTTTAGCAGCTCTAAGGTCACTTTTGTAGCGTTCTGTCCCAAACAGCCAAAAGGCTCCGCCTGCCAGTAAGCTCAGGGGTATGGGTGGGTGCTAAGCCCCATTTTGCTACCTGTGTCATAGTATGCCAGCCAGATCACTCACCCACTTCAGGTTGTCGTAGATTCCGGTGCCGAGCACAACCTCATTGATATAGGATTAGCTAAACAGCTACACATTCCGCTCCTTGTGCTCAAACTTTCCATCCAAGCTAAGGCCCTAAACAAACAAGCGTTTTCCCACATCAAACTGAACCCGTCTCACTAATTACCTCTGGTAATCTCACCATGTTGCTCCAGCTCAAGAACCCGAAGAAAGGTATAGAACTCTTCTGCCGCCCACGTCTGTTGTGGGGGCACTCAAGTTTAGAGGTTAATCCGGGAAGCTTATCAACAGGAACCTCACCCAGGGACAGGGCCCACTGGTCGATTATATGTTCCCACAACGGTCCACGGGAAGATCCTCCACTGGGCCCACACGGCCAGGTTCTCGTGCCATCTGGGTAAGAATCGAACAGTTCAATTCTTACAACATCTGTTCTGGTGGCCTTCTCTCAGCAAAGACACCCAGGAGTATGTGGCGGTCTGTCCAGTGTGTGCCCCGAAGAAGGTCGTGAACACCTCTGCTGTGGGCCTGCCCCGACTGCTACCAGTCCCTAGGTGGCCATGGTCACACATAGCCTTGGACTTTGTGACAGGCTTTCCTGCCGTCGTCAGGTAACACCACAATTCTACACATTTCTCAACATAATAGACAGGTTTTCCAAGGCAACCCACTTTGTGGAATTACCCAAGCTGCCCACTGCCTCGGAGACTAATACTACTACTAACTCAACATGTTTCAGGACATCGTCTCCGATCACGGGCCCCAGTTCACGTCTCAGGTTTAGAAGGCGTCTGCTCCAGCTGGGAGGGTAAGTGAGTCTGTCTTCGGGGTTTCACCCTCAAACGAATGGCCAAGCTGAGAGAGCCAACCAAGAACTGGAAGCCGTTCTTCACCGTATCGCCTCCTCCAACCAAACCACATGGAGTGACCAGGTGGCATGTGTGGACTACACACATAACCCCAGTATGTCGACGCCCACCGCAGTCTCACCATTCGAGGCATCCCTGGGGTATCAACCTCCTCTTCTCTTCATCAGTGAAGGTGAGCTAGAGGTCCCATGTGTTCAACATCAGTGAAGGATTTGGGTCCACTTTCTATCCACTGCCTCATATTTTGTGGTGAATGTGAATAATTTTATACATTGTTGCACTTGTTTACCATTTTGGCCAGGACATCCTTGTAAAAGAGATTTTCTAATCTTAATCATTTTTTTCCCTGGTTAAATAAAGATTCACCATACTCAACATTTGCAGTTTGCATTTCTACTCACCTGGATGCTGTCATTCCCTGGAAAAGCCTGTTTGCTAGTTGTAATCACGGGGTCATAACTCCTTATCTGCAGGCCTTCCTGCCACCGCTATCCCGGATCGCTGGATCATTTCAGGCTGGACTCACAGCTCACACTCTTTTATTCTGGATGCTCACCCAGCCAAATACAGCTACCTTCCTAGATGCTTTCCACCTGCCTGCAAAGTAAGGCATATAAGATCTGACTGCATTATTACCTCTTGTCCCCAGTTTCCATGGTCCCTTCTAATTCTTCTCGCCCTCTGTTTCAGAGACCCATGCTTGAGTTTCTGCGCACCACGCTCATTCCCTTTGTTACTAGTTTTGCGCTCGAGTATTCCACGCACATTTCCCCTCATGTACTGTTTCCACCTGTGTGTTTCGTAATAAAAACCTGTGTAACTTGAGTTTGTACTGGCCTCTGGGCCCACCTTTGACAGATTTCAGATCAGCGTAAACTCTTTCAGATGCTAAGCTAGACGCATATTCTGTATTATTGTAGGGTCTTTACCTTACAAAATAAAGCACCTGTTGTTGTGATTTCCTGCTATATAAATAAAAATAACCTTACACTCACCTGACCTTTCCTCTGTTACCACTGAGAATCATGACCTTCACCAAATATTCAATAAAGACAAAGCTCTCTCTCCCCCCCCAACACTGCCCCTATGTTGGGGGCCATAGATCTTCTCCCAGGAGCCACCAGCCAGCTGTACAACATCTCCCGTCTAGAATGAGAAATTATGGAGACATACATCTGGGAGTTCCTGGCAGCCTGAATCAGTCATCCCTTTTCTGCCCCAGTGGGTCCATATTTCCAGCAGTGTTTCCAGCCCTTGTGAATGATGTGCTCAGAGATTTCCCAAATTTGTTTGTTCATCTACCTTGATGCCATTTTGATTTTTTCTAAGAACCCAAAGGAGCATCGCTGTTGTGTCTGCTAGATCCGTCAAAGACTCCTTGAGAATGAGTTATATGTTGAAAGGTTGAAAAAAAATGTACATTTCATAGGCGTTTCATGCAGTCTGACCCCAAACTACAGTTCATTGATGTCCATACTTCAGACTCTGGTGCAGGTGCAGTCCTGTCTCATTACTCTCAGATTATTTCCATATTGCTCATTACTGTTCCCACTGTATTGTAACCTCTAACTCTTTGCCTCTAACACTTTGATAGTAGCTGTCTCCTCTTGATGTTATTGTATTGAGCTCCTAGCTGCTTCTTGGTCGGTATGTATGTCGGGTTTCTCCTCATCCATAGTTGCCATTTGCATTGCTTATGACCTCACTGGGTTGGCTTCTATTTTATTGTCCTTGAGATCAGCAACTCTGAGCTTTGTCTTCCAGAACAGCTTATTAAAGTAAGTTCAATCAACTATAAGTATGTTCACCCTCAGTTAAGTGTGCGATACTATGATTCACCATGGCTGTCTATTTTAATCCACTGGACAGATGAATATGAACAACACTGACTAGGATATTAAAACAGAAGTGACTAAAAGAGTGATGTCAATTGTGCCTCATGCCAGAGGATTATCACTGGCATTTCCCACAGTGATAGATGGGGCTGGAGAACCGGCCTTTCACCAGGTTGCTCTTTGATGCAGCCATGTGGACCCGAACCCATACAAGAGGGGAAGTTCACATCGTTGACATAGCTCCCTGCAGAAACCACAAAGTGAGTCCAAAGCCAGCAGCTCATCAGCTTGGCCATGACCTTGGCCAGGGGTACCTGTCAGAGCATCCAAAGGAGGTAGCAGGCAGCTGCCACCCCCAGCTGTGAGCCGGCCCATTCCAGCTTTGTGGAGGAGGCTCTGGGGTGCCATGGTGGTAAAGAGCCTCCTCTGGGGACAGATTGTGCGAGGTTTAATAACCTGTTGGGGCACTGTGTGCGGATGCGTTCACAACTGATAATGGCATGTAGTGTCTGTGCTGCACACAGTGGGGAGGCGAGGTCATCCGATGATGACTCTGAGGAGGAGGAGACTGCAGGACCTTCTTGTGAGGGTCAGCCACTAGAGCAGTTTTGGGATGGCACCCTATACTCAACCTTTGACCAAATGAAAAAAACTGATGGTCACATGATGTGCCCTGATACAACACTGACCTACCTATATTTTGTATTGATTAGCAATGGACAGTATCAGTTTGGAATAATAATAATAAATAATAAACTTTATTTATAAAGCACACTTAAAAACCAAGGGTATGCCAAGGTGCTTAACAAGTAAAATAGAGTATAGGAGGAGGATAATAGAAATAGGACCAAAGCAAGTACTAAATATGCAAGCAGATAACTGTCACTAATACATAGGAAAGCAACAGGTACAGAGCAAACAAGAATTTAAATGAGCATAAAAGTGCATGATATAAAATCATAAAAGAAATATTAACTAGAGGGAAAGGCAAGATTGAATAAGTGGGTTTTTAATCGTGATTTGAACAGTGCAATGGAATCAGATGCGCGGAGGTCGAGAGGAAGGGTGTTCCACAGTACCGGGGCAGCCAGAGCAAACGCACGGTCACCCCGAGACTTCAGTCGAGATCTGGGTTGGGTCAGAAGTAGTTGAATGGCAGATCTGAGTGTTCTAGCAGGAGTATGTGGTTTGAGAAGTTCACTAAGATAACTTGGCGCTAATTTATTAATAGTTTTGAAAGTAAGAAGTAATATTTTAAATTGAATACGGTACTTTATGGGCAGCCAATGCAGGCTAGCTAGGACAGGGGTAATATGGCAACATTTCCTGGTACCTGTTAAAAGGCGGGCTGCTGCATTTTGGACTGTTTGCAGTCTAAGAAGAAGAGAAGAAGGACGACCATAGTACAAGGAGTTACAATAATCCAACCTGGAGGTCACAAAAGCGTGAATAAGCTTCTCCAGGTCCTCATGCGGAATATAATGCCTAGCCTTAGAGATAAGGCGCAGTTGGTGGAAGCTAGATCTCACTACAGCAGACACTTGCTTATCAAGTTTGAGCGAGCTATCCAGCAGTACACCCAAGTTACTGACATAGTCACAAGAAAAACTAGCAAAGGAACCCAGGGCAGCACAGAGTTGGGCACGAGGGATTTTACTGTTGAACACCACAATCTCAGTCTTCTTATCATTTAAAACGAGGGAATTACTCAGGAACCATTCTTTGACCTCCCGCATGCATTCTTGAAAGTAGTGCAGGGACACAGCAAGGTCGTCAGTAAGTTCAAAATAGATCTGTATGTCATCGGCATAACAGTGGAAGGCGATATTGTATTTTTCAAAGATTGCACCTAGAGGGAGCAAATACAATGAGAAGAGAATAGGGCCTAAAACTGATCCTTGAGGCACACCACAACAGACCGGAGCGGAGGAAGAGGAGAAGGTGCCTAAGTGAACTGATAAGGATCTATCAGCGAAGTATGATTTAAACCAGTCGAGGGCAGTGCCTCTAATACCCACAGTGTGCTCAAGTCTTAGTAATAAAATGTTATGGTCTACCATATCAAAGGCCGAAGAGAGGTCCAGTAAAACTAGGACCATAGAGCGTCCAGTATCAGTGATTACATAATATCATTAAGAACTCTAACCAATGCTGTTTCAGTGCTATGCAATGGCTTAAAGGCAGATTGAAATTTCTCAGCAATATTGTTCGTGTCCAAGTACGCCTGGAGCTGGGAGAGAACTAGTCTCTCCAGGATCTTGGACAAGAACGAAAGCTTAGAGATCGGTCTATAGTTTGAAAGGTCATAACAGTCAGAATTTCTTTTTTTAAGAATCGGGTGGACTACAGCATGCTTAAAGGACAAAGGAACACAGCCTGAGAGCAAGGAAAAGTTCATAAGAAATAGGATACTAGGTCCGATTACATCAAAACAGTCCTTAGCTAAACAAGATGGAAGAATGTCAAGCACAGTATTGGTGTTATTCATTTGAGCAACTAGCCGCTTAAGAGTCAAAAGTGACATAGGCTCAAACTGGTGGAAAGTTGAAATGCACTCAGGAATGGGGAGAGGATATAAAGCAGGGGGAAGGGAGGACTTAAGAGATGAGACCTTTTTTAAAAAGTGAGTTTGAAATCGCTCACAAAGACCCTGAGAATGAATTAAAGGCATGTCCGGAGAAGGGTTAACCACAGAGTTAAAAATTTTAAATAAGGTACGGGGGTTATGGTCATTGTCCAGGATGATTTTGGACAAGAAGGACGCTTTGGCCGTTTTAGCAGCACTTTGGAATTTTAAGCGGCTAGTCCGTAGCATGTCATGGGAAACCTGAAGTTTATCTTTTTTCCACCTTCTCTCAGCGTGCCGACACACGCGACGTAAGGCGCGCGTAGTGTCATTAAGCCAACACTGAGAGTAGGTTCTAGGGTGCTTCATCTTAATGGGGGCAACAGTATCAAGGATTGAAGAAATCAGCGATAGGAAGGAATTAGCACAGTCATCAACCGAGTGAAAAGAACAACAGTCGAGAGTGACAGATGCAGAATCCAAGAAAGACATAGAGAAGTTTGACATCGCTTCAGCATTAATTACACGTAGCGGGCGAAGGGGAGCCGCAGGATGTAGTTCATTAGTGCATAAGCCAGTATCAAATATAACTGGGAAATGATCCGAGATCCCAGCGTCACTTATATCCTTGATACAAATGTCCAGACCATATGAGAAAACCAAGTCCAAAGTGTGTCCTTTAACATGCGTTGGGTCATTAACCCACTGAGCCAGGTTAAAAGAGTCCGTTAAGGCAAGGAAGTCTTTAGCAAATGAGTCATCCTTACAGCAAGTGTGTATGTTAAAATCACCGACAATGAGAACACAACCATACTTAAAAAGAACGGAGCCTAGGAGATCAGCAAAGTCCGTGATAAAATATTTGCTATATTTAGGCGGTCGATAAACCACCACGCAGAGTGTGGTCGTGGATGCAGTCATCTCCAATAATTGGACTTCAAAGCTAGAGTAGGTAGGTGAGGGTAGTTGGAAAACACCCAGTTGTTGGTGGCTCATTACCACCCGATGGCTGGCCATATGGGGTATAGTGAAACTGTGGAGTGAATAGTGGCCTAACTTTATTGGCTGGGCATCCATGTGGATGTGCAGCATTGATCCTGCCAGAGCTGTCAGCTGGTTAATCGGTGAGCCATTCCTAAAGCACCTTTGAGCTCACTAATGTAGGTTAATCTAAAAACAGAATGCTAATATGTACTAAATGCAATACTACAGATAGCTCAACTTCATTTACACCTGGTTAATAATAACATCTATGAGAGATTTTAATCTGGTTTTCGCTCATGTCACAGTACCGAAACTGCTCTACTTAAAGTCACTAACGATCTCTTAATCGGAGCTGACTCTGGTCTTCTCACCATTCTCGTCCTTTTAGATCTGAGCTCTGCCTTTGACACCATTTCTCACTCTGTCCTTCTAAGCAGACTTTCTTCTCTCGGCATCTCTGACACACCCCTCGCCTGGTTTCAATCATATCTCCTCGACCGTTCCCAGTTTATTCAACTAAGATCATTCCGCTCTCGCCTATTCCCCGTCACCTCTGGTGTACCCCAAGGCTCAGTTTTAGGCCCTCTTCTCTTTATAATATACATCCTCCCTCTAGGTACCATCTTCCGCAAATTTGATCTTCAGTTTCACTGTTTTGCTGATGACACCCAGTTATATCTCTCTTGCAAACCTGATTCCTCCCTCCCACCTTCTTCCCTTACAGAATGTCTATCCGAGTTAAAATCCTGGTTTACCTCTAATTTTCTAAAGCTCAATGAGGATAAAACTGAGATCCACCAAATCCAACCTTTTGAAGGCAAACCATTTCTCACTTACCATCGATAACTCCACAGTTTTCCCTTCTCCTCAGGTTAAGAGCCTTGGTGTCATCCTAGACAGTACACTTTCTTATAAATCACACATCAATAACCTCACCCGTTCTGCCTACTTCCATCTACGTAACATTAACAGATTGCTTCCTTCTCTTTCCACCCAGTCTACGTCCATTCTTGTACATAGTCTTGTTACCTCCCGTATTGACTACTGCAATTCTCTTCTGCATGGTCTCCCCCAAAAATCCCTCCATAAGCTTCAACTGGTTCAGAACTCTGCTGCTCGCATTATCACCAGAACCCCCTCCTACCAGCACATCACCCCTGTTCTTCAGGAACTTCACTGGCTCCCTGTGAAATTCCGGATAATTTTCAAACAACTTCTGCTCACCTTCAAGGCCATTCATAACCTCGCTCCTTCTTACCTTTCTGACCTGTTAACCACCACTTGTTCTGCCTGTTCACTTTGTTCTTCTTCTTCTGTCCAGCTTACTGTACCTTCCTTCCGCCTCACCACCATGAGAAGCAGAGCTTTCAGCTGCTCTGCTCCCAGGCTGTGGAACTCTCTGCCCCCTGAAATAAGAAATATTGGTTCTCTCCCCCAGTTTAAATCCCAACTCAAAACTCATCTGTTCAAATCTGCATATTCACTTTGAATCCACTGTTTGTTCATTTTATCTTGTGCTTTATTTTATTGTTCTTATTCTGCCATTGTTTTTACTAAGTGTTTTATCCTATTGTAAAGTGTCCTTGGGTGACTTGAAAGGCGCTCATAAATAAAATTTATTATTATTATTATTATTAGATACATAATTCCTTCTGAGGGGATACCCATAAGATTGGACACACTGTAACCCAATACATGTCAGAACAGTCCAGACAAAAGCAGGTAAATTAACCACAGCACTGTAATAGCCTACATCAGATGCCAACTGTTCCTTTAGAGGAGGTTGGCATTAAATATCAGATTTAGGCTTATTTTTAAGCGGGCCTTTTGTTCCCACCATTTTTATACAGTAATTCTTTCTTTTTTCTTTTTCTTTTTCTTCTTTTGCAATGCCTACACTTCCATACATTTAAAAAAAAATCTGTCAAGAAAAGAAGCAATGCAAACAGCATACCTGTTCCTGTAGGAAAAATTTGATCCTCGGAGCATGTGAAGTATCTCAGTATTTTTCAAGCACGCTGAATACCACACTGGAAAAACCCTGTCGAGGGATTTAGTGTAGTCAGGAAAGTTTGGCCACTCCGCAAACCAGTATATCAGTATACTGGGATGAAGGAGAGTAGTTCAAGAAGCTTTTGGCTCGTGTTTACCACCAGATATTAGTTTTGCCTGAATATACTGAATTTAATTGAGGCCATAAATAATCCCCTTCGGGTTGTGTCCTGAAGGAAATCCGGTAATTAAACTCTGCCAAATCAAACATGCAGCGCTTCATCCTGTGGTGATCACTTGTGATCTCTGTTTTCTACTGCTTAGCCAATTCAGGCTTTCCAGGTATCTGGTATCTGGGAGCCTATCCCAGATACCAAAGGGCAAGAGGTGGGGTACACACTGGACAGGTCACCAGTCTGTCACTGGGCTAACATAGAGACTGACAGTCATACACACCTACATCCAATTTAGCATAACCAGTAAATGCAGTTAGTGAGGTTAGGCTGGGTGATTCTAATTGGATGGGAGCATATGCTGTTCTAAAACCTGTATATACCTTTCAGCAGTGATAGCGCCTTTCCAGATGTGCAAGCTGCCAATTCCTGAGGCACTGATGAATATTTTTCCAGAGTCTCAGAATCTTTTGATAATATCATATAGATGATGACATATTCAGTCTTCAGATTGCTAATTTGCAGATTAGTGAACCTCTGCCAATTATTAATCAAAGCATTTAATATGTTTTATATGTGCTATTGTGAATAAAATATGGATTAATGTATTTACTATTTTTATTTGTATTTGAAATTAGGATTGTAGCTGTATGACTCAATAAACTCAATAAAACGTAATGCAATCAAAAAGCAGTATTAAAGTACTAAATAATGATAAATAGCCCACTACAGAATAGTGACGTGTGGTAAATCGAATAATAGTGCTGATAGACATATAGACATACATATTAAGTGAGCAATCCAGCTCAACTTTTGGGTATTACATCGCAGGCAAGTTTATGACACTTTTCCATTGGCTCCATTTTTCAGACCAGGAGGCTACATTCATTCTTTCATACAGTCTATGGTTCATCAACTAAAACACCCCCTTTAAATTAAGTTTACAATTTAAGCTAATCTGCTGAACACAAATGTTGGTATTATCACAGAATGCATCTCTCTGTAAGAAACAATGTGCAATGTTTATTCGCCTCTGACATGATACAAAATGTTTAATATCATTATATTATGAAGTTTAAATTGATTTGATCATTTAATAAAATAATATAAGAAGGAAATAAGTTTTAGTGCATATGTGAAGCTCATTTTTATGAACAACAGCCCTGCTCCTTTGCTTCATCATATACCTGCATCATTACCTTCCTGGTCTACTGTTTTGATGTGTGAATTTAAAATACATGGGAACAGATGAGGGAAGCTTCTATTTTTTTTAGATTCCCCCCCTTGTTTTCCATCTAATTTACATTTCATAGAGGAAGGCTATCAGAAAAAAGTCTTTCTCTGCCTGCTTAGCATTTGAATCACACAGCAGTGCTTAGCAGCTTTAAATCCTGCGCTGACCTTTGCCCCTTTCTGCTTTAACTTCCCACCTTTCTTCTCTAGTTGATGATTTCTTTCACTTTTTGAAAAAAACAAAACAGGGTCAGCAAAGAAAACTGAAAACTGGTAATTACAAGTATAAAGTTAATTTTGCGAATGTGATGGCATTTTACACAGAGAAGCCAAAAAAAGGTAAACAGTCATCCTGGCACATACCAGCTTTTCACTTTTGACACTCTTTCATTCGACACCAAATCTGACTCTCCTCACTTAGACAGCAACATAAGCCTGTTTTTATTTAATGTACCCGGTGTTATTTTTCTTTTCTGACCTGTCATCATCAGTATATCCTACAGTTTCTAACTAATATAATTGAGGACTCCCTCTACCTGGACTTCTGGTTTTATACAGAATAACAAAACTAGCCACTTGATTGCTGGGTGATTAGGAATTACATCGTATGAGCCCAACTATGTTCAGCAGTGAGTCTACAGTAAGATACATAAAGAATCACTTTGGCTTCACAGGATCATTCCATCAAAGGTGGCTGTCAGAATAAAAGCATAAAATCAGTCACTGTTTACATCCACCGTGAAGAGGGAAGTGCTCTTGGGTCTGGAAGCCTTCACTGCTTGAACCGGGTAAACATCACTGAGAGCAGCAGTGTCAGACTCCTGTCTTTTTTTCATCATCACCAGAACCATTACTGTCAGGTTCAGTGCATAATTTTGGCAGGATGTGCTGTATACCCTGTTCTATTAGAGCTTGCCCAAACAATGTCTATATCTGTACTCCGACTTGCAGTGTGGAGAAATCACACTTAAAGAAATGTAATGATTGGTGGGAAAGATTTTTAAGTAAACCTCAACAATGCTGCCATCAGCTGGCCAAACATGAACTCAAGATGTGGTGCAACAGTAGAACGCTATAAAATTAAACTACAGGAAAAATTAAACTATGCTAGTGATGATCTATTAAATGCATAAGATCCTGCTGTTCATTCTTAGAAAGTGGTTATAATGTGCAAAGACACCTGCCAAGGACTGTAAACCTATTATAAAGCCATTCTTAACTGCAATTACAAAATTGCTGAAATACTCAGAAGAGCACTGAAATTTTTTGAGCCATAAAATCTTTAATGTCAGAATACTCTCACAGGAAGAGCTTGTGAAAAGGGAATAACAGGGCAGAAACAAGCCTACAGGTTTAAGTCCAGAGCTCTGAAAAACTTGAGAAAAGCCATTTTTCCTATAGTGAACACAAGGACACGTATTTTAGTGAACTGCAGCATATTCTCTATCCATTTTGCTGCTGCTCTTGGGTTTTCACGTCTTTCAGGAGGTGTATTTGAGCCAATAGCTGCTCCTCTCTAAGCCTGGTGCTGGTCTCTTCCTGTTAAAAGGGAGTTTTTAAATCACCCAACATGCTAAATGCATCTTGTTGACTGTCTGATTGTTGGGGTCTTTCTTAATTTTGTAGGAAATTAAGTTGTAAATGAAATTGGTCTGAATTAGACTAAGTCAAAATGATAAACAGGTGCAATCTACATTATATGGGCAATTAATGCAAAAAGCTTTAGTTGCACCTATAGGTTGCACTGTACACTAGCTGGCCCTGGAAAAACCTGCAGCGTTACAGATCAAAAAGGACTGATTACTGCTCTTTGTTTCTGTACTGGCTGAAGGTGATAAGCTAGTATTTTGAGAACACTTGAATACAAAGCCATATTATGTGGATGTGAAATTTAGCTGTGGACCTGGAAACCTCCACAGAAAGCTTTACTTGTCAGTTCAGCATTTAAAGAAAAGTACAAACCAAACTCTCCCTTCAAGTTTTATTCTGTTACAACACTTTAAACCACTGCCAAAAAAAACCATGCTGAAAAGGAAAAAAATATTGCTTTGGATTGCACAGCTGAGAAGGTACTGCCTGACTACTGAAGTCACAGAGACTTTCCAGCCAACAACTTTGCTCTGCGAGCTGCACCAGACTTCCTCTTTGCTTTAAGTCTGAGGAGGGACTGGGGGGGATCCTTTTTTTCCTCCAACTTTGGCTTTGGTCCGATGTCTGGAGTAGTAAAACACAGACGAGCAAGTTAAGACGTGTAAATATTAAATCTTACGGGTAGAGTGGAGTGACAAGATTTATCCCTTAACAGGAACAGATCCCTGGCTCACCTGTTGAACCTGTGTGTGTGTTTGACAGAGCAGTCTTTACGTTTGTGCTCTGGGCTTCCGCAGTTAAAGCAGCCCTCCTTCCCTTCACGGGTGGTACATGGGTGGTCTGGCAGGGCACAACGGCCACAGGACTGGCAGTGCTCCCAGGCTTACAGGAAAGATATTTAAATAAATTCACAAGAAATATATGGGAAGTGTGACGTGAAATCAGTAACTGCACATCAGTTTGCATCTGTGATTAATCGACCTACACGGTTTCACACATTTCACACAGGTTGAGCAGTGCTTCCATTCTCGGCCGTCCTGCAAACACAGAAAATACAGGTTGTGACATGCAAAGATTCAACGGAAACTTGATGCAGTGCCTTTTCAGTTTAAAAATAAAATGCAGTCACACGAGTTTCGTACCTTGGATGGGCAGAGGTTGCATTTCGCACAGTGTTTGTTCAGGGATGAGACATATCTCTCACATAAAGGGCAAAATCTAAAAACGAGAGGGTCATTCACAAATTAAACACTTTAAATTCAAATGTGCAGAGTTGCTTAAATACACACAAAAGACAGACAGACGTCTGACAGTTTGTGTTTCACAAAACTCTCATGTGTTTATGCATTTTATTAACTGCACAAGGAAAACCTGGAGTTGGC
Source organism: Aulonocara sp. 'chitande type north' Nkhata Bay (assembly GCF_057382095.1). Classification (NCBI taxonomy): domain Eukaryota; kingdom Metazoa; phylum Chordata; class Actinopteri; order Cichliformes; family Cichlidae; genus Aulonocara; species Aulonocara sp. 'chitande type north' Nkhata Bay. The sequence continues at coordinate 56,450,611 of NC_141346.1, read as the reverse complement.
GGTATGAGCTGTTCATTTCTTCACATATGAAAGTCTTGAAAATACCAAAATAAAAACGCCAACCCCATTTTTAAAATGAAGCTGAGGGATTAATGACAAATAACACCAATGAATTCATGCATCCATTAGTTTCCCCATTAAACTGCCTTCTTAACTTTGTGCTAAATGTGATATCTTTAATTAAACACTTTTAAATGTAGCTCATAACTTTGCCCTTTTTATGGCGATGATTTTCTTACAGTTGAGAAAATTAACAGATGATTTTTATTCTCCACAGTTAACCAAAAACATGACTTTGGTCAGTCTATGCTCAAGCCCTTTTAGTTAACATCAAATCACAAACCGATAACAATCTATTCAAATGTTTTATCACATATACTTTAAGACATTCTCATCTCCAACATTATTTCTGAACACGTCTGAATTTAACTGAGTGAACATGTAGTAACCTGTAACCTTCCTCTTTGGGAAGGATGATGTCTCTGGGTGAAAGATTAGTGAAGAGTCTGACAGGAGACTGTTTTCTGCCCATCTTTCCATGTTTATACAGAGGATGGTTGTCATAGTCCACCTGGTTCAAAAGAAAAACTGAAAATTTTAAAACTGAAATTTCATTACTTCTAGTTCTAAATCTTTTATTTGTTTTTGTGACCATAATATTCCACTGTAAAGTGCACTGAAATATTTAATAAATAAAGTAAGCTCGAGGATCTAGGGAAAGTGGAGCATTGATAAAAAGCATAGCCTTGATTCGGTTTGTAGTCTAATAACAGTAACTATGTGTGAGTCAGCATGCTGCAGCTGAAGCAGGAGCCAAAAACACATTTTAAATAACTTCAATTTAAGAATGCGCATAAATTGTTGTCTCTATGTCACATTTGATTGATAAACATAAATAATAAGGGGTAGAGTACGAGTCAGTGGAACTTTTCATTCGACAAAATTATGAGTGTCTATGCAAGTAAATATTATAGCGCATCACTTAATGTTATTAGTTTAGAAAAACCTAAAGCTATACGTACGCAGAGAGTAATATTAGCTGATGACTCTAAACTGCTGCCTTGCTGTTACCTGGTAATCCAACATGCTGAATGATGGGAAACACTCCAGTATCCGAGGCTCAAAGAAATAAGGGAAGACCCAGATCATGGGCATGTTAGCATTACTGCTGTCTGCACACACAAACACAACATGCATGTTACAGTCAAACACTAGATTTCTTCATTTAAAGTAATAGTTCTAATAGTAAACAAAAAGTCTCTTTCCTTGAGCCATGCAATGACTTGCTGCTACTATAACTTTAGCTTAACCCTAACCTGCAGAGAAAAGGATTGTAAGCAAATCTACAGTCTTTGCTTCTTTTAGCTCGTTTTGCTGTTAGTCTGTATAATTTAAAGTCTTACACTTCTCAACCAACCTCCTTTCCAACACCCAATAGAGCTTCTAAATGTATCTTAATGCTGCTCCACTTTGTGTGTCTGCTAACATGTTAGCCATATCAACTTTAAATTATGATAACATTTTAGCATAAAGTTTTGTTTTTGCATCTTATACCTATTAAAAAAAAGACACAAGTCATAAATATAAAAAGAAACAATTAATTCTGAAAGTTCCACAGCGGTGCTGACCAGAGCTCTGCAACTTCTTCCATGTGTGAGATAGCAGAGAGAAACTGTTGGCCAGGGGCTTCACCAGACCACCAAACGGAGGGTCGGCTACCATTGCCACCTTCTCCCCGTCAGACTCTCTGAGGAAGTTCTTCAGGGTTGCACTGGATGACTGATAAGAGAGAAGGCTTTATCAAACTCGGCTGTTGATGGAAAGTTTGACTGAACTAGCAGGACATCAGCTCAACTCCTACCTCTCCACCAAAGAAGTGATGGTTAAACATGTTGTAATGACAGAACTCATCTTGACTGTAGAACTGAGCATACCTGAAACAGAAAGATTTTGTTTGGCTTTTTATTATGCAACAGACTGTTCAGTGCTTCCGGACGCTGGTTAAAAAAAAAAGAGAACAAGTTTGAGCCTATTGACGACTGGTATACAGCACATTAGGTAACAACACAGCAGGGAAGGATAAGGTGTCTGACTATGTGCTGCAAGCTGAAGCTTGTTACCCAGGAACATACCCATCCTGCACTTCTAGCACAACGTTACAGAAACAAACAGCAGCGAACTCAGGTAAGAAGTTCTTAAAACAACATTATTTGATAATGGTTAAAGAATATCCTTTAGTCCAGATATGCTGCCTTATTAAACAGTACACAACAGAACAGACTCGTCTCTTTGAAACTTGAATAAAAAAAACAAACATTGGATTTAATTATTATTATTTTATTTAAATTATTACAGTAGGTCAGACTTGGAACTCTGATCTGGAATAGATTTTTGGTAAAGGCTTGGCATGAAATGACAGGTTTTCTCAAACTTTTCATAGCCCTGACGAGTTAATTTAATCTATACACACACAAATACACAGCAGAAGCTAATTCCAAGAAAGTGCTTTTTTAAATAAAAGGTAAATGAGAGAATGACTTATGTAGAAATGTAATCTGTTTTTATTGTTTTGTTCAGTCCTCAGAAATGGCAGAAAGAGAGTCGTGCTCCCTCGGTAATGGAACGTCAACAGCCGTTTACACTAATCTTTTAGCGCCCTCTGAAGGCATCCACAGCCTACTGCAAGACGGGCTGAGCTTCACTCCACTGGACGCTAGCAGTGACGGCACTATTCAACCTTTTTCTCGTTCACCCAAACTACAGCGTAAGGCTGCCAAAACCGCACAACCCTCTCAGGTACAGATGTTTTGATTGGCTGGAACATACACCAATCGGCTATAGCATTAAAACTAGCTGCTAAATATTAATAAATCGCTCTAGTGCTGCCAATCTCCATAAACCCGGCTTGTGGATTAACATCTTGTAGGTCAGGGGTGGGGGAACTCCAGGGCGCGAATGCAATGCTGCATGAAGTATTTACTGTGTGATTCTTACACACAGACTTTAGAGATTTTACCACTATCTACTCATGGGTCATAGGCCATAATGACTGTGACCTAATCAAGGCAACACTGTGCATTTTCTCTCTATAAAACTTTTCTTTATTCGAGAGCTCAGCAACCAGCAGCCCCAAAAAAAGAAAAGGAATACTGTCATATAAATCTCAGTTTAGTGTCGAACTCTTTAAAGAACAGCAGGAACTGATTAACAAGTATGACGGGATAGATAGATCATAGAATCATCAGGTGCCAAAGACCGATCATTTAGATCATTTATGATACAAAAAGTGTCCTGTTGTCTGCAGGAGCAGTTAACCAGACGTATCCAGGAGCTGCAGGCTGAAACGTCCAAGACTAAGGCGCGCATCCAGTCTCTGAAGAAACGCAAGGCCGATCTCTCTGTAAGTAAAAACCTAAAACTACCAGCACTGAAAAATTACCTAATACATTTCTGACCACCAAGTCCAAGGACTGCAAACAGAGCAATGATATATAATAAATCCCTAATAACATGTCCTCTTAATCACGCTCCTTACTGAAGAGGACCACAGAGGTCATGAAGCAGCAGGTTCGAGAGCACTTTGAGAACATGCGGTGCATTTTGAAGCAGGATGAACAGGTGATCCTGGACTCCCTGGAGCTGGACCTGAGGCATACAAGGACCAAGCTGGACCAGGTTCTAAAGAAGTGGGATAACTACCACGACCAGGTCACCAAGAGCATGAGCAGCATACAGAGAACGTTGAGTAAAAGCACCACAGCGAAGGAAGGCGAGCAGGTCTGATTTACATACAGCTCAATAACAAAGCTATAAGTAGTGTTCTTTTATTTTAACCAGTATTTCTGCTTATGTCTCATCTCAAGGGTCACTCTGAGACTGCAAGGTAAATCGCTGCACCTTTTACCTTTGCTGCTTCATCCCCGTACAGGTCTAAATCACACCTCTGTGCCTCACTTTGATCTTTGTCACCACTCCTCCAGCCTTAAGAAGCCAGACACGTCTGAGAAGGAAATCAGGCTGAATGAAGAGAGATTCGAGAGGCTTCTAAAAACACTCTCCTCCATCTCCAAAAACCTCAAGGCCAGGCTGCAGAGGAAGACTCTACTCTTAGGTACTAAGATGCTTACATCTACATGCTATCAGGCTAACTCATTTACAGCAGCAGAGTGAGTGAAGTTAGGTGTACTTTGGGAGCATGACAGAACAAAGTAGGCCAACCAAGGGATGCTTTATCTGGTTAAAATAACACCAAAAAAAAAATAAACGTTTTTCTTCCCCCCCCCCTGCAATCTACAGTAAATGTCTGCTCCAGATTACTCATTTGCTGCATATACAAATAAATCAGTCATTGTGTGAAAAAATGGTTGGATGGTGTTTAGGTCAAACTATAGGTATTGATGATCATGGCATCAAATCCATCAACTCTCAACTTAGTAGATCCAAATAGCCAATATCAGCTGTTTGCTGAGCTGTTGATGCTAATGCACTGAGCCACCAGGTGCTTCTTAATAAGTGTGGATGTTGGCTTTCTACTTATCCATAGTTCCCACATGCATTGGTCTTCTCTCATTAGAAGCATTCCATCAATTCCATATTGTCAGTCCATTTCCATGTATGCTGTGCTCCAGTAGCCCACTTCCTAAGCAATTTGACCTCTCCCCCCATCCCCACCCTGTAACACTAATAACCTGTCAAATCAAATATGCGGCGCCATCTGCTACAATCACGAGTAATAATACATTTGTTTACAATTTGTTTACAGTAACTCTGATAATAACAAAAGATCAAAATCTCATTAACAAATTATTTCATTCTTTTCAGATTCTTTCCCCATAATGATCGACAGGCAGTCTTGCCATAATCTGATCAGAGTGACATCAGAGGGGCGGGGCATGTCCTTCTCTGGCTCTGCTTGCCCAGCTCCAGAACATCCCCTTCAGTTTGATATGGTATGCTGTGCTCTGGGGTCCTCTCCCATCACAGCAGGTCAGAGTTACTGGGAGGTAAATGTCCGCTGCTGCTCAGCCTGGGCTGTGGGTGTAGCCTATGACACCCTTGAGAGAAAGGGCAATGACAAGGGCGCCAAGCTGGGCCGAAACAGGAACTCATGGTGCGTAGAGTTTCAGAACCGCAATCTGACCGCGTGGCACAACAACCGGCACATATCATGTCAAGGAGTGGGGCAGACTCCAATTAGAAAAGTGGGAGTGTGGGTTAATTATGATAAAGGCCAGCTGATATTTTACGATGCAAAAAACATGGTTGTCCTGCAAAAGTTCTCAGCAGCCATGACACCGGTGTTCGACAGAGCTCATCACCAGTTCACTCAACCCCTGTACCCCGCCATACGCTTCCTGAGACCACCGGACAATCAGGTCTGGCCAAACCACTTGGAGTTTTGTTCCCAGAAGTTTCTGTGATACCATTATCATATTCTACATAAAGTTGTGCTTAGAAGTTTACATATGCTCATCATTGTGATGAATGCTATGAATGCTATATCTTTGAGCTACGTAGAACGATTGTACAGCATAAAAGCTTTAATGACTAAAGGCTCAAATATACACTTAAGTCTTTTAACAGATGGCACTGAAATTATTTTTACCTTGACAGGGCCTGTAAATAATTTGATCAATTGACTACAACTGGTAGTTTATCTTTGCCAGCATAAAAAAAGGATTCTCTTGACAGCACTCATGAGACCAAAACTTAGAACAATGGAAAACTCGGAACTGTAGGTTCTACAAAGGATTATAGATTTACACAAGTTCAGAAAGTCTGATGAAATCATCCCCAAATCTGATTCCAGGGTCATCAGCTCAAATATACACAAGTACATATTTGTGCCTGTATATATGCTTTTGACCTTTGAAGCCTGATCCATGAAATAACTGCTAATTTTTTTTAAAAGATTTATGGAGTGTTTATTTAATCTTTTGGCAATAAAAAAATGAAATATTTATTTGAACATATGAGTTTTAATTTGTATCACATATGATACACTAGGCATTAAGGGGTAAAAATGTATCTTCTACAATGGTTTCACACTGAGAAAAGATCGATAAAATCTTTTTTAAAAAGTACCCTGACATTCAATGCCCATGATAAGAACATGAAAAAGTCTGACCACACCACTATAACAATGTGGAACATCTAGCCCAGAGGTATTCAATTAAAATTTAAGGAGGTCCAATTAAACAAAACCAGTATTTCTCAAGTAGCCAAATAGTTGTAATGGTATCTGTATATAGTCAACAACTGGCTGTCATTCAACAGTATTTCAAGAATGGCTAAACTTCAGATTCCCACATCCTCCTCCACAGAAGCATAGTGGTAACTTCTCCATAAAGCAACACACAACCTTTCATACAAGTACCTTGAAAAGCTACATAGCAGAATTTAGACTGAGACATAGTAACTAAAGCTACACTACTCAACTGGCTGATGACAGCTGGAATTGGCCTTGATGATCAGGTTGTAATGTCATGAAACGTACTGCCAGTCCATATATATTCGTTCAGTCAGTCCTGAAATCTTCTCTCATTATGAAACATTAGCATCGGTTTCAAATGCCACCATGTTCTGCTCAGTTATCATTCTTTGAAATGCACAAAGAGGGTTTGCAGAATAAACATGTTAGACTCAGTGAAATGCAGTCTAATTCATTCTCACCTTGATTTTATATACACAAAATAGCCTATGTGCAAACACCTGGAACGCTTTATTATATACAGGAAAGCAGCAACTGATGCATAAATTAGCAAACTTACCTAAAGTCAATGTCCAGCAAGAGACTCTTTATTGGCTCAAGCTTTTGCTCCAGATTTTGCAGCTTGATCAGCTCCTGCAGTCTGACCCAAAAGGCAACAATCTCATTACTGATGAAAAACACATCTGTAAGCGTTAAACATTTAAAGCATTTAACTGAGATTTGACTAATCAAAATATTTAGCCTTCAGTATATGACAGTTACACATAATTGATGTATCACCTGTCAAATGCCATACCTACAGTGACCCACGGTGAAGGCAAAATCATGCTGCAGTGGGAATAGACAGAGAGACTTCTCCAAAATTAAGTAGATGCACCTATGGTATGAATTTCAAAATCCTACATTGCCACTTTCTTGAGAATGTGATGTAACAGAAGGTAGTGTTTTTCCAAGGGTGTAGAGATCACAAAGTGTAGTTGTACAGAAAGATGTACATTAGCAGAGAGGACTTGGTTAGTGTGTTTCCATCATCATAGTTGAGCTCGTCACAGTCAAATTAGAAACCTTAGGTTACATAATGGCTCCATTTCTGCTTTAAGTCACCAGATGAACTGATTCATCGAGGCAGTTCAGACAAGATGCTTCACTATAACCGAGACAAATTTTCTGATACATTCAAAGGTCACACTTGTGTCTGTCTCACCTGGGTGTGCCCACACACAGTATTTTCCTGTATCCCAGACCTGCTAAAGTATCCAAGAGAAAGTTTGCACTGCGGTCCGTGAAAAGGTACTGTGCGTTGCTCTTCTTGTTGTTCAGGGGACACAACAGTGCACTGGGCCTCCTCAGCTGTGCTGCAGTAATGGGAGTGGATATGTGAGCAGAGTGAAGGCTGTGCTCGTCTGGCAGGAGCAGAATCTGACAGTCCTGACAGAACTTCTTCTCGTCCAGAGGGAGCGAGACAAACTTTTGAAATCTGAAGGACAAGATACAAAATCAGCATTAAATAAATAAAATGAAGCTTTATAAACAGCCTAAGATAAGCAAAATGAGTATAAAATCTCACCTGCTGCAGTACTCCTTATGGGGGAAAGGGGGCCTCGTTGACTGGCTCTCTGCTTCTCTGGCCAGCAGCCTGGCTTCTGAAACCTTTGACGCAAGTGAATTGAAACAAACTGATCGATGTCTTACATCGTTTTATCATGAGCTCTGGAATTTTCCAGTAAGCCTACCTTTTCATCTTCCCACTGAAAGAAGTTGCAGTCTTTTCTATCTCGACAGGCCGAACATGCATAAAACCTCCGACTTTTTTCTCCTCCTTTACAAACCTTCTCAAACAGCAAGGTAGGACCTGACAAAATATACAAAGTTGTTAAAAGTTTGTTATATTCCACAGAGAAGAATAATATGGGTCATTTCTAACCCCGGAAGGTCACACAAACATGGGCTAAAGTCTTCAGCTCACCTGTTCATTAAACAGAAATATTTAATCGCCCAATAGCATGGCAGTAACTAAATGTATTTAAAGTTTTGAAATTCAAACTGAGCATAAAAATCGTAAAGAAAAGTAATTTAAGTCACTTTGAATGTAGCATAGTTGGTGTTCCCACTGAGACAACCATCTCTAGGGTTTACAGAAAACGGTCAGTGCTTTGTGCCAAACTGCTTCCCTGATGGCGTTGAAGCCAGAGAAGAATAGTTAATCTGCTTTTAGCTGACCGTGGCATGCAAAAGAGCATGTCTGAATGCACAACATAATACCTCAGCAGGTGCCTCTCCTTTCAGCTAAGAACAGGTAAGTGAGTCTACAAAACTTTGAGCATGGTCTCACAAATTTGGAAAAACATTGGCTGGTCTGATGACTTAAGAATTCTACAGCGATGTTTGGACAGCAAAATTTGGTGTAAGTAACATGAAGTGATGGGTGCATGTGCTTTGTATCAACAGTTCAGGGAGCTGCTGCTGTTATGATGTGGGAGCTTATTTTCTTGGCACACTTGGGCTCCCTAGTACCAGCTGATAATTTAAACACCACAGCCTACTCCAGTTCTGCCACCTTGTCCATTCTCTTATGGCTGCTCCCAGCAGGATAGCGAGCCGTGTCACAAAGTTTGGATAATCTCAAACTGGTTTCTTGAACCTCACAATGAGTTCAGTCTACTCAAATGGCCCGAGAGCACCATAGAGATGTGGTCAAACGATGTATAGCAGACAACTGCGACTGCAACCAAAATATGTGAGAAATGTTTTCTGCACCAGGCACGTGCGGGGGGGGCGCTAGAGGGGCTTGAGCACCCGCCCCTTTCCTGATGGGTGCCCAAAGTGCCCTTTTGTTGAGGCAACTTTTTAAAAAAAAAATTATTATTATTTTTTTTTTTTTATGTGTGTGTGCGTGCGTGCGGAGTCCTGTCTGTGCCCCTCAACAATAATATTTAACTATTAATCACAGTTTTGCTAAATAAAAGGATCTGGCTTGCATCAGTCACATGATCACATTTAACCAATGATCGCCCTTGACGGCAGAACGCGCTGGTTACGAGCCGGGAACGAGCTCACAAAGAGCACGCGCATTTTTAGCGGTCCGGAGAAGCAGAGTGAAGCTGACCCCCCACCCACTTGAAACGTAAAGGCAAATAGGCGGAGCGGTTAGTGCTACGTTTGTGCAGATTTGTGCAGGTAAAATTAGCGTTTGTGCTGCTACCGTTTCCGAGATATTAAACTTTATTTTATAGGTCATTCAAAGGTCACCATCCCCCCAGACTGCTCCAAAACGGGCCAAAATGGTCTACTTTTTTAGTGCTACGTTTGTGCTGATTTGTGCAGGTAAAATTAGCGTTTGTGCTGCTTCTGTTTTAAAGATATTAATGAAAATGAAAAGGTCAACCAGCCCCCCCACATTACCCAAATCCAACAAAAGTGGTATCAAACGTTTGTGCTACGTTTGTGCTGGTTTGTGCTGCAAAGATTTTCGTTTGTGCTGCTATCATTTTAAAGATATTAATAACAATTTCTAGAGGTCATCAGAGGTCAACCAGCCCCCCCACATTAATTAAATCAAACAAAATGGCTGTCAATCAACTGTGCTACGTTTGTGCTGGTTTGTGCTGCAGAAATTTTTGTTTGTGCCGTTATTATTTTAAAGATATTAACAAAAATTTCTAGAGGTCAACCAGCCCCCCCATATTAATGGAATCAAACAAAATTGATGTCAAACGTTTGTGCTGGTTTGTGCTGCAAAAATGCTTGTTTGTGCTGCTAACATTTTAAAATGTTTAATAAAATAAAGTCTTGATGCGTGCTTAATCATCCAGGTAAGTAAATCCCAAAAGGTTGATTCTGTTCATCTGGACATTTTCAGTTGGAGAAACGTTTCGTCACTCATCCAAGTGACTTCTTCAGTCTCAGCTGACTGTAGGTTTCCCCAACCATATAAACAGTACATTTGCATAGTGAAGGAAACTAGCGCCACTGAATGAACAATGTGCCGGGGGGTTAATTCCATGATTGTTAGTATGCAAATTCTTATGACCATTGATCAATGACAACTAATCAAAGCCTATTGATCAATGGCCATGAGTACCATTCACAGAAAGTGGGGAATGGCTACAATCACAGCATTGTAGGATGGCGAAAGATGTACCCTTGGGCCCCCTTTCTCGATTCAGAGATGGTCGGCATCCTGACAGCCCGATGGACGAAGCTGTCTCTCAGTCTGCTGGTTCTGGCCCGGAGGCTCTTCAGTATCCTTCCTGATGGCAGCAAACTGAAGACGCTGTTGAAGGGATGAGTGGAGTCACCTGTAATGGAGACGACCTACCAGATGAGGCAGGTGCAGTAGATCTCCTGGGGAGGGAGGCAAGAGAGGTCCCCACAATGCTCTCAGCTGCTCTCACTACCCGTTGTCATTTTTTCCTGCAGAACCCAATGCAGGAGTCATACCACACAGTGATGCAGCTGTAAAAGGTGCTCATAATGGGGGTTGAATCTCTTGTGCTTCTCAGTTTGCAGAGGAAGTAGAGTCACTGTTGGTCTTCTCCACATTCAGGGACAGGTTGTTGTTGCTGTACCACTCTGGCAGATGGTTAACTTCACCCCTGTAGTAGATCTCGTCGTGGGTCAGCAGAGTGAAGAGAAGGGAGCTCAACACACATCCTTGGGGAGCCCCCGTATTCCGTGTTCTTGGGCTGGAGGTGTTGCTGTTGACCCGTACTGTCTGCTGTCTTCCTGTCAAGAAATCTAGCAGCCCGTTATACAGCAAGGTGCTGATCCCCAGCAGATCCAGTTTGTGAATGAGTTGCTGGGGAATGATGGTGTTGAATGCTGAACTGAAGTCTATGAACAGCACTCTGACATATGAGTCTCTAGTGTTCAGATGTGTGAGGGCTGAGTGAGGGGCAGTTGAAATTCCATCATCGGTTGAGCGTTTTGACCGGTATGCGAACTGAAATGGATCCAGGTTGGGGGAAAGCAATAATTTGATTTGATGCATGACTAACCGTTCAAAGCACTTAACTTAATAATGATGGAGGTGAGTTTGACAGGACGGTAGTCCTTAAAGCAGGAGATAGATGACTTCTTGGGTTCAGTAATGATGGTGGAGGGATCTCCACACACTGTCTGGGGATTGTGTCACCACGGTCTGTAGAGTGGGCTTGTAGTCTGTGATGGTTTGTATTCCTTGCCACTGCCTCCAAGTATCTCTGCTGTCGCTGAAGCTTTGCTGTAACTGATGCCACGTGACAGGTTTGCCCTTGCTGTTCTTAGACTCACCTAATTCCGGCTCTGAAGGCTTGCATTTTTCAACTTTAGGAGCATTTAAACCTGACCTGTGAGCCATGGTTTCTGATTGGCCCAGACAGTGATAGTCCTGGTCTCTGTGACATCATCGACGCATTTTGGGATGTAGGCAGTGACAGTTTCTGTATATTCCTGAAAGTCTGTGGTGTTGTCGTGTGTGGCGGCCTGTGGTAGAAAAGCAGTCCCTCTGAGGACCCTTCTGGCCACACCTGTACCTGCTTACGAACTGGTTTGTTGACTTTGAGCAGGGGCCTGTGGGAACCCATGGCACACCTAGATTTCTGCCTGTACTGACCCTTATGCAAAATAGGTGGAATTAAGACACAGTTCCAAAAGCAAACACAACTGATCAGTGCTGAGAGTGGTCCTGTTGCTGAGGTTGGGATGATCCTGTAATCTCTTATGAACAACCTCCAACGCTTCTATGACTGGGATGCAAGTGAAGACAGATGTAACATCTCTCTCTCACTGTACATGTACTGTTTATAAAATTAGGGAAACATAACCTGCACAAACAAAATAATTTGCAGGACAAATGTTTGACATCAATTTTGTTCGATTTGAAGAAGGTAGGGGGGGCAACTTCACTCACGGGTGTTTATAAGGTTGGGGAAACCTGCAGTCAGCTGAGACTGAAGAAGTCACTTGGATGAGTGACGAAACGTTTCTCCAACTGAAAATGTCCAGATGAACAGAATCAACCTTTTGGGATTTACTTACCTGGATGATTAAGCACGCATCAAGACTTTATTTTATTAAACATTTTAAAATGTTAGCAGCACAAACAAACATTTTTGCAGCACAAACCAGCACAAACGTTTGACATCAATTTTGTTTGATTCCATTAATATGGGGGGGCTGGTTGACCTCTAGAAATTTTTGTTAATATCTTTAAAATAATAACGGCACAAACAAAAATTTCTGCAGCACAAACCAGCACAAACGTAGCACAAACGTTTGATACCACTTTTGTTTGATTTGGGTAATGTGGGGGGGCTGGTTGACCTTTTGACCTTTACATTTTCATTAATATCTTTAAAACAGAAGCAGCACAAACGAAAATTTTAGCAGCACAAACCAGCACAAACGTAGCACAAACGTTTGATACCACTTTTGTTGGATTTGGGTAATGTGGGGGGGCTGGTTGACCTTTTCATTAATATCTTTAAAACAGAAGCAGCACAAACGCTAATTTTACCTGCACAAATCAGCACAAACGTAGCACTAAAAAAGTAGACCATTTTGGCCCGTTTTGGAGCAGTCTGGGGGGATGGTGACCTTTGAATGACCTATAAAATAAAGTTTAATATCTCGGAAACGGTAGCAGCACAAACGCTAATTTTACCTGCACAAATCTGCACAAACGTAGCACTAACCGCTCCGCCTATTTGCCTTTACGTTTCAAGTGGGTGGGGGGTCAGCTTCACTCTGCTGTCCGGAGCTGTAGGAGAGACACAGACTGATGCGACAAAACCAGTAAGTAGGTGTACAGCGTGCACTGTAGTGTGTAGCACCCAGGAGTATTGGCTTATTACGTACACGTTGGTAAGCTGTCTTGTAGCAACTGACGAACTGAAACAAACGAGCGTGCTGTGTGTGCAACAGCGCGACAAACATTACCTGTCCTTTTATTAACTGCACAAGTAGTGCTGGTCATAGCTGCTGGCTACCTGGCTGTCATGGGTCTGTAGCTCTGTCACCGTTTTTGGGAACATATTTAGTTTTAAAGTATTTAGAAACATATTTAGTTTTAAAGTAAGTTACAGAGCTTTTCCTGCCTTTCTGGAGGGATTATATTTCACTAAAAAACGATCTAATATGCATGTCCACATAATAATTATTATAATATATTTAAAAACACAAGCTGTATTTTAAAGAACATAAATTAAGAAGCAGATTATATTAGATTTATATTTTAAATAAGACAAAATTTGGATTTTACAGTAGTGAAATTATTGTATCTCTACAGTTTTAAAAATGTAATAAGCTTTGCCCCTGCACAGAGTGGATAGTGAAACAAATGGAATCATCATAAATACATTATTTCATATTTATTACTTCCCCCTCCTCATTGCTTTATTATTGTAGCTCTAGTAATAAATAATAATGTAAGGATTCTGGATCAGCACCGTGATGCCCATAGTATATACAGTATTCTGAAGAAGATCTAAAATGTCACTGTGTGTGCATGTGTGTGTTTTATGTATATGGATTTTTAACATTGTCCAGACATGCCTGGTAAGGACATGAGGAGGAAACAGTAGGAGCTGTGTGAGGCTACTAAAGGCAGGGCTATAACATTTTTCTGTCATCATTTTATTATAGATTAAGTGCTGGAGTTGTTAGGTGTGGATAATTAGATTATAGTTTATTGCAATAGCAAGTTGTGCCTTGTTCTCACATAGACAGCAAGTGGAGAGTGATATATGAAATGATGGGATGGAAGGAAGAAGAGAAGCAAAGAGTGATTCACAGGCAGAGCCTAAATTATTTCTCACAGTTTTTGTTGCCTTATGGTTCCAAGCGCTGTCACCAATCTTTGCATTTTGTTATTATCTCATGACACTTGTTTAATCAGCTACCATCTCTCCTATGGACTTTTTAATGTCTACAGTCTCAGATCAACACAGCCCTGCCCTTCCCATATTAGATTCTTGATGAATGTGTGTTGTTGTTATTCAGCCTGGTTCAATGTGCCCCTTTTTAACTTTGAGCACCCGCCCCTTTAAACCTCTCTGCACGGCCCTGTTCTGCACCCTGCAGTATGTGTGGCACAAAGAATCAAAGCAATTTTAAAGGGAAAAGAAAGTCCCCAAAAGTTGATTCTGTTCATCTGGACGGAGCGTTTTCAGTGGGAGAAACGTTTCGTCATCATCCAAGTGACGTCTTCCGTCTCAGCTGACTGCAGGTTTCCCCAGACTTAAACAGTACATTTGCATAATGACTGAAACCAGCCCACTGAAGGAACAAAGGTCATAATTATGCAAATTCTCGTGACCATTGATCAACAACCACTGATCACTGAAAAAGAAAGTCCAAACCGGTCGTGCCAAGGTACGTATCCACGACGGAATTTGTTCCCCCAGCGTGGGGAGCTGTAACTTTGCTGTATAAAGAGCTAACATCTCCAAAATTTCAGGAGTAGTTAGTCATTATAAGAAGTGTTTGTGAACTAAAGATGAAGAATGAGAGATACCGTTTGTCCGTGATTTGGACAACCCAGTGGATGCTGGAGACGAAGGGTAAACAAACTCTGTCGGAGATGCCTTCCTTGGCACGACACCTGTAAGCGTGTGTACTATATACACATGTACACATGTAGTAGATTTCATTTTCAGAAATACACCCCTATTACTGCTAGCTACTATAGGCAGGATATATTAAAATACCTTGATTACATGTATAATATCATCACAGACAATCTTGTTCTAAGTATATCAATAAAAAGGCTAAGCAACTTTAAAATAAGACATCAAACTCAGTTTGGCTTACTCTAAGTAAACTTACCATGAGAACAACACGGGGCTGTTTTCCCGCCCTCACCGAGAATAACTTCTATTCCGTAACTGTTGCCATATTCCTCGTTTACATCCATTCTGTCGATTTTATGCAACAACAAAGTTTAGCTTTAAACCTTTCAACATGATGGCGTGCCCATGAAGCCCTTTTCTTGTCGCGGAGATATGACGTCACAACCACGTTGTCGCAGAAGGCAAAACAAAAGCTGAAATAAGCTCATTGGTCCAGTTTACTTTGATGATGACTGAAATTGTTGTCAAAATTTACGAATTTCAGTTGTGTGGGGTTAATTGTATTGGTAGTGGTTAATAGGAGTAAGATCATGATAAAATCCGATGTGTTATCGATATATTTTAGGAATTTATGCTATTGTATGGAGTGACTTTAATTCACATGCAAAATCATAATTTATTTTATAATTAATTGGACATTGATTGTCCAAGGAGCAGTAGTTTAAAAAAAATCATTAAATATATTAGTGTTGAACCACAGAACCCTTTCCTTACCTGTATATTTAGCAATAGATTTATTTCAAATTAGAATGAATTTTTGTGAAATAAGTATTCAAAAACAAAGACGACTTTTACAATGAGGTTTCTTTATACCAGGAGGAATGTAGTCCACCGCTGGATACTCTGTCATTACACGGCGGGTTTTCTTTAAGAAAAATACAATTCCCATAAATTCCGAGCCATGAGCGCAGTGGCGCTGTCAGCTGGATGCTGAAGCTTCAAGAGACAACACTGCCGCTGTTACCTAAATCCAAACAGGAAGCTTGCAGTTTATGTCTTCAAAGTAAAATACATTTTAGTGAAATAAGAAGGAATCGATCATCTCCAAATGTTTTCTTTTATTTGAGTGATGGAAAAACTCTCCCGAGACGCTTACCCCTAAAATCTAAACAGAATAACAAGTTCCAACAAAAACATTTGCCAGTATTTATTTGTTATACATATATTCCATATATTTATTATATTTTCAGATCAAATTCGCACAAACAGAGAGTAAAAAGTAGCTTTGGGATTCCCAGTAGCCCAGATATAAAGGTCGCATTTCTGCTACATTTTATAACATAGAGCACAGATACGCTACTTAACCGTCAGCGTTCAAACTGACATTTATTTTGAAATGACGCACCGGACACTGCTCAATCCCTTCTTCTTTCGAGTTTGACACTAGCGTTTCTGCACCGTGCGCCCACACCCAACCTGCACCGTCTGCTGTACGGAGAGGCAGCGCAGTTCTGCAGTGTGTGCAGGACATTGTCCTCACGGTGCAGCTGTTTGTGGAAATCTGTGCGGCGTCAGCAGCCAGGCACAGCCGGACTCTCTGCTGCACTTTCCCGTGTAAACATCTCTCTGTCATTCATTCGGCTGGCTGCCACTGAAGCTTGCGCGCTTTGCATCCATGTACTGTTAATGTGGATAGTGACTTGTTTACTGTGCATCATCTGACTGGAGAATATATCTGACTGGCACCATGAGCAGCACGAGTAAGACCGATTAGACTATTTTACATTAAACACTGCGGTTTTTTAACTACACAAACGCAAATGTTTTAGTATTAATAGAAACATTCCAATAATATCTTCTATAATATCTTTTAAAAGGATCATCATAAAATCCAGTTAGCTGATCAATACTGTGTCTTTTCTTCTTTGTCTCAGGTAATGGTGCTTTTTTGTTTTTGTTTGTTATTATGTGATCAGGTGTGGAATATATGGTTAAAGTGTATTTATAATCGGTTAAAACATAAAAATAGTTCATTCCCTCTCTTTGCTGCAAAAGGGGCACCAGAACGCACCTAGATAACAGATTCTACATTAAAGACTAGAATCTGAAGTTTAGACAAAGCTTCAGCTTTAATCCCTTTGAGAAATGATATTATGTGGGTTAATTAGGTTGCAGCTACACCCACAGTGGCTTTGGTGGCTCTTTTCATCATGTGGCTCTGCATTGACTGTATGCCTCTGTGTCTACAGCAGGCCTGACTTCTGGTGAGGTGCTGCCAGCTGTGGCACAAAAAGGTTGATCGTTATTTGAAGTCTGTGTGTCGTGTCAACTAGGCAGTTAAGTGCCATTCTGGTTTGCTTGTGCAAATAAATCCAAGAGCTAAACTTGCAACACAAGTTCCACAATAATAAGTTCCTAATGCGATAAAGCTCCTCGGCATGAGGTGTGGCAGTAAATAAAATGTTGTTAAGACATAAATTTGCTTAAGGGTAAATTACAAATGGATGTGTTATAGCTCACAAATAACACACAGAAGATGAGTAGGCAGTCTCATAAAGGGATGGACAAGGTCATCAACAATGCTCAGGTAGGCAGTGGTGTTCAAACTCAGCTCAGCCTCCACAGCATGAGCCATTGATGCCAGCAGGACGGCTCCATCCTGACCCTATCATCCAAATGTTTTTTTCCTCTTTTGTTGAAGTTTGTGAGGGTGTGTGAACTGTAGTTTCCTGTTGTTAGCTGGCAGGAGTAACGCCTGTGCTGCTGCAGCATATCTGGTTCATAATTTGTGTTGCATTCAGAGATGCTCTTGGCTGCAACGAGTGGTTATTTTAATGACTGTAGCCCTCCTATCAGCTCAAAGCTGTCCTCTGACCTATGGCCAAGGTCGCTCACAGGCTATTTTCACTTTTTTGGACCATTCTCCGTAAACCCTGGTTGTTAAGGGAAACCCCAGTAGATCAGCAGTTCCTAAAATACTGAGACCAGCCCATCTGGCACCAACAACCATGACATGTTTAACGTTACTTCAAAGCACCTTTCCTTCATTCTGATGCTTGGCCTGAACCTCAGCAGGTCATTGTGATCATATGAACTGTCTGCCATGTGTGTGTATTTGCCATAATGAGTAGCTAAACTGCTGTACCTCACAAAGTGGCCAGTGAGTTAGTATCATTGCAGATGTGTACTCATGTTAAAAATTGTTTAAAGAAATGAGTAAACACTTAGGATTCAGACTACAACATATTTTTTCTACTTTTGGATTTTAATTATGTCAGTGAAAGGCTGTAAGCACAGCAGTCCCACCCAGCTGTTGTTCAAACACTGTTTGTGGGGGCAAAGACAATCAGAGGAAAGAGGGAGGGAGACTGGCCTTTAAGAGAAAGGAGCTAAAATTGCTCACTTTATGACTCTTGATGAAATGAGGAGCTGCACCAAGGGCCAGTATAAATAATTATTATTTTGAGACTCTAGTAAGATGCACGTTTGATGATGCATACATGTTTCCCCGCCATTTCTGTTTCCTGATGTCTTTTACCAGATGTCAGATTTTAAAACTTGTCCAATCCAAAACAAGTAGAAATGTGAGTATTAGTAGGGAAAGAGATTGGGTTCTTCAAGACAGGAAAATGGACTGTCCTCAGCTTCAATGAGGAAACCGTGGCTGTTGGAGGCATTAATGAGAGTGCTGCAGTGTGCACACCATTATAATCTGATGGAGAAAGAGACAACCCTGAGATGGCATTACTCTGCGACTTTGTCACCTTTCTGTGTGATGCATTTTGATAGATGTAACTTTTTAGCTGATGAAGAATGTTGGTAAAATATGTGATTAGGGATTCAGATCTCTACCTAAGCATGCTGACAGCTGGTCTGCACACACAGGATCAGTATGCTTCTGATAAACAGCTTTATCTGTTGAAGAGGTGCTGTTGTATTTCAGTGTGTTTAGCTAGCAAAAAAAGTCTATTTCGAAGAGATGTGTTCATTAATCTTTACAGAGGGTGTTTCTGAAAACAAGGAAGCTTGGAGCACTGGCAGCTTGTTTTGATGATTGAGCATGTTATTGGAAAACGAAAGTTATGTTTTGAGATATTTTCCTTTCACTGGATTAAGTTGATTTTTGATATTTTCCAGATCACAATCCCGTTACTGTCCTGTTCTGACTTTTCCCCTTATCTTAATCTCATTGTAAAATAATGTTAAGAATTCCAAGTCTACTATCTGGCCCTGCCATAGTCCTACATTACTGTGCAAAAGTCTCAAGCCAATCCTCATTTTTTCATATTTTTCTGGGAAAATAAGTGATAAGTGCAACAATTTCTTGAGCCATGTGCAAATATCATTGGAAACACAGTACAGAAGGCAAAACCAGGGTTTGTACAAGTCTTGGTATGACCACATTTATTCTTCTTTAACTAATTTTCAGGAATAGTTCTCTAGTTTTCTTGCTTCTTGTGTGTGTGTGGGATTGCAGCTGCCAAATAGCAGATCTCAATAGGCAACATATTTAAATGTCCTTCAGCTGTAAGATCATAATCCAGCTTTAATGTGTTAATTACATATGTATGTTTAGCATTTTTGACTCTTTTATCCTGAGGTACTGGTCACATTTCACCAAGCAGTGAAACAGACAAACCTGATTCATTCTTTATCTGAAACCACACTGTCCTTCCAGAACCAGTGTGACCCAATGGGACTGTTCATAGATGAAGTTCCAGGCCTCAATTCAGGTAATGTTCTTAAGAAAAAATAAAGAACTAAGGAAAGAGAGATCCACAGTGCGGTTGTCTAGTAACTAGAGCAGGGCGATATGACCAAAAATATTTATCACGATTTACATTTGAAAATTTGCGATAACGATATAACTGACGATATAATTGAAACTAGACAAAATACTCTTTATTATAAATAAACTTTATTAGTGCAAAAAAAAACAAACAAAAAAAAACCCCATCAATGTATTTTCACTTAAGCAAGCAGCTTTTTTAAGTGCATTAAAGTTATATAAAAATTTAACAGTGCAAATGCAAATTCCTTGCTGACAGTTTAACCAAAAGGCATTTCCAGTGGAAACTGGCCGACATATCCTCAGCATAACCATGTATAATATCCACAAAACCTAAAAAGAGGTTATACACACACAATACGGTAATATTATGTTGAAGCACAGTACGTATCACTCCGCGAGGCTCCGCCTACGATAGCCGTAATGCTCCGACAATCCATCAAGCGGTGCGGCTTCATAGCTTAGCAAAGTCGTACTAAAACATTTGACAGATTTTCGAGCGCCGTGTACATAAAACCGTTTCGAGGTCAGTAAACACAACCAGAATTCATACATAAGGCACACGGGATTATAAGGGGCACTGTCGATTTTCAGAAAAATCAAAGGATTGATTTTAAGTGTGCCGTATTTTCCAAAAAACACGGTAATAACGACGGCCCGCTAGCATGCTCTACCAAAAATAGTGCTTTGTTGTGTATCTGACGGATGAAAGCCAAACCAGTCCCACACCACTGAAGTTGCAACATTTTTACAAACCAATCCTGGTTCATCCGTTTCATTCAACGATCCACTTTCGCTCTTCTCATTCTTCGTCGCCGCCATGTGCGTATGTAAACAAAGGCACTGCGCATGCGTATTTTACACATATTCTATCGCGATATTTCATTTTCTTATCGTTGCCCAGCATTACACCGGTATTAACGTGAACGGTATGATATGGCCCAGCCCTACTAGTAACACTTGAATTTGACACTATGAAGATTCTTGGGCTCGGGATATGACCAAGTTAAAATAAACCTCTTAGAGATGATGAATATACCCTGACAGAAAGTCTTTCGTTTTCAGATCAGTCTGCGTTCTTTCAGTTCCATAAAAATACAAGTAGATGCATGAAGGAGGTAGGTTCAGAGTTACAGTAGATTAGGTTATTTCCAGGCCTTGTAATCAAGGTATTTCCTAAGCTGGAACACATTGACAGCACTGATCCCCCTAACCACAGTGGAATCAGTGACAAAGAGGGATGGAACATCGGTGAATTTGCCTGTTAATTACAGCTCAGATTACGCCACAGGTCACATGAAGAGAGGTCTAATCAATACTGTTTCTTACAGTTTTCTCCTAATATGAACCTGCTGACCTCTTAATGATATCCTCAAGGCCAAATGTTCAGAACCTAAAACAAGTTTATGGAAATAGTCCTATCAAAACACATTATGGCTAGTGGAAATTGGTTCTAGGCTGAACTTTCACTGATTTTAGTGACCCTAACTATGACCACAGTCTACACAGGCTCAAAACCAAGTGTCTTTTCAGCACCACCCTTGACAAATTAGAAAACCAAATCGGGAAAGCCTTCTGGCACTTTAACTTTAGTTATAGCGGAATTTAGTGAGATCGTTCTGTATTTCATGAATTAACCTATTTTTTGTTTCAGAGTTAGATCCTTGTTAGTCTGATGTTTGTGCTACACTGGGCTGCGCTCTGTAAGCTAGGCTGCTAAGCTACATTTAGCCTACAGAGCTAGCTGCTTTTCCCTTTAAATAGCAGGATTTTTTCCAAGACTTGATAAACTAAAAATCTTTTAGAAAAATATTCAATTGTTTTTGTTTTAGTAAGAGTTTTTCTTTGGGTCTGTTTCCAATATATTTCCCCAACTATAAGTTAGGTTTAACAAAATTCAGCATTTCAGTTCAAGTTTAGTGGTTTTACAATAAAAAAAAAAAAAATTATTATAAATTTTAAACATTTAGAACCTACGAATAAACAAAGAGTATAACAAACAACACAATACATAATATCTAAATAATTTCATAATTGTAGAAGAAGAGCATTGTGGAAACGCTACCAGGAACCTTCGGATAAAGTTGGCTACAACAATGAAAAACAGTTCATCATTTATCCACATCTGCCTGCAGAATGTCCCTCATCCACAGTTCACATTGCTCCACTTCAGTCTTCTGCTCTTTGCAGCTCAGCTCTTCAGCTTCACCCATCTGATTTGGCTGCTCTGCTCCAGATTTGCTCTATTCTTTGCTCAGATTAGTTCTCCACACTCTGTGTGTCTGTAATCTGCTCTGTCATTCCAACTACAGTATACTAGCCGCTATGTTCATGGTAACACATGGGTAACAGGTGGCTGTCGGGTAATTACTAATAGTTAAGTGGCTAACATTAATGTGTGCACAGGCCAGGTTGTTGAAACCTGACCTATGAAACTCCTCCTAAAGTCATGCTTGGTGTACATGAACATTAACTACTTGAGCTGTTAATGAGTTGAGGAGCTGTGTGTCTGTCTGCAGCCCTGCTTGTAACAGAGGTTACCATTGTGTCTATGACCAAATTATGTGGGAGTGGCAACATGGATAACATTTTGTTTCAGTTTATTTACATGTTTTATTTTATTTTTTAATCTCCACAAACTCATGCAAACTGATGCTGTTGCACACCTAACGCTGTGCATCATTGCAGAATATTTCAAAATCTTCTTACCACTGAAAAATAACATTGGCACCAGCTAAGGCGCAGGAAACTTTGAGTACAAGCTAATGAGCAAACATTCATGTGTAATTATAATTTTTGGCATTAGTCACAGTTTTGCAGAAACGTTGCTTCCGCCTTCCTCTGTGCAGTTAAATAATGTGTCTCACAAGACAGGAGGTGCAGCATTGTTTTGTGCTTTCTGCCCTCTGAGGCATGTGCCTCCAGGGTGTGTGTGTGTGTGCAGTTTATTGTTTGTGTGTCGAGAATGGGGATATCGTTTTTTCTTTCAGTAAGTTTTTTCCTCTGCAAGTGGAGAAGAAGAAAGTGTTTTAATATGTGGAGATGATACACAAGCATGCATATGTGTTTATATAAATAGGAACAATTTGTTTCATCTGGGATATGAGTCAGTATAGGTCAGTAACTGATTTAGTTACTGTGATAGATCGCAATAATGATAATTAAATAATTATCATTGAATCTAATTTTTTTATAATCACCAAATTAGTATTGTTAAATGATCAGAAAGTTCACTTCCTCACAAAAACTGTTGCCATTGCAGAGAACAGTAAAGAGGGACCACTGAGCAGTATTTAGAACAGCTCATGGTGGATTGTAAATCATGATCAAAGCTGTAGTCCACAAACATGTCTCAGACCCTTTTCACATCTGTACGAAGATTACAGATGTTACTAACAACATAAGTAATGGCTCTGAGCTTTTCAAGTGATACTGAAGCAGCTTTATACAGTTATGTCACCTGTAACAAAATGTAACTGTAACAAATCTGCAATAGCCTTTTATGTGTTTTGGGAAAGATCGCTTGTGGTCATGCTCTTGCTGCTACAATGGTGACCCAGAAGTGCTGGATGAAAAAGCAGTTGACCCAGCAACTGTGTTGCTGATCTAGAGAGACACCATAGCTCTTCTTACTGGGATAAATACTGGCTGAACTCCTTGGTGCTAAACCCCTGACCTGGGGCTTCAGAGCAGTGATTAAACTTGCAGTGTGGTGTTAGCTTGTGGCATTTCTCTGCAGCCTGCTGTTTTACGTGGGCCTTTGATGAAGGCAGGAATGGCTGGTTGTTTATTCCGTGTGACTCTACAGACATTTAGTTCAGTGTTTCGGATCGAAGCGCAAATATTACATCTGTAAAAATTACTCTTGTACTTCAGTAGGAACAATTCCACAACTTTATTTAGTTTCAAGGTGAAAAGTGAAATAGAGTGAACACAGATAGATTTGGACCAAATGCAAACTTGATCAGATAGCTAGCCAAGTTAGCCCTGGCCTTTTTTATCTATTTATCTATTCATCCATCTTCTTCCGTTTATCCGGGGCCGGGTTGCAGGGGCAGCAGCCTAAGCAGGGAAGCCCAGATGTCTTTCTCCCCAGCCACCTCTTCCAGTTGTCCGGGTGGACACCAAGGCATTCCCAGGCCAACCAAGAGATATAATCTCTCCAGCGTGTCCTGGATCTGCTCCGGGGCCCAGAACACCTCATCCAGGAGTAGGGATGGGTATCGTTTAGGTTTTATCCGATACCGGTGCCAAATCGGTACTTTTGAAACGGTGCCGGTGCTCAAACGGTGCTCAAACCGGTGCTTAAAGAATGGAGAACACAAAATTGGTCCAAAAACCTCTCATGTTCAGCTGGTTTTTTGTAAAAAGATAAAAATGTTAGCCTTTTCTGCAGCTATGGGGCATATATGGTATCACTCTTGGCTGGAAGCAGTGCTTAAACAATGGAAAAAACACAAACTTTGTCCAAAACCTCTCATGTTTAACTGTTTTCCACTTTTTCTTTGGTCATTTTAGCCTTTTTGGCCAGGGTGAAGGGAGTATCTGCCATCAAACAAGAAGACAGCCGCATGTAGCTATGATGATGTTTGCTAGTTCACCTTACATTAATGTAATAACGTGGTTAGCCTACTCAACGTAAATTACACACGAACAACATTAAGCTACTCACACAGTGAAGAACGGCTGCTGCTGCCGTCATCATCCGTCATCATTTCTGCTACACTGGCAGGGCTACGGGCCAGGACTCTCCTCTTCGGGGGTTTTGGGGGATATTGCTAACTCCGGGTCAGATAACAGGCAACCCACGCACAGTAGATGCGCTCGGTGTGAGGTCTCGCAGCAAGCTATCAAATACGGCGCATTTCTGGGCTTTTAAAAAAACCGCTATGCGTCGCCAGGTGTTTCATCGGATTTGAGGTGTTACCTCCTTTGACAGTATCACAGTATCAGCTTAAAGCACTTGTTGCAGGCTGCTGAGTTTGCATATTTTGCTGTGAAGTACAGCCAGACTTTTGACCGCTTCGCCTTGGGCATTTTTAATCTGTAGCTCTGCTCTAAAAGAACGTACGTACCTGGGCCCGCCTACTATCCTCGGAAACGTAAAATGATTGGCTAGAAGTGTATCACAGCTCAGGAAAAAAAAGCACCGAAATAAAGCACCGAAATGTGCGCTGCTTTTCGGTCTGGTTACCCATCCCTACCCAGGAGTTGACCAGGAGGCATCCTTGTCAGATGCCCGAACCATCTCTGGCTCCTTTCAATGTGGAGGAGCAGTGGCTCTACTCTGAGCCCCTTCTAGTTGGCTCACTTCTCACCCTATCTCTAAGGGAGGGGATTTTTTACTTTGGATAAATACTTAAAATTGTTCTATGAAATGTATTATATTGTATTATATTAGATGCTGGAGTCTATTCCAGTTACCATAGGGCGAGAAGGAACACCATTGGCAGGTCACCAGTCTGATGGCAGACTAACACAGAGAGACAGACAACCATTCACACTCACAATCACACTTATAGGCAATTTAGAATCACTAATGAACCCAACCCCACTAATTGCATGTCTTTGGACTGTGTAAGGAAGCCCGAGTACCTGGAGAGAAAAGACAAATGAAAATATTAATCTCAGTTTATCTTGGAATCGAGAAACAAAACAACACTTGTGAAGTCTGTAGAAGAGAGCTGCTGTATACAACTGCAACCGTAAAGTGACTTTTTATTTGAAAGGAAACTAGCACCCTTGCAAAGATTTACAGTATCAGTAAAAGACTGACTTTTTCCCCCTTAGGAGGCCAGCATGACCTCTGCAGACAGCATGCCAAGCCACATAGTCAGGATTCTTCATTTTACTCTCATTTGTGACAAGATGCAAACTTTATTTTTGTTCAACTTTAAACTAACAAATTGTAAAAGTTAAAAAGTTGTAAATCGCAGATCTGCAGTGGATTTGATTAGATTTACCTCAGCAGTGGATAATCTTGTGGTGACAGTCACTGTGTCAGTTCTCCATTGTGGATGTATGGTCCTTGTATGATATCCATCCATCCATCCGTTTGCTTCCACTTATCCTTTTCAGGGTCGCAGGAGCTGGAACCTATCCCAGCTGTCATAGGGCAAGAGGCGGGGTACACCCTGGACAGGTCGCCAGTCTGTCGCAGGGCTAACACATGGAAACCATTCATGCTCACATTCACACCTATGGGCAAGCCGGAGTACCCGGAGGGAACCCACGCAAACACGGGGAGAACATGCAAACTCCACACAGAAAAACCCCGGCCTGATGATGAAATTGAACTCAGGACCTTCTTGCTATACAAGACATTTTTTTGAAATTCATTTAGCAAATCTACAGTCTAGAATCTTTTACTATTTTCTTTGGAAGTGGCAGAAAATGTAGGAAAACTCTCGACTGTCATCATTGGTGGGTTACTCCACATCTCTTCAATGGGTTAAAGGAAATCAATGAAAGCCTTTTTTTAGCAAACCATGTCGTGCTGACCCCAAACAGAGGAGCTTGCAAGTTTTACTATTATGAAACACTACTCTGCCAAGTGTGGGATGCTCCAAAAAAAATCCACAATTTGCAGACAATTAAGAGACAGGATGCATTTGTACTGTCTTCAGAATAAGTTGTGTTAACTTACTATCCCATTAGTGACTAAGTGAACTTGGTATTGTCCATACCACTGAATTATTTAGGGCACTATAGACAACTGTGACTTTCAATACTTTTAGTGCACTGTAGAAAATGTGTTTTCACATATGCACTGCGTATTCAGCACCCAGCGTTGTATGCAACCAAGCAAATATCCAATACAGTCACATTGCCAGAAGATTCCTGCTAATATTCTGATGCTTTTACAGCTAACAAATGCACATTGTGTGCTTCCTTGTGTGTGCTCTGTCCAGGCACATACTTGGGTGTGTTGCACTTGTGTGTATTAACCTAGATGCCAAAGTCCTGGATTGGATTACTGCTATGTCGGGAGAAAGACAAAGATCAATTCACTTTCACCTTTGTGTGTGTGTGTGGTGTTGTGCTATGCTGTGATTGATCATTGCTGGATTGCTGGCTGACAAATGTTGGTCACATTTCTGTGAATGGATATAAAATATACTTTAACAGGGTCTGCAGTATCTTTGTGCGCAAGCTGAAGAAAAACAAAATGTTTTTATTCCTGTCCCAACTGTTTCTTCAGCAGCATCAAAAAACTAACTCCACCCTCTCTCTTCCTGTTTTTATATCCTTGTTTCCCTTCTCCCTTCCTTTCCTTTACCCCCTCTCTTGTTTCTTTACTTCCTTTGCTCCTCTGCCCCTTCTTCTCCTTTAACCCTTTTGCCCTCTTTTGTCTGTTTGATGTCATTTCCTCATGTCTCCTCCATCCTCCTTTTACCACTTATCTCCTTCATGTCCTTCTTGACTTGTCTACTTCCTACCTTTTCAGTCTGTTTATTTCACATGTTCTATTTTCTCCCCCTTTCTTTTCTTTCCCTTTCTCTCTTCTTCCATTTCCTTTGTATCTCTCAGACTCCACCTTGACTGAACTAATTAACCAGACTCGCATTATGGGTCATGCTTTTCTGAAGAAGTTTCAAAGGAGGACCTTAAATGGGTTAGATTAGTGATTTTTTTGTCTGCTGGCAATTCTCTGCTGTAGACTGGAGGAAAAATACTGTGATGAAAGAGATTTTCTTCAAGTTGCACTTCTGTGGGGATCACTAATCCTGAACATCAGCATTAGGGTGCAGTGCTTTGTCTTTGTCTGAGCTCTACTGGGTGTGATCATGAGGACCACACTTGGATAGCAATGTACTCACTTAAGATCTAAATATTGCTATGCTAAATAACCCCACCCCTAATTGCATGGGGTTAGGGCTGCCACAAACGATCATTTTGATAGTCGACTAGTCACCGATTATTTTTGCGATTAGTCGACTAATCAGATCATCATCCATTGGACGTAAAACTACAGCTTATTGCACCAGCAGCATCTGCTCATATAACTATCATTAGCTTACAGCTTTAAGTGTTTAAGGTCTGTGCTAACTAAAAATAAAGACAAGATGATAGTTTATTAAATTTTAATGAAATTTGCAGATTGTTTCGGTGAAGTTTAATGAACTCCTTGCTATCTAAAATATAACAGGACACTGGAGTAAATTCTCCAGCATCTCACACTTCTGATAATCAGCTGTCTGCTTGACGTTTATTCAGCTGTGTAAAAACTATAACTTTAATCTCAGACAAACTGATTTACTCAGGAACAAATAAAATACTAAAAAAAAAAGCCAAACAATAACATTTTAAGTTATCTAAGTGACTCATATATATTTAACCTGAGTAGCGAAAGATGGCGGTGGGTTTGAAAACGATTTGCGGGGAGTCCGGTGTTCTCACGGCGCTAGTGAGCCTAGCCCCCGGCTCGCTAACGAGCTAGTGGGTAACAGATGTCTCCGAAAACGTCGGAGCGCTTTTGAAAATATGTGGTGTCCTGATAAACTGAGCAGATATTTGAGGTTTACACAGCTACATTCTCGCCTGAAAATATGTTAAACGTTTATTTTGTGACCCAGAAAGAATAATAAGAGTAACATTAAAACTAACTAGCTGCTGCCATTGTTGGAAACTGCGCTGGGCCGCGCTATGAATTCTGGGACACAGCTGCTTCTTCTTCTTCTTCGCGGTTTAACGGTAGCTGACATCCTTGTACATGCAATGCTGCCATCTTCTGTTTCAGTCCGTTATTACACTCTTAAATCCTGCCACTTATTCCTGCGTCTTTTGTGATCTTACAAAGCTTCAAATGACGCGTCGACTATTAAATCAGTCGTCGACGATTTTGATAGTCGACGTAATCGTGACTAGTCGACAAATCGTGGCAGCCCTACATGGGGTGGCCTTAAACTGGAGGATGTTTATGCTATTAATATGCATATATTTTAACAATAAAAAAATATACAAACACAAAGAGCCAAGGTAATAAAAATGTATGCCTTCTATTCAAAATTATTTATTTTAACCAACGATATGAATTAAAATAAAGCTTGAAAGGTACAGTGTGTAAAATCTCACAGTTAGATCTCGGTAGATTGCAGTCAACTGGTTTCTTTGTATTAGGGTGCAGTAAATAGTCCTCCTGACTATCTAACTGTCTAACTAATTATATTTTACTCCTGCACAGTTGGCGTGGAGCATCCGTAATTTCATTGTATATGTGCAAGGACAATAAAGGGCTATTGTTCTATTTTATTTCTTATTCTATTTGTTAGAAAAGAAGAAAAGGTGTAAGAAAATAGGTTTTTATGCCTCCCAATTAAAATGCATAATCCCAGCTATGGTGGCTGCTCTAGGACAAACGTGTTTTAGTCAGATCTAAGGAGCTTGGAAAGAAAAGCATCTGGACTTCTTTAAGTTGCGTCTTCAAACAACTGAAAGAAGACCGGACGCGTTTCTTTCCAA
The DNA here is from genome assembly GCF_057382095.1 of Aulonocara sp. 'chitande type north' Nkhata Bay. Lineage (NCBI taxonomy): Eukaryota > Metazoa > Chordata > Actinopteri > Cichliformes > Cichlidae > Aulonocara > Aulonocara sp. 'chitande type north' Nkhata Bay. The sequence continues at coordinate 56,421,600 of NC_141346.1, read as the reverse complement.
GCTCCTTAGACTACGATGACCTTGATGACTGAGAACAGACATAACGTGTTTTAGTCAGCCAAGAGTGATCAAAAACGTTAAATTTAGACTGTACTTCATAAGGCTCATGGCAAGCTGCTTTCCATTTCCTCACAACAGCTGTACCCAGGCAGTCTGTTTTTACAGTTGTTTGTATATATTGCACTTATAAATTATTACATATTACATATTGTTTACAATATATTTTAACATATTTGAATAATATCATTACTTAGTAAATAAATTAGTAATAAAAGACAGACATTTGTCAGTTAAAGATTTTGTGGTATTTGATATTTTTTACCCCAGAGTTACCTAAAAAAATCTGTCATACATTTAATTTAATGTAACATTTAATTTAAATGTAACTCATAAGGCGTGCTGCATATATAGTCGCCATTTACATAAAACACTATTAGCGTTAGCATCTTGTCATGTTGGTCCATCTTAGCCACTGTATTTAAGATGGTACGGCAACATGGCTGCTTCCACTAATACATACCTGCTGATATGTATTTCTAATTAATTAATTACATTTATGAGAATTCTTTCAGTTTGTTTGAAGATGTAATTATACACTAGTCAGTGTATATTCACAACATTCTTCTATTTGAGTGTTTTCTTCATTAAACTCTTTATTAAACTTAAACTTATACAGGCACAGAGTACTTACATACAGTAAATTAAACTGAGTGTTTATACATTTCTGAAATGCAGCCCAATAAATACAAGATGTTAAGTAAGATCATAATCAAGGTCTTTTATATATTTTAACCCTAATACAGAGTCTGGTTCAATCTCAATATCCAGAGAGAGGGTATTTTAATATATCTGCAATTTGACTTTGTATTTATAATGTGCACCTTTGTGCACATTTCACTTGTTACCTTTACACATTTTCACTGTCGTATTGCAATGGTAAATGCAAAGGTTGGACTTTGCTTGGTTAAGATCAGTCTTAGGGAATCATCTATATCTTGAATTGGTTCAGTTTCTCTTACTTTGTTATTTTGCTTTAAATTGGCCTCTTACCAACTACTTGGTTGGGTTTAGCTGCTCCTCACAACATTAACCCTCCATGTTGAAAAATAATTCATACCTGCTTCATTTCAAAGTGAAGTCAAGCATCCCTGTGTGATGAATTGAAAGTGTGACCCATTGCCACAATCAATCATGTCACAGCTCTGATCCCAAAGCATATCTTGTGTTTGTTCTATCATTTAAGAAAAGTCAAAAAGTATATGAAGACATTTAAGATTAAAAGCCTTAAACAAATAGTGTTGACTATCATTGTAACTTCATGCTAACAAAAAAGGAAAAGAAAAAAAGCAGTTAGAATGACCGCACTTAGTAAACGGAAAGAATATTTATTTTAAAAAGGAGAACCTTGATACAGCAAATTGATAAGTATAACATGGCTTTATTGCCCTTAAACAGGGTTTGCCTCCTCTATGTTAGTGCCAGTAGCAGCTCTTGTGTGGTTATTAAAGCAGGGAAGAAAAAGAGGTCAAGAAACATTTGCTGTAGTGAGCTGGTTTTAGATCCTCCTCTGGCCTTCATCTGTCCGGATATATAATCTGATGGGTGTTTCCACATGTTTAGATGCACTAAGACACACAAGTGTACACTACAAACAGCAGCTTTCCATCAGTGGAGGTTTCAGTTTATATTGTCTCCTGCACTGTTTATTACATTTCGGTTGCAGAACTAAATATCACGGATATACTGTTGACTCGGCGTGTCAGTTGAACACAAATCTATCTACAGGCTCACAAAGAGAGTGCTGAACAACCCTGCAACCCAGATTAGAGAAATTGTGACCTTGGAAATTAAGATGCTAAATGGTATCGCTAAATTTCTGCCCATTCATCCACTTTAACAGATACAGACTATAGGTCTCTAAATTCCAATATACAGATACACAAAATAATAAATATTGTGTTACCTTGTATGCTGTATCCAGGAAGGCTTGATTTAAAACTAAAATTCAATGGGAAATCTTAACAGGCACTAAACGCTAACTATGGATTATTACAGTCTGTGAAAACCCCTGATCCTGATTAGGGATTTTGGCTTGGGTTTGAAGCCCACAGATTTCTAACTATCTGCACTGGAATTTGGATTCATGAACTTTAAATGCCAGTTTTGTATTCACCAGGATTTTCAATTGGGTTTGCAGAGTATTTGTACATCGGCATGCACATTTTCAGTTTGTCGTACTAAAGTTTTTGTGTCTTACAAGACATTGAAATAAAAACTTTGCCCACTAGGGAGTGACACCATTTCTTTAGCTGGACTGGACAGAGGGAGGTCCATAGCAACATGTTAAAACTTAAACCTTCAATCGTTTATAAAATTTGAAAACTTATCATTTAAGTTTGTTCATCATGTGTCACGCTAAAACAACAACGCACTAGAGATGACCAAAAATATTTGTCACGATATACATTTGAAAATTTGCGATAACAATATAACTGACGATATAATTGACACTAGACAAAATACTTTACAACTCCACAACTTTATTAGTGCAAAAAACCCCATCAATGTATTTTCACTTAAACAAGCAGCTGTTTTTTTATGCGCATTAAAGTTATATAAAATTTAACAGTGCAAATGCAAATTCCTTGCTGACAGTTTAACCAGAAGGCATTTCCAGTGGAAATTGGCCGACATATCCTCAGCATAACCATGTATAATATCCACAAAACCTAAAAAGAGGTTATACACACACAATACGGTAATATTATGTTGAAGCACAGTACGTATCACTCAGCAAGGCTCCTGCCTACGGTACCCGTAATACTCCGACAATCCATCAAGGAGTGGGTTTGTAGCTTAGCAAAGTTGTACTGAAACATTTGACAGATTTTCGAGCGCCGTGTACATAAAATCGTTTCGAGGTCAGTAAACACAACCAGAATTCATACATAAGGCACACGGGATTATAAGGGGCACTGTCGATTTTCAGAAAAATCAAAGGATTGTGTTTAAGTAATAACGACGGCCCGCTAGCATGTGCTACCAAAAATAGTGCTTTGTTGTGTATCTGATGGATGAAAGCTAACCCAGTTCCACACCACTGAAGTTGCAGCATTTTTACAAACCAATTCTGGTTCATCCGTTTCATTCAACGATCCGCTTTCGCCCTTCTCATTCTGCGTCGCCGCCATGCTTTTTCCGCCATGTGCATATGAAAACAAAGGCCATGTGCATGCACGTTTTACACATATTCTATCGCGATACTTCATTTTCTTATCGTTGCCCAACATTATACCGGTATTACCGTGAACAGTATGATATGGCCCAGCCCTACAACGCACTCAGAACATTTTCAGCTGTTTTCCCCGACGTTTCCTGTTAAGCCCCTGTCTAGTGAAACTTGACACTTCCTCGAGATGTTACACATTAAAACAATTTAAAACAGCTGCAGAGCTTTGACTATTGCTGAAGTCAAGATCATCCTTGTAGTATGCCATATTTCTTGTGTTTGTTTGTTTTTTCTCCTTTCATCTTGTCCCCACAAACTGACCACACATTTGTCTTAATGTCTTGCATCTTGGAGGGAAGGACATGTTTTGGGTTTCTAAAGGGGAACTACTTTTTGCTTAGTGCGGTTTAACTCTTCTTTATAAATGGGAGATGGTGCATTGCAGAGGCACACACACACACGGGTGCTTACACACATATTTGCAGACAGAAAGAAGGAGGTTCTATGATCCCTCAATGGGCTTTCTTGTGGCATTATCCTTTATCTGCCCCTCCAGTACCCCCAGTTTTATAGTCATCTAAACCTTTGATGTGAAGCTCTTTATGATAGCACAGTTCACTTTAGTGCTGTGAGCTAGTCAGGTATTAACCTTTCCTATGAGAGTTACAGAACTGCAGCATAGAGTATTAAATACTTGTTCATATGTGATATAATTGGTTACAAATCTAGGAAAATGCAGAAAGTTAAAGTCAAGGTCAAGGTCTCAGTTCTTCCCATATCTTATCTGCGTACCTGCTGTCAAAGAGTGGCTCTTGTGTATTACTACATTTTAGTAACTTGTTTGTAGCAACTTTATATATTCACTGCTTCACTGAGTAAATGGGTTAAATGCAGAGATGAATTTCCCCACGGGGATCCAAAAAGTATACATTATTACATTATTACATTATTAATATTATTATATACACAGACTGTGAGTGGCATAAAAATGCATATATCCCAGTGAAGTCAACCAACTGAACTTTGAACCCTCGAAGTTTCATGGTGAGGTCCTAGGTCAATGTCTTTTTCACTCTTACCAAGCAATGGGGCTGTAGTGCACAAACAAGTTCAACCAGCGGTTTTAATACTAAACTACTCTATAGTACTTTTCCCCTCACACACACTGACACTGCTCCTTTGTCTATAGCAGCTGTATTGCTTTCAAACCTGTATTCTGTGTTTTACTGCTTGCCATTTTTCTAATATGGTTTTATCTTTCTTTGTAAAATTAGCGACTCTGCTTCCAGCAATCCTATCCATAATTGTGATTGATCATATTCATGTAAGCCTGCAGGGGAAACCCTCGGCTATTTTAGTGAAATGATAAAAAGCTTTGTGTGACTGCTTATCCTGATTGCTGATTGCAATCAGGATAGGGTAGGTAGGCGATAACAGATATCAGATACCCCAGGTTAGGGCTGGGCCATATCATACCGTTCACGTTAATACTGGTATAATGTTGGGCAACGATAAGAAAATGAAGTATCGCGATAAAATATGGGTAAACGCACATGCGTAGTGCCTTTGCTTTCATACGCACATGGCGGAAAAAGCATGGCGGCAATGGAGAATGAGAAGGGTGAAAGTGGATCGTTGAATGAAACAGATGAACCAGGATTGGTTTGTAAAAATGCTGCAACTTCAGTGGTGTGGAACTGGGTTGGCTTTCGTCCGTCAGATACACAACAAAGCACTATTTTTGGTAGCACATGCTAGCAGGCCGTCGTTATTACCGTGTTTTTTGGAAAATACGGCACACTTAAAATCAATCCTTTGATTTTTCTGAAAATCGACAGTGCCCCTATAATCCCGTGTGCCTTATGTATGACTTCTGGTTGTGTTTACTGACCTCGAAATGATTTTATGTTCACGGCGCTCGAAAATCTGTCAAATGTTTCAGTACGACTTTGCTAAGCTACAAACCCCACTCCTTGATGGATTGTCGGAGCATTACGACTACCGTAGGCAGGAGCCTCGCGGAGTGATACGTACTGTGCTTCAACATAATATTACCGTATTGTATTTAGGTTTTGTGGATATTATACGTGGTTATGCTGAGGATATGTCGGCCAATTTCCACTGGAAATGCCTTTGGTTAAACTGTCAACAAGGAATTTGCATTTGCACTGTTCATTTTTATATAACTTTAATGCACTTAAAAAACAGCTGCTTGTTTAAGTGAAAATACATTGATGGGGGGTTTTTTGCACTAATAAAGTTGTGGAGTTGTAAAGTATTTTGTCTAGTGTCAATTATATCGTCAGTTATATTGTTATCGCAAATTTTCAAATGTATATCGTGACAAATATTTTTGGTTATATCACCCTGCTCTACCCCGGGTATGATAAACTGGATTCAAAGGCCCCAAAAGAATGTCCAGCTTTATTGATCATACTCAGTGCGTTCTCATTAGCAGTCCTGAGGCAAGTAATTAGTCATTAAGAAGCCAAAGATAGACTTCAGTGCAGTTGGTTAGCAGAAAGAGTTGAGCTTAAGCAAATCCAAAGAAATGGATTTCTCTTGCTGTTATAACTTCTGTTATGTGAAGATTTTCATTGAACCCACTGCAGAATGTAAAAGTTTATGAAATGCATCTTTCATAGCTTGAAGGATTTGTGTACTTGCACAGGATGTTTTGGGCCAAATGCAGTCAGTGAGTTAGTTAGAACACCTGAAGCAAATAAATAAATAAATGAAGCAAATAAAAATGTTGAGATACTATATCTAAATAGTAATTCACCCAAAGTATCCTTATAGCCAATCCCGGCAATAACTCTCCACTTAGGAAAGAAGGGATAAAGAATTTCTCTGTACCTAAGATGTTTTATATAAATGTAAGTCTATGCAGATATCTGCCTTCTTGCCTTTCAGTGCTTTATTCTGCCAAAGCTACAAAAGACTCCACAAGCTGAGCTGTTTTTTCTTTCTTCTTTCTTCTTTATTTTGTTGCTTTGTTTGTTCTCTTGTTGGTGCAGTTGCTTTTTAAGGATTTATATCAGCACCACTTTAACAGTGAAGATTGCTGAATTTTTTTTTGTTTTTATTTTAACCTCCTAGGACCTGGCGCCCACATATGTGGACATCACGTTTTGGGTTATTTAGACCAAAATACTCAATTGTGCTCTACAGGGGCGCTTACGAGGACATTATACTGCTACTGTTCTATCGAAATTTTAAATAAATATCCTTATATGTGGCTCTCATTTTTCTTAGAAACAAAAATCAGGTAAAAAAAACCAAAACAAAACTGGTAATTCTTTGTTTTTACATTCACCGGGTCCCAATCAGCCCAAATATCAAAGAGAAATTAAAAATGCATGCCGTGGAAGAGCTCGGGTCTTAGGAGGTTAAAGTTAAACCCAGATTGCTGGTGTTCTCTGTTAGATGGGTAAAGATCAGAATGATTCTTTTTCTTTCAGTATCTTTTTTCTGCATAAAGTCCTATGACAAAACTGTGAAGTTGCATTTTTATTATCTTATCTGGAATTCTGATCCTTATACATGTCATTATGTGTGTGTATATTGTGTTGTGGCTGGTATTATTTTCGGCTCATTTGGATGCAGCACCACTTTCTGTCTTGGTCTCCCTTTGAATTTGTTGTAGATGCCACTTGGCAGAGGCAGTACTGGATAATTTGCAATGCAGATGTTGTGTATTTTCTCGCATAAACACAGACACACAGTGCCTGCTGCTGAGTCACATGGCACAGTCCACCATACACACTGTTGCCCTGAAGCTTTCTACCATTTACTGAGCTCCAGTGATGACCCATCACAGCTTCAAAAGTCAGGGAAAGAAAGAAGGCACCTTTAAAAGATATGTGAGAAACAATAAAGCCAATGTTAGAGAAGAAATGAGGCCACACTAAATGCTCAGTATTTCTGGCATATGCCTCTGCTCACTGACAGTCAGCTCAGTTGTTACGCAGTCCTCTGGTACATCTGGTCTTTTATTTTTGGTACTTTTTTTAATAACCTCCTCTATGGGCTCAAGCTGGTCCTGTTTGACAGGCATTCACCTGTCATGTCAAGGATTTGAATGCATGCTGTGCTTGTCCTAATTGTACCAGGGTTCAAGTGATATTCATTGTTTTTAAGCTAATGCTGAATACTCTTAAAAGGTTGATCAAGCAGGAGACCATGGGCTAGTTCTAACATGCTGGGTGATGTTAGCAAGATCTTGAGAATGTTCACCATGTGGCCATAACATGTTAGTGTGCTAACTTTGTTAATTAGCACTTCACATGATGCTCATGGGAATGCTGTCAGTTTTGCAAGTATTATGTCATCAACCAGAGGGGTTAGATCAGCGGTCCCCAACCCCCGGGCCTCGGACCGGTACCGGTCCGTGAGTCATTTGGTACCAGGCCGCGAGAGTTGAGGCTCAGGTGTGAAATGTGTGGTTTTCAGGGTTTTTATCGGTTTTCAGCGTTATTTTGTTATTGTTTTTATCGTTAATTTGGTTTTCCTGGGTCTTTTCACGTGTGTTATCAGTAAATCTTCTTTTTTCGGTACCGGTACTAGTTTTATTTTTTTGTATTTATCCGCGACACCTTAAAAGCCGGTCCCTGAAAATATTGTCGGGCATAAACCGGTCCGTGGCGCAAAAAAGGTTGGGGACCGTTGGGTTAGATAATGTCCTCAGGTCAGAAGAGTGACCGCAGCACCATAGAGTAAAACTCTACGGTGCTGTTGTAGCTGTAAAAGCAGAGGTAATAATGAGAGTTCTTCTGGTGAACTGAACTAACATTTTTATTTCATTTAATTTGTGCACTGTTCATGAATACAGTACCTTCATAGGCACAAATTGTACAATTTCATTGTTCCACTGTGACATCACCCATTGTGCTGTTGGACTCCTAATTTTGAAGCTTTAACATTAGTTTTTGGTGTTACCATGTTGGTTACTTGAAGCCAGTATTTAGGATAAAAGCGATAACTTTAAGTTATCAGCTAATGCCAGTTAGCTTGGTTAGCAGGTTGCAATCATAAACTCGGTCCAATGCCAAAAAAAGTCACACTGATTCATTATAGGAGAACCATTAATGTTGCTAACTGTCACAGCATTTCACTCAGAACATTTTATCCTGACTTTTCGATGTTGCAAATATGTAAAGTCTAGGAGATCGCCAGAGAAAACTCAAACCTTTAAAAATGCCTGTCACTATTGCAAATTAAGAACTCAGATGCAAGATGTTGAGATGTTTTGCCAAACATTCATTAAACTCTTAAGAAATGTTAACTTAAGAAAATGTATTATTAAATTTCAGTTTTATTTATGTAACACTAAATCACAACAGCAACTGTCTCAATGTGCTTTATATTGTAAGGTAAAAACCCTATAATAATACAAATAAAACAGAGAAAAACCCAACAATCATATGACCACCTATGAGCAGGCACTTTGGTTACAGTGGGAAGGAAAAACTCCCTTTCAACAGAACGAAATCTCCAACAGAACTACGCTCAGGGAGCGGCGTCCGCGACTAGTTGGGCGTGAGTGTAGTGCTTTAATGGAGTGATGCAGTAATATGAGGTTTTTAAGATAAGATAGGACCTGATTATTCAAAACCCTATATGTGTACACGTAGTGTACACGTCCTGATAAAAAACAACTCCAAGATTCCTCACAGTGTTACCGGAGGCCCAGGTAATTCCATCCAGAGTAAAAGTTATTATGATAATGGCAGAATATTCCTCTCAAATCGTCTGGTGGTTCAGTTGTATTATAAACGCCTGGCTTAGTACCTAATGAGTAATTACTTAACCACTGAGGAAGTGGCCATTGTTTTATGGAGGCCCAAAACATGGAGAGGATCCAAAATCCTTACCATTACCCTAAGGTGACCCTACACCTGCTGAATAAAGAATGACCTCATTGTTTCTTTACACTGTGCATACATTGTTCAGTTATATCACGCAACTATTTTGCTTTGGCAGTAAAGTATTGTTTATGGAGTCATGAAGCATCATTCAGAGAGTTAAGTCACGCTACACGTCGTCAGTCATTAAAAAGTGTTTATGCAAGTCAGGCAGGTAAAAGTTGCAGATCACCAACTAAATACATTTCATCTAAGTTGTCCTTAATTAGCAATATTGCTAGCTAAATGCTATGTTTACATTATTTATCCATTTATCTCTCTGTACAGTACATTAGATCTGTCCCTATGTGTCTGTCTATAAAGCAGGTTTGAATCGACAGCAATAAAACCTTATTTGGATATTGTTTAGATACCAGGTCAGATTAACTGGGGGAGTTAAAGACAGTTTCCAAATATAACTAACAACAACTAAGTAAGTGTTAGTTTAATCTGCAGGAGCAGTTATAGAAAATATTCTGAACCTTTGCATCACCAACCTAAAAATATGTGGGGAACAATATAATGATATAATAATAAATACTGTTTTGTTAAACGTCATCTTTTACCACCGAACAGACTGAAAACCAGTTAGCTTATCACTGAGCTGTGAGAAGTTATTTTGGTGTGTACTGGAAAGACTGGGACACACCCAGTGACAGATTACCATTCAGAGGTGTCATTCTCTTAAACCTCCACATCTATTTATAACAGATAGCTGCAATACCTCAGAGAGGTGAGAAAGAGAGGGAGAGAGAGAGAGAGAGTCATATGACCTACTGCTCATTCCACAGATAGTGACGGGCAGCACGCTCACTCTGTGCTTCCATCTGTAATTTCACCAGAGCTGCAGCGTGTTCAGAGGATGTGTTGCAACACTGTCAGTGTACTCTGAACAGATTTCTGGGATTTTGTCTGTAATTATTATCAGCAAAGGACGTAACAGTATATCGCATTTGGGCTGACAGCTGGAGGACAATGCCAGAGGAGAAAGGTAATAATGACCTTTAATATCCTTAAATGAGCCGTTTGTGATGCGTTCACCTGCCGGTACCAGAATTGATTGTATTTAATAATCACTTACCTTTTACAACCACTGGAATGCGGACTCATCACTCACATACTAAATACTATCGGGTTTTTTTTACTTTAATAACAGCAACTCAGACATTAGAACATAATTTTTAAGTTAGTTCTCGATACAGGGTGTTTGTGTAGGAATATATGTGCTTCTATTAAAATGAACTTTGAATACAACCAAGCCGCCCTCATGTTATGCAATCCTGGTCTGGAGCTTAGGGCACTTTCTCTTTGAATGTGAATGTGAACGACAACAAGCCTGTGGCAGCAAGCTGAATGCTTATACTGCAGGTTGATATGCAGCCTGCCTGCAACATCCCTGGCAACAACACTGTTGTTTTGGTCCATTTCCCGCATCTCAAGCTCTGGGACATTAGCCATTTGGGCTGCTTACAAAGGTCTGAGGGCAGGTTGCTAAGAAGAAATCCCTATAATAATTCCAATACGTATTTACAGTGTTTTTGGTATTATACCAAATTATAGAGTTGTCATCTTTTGTGTTGTTTTATGTTTTATTGTGTAAATCATCTACTAATATTCCCATGTCTCTATGATGACTTATAGTTTGCAGTGAGAGTTCAAAACAAGCTTATCTGCAAGTAGTATGATAAATTACACATGTTTATATTAATAGTAGATTTGAATATATAAAGTTTAAAATTTAGCAGTAAAGAAAAAGGAGCTAAAGAAGCTTCTTATTCATTGTTGAGTTCAATGAAAGAAAGTGAGCTTACATTGTGTGCCTTTTCTTGGTCATTTTAAATGTATAGCATGCATACATACATGCAAGTGACAGCTTCACTCTCATTCGTGTGCACCTCAGTTAGCTCAAAGCTGAGTCAATGCCCATTTTTGCAGCGTTAAAGGTTTTTTCACCAAAAAAGATGCCGCTAGTATCTCTTAAGAAAAGCTAGTACCTACAGGGTAAAAAGACATGTACACTTCCTCACCTGCCCATGGTGAGGAAGTGTACCATGACCTTAGCTATATCACATTTACAGTTTTATCTGCTGTTATCAAAAAACATAAACATTACACAGTCACTGGTTAAATGGATCTAAATCAAAAGAATGAGAATAGTGAGCCAAGTGGCTATTTCAGACGCAGGTAAAACAGAGCAATTCAGCTGATTTTACTACAACCTAATATATCAGACAAACTTGAAGATATCATTATGGATATTGAGATGGGAGCTCCAGGATTTTATATAAAATTGGTTAAATTCAAGTAATAAGTGCTGCATATTTATCTTTTAATAACAAGCATCGGAAACATGTCACATTTTGAGAAGTTTTATTTACAAAAAAACAAAAACAGAACTCGTTATAAGCGTGGCCAGCTCTGAAACAGCATCAAGATTTTGGCTCCCTGTAACTGGCTTGTTGAGTTTAAGCCAATTTAAACCTGATACTGTATGTTATTATGTAAGGTAATATGACATGACTAGAATATTTTGTTTGTTCGTGTTTTTGATTAATTTTGACTGACTTGTAGCTATACCTATCACATAAATGTCATGAAGTTAAAATATGATGCAAAAACATAAAATACTACTACAGTATCTCAGTACAACAAAGCTTAAGTACTGGAGTAAATATAGTTTTCATTACTGACCTCCACCCAATTGGCTGTAAAGAGAAGCCTTACTGCCATTCCTCATAAACACCCTGTAAATGTCTCCTGCTCTCCACTGCCTTCTTTTCCAAATTCAGCTAAAGCGTGTTGCTTTGTTAACACAGAGGCACTACTTTTTTGTATAGAGCTGCATTGCCATCACAATGTGACAAAGCTTGTTAAGTTTGATGGTGAGGGTACACACACACACACACACACACACACACACACACACATACACTTCCATTTCTACATTGATGCATATATGTAGAAGACATGTACACAAGAATGCACTACAGATATGAGAGGTAAACACTGAGTCAGTAGGAACAGACATACACTCCACTCTAGGCTGTGTCTCAGTCCCCACCAAGGACAGTGTATCCTGGATGTGTGATGTAATGGTTGGCTTGCTCTCAGCAGTCACAACGACGCCTGTCACTATTCCAGACTTGCCAGTAAACAAACCATCTGTGTGCTGGTCGCTTTACTAGCACTACTATGACATTTCATAATAAGAAATAAAACCAGAAATTACAAAGGTCAAATAAAGCTGGTGTTATTCTTTTCTGTTCTGTCACAATCTGCCCTGACCCTAGCGCCTCACATGTTAGTAACCAGTATGTGCAAATCACTCTAAACCTCACTGGTTCCTGTTGAAAATATAAATCTGTTAAATGTGTCAAAATGTGCATTTTTTAAAAAGGCTTACTACTTTTATATAACAAGTGGAAAATAGCACATTTATTGAAGACTGTTTTCAGCTGTGTATAAATATAAATGTAGTCAGCTAGTATGGTGTATGTGGGATGTGACTCACTCCAACAATGGAGCTCTATCACATGGGCCTTAGATAAACATAAGTGCAAAGTTTAAGTCATTGGTAAAAATATAAATCTGCATTTCTTATTAAAAGTCAGTGTTTTTTCTTTTATTCGGTCTGTTGATGCCAACTAAATACTGATCAGTAGTATTACTTGTAGCACTATTACTGTTTCCTAGTACTTAGGAAACAGTATTAGCATTCACTCTGTATGTTTTTTTTCTACTTGAAAAAAAAATTGCTTAAATCTACTTTTAGTTTGGATTTGGTCTCCACCAAGTCCCCGAGAAAAGATCTGATTCTTTAGCTAAAAATTAGTCTTCTATGTTTAAGTAAGTGTGCCATAAAAGCACAGACTAAAACAGTGATCAGTCTCACTTCACTTTAAACATACAGTTTGTGTGTCTCAGTGACCCTTGAAATTAAAGTTATAGCTCTCTCCTTTGAATGGTGGTCTAAAAGTAGCTTTTCAGATTCGATCCATAATGGCTGCTGAGTTGTCAGACTGTTTCTTGATTGGTTCTAGAAGGTTTTTGATTTTACTCATTGTTCTTTAAAAAAAAAATCCTGTCCTGTTTGGCACCTTCTGCAAGGGGGTGTTAATAAAACGATAGAGTCGGTGTACTTTATGTTCTTTCATTCTCAATAGACCCCGTCTGGTCAGTGTTATCAAAGAAATATTAAGTATTGGTTTTAAATTGTTGTTTCACTCAACACATGGTCAACTATGGCAATTAGTGCTTTTAAATTCCGTTACAATGAAATTGTATAGTAACAGGCGAATCATGTGTGATTGAGATCAGTGTGCACACTCAGTGACTATGTTTACATTCGTGCAGTTCAATGTAGAGTTGTCCTGTGGATTGTGATAACAGGTTTGAGCCCAACTACTGCTCCCCTCTCAAACACATCTTCAAGCTGTGACCATAATTTATCCTTCCTTTATCCCAAGTCTTTCATCCTGTCCAGAGTTTCCTTCCAGAGTTAACATATGAGTATACTGTGTACACCTATATGGTGATGTGCTGAGCAGTTTAGTGACTGCTGAAGTGATCAAAAAGCTCTCCAGTGGCTGGACCATTAGGATGGATGAGATTCTCGAGTTCCTCAAGGCTCTGGATGTTGACGCACTGTCTTGATTGCCTCTACAGAATTGAATGGGAATCGAAGACAGTGTCTCTGGATTAGAAGACCAGCAGGTTGTCTGCCAATCAAGGATCCCTTCTGTTATCAATAATGACATATTTTCTAAAATTTTCTAAAAATATAATAAAATACCATCAAAAAAGAGGCAGTAGATTATTCACTGACTCTGTGAGATATTCCTCTTTAAGAACTTTTTTATTCAACTTCAATAGCCTTCAGGTTCATACTGAAGACATGTGAGGGCAAGAAAACTGACCTCAGCTGTTTAAGGTCAAAGTCATGAAATGGGAGATGGAACCTTTGGACAAGCTGGAGGTACGCTATAAAGCTTACATATAGTTTACACACAGTGTGCTCGTTACCTTGCACTGTTTTATAATGAGGCAAATTCATGGACATATTACAGTGCAGCCTCCTGCAGTAACACATGGGATCATATCGGTGGGTTGTGTCATCCACGTGGAATAAGCCAGCTGTCACAGGAAGGGCAAAGAATCATATGCTCTCACACAAAGGCCACATTCAGACGAAAGCATAGTAGTTGCCTATTCTTGCTCTGCTTTGTGCCATTATGGTGGTTTATGACTGCTTAAATAATGTCCTGGTGGTTATTCTGGTTACTTGAATAATACATAGCATTATGAAAACTGGTAGTCAGCACTTGTACTTTTCTGTTTGCCTTAACTAAGCCAGCAAAAGTATTCTGGTGTCATCTGCCAGAGAGGTTGAAGGTCTGCTTTTTGTAGTGTTTGACCTCATGGTCAGAGATCCACTGCCGCATGGGTCAGGTTGCAGGCACCATTGCAAAGGTGGATGTGACGGCTTAAAGCAGGGAAAATCCTAAATCATAATGTCTGACTAAATTCAAAAAAACTGCATGTTCCTCTTTTTACCACTGGGGTTGTATTCAGTGAACTTTGCCAATGACGCTTGCCTTGCGTCTTTTTCTTGGCTTCTAACAAGGGTGAGATAATGGAGGGAGTGTTCTGTTAGGGTGAAGGACAGGAAACTCTTTAGCAATGAAGTAATGGCAATTTCAAAGTAAAGCAAGGTGTCAGCAGCCCGTAGAAAATCTCACATGTTGTTGATCATATTATTTAGGCATGTAACTTTAAGAGGATGTGAATACACCCAATAAAAGTATTTGAATTCCAGAATTTAGTTTAATAGGTTTCCTAAACATTCTGGGCTATTCTGGATTTTCTGAGCACTTACCACTTTGGTCAGAAATTTGACACTTAGACCTCTGGTGCAGAGACTATTCTGACATAGTCAATGTTTTATTCAAATACTAAAAGAAATAATCTGGTAACAATCACTAGTGTTCTTAAACCTCTGTTGTCATGCAAAGTTGATTTTGTATTACTTCAGAAATGTTCCACATTCATTAAAGAAACGTAGTTTATTGACACCGTGATATTCCACCTAAAAAAACACTGTCAATCTGTGAACACCTGGGTAGCTACGTAGATTTTCTAGAAGATGCGTTGCAGCATCCTAAGTACATTTTAGCATGTTCTAACAATTTAAAGTAATTGTCATGGCTGTGTGGCAGGCAGGCAAGCAGGAGTGGTGGACCCAAAATGCAGAACTCAGACACGGAAGTGAAACTTAAAGCACAGCTTTATTGCTGGAAAAAACCTCGTACTAACTAAACTCACCAAAAGACAAACAAAAGTCTGAACAGAGGAACCGAGGACTTGAAACACTGGAAAAGAAATACTAAATTGGAGCAGGAGACGAAACGCAGGAGCAGGAGACGAAACACAGCTAGTTGAGGGTACGATGCGACAGGGAACCCAGGAAAACACAGGGCTTATATACACAGGGAGTAATCAGGGAATGGAAAACAGGAGGGAGACACAGCTGGGAGGGTTTGGGCTAACGAGACATGGGGAGCAAAGCTAGACCCGCTGAGATGAGGCACCTTTCACAATAAAACGGGAAACAAGAAACAGACACAGACTTGACACTGAACTGAACTTATACTAAACGAGAGACACAACCTAAGAACTAATCCCTCACAAAGAATAACTGACACATAGAATAATACTAATAAACAAAGCATGACAAAAGGATCAGAATACAAACCATAATACAAAGGAATATAAGAACTGAAAATGCTGGGTCAAAATGACCCAGGACCGTGACAGTAATAGTTGAAAGAATTTTCATTGATCCTTTCATGCTTTTTACAAAGATTTTACAAAGATTTTCAAATGTGTGAAGAAGAAAATGAAAAGTCCCCAAGGTCAGCAGCTCAGCAACCTCAAAGTACTACTGCTGTGGTTCTGTGAACATAATGATCTCCTGCCCACCCCTGCTGCCTCTGCAGATGGTTCACACAAGGAATGCTGCAGAGCATCATGGGATCCCTGTGAGTGTGAGGGAGCACTATTTTTAGGAGCTGGACCATGGCTTCTTGAAAAGGCATTAGAGATAAGGCGCTTATATGTGGCAGCAATGGCCTCTGCGTATTATACACACATATTAAATATATCTATATCTATTTATATATATATATATATATATATATATATATATATATATATATATATATATGTATATATATATATGTATATATATGTATATATATGTATATATATGTATATATATATATATATATATATATATATATATATATATATATATATATATGTATATATATGTATGTATATATATATATGTATGTATATATATGTATGTATATATATATATATATATATATATATGTATGTATATATATATATATATATATATATATATATGTATATATATATATATATATATATATATATAGTGTGTGTGTTGCATTGCACAGATAGTGTTTCCTACCCGACCGCGACCTTTGGGATAACAGCATCAGTAGCGCAGTAGCGCCTGTCAGCCAACGCAGGCACCAGTGAAACTGATTGATGATGGGGACGACTGGCCCCCTGGAGAAGATCAGATACTGGCAGGAGTAGCGGACTCCTGGGGAAGACTCTCCACTCACAGCATAGTAACTTTCTGTCTTCCTTCACAGAATAGAAATTTATTACATTTTCACAAATGAATTATTTCAAAATCCCCGTACTTCCACTCTCAACCTTTAACCTCTGCAGTGGTTGTTACTTGCAGGGACAGAAATGACTTGGTCAGAAATATATACGAGTGCACTTTGTGAATTTCTTTTTAAGATTTATTTTTCATTTAATCATTGGGTGATGTTAAATGAGGGATTATGTGGTCCATTCTGAGAAATAGTTTCATTTTCATTTTTACAAAAAATGGTAGTATCTCCTGGCAGTCATGCTATCAAACTGGGCTAAATAGAATTACTGCAAAACAACTGATGATTAATTGTTAGATTGATTATTTGGCATTTTTAAACACGAAGATGAAAATAGCAACCGATCAAGGATCTTAGCAGTTATTTAACATGGATGGAGCAGACCACTCTTTATTTATTTTTGTCAGCTAACTGCATCAAATATAAACAGTAAATTGCTCAATCCCTGCACAGACAGAATATTGAACCCTTATCACATACCGCTACAAATGTCTTCTGACAGCCTGAATGCCTGGTTCAACTTGCCAGATTTTACATCTGGTAAAAATGATCAGCTCCTGTCTCTTCCTCACCCCTGCCTTCCTCTTCTGTTTGCTATTTGAATAGGAAGTAGTGACACTGGACACTGGATCCCTCCCAACAGGTGCAAGGGTTCAGCAGCACATGCCAGGTCAGATCAGAAGGCAGAACCCCTCCAGGCTTCCCTGTTATGGCAAATCCCTATTGCCCTCCCTCCTCCCGACACTTTCTCACTTTTGGGCTGTTGTCTTTTCCAGATGGTTCCAATTAGCATGGTCCTGGACCTTTTTATGTATTTTTTCAAACAAAGACTCAAGAGTTTCCCCTCCTAAATTCTTGTCTTTATTGGTTGCCATGCCCATATATGCTCTGCATGGTAGCTTCAATAAAGTCCCACTTCCTGCACATGACAACATTTTAAAAATCTCTAGTATTCCCATTATTCATTTTGGGTGTCAGCACATTTTCAAGTTAGCGATCCAGTTAAAGAATGTCCTTTCTTTAAACTAAGAAGAAATGGTTAGTGTCTAGGATGTCCTATTGCTCACATTTAGCACTACTGTAAGTCCACACACACACTGCTATAGATGATATCTGGCCATTAATTGGTTGTTAAAAGTGATAATCATCCCTATAGTAATGGCGCTTGGGTACACTTCTGTACCAACTAATGCTGCAGAAGGTGTGCTTGACCTAAACCAAAGGGCTTTTGAAGCCAAAGGTTGTATTTTAATCCTAATAAACCAATGATCTTTTCTTAATTCTAGCCAAGTAGTTTTCGATCCCCACTCAACTTAGATGAAAGTTGCTTGATTTGTTTCTTGATGTCTCAGTAAGAGTTAAGAAATTTTATATTTTAATGTCTGTGACTTTTACTGAACAATGCCTAACTCTAGCTTGCAGTCTGCTAATTTGTTAGCAGTACTTGACAGATGTACAAATGTGTTCATAAAGATTTAGTCATATAGACAAGCTTCTTATCACATAAATGGTTGTCTTTTATAAGACAGTGCCATACTTACTTTGTGTGTTTGATACGAGCCTCATATTTATCAGCAAGCAGATTAATCTTCTCATGTCATTCTCAAAGTTAATTATTTAGAGTTTTTTTATTAGATCAATAAAGAATGACAGAAAATGAATTATTTGGATTCGACTGAAAAGTTTTCTTTTGACTTTCTATGGAAATGTTTTTTTCTGGCTTCATTTTACTAGATTACACAGTTAAGTTGAACTAAAAAGCACTGTAGCATTAATACAACATTATCCCAATAGAACAACTAATTAACATCCAATGAAGTGAGTAAAGTGGGATGAACGATAATGTTTACCAGCAACAAGTTCTTGGTTAGCTTCCAAAAAGTAGCTCTGCGTGGCTCACTGTTATTATCCGTGAGCTTTCTTCTGTTTCTCTTTCTCTGAATCAATTCATTTGATGAACTCCCCTTTCGGAGCCCAATTATTGGTAACCATGGAGGCCTGATGAAACCGGTCTGACGACACAAATGTTTCCTGAGAACACAAAGGGCCTTTTGTTTAGCTGATCTCCCAGTCAGTACTGAAAGGCAGATCAGCATGCGAGCCTGTTCTGCTAGGCTTACGATGAAAGGGCAAAGGGGTGAGGTGTATTGATAGAACTTTTGGGATGGACATGTCAGGGTCTTACAATGTGTGTGTGTCTGTGTTTTGGTTTTTGTTACTGTGGCTGGTTTGATGTTTTTCTTTGCTGGTGTCAAATCTCTTGATTCACTCCCTCCTTCCTGTGTGGAACAAACAAAGAGAAGAAAGAAGTTGTAAAGTCCATTTACTATAGGGTTTATTTAGACTTTCTATGATTTCTACTGTGTGCCTGTTAGCAAAACAGGAGGGAACAACTAAGCTGTAGTGCCTCTTCACCTCACTGTGCAATACCTTTTGTGCAATACTTTTGTAAATAGTCAACGGTGCAATAGACTCAATACTTGAAATGTGCAATTCACTTGTATTTTTATTTTTATTCCTATTTATTCTATTTATCCCCTTCGTATATTTTATTTATATTGTCTCTGTATTTATATATATGTGTGTGTGTATAACTCTGTAACTTCTGTCGGTGCTGTGCTTTTTTTTTGGAAATCGAATTTCCCAGAGGAACCCACCCGAGGGATTAATAAAGTTCTATCTTATCTTATCTTATCTTATCTTAAAACATGCCATGAAGGAATATTTGTCCCATCCGACATACTAATAGTAGTTTTTCAGGCCTGATTACTGGCAGATCTATTAGATCAAGTTGAAGTAGGCTAAAAGTAGGCTAAAAGTAGGCTAAAAGCAACACATCATGACATAGTCTAAAGAAACTGCTGAGAAACAGAGTTATTGATATTAGTCTGGAACGGGTTACAAAGCCACTTCTAAGGTTTTGGAGCTATTATCCTCAAGTTGAGGAAACTTGGAACAACCTGTGGTCAGTTGTGAACCTTCCCGAGAGTGGTTGGCCTGCCATTATTATGTTGCATTGGCAACCCATTGACAAGGTCACAAAAGAACCCAAAACATCTAAAGAACTGCAGTCTTCACTTGCCTCATTTGGTGTCAGTGTTCATGATTCAGCAACAACAAAGAGACCAAGCAAAAATTGCATTTATGGAAGCATTCCAAGGTTAAAACCACTGCTGACCAATAAGATCACAAAATGACTTTTTCAGATAGGGCCAGGTAGGTTTGGATTTTATTCCCCCTTAATACATGAAGTCCCTGTTAGTATTGACTCAGGTTGTAGTACTCTAATATGATTTGTTTGATGATTTGAAACACTGAATTGTATGCCCTCATATTGCTCAAGATAGCAAATGGCTCAATAGAGAGTAGAGTAAGAAGACAATCCTACCTGCCAGGAAATTATGAATTTAAAACCTGTTTCAGCGTTGAGACTCAGAACAAAGAAAAACAAATGAGAATGTTATATTTATATCTTTGTGTCACAGTCAGAGTGTTGAGTTGGATATTTTTGGATCAAAGCACTGTTTTCTATTTTAGCAATGAAATCTGACATTGCACATAAGATTTTTAGGTGTTTATTAGTCATGAGATACAAGTATAAGATATGAATAAAGGGCTCATAGAAATTAAACAAATCACTTTGGATTTTATCAACCTTATAAGCAGTTTTCTACCATATATTAGGAGTATTACTCCAAACACATATCTTCTACAGTATAATCTAATATCGTTTTCTGTGTCCCTGTGTGTGCCCCCTCCAGTGTTTCAGCAGCAGGCTGTCCACAGCCCTCTGGAGCAACAGAAGCAGAAACAGAAGCAGGGTAGCAGTGGAGGACCTGTCGCCTGCCAGAACTGTGGAAAGCCCTGCAAAGGGGAGGCACTCCGAGTTCAGAATAAACACTTTCACATTAAGTGTTTCATCTGCAAAGGTATGTAACACCAAATCAGAGCCACAGCCAAGACATAATGCAGATGCATGAACTGCACAATGAGATGGGATGTTACAAAAATGTTTTTGCAATATTGTGTGTGTTAATGTGCATATTGCAGCACATATCCTGGTCAATAGTCACTCCAAGAATCCTCACAGCATTACTGGATGCCAGGGTAATGCCAGCAATAGTATCTAGTTAGACACCGTGTGGCTGAGATTTAGAGGACTGAATAAAAAAGCATTGGTTTATCGTTTTTCTATGTACTGTGATAGCACATCTACAGTTGAGCAATACAGTCATTATTAATGGATTGGTCAAAGCTAACCAGCTGTGGGTGTGAGTGTGAGTGTGTGTGCATTGTGTGTGTGTGTGTGTGTGTGTGTGTGTGTGTGTAATTGAGGGGTAGGGTGGGAGTGAGGGGATTTTTTCTTTGTACATATAATCTGGGAGGGTAGCTGCAAGTGTCAGAAACTTGAAATGTGAGCATGTTCCATTTGTGTGTATGTGTGTGCTTGTGGGTGGGTGGTGGATGTTTTTGTTTTTTCTTTTCACATGTGACTTTGAGTGTGTATTTTCACCACTCCCAGGCCAGACTCCCAGCTCGATTCTTGTGTCAGACTGCTGTTGTTGTCAACACACGCTCCGGTTGCTAGGCAATGGTTGGGGTCGCTAAAGTGTCGGCAGCTTCCTGGAGTTTAATCTTACACTGACCAGCAGACTCCCTGTCTGTACATTTACGCCCCGCCATTACCACTACCTCCATCTTTAACTCTGTTATCAGGTGATAAAGTGGCAGTGTTTGCAGTGCCATCACAAGATTATAAGTGTACTGCACTCAGTGGTCAGCTTGTTTTTGTTTAACTTAACAGATGATTCCTTTTTATTGCAAGTTGTAGCTTAGATTTAGCATTTAGTTGTAGCATAGTTTTGGCCATTATTGTTGTGTAGACCAACACTGCATATTATGGTGCATGCTACAGACTACTGTATTTATAGCCTGTATGGCACAAAATAGTTAATAAAAATGTCATCTTTGTGGCTATTAATTTAAAAAGTCTGATTTGTCAATAATGACAGCATCTATTAAGCTGTCACGCTTTACTGATTGAGCTGTTCCTTCATGAAGAGCTTTTATGATTGGTTTGAAAAAAATGAGCAAATTGAGGTGATTCATGCCAAGTATTCAGTGAGTATGCTAATACCAACACACAACAGTCAGAGGAGCTATGTAAGGGTTCTCTTTACCCCACCCAAAAGTGCTTGGCGGTTCCTCCCATCTATAAATCTAAAGCATGACCACAGTAATTCGATTTCCAACGAATCTGGCCTGTTAAATGTGCTGATTATCCCAGCATTGTGAGCCCTAGGTGGGGAGTCAGGTTCGGTTAGTTATTAAAACTTCCAGATGTGGAATGATAGGAGTTTGAAACGTTTGAGTATGCCAATAAAATAAACCATAGCAGGCTTAGTGGCAATGGCGCTTGTCAATCCGCAGTTGGAAATTTAACATCAAAGAAAAGAGGAGACACCCAAAGGAGTGGTAGCAGCTTAATTCAACAAAGTGTAATGCTCATTAAGATTTTAGGTTTTTCTCTCAGTGCATGCTTCATGGAAGAGAATCATGGCCCCTGATTTTATTACAGTATTATCATCAGTTGCCTTTAGCCTGGGTGTTAGCCAAGAGGTTAACAGTGGCCAGATCTGAAGCAAGGAAACCTCAAAGCTCAGCTAGCTCTATTTAATATATCAAGATTTCTGCATGTTTATCATAATATACATAGTAGTAACATATATTCAACATGTACAACTGACAGTGTGCTTTCAAGTGACAGCAGTTACTTACTAAAGTGATTAAGACAGTACAAGTACCTTCTAATGAATGTATTTCACTATATTTAGACGGGTTTCAAAGATAAGACATCATCAGTGTAATTTGAAACAAAGAGGAGTGACAATATATAGAAACCAGGTGAGGCCCAAATGCCAATCACAAACAAGAGCTTTCATTACATAAAAGGAAACATCTGCAAAAGCCTCAAAGGGTAATGAATGAGAAGATAACCAGAACCATGTGGCATCACTCACTGATAGAAACCAACTGACAGCATATAAAAAATATACTTTTTGAGATATCAACATCAAAATATTATTAACAACTGACATAGAAAAAATATAACAACTTCTGGGGACTGCATTAGACTAAAAACAGAAAAATATTAGAAACAAAATAAGAACTGAATTGAAATCTGTGTCTCATATTGGATCTGTCTCTCTCCCCTCAACCCAAGCTGGTGATAGATGCCCCTCCCAATGCCTAAATCTGCTGGAGGTTTCTTCTTGTTAAAATTTGTAAGAATTAAACTAAAGTTTTTCCTTCCCATTATCGTCAAGTGCTGGCTGATTGGGGTAGTCTTTTTTCTGTATTATTATGGAGTCTTTACCGCATTGAGGAAACTGTAATTTGTTGCTATATAAATAAATTGAATGCGGTTGGACCAGATAAGCTAATTTTCTGAAACACTTCACTGGATTCACGTAACCCTCCAAGTTGAAGATGAATCATTGAAAATCATATGTGGCATATGTGGGATAAAGTCCCACATAGAACTTTAATCGTCTTAAATATATTTTTAAAGAAAGAAAAGGACTTTGTCTTTCTTATTTTATTATAAACATTTGACAAACATCCCAACCACCCACCCCCTTCATTAGTGATGAGCACTAATTGGTGTTTTTATTGTAGCTTCCAGCAACACCTAAGTGTGTGCTTGAGGAAGTGTGAAGACTGTGGCCTTCTGTATATCCTGTTTTGTCTGTGTCTCATATATCTTTAATCTAGCAGTGAGACCCCATCAACAGCAGACAGCTGCAGACAATACGACCTGGCCGAACAGCTCAGACAGACATTTATCCCCTTTCTGTTTTTACTCGCTTGAATGGCCATCACATCATCCAAACAGCATTTGAATACAGCGGGGAATACTCAAATGTGAAAATATGTGGACACACCCTAAAACAGATAAATGAGAAGTGTTAGGAAGTCCGCAGCTAAGAAACAGAGGGAAACTGAACATGTGCTTTACAGGAAAAAATTTTTTGCTTTAAATTATGCCATTCAGTAGCTTCAGAACATTTTTTTCAAACTTTTTCATAGTTCTAGTAAATGTTAAATATATTTCTCCCTTTTTTCTGTATCAAATCTGCAAGAGCTAAGGCCCATTGCAGTTCTTCCTTTTAGGGTCTATTTTACCTCCTGTGTAGTATATAGTTTCCCAGCATATACTGCGAATTGTCCCAATGTGTGCCAACATGTTCTCATCCCAAAACGTAACATACCGACACTATGTGACAAATCGTTGGTATGTTACGCTTTCGGCGGACAAAATGTCTGCACGTTATTTATTCAGAGACATGAGAACCGTTTGGAATGAACCTAGAGATCTACATTTATTTTACATTCTGATCATCAATCGCTTTGGAAAACACTATGAGATACGGTTACGGTTATGGTTAAGGTTAGGGTTAGGGCTGAAATACACGGCTGGAGCGTGTGTTACCACCACAAGTGTCATTCTGTTGGATTCCATCCACAATCTGGAGCGTGTCATAGGAACTATAAGACACCTCGGGATGTGACAAATTGTTGGTATGTTATGCACTGGGAATGAGAATGCCCTCAAGTGTGCATTGTGTTGTCTAACACACACAATTTAAATAGTATTAGTCGTATACAACATAGAACTTAGTGAAAGATTAGATTTACAGAATAAACCAACAGCAGGGATCGCAAAATCGCTACCCCGACGTCCCGGAGCTAGCGATATCTCCGGTCGGGCGACGAAAATCTATCTCAGCAGCGCCCGTCGGGTTATCATATAGCTAGCTCCGGCTATTACTACAAAAATAAACTACTTGCTTACCAATATCATTATTTGAATAAATAAACCGAGTCCAAAGTCATTAAGAAGCAGGTTACAATGGGGTTTCCACTCTGTGTTGTATGCAATTACAGCCTTTACGCAGAGTGTTTTGACATATTTATGGACTGCATTGTTTTTTTTGTACAATTACCCAACCAGTCTGTGCTTCTTCCTGGAAGTAAATAGACGGTGCTGGCCACATGTTAAGGTCCTCGCAGTCCAGTCATTGATGTTATAATAGCAGATGGTTGTGATGTTCTCAGTTGGGTGTTGGCTATTGAATTGTCTCCTTCTTGGAAGCCAACTAACCAGAACATATTTAGGGGAAGTGTGTGCGTGTGTGTGCATCAGTTCAATGACCGGCCCAATGGCTGGGGGAGCTGACCTCAAGCACATGTGTATTAGGGGTGCTATTGGGAGGGTGGACGGACGGTGTGGAAGTGTTCACCTTCAAGTAGAAAATAGACCTCCCTCGTCTGTACAGCAAGCATTTAACGTATTAGAATAATCAACCTTGGATTTTCTTTCCCAAGTACAATTCAATTAGCCTGCAAAAAAATCAGTGTAAGCAGACTGAAGATGCTATAGTTAAGGTTGTGAAATGGATTGGTATTGACAATGTCCTACCCACACCCCAACGATCCCACCCCACACGTGTGCATGAAGCGCCTTGAGGCAACAGTTGTTGTGATTTGGCGCTATATATAAATAAAGTTGAATTGAGTGGTGATTCATTGTAAAACACAAGCTGCAGTCAGGGTCTTACATTTATAGCAGCGAGCACATGCCACATGTATATTTAACCCTGATCACACACAAAGAGTCAAGGTCACCTTCTTGTAACGACACAGCATGTCAGTATATAGGGCCTCTGAGGATGAAGGATGTATAAAGATAGAACATCTTAATTTTTTTTGGAAAAACACACACACAAAATCCCAAAACAGTACTTGGGTACATTACTTGTGAACATTTGAAAACGGATTTTCTTGAAACTGGTCTTAATTCAAACTGTAAAAAATATTGTGGGTGAATGCAATAAGTGGATGCAATCTTGACTGAAAGCTATCTTTTCTGATACTATTTCGAGCTTCATTGAAATAACACAAACCACAAATTATCAAAAGATTACAGGTCTTGTAAGCTTAGTGTTTTCAATGTTAGTTTACCGATTGCTGAAGAGTTCATGAGTATATCCAGAACACATAAGAGAAGGGTTGCAGCCAATCTGGAGCTCCATAGTAGGCAGAAACATGTGACCTGAATAGATACAGTGGAAATCGCGCAAGTCTATCGTAAAGGCTAGGACAGAGTCAGCCATATGCTGCATGGCTGAGAGCAGCTATCTTGGGTTCGAATCCAACCTATGGCCGTCTGTGTTCCCTGCTCTCACTCCCTCAGCTTTCCTGTCATTTTTCAATTTACCGTTTCAAATAAAGCTGTAAAAAGCCCAAAAAAACCAACATGGAACCCTAACCATACTGTGTGTGGAGGTCCACACCTGTTATTGCCACTGTGGAGCTCCATAGTGGCTGCAGCCAGGTGCTCTTGACACATAAATGTTAGCTTTGTTTGTTTTTCCTTTGAGAAAAATATCTGCCTTCTTAGCTGCACTATATACAGCTAAGATTTTATGGTAGTTGTTAACTCTTTCTTTTATCTTTTACTTTGTGGCATGCAGCTTAGCTTTTTGTACTTAATTAGGAGGCGGCTGTTGCTAGCCGGTGAACCAAAACAGTGGGGAGTTGGGCTGAACAACTAAACGATGAGCCAACAAAGGTTAAGGTTAAAGTTGCCTTACAAAACTGTAAAATCTGTAAAGATTTAAACAGTCGCTTTGTTCATTCAGTGGGCTGGTTTCAGTCATTATGCAAATGTAAAATGGTAAATGGCATGTATTTGTATAGCGCTTTACTTAGTCCCTAAGGACCCCAAAGCGTTTTACACTACATTCAGTCATTCACCCATTCACACACATACAAAATGTACTGTTTATAAGATTGGGGAAACCTGCAGTCAGCTGAGACTGAAGAAGTCCATAGGATGGGTGACGAAACTGAAACACTGAAAACACTACGTTCCGTTCGAGGAAAAGCTAAACAGACCTCATTTAGCATGAGGGAAGCACATTCACAACACACTGAATTCCTCTCAAGTCATTTGGAGTTACGCAAGTGCCTTCACTGTGCATGAGATAAGCCTTCAGAGACAGAAACAGTCTTGTTTTTGTAAAGTAATGTCTGTCAGCCAGAAGACATTGTAAGCATCTTTCTACTGTAGTGTAACCCGTAAACCTACATCACGCTGACATATTGAGAGCAGGTAGCTTTCTTGATGTTGTTATTGCTTCTAATTATGACATAGATATTCCATGCTTATGGTGTGTGGTGTGTCAGAGGATTAAAAGGATTAATGTGCAAACAGACGCACTTCTGTGTAGCCCGAGCTAAAAAGTTGAAAACCTCTTGTATTTGTTGCAGTTTTTTGTTTTTGCAGTTCAGCGCCCGGACATGTTCTGTTCTTATCAGCTGAGTCTCAGGACAACGTGTCTAATAAGATGCATCGTGATCTCGTCTTCTTTGGTCCGAGTCCAGTGAAAACACCCACAAACTCACCTTCTGTTGTCATGGAGATTAGATGATTCTAAAATGACACCATTTTTGTTCTTCTGAGTTCAGAGTTCAGAGTTCAAGGCTAATTCTGACACTTTCATGTGGCTGTTAACACTTTCTTGTTTTTTTTACATTTTTGGTCACATCAATTAAAACACCAGTTTTTCTTTAACTCCATGGAAAAAGATGGAAAGCATTTCTGTATTACTTTATAACAAGTTACAGTTTTACCAAGTACACCACTGATGTTAGAATTCTAAATATGGACAAATCAGTTTACTGATTTTTATTTCCATGTCTACTGAGTTTATTCAACTTTATTTGGCTTTCAACATATGCCCCACCCCCTGCATTCGTAATACACATTCCAGTTTGCAATGAGACGGTATGTCATGTAGTCAGGCAAAAACCTTTTGATCTGCATTAGAGGCAAGTTTACAGTAACTTTGAGTAATCTGCAATATATGAACTATGTTACTCTGCTTCCCATTAAACAAATAACATACAACGATTTAGTGTGCTGTCACCTTTAATGTTTTGTGGAAGAGTTATCCATGAAGGATGAGCTCATAAAGACTCAAGTGTTGAGCTGCTTAAGCAAAAAAGTTATGATACAGAGAGGAGAAAAGCCTGTGTGCCAACTGGCAGTGTAGGTATAAATACACAGGGATTGAAAGATGAGCTGATGGGAAACAGCATTTAGGACTGAGTGAGGACGTCTGTTTCTCTATAGGTTTCTGCCCACTATGTCTCTTTCTATGTTGCTTAATAGCAAAGCTGTTTTCTTGTTTTATTTTCTCTCACAGTCTCAAGTCTGTCAGTCTAAAGTCTTACTTCAAGACTTATGTCATTTGAAAAAATTCTGAATCAAGCCTCATGTGTATTAAAGGACATTTACATTAAGTCTCAACGATTCTGAGTTCCTAAACCTTAAATGTCTCATAGAAGTCCACATCATTTCTGAAGACTCAAGTCCGAAGTCTTTTAAAAGCAGTCTTAAGTAATTTATAAACAGTCTCTTAGCTGTTCTTTCCCAATTTAACTGAATCACACGAAACCTGTTCTAAATCCTAATGTTCGTAGAATTACTTGAGTCCTGTTGTCCTTTTGGTGTTGGACGAAAAGGACAAAAGCTCCTTGTGTAGTGTCTTTGTGGGCACTTGGCTTCCAAATTTTATACTGACTGTCTCAGAGCATTTCAAAAGAGGCTTTGCTGAATTATTGTTTCTGTGGTTATATTTTATTCCTCGAAACATGACTCCACCTATCCATCCACTCAGAGTTACCATGTAGTGGTGTTTATTCCATCAAATCTGAGCATTATCTCATTGTAGACAGGTTGCCAAATTTCTGAACCGGATGAAAGGGAATTGATTGCAGCTGCTGGAAAAGTTTGTCTTCCTGCGAAAACATTCCTGCTTGTATTGTTGTTTTATTAGCACATCATAAGCCCTGGTAGAGCTTGATGAAAAAAAGAGAAATTGTGCAAATGCTCCACAAAAGTTATCCAACGTATCATTCAGAATCAGAATCACAGTAAAAGGTTGTAGTTTTAGTTTAATGTATGTCAGTGAAGAAAATTATTGCTGTACCCAGTGGGCTAAACCTCCTTTCAAGCTCATCCCCAGGCCTGGTTCCAGAGTGGGACCCTGGTATCCCTGTTCCTGGATCCTTTGATATTTACGTAGAGGGTCATGTGAAAAAGTCTTCTTTTGTTTTGTTTTTTTTGACAAAGTTGCCTTGAGAGACCCCACAAAAAGCCCCTAGTAGCACTTGGACACACCTCTACCACACTAAGGTGGCGATTTACAGAGGATACTTTTTTCTTTTTGTTAATGTTTTTAAAAAGCAAAATGAATGCAGACATTTTTTTGTTTAATATGTTTATTTTGATTAAATTTATGTGATAACAATAAAAAACATATACTGATTTGAGCACATGAGGGACGCTGGTCATTAACCAGTTAATGACAGAAACTTAGGCTTGGTTAAATTTACTGGTTTGACCTGTCTACCAGTGAAATGGATCTTAATTACCACTGGAAAAACTCATCAACACTGTTTTTATGCAAGTTTGCTGACACACATCTTCCAATGTTCATGCAAGTATGTGTGTGAATTTGTGCTAAGAGCATGCGCTAGAGACATGGACAAAAGCACAGCCATGAATACTCATGCAATGAAGCTCCTGGTTCACAGTTTTTGTGCTGATGTTAAGAGCAGAAGAAGTTATTAAGTCAGCAGAGCATTAGCTATTTCTCATCCACTATGTCCCTCTGTACTCAGCAACATCACTCTACAACTTTACGTGGTCTGCCACTTGGTCCTTAAAAGCTTTCACTTTGCATCAATGCTGCTTACAATTGATGATGGAATATCCGGGAGGGAAGAAATTTCACAAACTGACTTGCTATTATAGTGGCACGCTCGAGTTCAGTGAGCTCTTTAGTACCAAACATTCTTTCACATTCTTTTGTAAAGGCAGACTGCATGGATAGGTGCTTGATGTTATACACTTGTTGCAATGGAATTTACAAAACACCTTAATTCAAAGATAAAGAGGTGTGGCACTTTTGTCCATATAGTGAACTTTTGGACATCCCTGCAAGTTTAAGTGTGTAAAGGTTCACTGAGCAGTGTCCAGGCATGACACAAAGCAGCACAAACTTCTATCATGTGTCTTTCCTGTTGTTTTTTCCAGAAAGAAAGAATTGGGGGGAAAGGCAGGAGGGGTTTTGTTTTTGCTAATGGAGAGGAAAAACAAAGCAAAGCTTTCCCTCAGGGCATAGCAGCTCTGTGATGTCATATGGTTGCTATGTTTGCTGTGTGTAATCAGGGTGAGATCCTGTCATGTTTTGTTCAAAGGCAGACAAACAGACACGGTTCATTATTTGCACACGGGCTAATAACACACCCATGCTCACGTGACCCTACTGAAGAAAACAATCAGACGTCTCAAACTGGCTCTGCGTACCACAATACCGTGTCTTTCTTTTACTTTAAACTCTGTGGATTTTTCTGACTTTGTTTTATAAAAGTAATATAAAAGAGATTAATTATAAAAGTATAGAAGTGGCTGTCTAGATTTAGATTAAAACTTTACCCTCGTCTCTTAAACTAACTTGTGGAGTTCCCATTCTAATGGTGCATGCAGATTTGTCTTTGAGCATAGAGCATACATTTTGAAGTTAGGAAGACTTTGTGTTGCATCCACCACCAGTTTGGATGATTTTGTTTTTTTGTTTTTTTTATGCGCCCTAATTTCATTGCTGGGTTGTTCACAGGTTGTGAATCAGCTGATTGGTGGGTGTGTTGCATGTGACTGATGTGTATTTTCCCAGTGAGGTGGTTTTTTTAAAGTTAATTCCCCTACTTTGTTTTCTCCACATTTCTTGTATTTCTAGGGTGTAGCATTTAATAAAGTGGATGCCTAACAGGTTTCTGATATGTTGTTTTAGATCTCTGAAAAATGCAAATTCATTCACTATCATCCAAAGTTTCCACGGTTGTTTATTTTGGCCTTTTGTGGAGCTGTTACTAACTGAGGTTAAGTTATTTTTAAATAAATAGCCAAGGGATAACAAGGCAATATCTTCTGCCTCTTTCACTGTGAGCAATAAAATTCTAGTATAAAATTCATTTGTTTTTCATATCTTTGTTTTGTTTACTATACAGTCCTATGTCTGTTGAATTAAACCTATACACTATATATTCATTTGGCTTGCTTTTAAAAACTGATAATTAAGGAAAAAAGGGAGAACAAATTCTGATGTCTGGTTCTTTTCCCTTTTTTTATCCATTTGGTTATTTCCTAATTCCACCCTTCCCTACATGTTTCTTGTCTCCTGGCTATAACCTCTGACTATTTAGAATTAGAATTAGAATTAGAATTCAACTTTATTGTCATTGCACATGCACAGGTACAGGGCAACGAAATGCAGTTTGCATCCATCCAGAAGTGCTTTAGTGATATAGATATATTACAATATATATTAGCAATAGGGCTGCCACGATTAGTCGACTAGTCACGATTACGTCGACTATCAAAATCGTCGACGACTGATTTAATAGTCGACGCGTCATTTGAAGCTTTGTAATTTGTAAAGCAGGATTTAAGAGTGTAATAACGGACTGAAACAGAAGATGGCAGCACTGCATGTACAAGGATGCCAGCTGCCGTTAAACCCCGAAGAAGAAGAAACTGTGTCCCAGAATTCATAGCGCGGCCCAGCGCAGTTGTCAACAATGGCGGCAGCTAGTTAGTTTTAATATTACTCTTATTATTCTTTCTGGGTCACAAAATAAACGTTTAACATATTTTCAGGCGAGAATGTAGCTGTGTAAACCTCAAATATCTGCTCAGTTTATCAAGACACCACATATTTTCAAAAGCGCTCCGACGTTTTCGGAGGCGTCTGTTACCCACTAGCTCGATAGCTAGCCGGGGGCCATGAGAGCACCGGACTCCCGGCAGATCGTTTTCAAACCCACCGCCCTACTCAGGTTAAACATATACAAGTCACTTAGATAACTTAAAAATGTTATTGTTTGGCTTTTTTCAGTATTTTATTTGTTCCTGAGTAAATCGGCTGAGTTTATTAAACTCCACCGAAACAATCTGCACATTTAATTAGAATTCAATTAACTATCATCTTGTCTTTATTTTTAGTTAGCACAGACCTTAAACACTTAAAGCTGTAAGCTAATGATAGTTATATAAGAGCAGATGCTGCTGGTGCAATAAGCTGTACTTTTACGTTCAATGGATGATGATCTGATTAGTCGACTAATCGCAAAAATAATCGGTGACTAGTCGACTATCAAAATAATCGTTTGTGGCAGCCCTAATTAGCAATAATATAGATATGTGAGTATATTACAGAAATGGGTCTATTATGGTATGTTATAATGTACACGGTATGAAGTATGTTGTGAATATTCTATAACTATAAGTATGTACAGGCTGTAGTGAGTACAAGCTATGTACAGGCTATGAACAGGATATAAATATGAAAAACTATACAGAATATGAAATAAATAACTTTACAGAATCTGAGATATACAGCTATACAGAATGGGAACTTTGCAAGTTGTAAACAGTTGTAGGATTAAAGATTATTGAATGTACAGAATGATTATTTACACAGAGCTATACAGTAGTGCAGTTAAGATAAGTGAGATATGTGGATAATTCTATAAAGTGCTAGTGGTTGTGAGTGGTGGTTCAGTCCATGTTATTATTGTGTGTTTGAGGGTACAGTTGTCCATTGTGGGTGTGTGTATGTTCAGTCCATGAGTTTAACGTGGGTCAGATGTCAGGAGGCAGAGTTCAGGAGTCTGACAGCTGTGGGGAAGAAGCTGTTCCGGTACCTGGTGGTCTTAGTCCGGAGGCTCCTGTAGCGCCTCCCAGAGGGCAGGAGGGTGAAGAGTCCATGCGATGGGTGACTGGGGTCTTTGATGATTTTCCCAGCCCTTTTCAGACACCGCTTCCTGTAGATGTCTTTTATGGCAGGAAGTGGTGCTCCGGCGATGCGCTGGGCAGTTTTCACGACCCTCTGCAACCCCTTCCGGTCCGAGGCAGAGCAGTTCCCGTACCAGACTGTTATACAGTTGGTCAGGATGCTCTCGATGGTGCAGCGATAGAAGTTCACCAGGATGTCTGAGGACAGGTGGTTCTTCCTCAGAGTCCTCAAGAAGAAGAGACGCTGGTGAGCCTTCTTGACCAGCTTGGAGCAGTTGGTCGTCCAGGTGAGATCCTCGGAGATGTGGACTCCCAGGAACTTGAAGCTGCTCACACGCTCCACAGCCGTCCCCTTAATGTGGATGGGTGGATGTGGGTCAGCATTCCTCCTGTAGTCCACGATGAGCTCCTTGGTCTTCTCGGTGTTAAGCAGCAGGTTGTTACTGTCGCACCACTCAGCCAGACGATCCACCTCCTCCCTGTAGGCGGCCTCATCGTTGTCACTGATGAGGCCAATCACCGTGGTGTCATCTGCAAACTTAATGATGGTGTTGGAACCATCAGCAGGTCTGCAGTCGTGGGTGAAGAGGGAGTAGAGGAAAGGGCTCATCACACAGCCTTGTGGTACACCGGTGTTCATTGTGATGGTAGATGAGCAGTGGTTATCCAGCCGGACATGTTGGGGGCGGTTGGTCAAGAAGTCCAGTAACCATTTGCAGATGAGGGAACTGATGCCCAGATCTGTCAGTTTCCTGATGAGTTGTGAGGGGTGGATTGTATTGAATGCTGAACTGAAGTCTATAAACAGCATTCTGGCGTAGGTGTTGTTGTTGTCCAGGTGTGAGAGGACAGAGTGCATTGCGATGGAGACTGCATCCTCTGTGCTCCTGTTCTGGCGGTATGCGAATTGGTGGGGGTCCAGGGTGGGGGGGAGACAGGATTTGAAGTGTGCTAGGACCAGTCGCTCTAAGCACTTAGTGATGATGGGGGTGAGTGCTACTGGGCGGTAATCATTGAGGCAAGATGGGTTGGAGTTTTTGGGTATCGGGACGATGGAGGTGGATTTGAAGCAGGCCGGTACCACAGCGTGGGCCAAGGACAGATTGAATATGTCTGTGAGCACTCCTGCAAGCTCCCCAGAACACGCTCTGAGAACACGCCCGGGGATGCCATCAGGGCCTGCAGCCTTGTGGACATTGATCCTGCTCAGCACCGCTCCTACATCGGTGGGGGAGAGAGTCAGAGGTTGGTGGTCTGGCGTCACATCTGCTTTGGTTGTGGTTGTGGTAGGGCTGGGCGATATATCGAGTTTTTTTAAAATATCGATATATTTTCATACGAGATATAAGATGTGACAATATCGTTTATATCGATATAGCCTATGTTATGTTATAATTATACTTGTGGGGCCGCAGGTTTGCCTCTCTTTCGTCCACTTATGTCTCTACGCAACGTTACTCGGCCTCGCCTCTCCTTCACTGAACACAACTCCCCCTCCCCCATAGCTTCACCTGCAGGCAATGACAAGATGAAAGCGGAAAATCTCCGTTAGCGAGTTACCGCGGATCGTCCCGTGCGTGGGGCTGGACGGCGTCAACGTGTTAGCGAGCTAACCACGCTAACGAGCTAACCGCGCTAACGACATGCAGTCCGGAGGAGCTGCACGGCCTAAAATCCTTTCATTTTCTCAAAACTCGACAGTGCGCCTTATGTATGAATTCTGGTTGTGCTTACTGACCGCGAACCGATTTTATGTGGTACACAGCGCTCATCAATCTGTCCAAAAATGTTTTAATATGACTTTGCTAAGCTACGGAGCTGCACTGCTTGATGGATTGTCGGAGGATTACGGCTACCGGGGAGGAGCCTCGCGGAGTGATACGTACTGTGCTTCAACGTAATATTACCGTACTGTGTGTGTATAAGGACCACAAATGGCACCTGTTCAGAGACGTGGTGCAGCTGTGAAATCTGTCTCTTTGTTATTATGCTCAGCGTCTATTAGTTTACATTTTGACTGCACAATTGTGAGCTTTTTGTTATGCACAAAAACAACATTGTTTTCTTTTATTTATGGACCATGATTATTTAATAAATGCTGATAATTTATTTTTAAGTAATTTCTTCATGTACATCTACGCTGTATGTAAATAAAAGTGCCCGTGTGACATCTGGGACACAGTGTGACTAAGAACTCTCTTTTTGTTCTTAACTTATGGCTTTTTAAAAAAAAAAAAATATCGAGATATATATTTTATATCGCCATCCAGCTAAAAAATATCGAGATATGAATTTTGGGTCATATCGCCCAGCCCTAGGTTGTGGTGTTCCCTCGCTCAAAACGAGCATAAAAGTTGTTGAGCTCGTTGAGGAAGGAGACATCAGAGGATGCGGGGGAGGGTTTGGTGGTCCTGTAGTCTGTGATGGTCTGGAGTCCTTGCCACATGCGTCGGGGGTTGGAGTTGGAGAAGTGTTCTTCTACCTTCTTTTTGTAATGGTGTTTGGCTTTTTTGATGCCCTTCTTTAGATAAGCCCTGGCTGTACTGTAGGCGTGTGCATCTCCTGACCTAAAGGCAGTGTTGCGGGCCTTCAGGAGGAGACGAACATCCCGGTTCATCCAAGGCTTCTGGTTGGGGTACATGGTGATCCGTTTCTGGGTGGTGACACTGTCTGTGGTTTCGGAGATGTAATCCAGTACAGATGAGGCGTACTGGTCCAGGTCTGTGTGGGTGAACATATTCCAGTCTGTGTTTTTAAATCTGTCCTGGAGCACTGCGTCTGTCCCCTCTGGCCACACTTTAATTGTCCTCACAGCAGGTTTCACACGTTGGATGAGTGGTGAATACCGAGGTGTGAGGAACAGGGAGAGATGGTCCGATTGTCCAATGTGGGGGAGGGGTGTGGCTTTGTAGGCTCCAGCCAGGTTGGAATACACATGGTCTAAAGTCTTGTCTCCTCTGGTGTGGCAGGAGACATGTTGGTGGAATCTGGGGAGGACTGTCTTTAAGTTGGTGTGGTTGAAGTCGCCAGCAACAATAAAAGCAGCCTCGGGGTGTTTATTCTGGTGTTTGTTAATGGCTGCAGAAAGTTCTTTCATGGCCAACCTAGCATTAGCGTCGGGGGGTATATACACGGCAGTGAGTATGATCGAAGTGAGTTCTCTGGGGAGATAATAAGGTCTGCATTTGACCATTAAAAACTCCGCATTAGGTGAGCAGTGACTCTCAGTAGTAGTGGAGTTCATGCACCAAGCATTGTTAATATAAATGCACAAACCTCCACCTCTGGTCTTGCCGGAGTCATCTGCTAGCCTGTCGGCTCGGTGTGTGTGGCGTCCTGCTAACTCGATAGCATTTTGTTCCTCTCTCTCTTTTTCCAGTATGTGGCTGTGAGCTGGCCCAGGGAGGATTCTTTGTGCGGCAGGGTGACTACATCTGTACTCTGGACTACCAGCGGCTGTATGGAACTCGCTGCTTCAGCTGCCAGGACTTCATCGAAGGGGAGGTCGTGTCCGCGCTGGGCAAGACCTACCACCCACGCTGCTTTGTTTGCACCTCATGCAAGTAAGAAATTAGCATGTGGAGCAGAATGCAAATAACAGATTTCATTTTTTACTTTGGTATTTCCTAAAACTAGCAAGTGGGAGAAACATGGCTTTGAGAGCAGCTTATTCATTAAGCACATAAAGTCGCTGCCATTAATATACTGTGACCTTCTAAGCACCACTAAGCCATGTGTCAATAAATCGGGCCTGCGGCACTTAAAAAAGGAACTTTGCAGTTCTGCTGACTTTCATGACATTAACAGAAAACTGACAAAAGCAACCAAATTTTTGAGACTTTGCAACTGAGATGTGTTTTTGAAAGCATACAATAACGTGAAAAGGTGTCCTGCACATTCTGGTGCATCATCAGAGGCCTTGACTTAACATAAGCAAAGTCATTTGACCAGAACAGTTTATATAAAAATGGTGCTTTAAAAACATTCAATCAAATACTTCTTAAGGATTTGTTGTTTTAAGCGTTGGATGTAGGTGACAAGTGGATAATGAGTTAGCGCTTAAGTCAAAGGCAGTGACGAACTAGGTTTTGCTAGGTTTAGTATAAGGATTTGTGGTGATTAAACTTTAAGACGCTTAAGATTGCATGAACTGCAATGAGTGTCCTTCCAAGCATTTCAGTGCATGTGTATGTCCCTCTCCCCAAGTAGGGGCCAAGTCAGTCTAGGGGAACAAAGATTGTTTTTTAGCAAAAACATGAGAATAGTTCAACCAAATGACTAAAGAATCTGTAATGTTGTGAATAGCAAGCGCAGATGTGGAGTTTGCTAAGGAAGAGATGGATGGACATATGTTTATATACAGACAGGTTTTTTCTTAGTTTTCAAACCCAAAACAAATACAAAGTGATAAAGAGTGAAGACCGTCAGCCTTTAATGTGACGAATTATTAATGTACTCAGCACAATACAGTATGCAGTAACAAGACTGTTTAACATATTTCTTTCTTCAGTGTTGCAGTTTTAAGTTATTTAATTGCTTCTTAGCTTTCAGTAGATTAAAGGTTCTACAATATCTTCTAATTTGACAGGGACAAGTGCTCATTTCTTAGTGGCGATGAGTGAATACAACCGGTAGTTTCTTTTTGCTAGCATATAAAGGATTGGTTTGATAGCAGTCGCTGGGTTGACCAATATGCAGAACAAGAGGAAAGTCCAAGTAACTCGTTGAAAATCTAAGACGTAGAACTGTAAGTTTACTTCCCATTTGGGAAGGTCTCTTGGTGTCATTTCTAAACATCTGTAAATTCTGATCTTTGGCTCAATTCATTTCAACTGGTTACAAATACAAGTTATTTGTATATGTCCACACTTTGCCAAAAATCTAGAAGAAAACCCAAAACTGTTTCCTGAAATGAGAGGAAATTGGTTAGGGTGTTCAGGAACAACCCAAGGCTCAAGCCTGCCAAGAACTGGAAACTTTAAAAAAAATTGAACCATTCAGAGAAATCATTAAAAGCTCCAAATTGCCATGACATTCATGCACATGATGAATATATGACACACATATTTAGGTCAGTCCCACCCTTTTGAAGACACTTACCTTTTTACATACTCTTAAGGTAAGAGGACCTTTTTCCCCATTATGTTGGTAATGGGGAAAACCACAACCAATACAGCCTTCGTTCTCACAATATCATACAATTGATTGTCCCAAAAATCAGAACAGAATTGGGGGAAAAGGCTTTTAAAACGCTGCCCCTGCTTCCTGGAATAATCTGCAGAAGGAAATGAAATGATCAGAATTGGTTACCTTGGGAGAGTTGAAGTCTGTCTTAAAGGAACGAGAGAATAACTCTTTTACTCAGTGTGATAGTTTTTAATGTACTCTTAATTTGATCTGTTATTGTATATTTTACACATGTTGGTATGGGATATTGTATTTGTTTTAAATGTTATATACTTACGTGGTAAATGTATTTTGACTTTTGTTGCCATGATGCCAGGTCTCTCTTGGAAATGAGATTTTTAATCTCAATGAGATTTTTTTTTTACCTGGATAAAAAAAGGACTAATAAAAAATTAATAAATGTTTAGCCCTACAAATCCACCGTACCCACAGGTCAACTACTTTTAAATCTTATTTACTGGAGAAATATTGTGTTTCAGAATTCCACTCTCCCATTATAAAGAGAACTCAAAATCGATCTTTACAGATGGAGACATCTCATAAGAATGTTTCGCACATCTCTCTCGGTGTCATTTACAATCTCATAAAGCTATAATAGACATACGTGTATAAATATAGGACACACGTGTCACTGCACACCAAACAGTTGCACTCACCTTTTTCAATCTACGTGCATGCGTCTCCTGTATAGTGTGTCTGTGTGAGAGTGTTGTTTTCCAGGCCCTGAAAGGTAATGGAAGCCTCTCGCAGGCAGGAATTTTAAGTGTGTGGTCAGTCAGTGCAGCCACTTTGCCCATTCCCACAGCTAGTGTAAAGTGTCTTTTGAGCTGGGGGTGGGTTTTCTGTGTGTGTGTGTGTGTGTGTGTGTGTGTGTGTGTGTGTGTGTGTGTGTGTGTGTGTGTGTGTGTGTGTTCATCCGATCATACTTTGGTCATCCCGTTGCTGAACCTGAGATCAGAATGTTCCAGTGTGGTATTTGGAGTTCCCTTACAACAAATGGTGCCTTTGTGATAGTAAATCACACGGGCCTTTTGTGAGCAATATAAAAATGAGGCTAATAGGACAAGTGCTGCTTGAAATGAGACATCATATTGTGATTAGTATATTTTTCGTATGTATGTCACAGTAAAAGGCAGTTATTTAGTAATCGAGCTGTTTTTCATTTTGCTGTCTGGATTTTCTTTATGTGTCTGTGTCTCTCCACATGCAACGGTTTAAAAGTTTAATGTGGGCAGCTAAGTGTTTATATTGGAGTTTTTCCAAGGTGAGTGTGAACAGGAGGTGCAGCTAATGTTAAAATAATGTCCTGCAGTCTGGTATTGTAAGCAGGTAGTCTTTGCATCTTGTAAATAAAACTCACAAAATGCTACTCTCCTGTTCAAACATATAATGATGAGTAAAAAAAAGCATTGCTGGTGTGGATGAATGGCAGTTAAAATTACATATGAGTCAAAACCATTTACAAATAGTGTCACTAAAATAGTGTATTTTAGACAGTAACCTGCTACCAATAAAATGATAAAATGATATTTGTGTAATATTTTAACATAAACATGGTAATATGATGACATTAATGCAGTAATAAACCAATAGCAATGAGGGAAAATGGGTTGATGGGTTTCAGATTTTATGCTTCCATCAACCTAATACCAAGAATTAAACTGTAAGCAAGACTTACAAAAACTCACAATGTCAGGTTTGAAGACATAACTTTTTGTCTATTTATGCATGAGTCATCTTTAATCTCAGCCATTCACAGTCTGCCAGGATGTCTTCCTCCCTCAGTAGCTGGCTGTGTCAGTGTGACAGCAGCTCCTAATATCACATTTCAGAGCTGTAGGAAGCTGCACGTGGCAGCAAGTCAGAGCCCAGCTCTGCCAAGGATCCATCATTCCTTCTGCATTTGACTCGATGACGGCAGCTGTTTGTGAAGCAGACTGCACAAACAGCCAGCAGACATTAACATTGTTTCATTGTCATTGCAATAACTCTTTAGCTGTATAATGGCATTTGTCTTTGGCTTGTAAGTGAAGCCAGTGTCCGTGTTGCACCTCTTTCATTTCCTACTAGATATTACAAACAAGAAAAAGTAGAAATTTAAAGATTTGAACATGAGATGTCAAAACAAAGATCTCCATCCAAAACCAATGCACTGACAGCCCACTGTTACAGGTTTTGGGCTTCTGGTGTCTTTCCAGCACATGCTTAAACATGACTGCAGGGATTTATCCACATTCAGACACATCAGCATTAGTGGGATTCAAGGCTGTCGTTTAGGTGATAAGTCCTGGTACTCAGTCACTGTTCCACTTTATCCCGTAGGTGTTGGATAGTGCTCCTAAAAAGAACCCAAGTACACTTCAGCTTAAGGTCATGAACAGATATCCCGTCATTCTCCTTCAGGATGTTTAGGTAGACAGCAGAATTTAATTTAATTCTATTTATGCAGCACCAAATCACAACAACATGCACCTCAAAGTGCTTTATATTGCAAGATAGTCCCTACAATAATACATACAGAAAAAAAGCCAACAGTCATATCAGCCCCTATGGACGAGCACTTTGGCGACAGTGAGAAGGAAAAACTCCCTTTTAACAGGAAGAAACCTCCGGCAGAACCAGGCTCAGGGAGGGGCGGGGCCAATATGCTGCGACCGGTTGGGGTGAGAGAAAGAAGACGGAACAAAAGACATGCTGTGGAAGAGAGACAGAGATTAATAACAAGTGTGATTAAAT
Source organism: Aulonocara sp. 'chitande type north' Nkhata Bay (assembly GCF_057382095.1). Classification (NCBI taxonomy): domain Eukaryota; kingdom Metazoa; phylum Chordata; class Actinopteri; order Cichliformes; family Cichlidae; genus Aulonocara; species Aulonocara sp. 'chitande type north' Nkhata Bay. The sequence goes on along the minus strand of NC_141346.1, from coordinate 56,380,905 downwards.
GCAGAGAGGTCTAAAATTCATGAATTCATGGTTCCATTTATCACAACAAGTCTTTCAGGTCCTGAGGCAGCAAAACAGCTGCCAGACCATCACACTACTAGCACCATATTTTACTGTTGGAATGATGTTCCTTTCCTGAAATGCTGTTACTTTTACACCAGATGTAATGGGACACACACTTTCCAAAAAGTTTAACTTTTGTCTCGTCATTTGAGTATTTTCCCAGAAGTCTTGGGGATCATCGAGATGCTTTCTGGCAAAACTGCGACGAGCTTTTAGGTTCCTTTTGCTCAGCAGTGGTTTTCGTCTTGGAGCCATTTTTGCCCAGTCTCTTTCCTATGGTGGAGTCATGAACACTGACCTTAACTGAGGAAAGTGAGGCCTGCAGTTCTTTGGATGCTGTTCTGGGGTCGCGTCCTTTTGGATGAGTCGTCACTGCACTCCTGGGAACGTTCACCATTGTTCCATGTTTTCGCCATTTGTAGATAATGGAGTCCCACAGCTTTAGAAATGGCTTTATAACCTTTTCCAGCTTGAGAGATCGCAATTATTTTGTTTCTCATTTGTTCTTAAATTCCCTTGGATTACTGCATGATGACTGGGATTTGAGGATCTCCACTGTGTCAGGCAGAACCAGTTTAAGTAAATAGTGGCAAAGAAAATACAGCAGGTTTTTAGAGACTTAAGTCTCTAAATATATGCGTTAACGACTGAACCTGATGTAAATAACCAATAAAAATATCCAACAACAGCTGACAAGCTTAATATATAAACAATTCTTTTGAAAGATTTAGGTTTTCCTTTTAACGGCTATTAAACCAGTTTTACATCAGTCTTCAGGGGATTGCATTTAGTCATAATAGCAGAGAAGAGTAAATAAATACATTAAGTTATATCAGAACATGTAACAATAATTAGTTACATATTTTGAGTAGTAGGCTTAGAACTTGGGCTTATGACCTCAGCATTTCTAACTTTCTAGAGCGCTCTCTGGCATTTCTTGTGAAAGATATGATGACAGATCCTCCTTACAGGTGAAAGTCATCAGCATAAAAATACTTTCAGGGGTTGGAGGATATTACTGATTGGTCTGTAGGGCCTTCTGAGGAGCCTTTTATGCACCCTGATGGACCAAATTTCATTTCAGAGTAGAACAAACTGTAATGTAGCTGTCAAACCCCTCTGATCATCTACTGTTTTTCTCTTTGTTTGTAGACAGCCATTTCCAGCCGGTGACCGAGTGACATTTAATGGGAAAGAGTGTATCTGCCAAAAGTGTACCCAGCCTCTTCCCGCCAACAGCCCTGCACCCATACAGGCTGTCCACAGTCAGTGCTTTTCTCCTCTGTTTGCCTGTTTGAAAGCATAACTCATGCCATAAGTAAACTTCGGATTGTTTGTTCCTTCACTTAAATTGGCACTTTCCTAAATTGTGTTTTCCTCATAGAAAACAAAATGTCCAAAGTTTCTTTTGCCCTTCAACTCAGTTAAATCAAAGAACTTTTCCACTAAAAGAAAGCAAACTCTAGTGTTTGAATTTGACCTAGTCTTTGTTATTTTGTTCTCTGTACAGACTGCTGTGGCTGTGGAAAGGAATTTAAGAATGAACAGTCACTCGTGGCACTGGACAAGCACTGGCACCTGGGCTGCTTCAAGTGTAAAGTCTGCAACAAGGTGCTCAATGCCGAGTACATCAGCAAGTACGTCTGGCTGAATATACTTTCATTATCATAATACTTCATTAATGCTGTTATTTAGATTTAATCTAGATGCTTGCGCCTGTCTCTAACCTGCTTGTTTGTCTTGTGTCATTTTTACAGGGACGGGATCCCCTACTGTGAAATGGACTACCACGCCATGTTTGGCATCCAGTGTGAGAGCTGTAAGAAGTACATTACAGGGAAAGTCCTTGAGGTACAGCACTGCTGGCTTCCATTAAGAACAAAACCTTTTTTGGCTGTTAGCATGTAGCATGTGGTTCAACTTACTTGTTGTCTACTTTATATGAACATGCACAGGGAGAAGAATAATGGAATTACAGTAAATATAAATGCACAAAAGGAATAACTGTTGAAAACACTGAATAATCTGAATCGATAATCCCACTTAATCCAAGAATGTTGGTTCAGTTTATTCAGTGTTTGGTTTACACAGTAGTTAAATCATCAGTAAGGTGGTATTTCTAGGACAGCTATAGGAAGTTAAACCTCAGACTTGGCCATTCCTTCTCTTGGCCAACCATACAGCACTGATGTGCTGATAACCTTCATTTTTTAAAATCAGATTGCTTGCAGTATTTTTTCCTACTTTGTTCAAACGCTTCTTGTCTAATTCTCAGTGACCCGACAATTAATTTATTAAATAAGCTTGTTCCTTCCAAGAGCTGCATTATTAGATTACACTGTTGACAGTGAGAGAGCATTATACTTAGTGCAAGAGGCTTCTAGTTGACAGTACAACTTAATCACAACTGCCATCTAAATGAGTGATATCAGTGTTTGTATGCCAGTGTGAACTGCAGGATATGATTCTGCAGGTCATTGTAGTGATGTTTCTGTTGGGTAGTTCTGTCATAGGGCACATATTTAAGATAAAGTTCAGTATGAGACAGTGAACCTGTACACAAGCTAAAGAATTATTAATAGAAAGTCATCATTAAATGGCTTACTTAGACTGGTTTTCAATTCAGATCAGTTTAACTCATTCATCCATCCATCTTCTTCCGCTTATCCGGGGCCAGGTCGCAGGGGCAGCATCCTCCCTCTTCCCGGCCACTTCCTCCAGCTTGTCTGGGGGAACACCAAGGCGTTCCCAGGCCAGCCAAGAGATATTATCTCTCCAGTGTGTCCTTGATCTGCCTCCTCACCTCAACTGAGCCAGTTGAGGTGAGGAGGCAGATCAAGCAGCGGCTCTACTCTGAGCCCCTCCCAAATGGCTGAACTCCTCATAGGGAGAGGCCAGTCACCCTTTGGAGGAAGCTCATTTACCCGCAGAATTCAGTGCATTTCAGTTCACTTTTATTTAAACAACAGTTGCCTCATGATGCTTTATTGTGCGTTTTATAATATAAAAGAGAGAAACCCCCAGCAGTCCATCGACGCCCTATAAGCTTAAAACAGAGTGGGTAAGTATGTGATCGGAGACAGAGAAAGAGGCTACAGAAAAACACAGCGAGTTGCATTTTACATGTTTCTCATGCTCATATTTCCACTTAATTGATTCCAGGACTGACCTCATTTCCCCAAAGAGACCATTAAAAATTCATCATATTTGCAAATGCAAATACATTACCTCTTGTCATGGGGGTTTACAGTAACACCACATACCTTAAAACAGCCAAAGGTATTTTGTGTGTTAGTTTTCTTGTAATTGCTGGTGTTTACTGAGCATACAATTTACTGAGCATATAGTTGTTAAGGGTGCGTCTCTTTCCAGGAAACATATACTTAATATCCAGGTTGAACTGCACGTAGTCTAAAGTGAAGTGCTGCTTTTGTGGTTCCATAACAAGCTTCATAACTCCAGCAAAAACAAACACCCATATCAGAATAAAATGTTTGCCAAAGCTTAGACTTCTGATTGTTGCATGAAAACTACAGGGAGTTGAATCTCCGGGGTGATATGATGTAACACAAGTTAATGACATTGCAACAGCAGATGCAGATGGTGCGTGCGTTGATAAGTGCTGAAGGAATGATCCCCATTCTGGAAGAAGGAACACGGCAATAACAAATAAAAGAATAGTGGCAGAGAATCACGCAGCCAGGATCTGCTCTGTTGTTGAATATTCAGTGCAGTCTGACTGAGTCTCATGTTTTAGAAATGGAGCTATAGCACAGATTGCACACTGTCACCTGCCTCTCACCTCAGTGTCCTCAAATGATCACTTTCTTTGACTGAAACCATTGGTTCATCTTCATCGGTGAGCGTGATGACGCAGTGCATGTTTTAAAGTGTGTCATCAGATATGTGGGACAGAACAATGGCATTTGTGATCCTTATTTTAACACCTTTGCTAGAGTTAGCAGCATGAGGTGGAATTGCAAATAAAGTTATAAATGTCCATAGGATCTACCATAGAAAGACAACTTCAGCTAGCTAATAGTTAGCTGGGCTATTACTGTCTTATCATCAACATTCAGGGTTGAATGATGATGCTGTCTCATGCTAGCTGTGCAAGGCTGCACTTTGAAATAGTAACTGAAAGACTGTTCTTTCAAAATGCCGTGACATTTGGTTGAGATCAAAGAGCACACAGAGGTCATACTGCACTGAGTCAGTAACTGCAGATAGCAGCAATGGAATTGAAGCTATGTTTATTGTTGCCCGGTGTTCCTTTTGCCATGGCATTTATTTCTCATCCAAGATGTTAGTCAGTCAGTCACTTTGTCAGTGAAACAGTGAGAGTAGACACTGTGATGTGTAACTGGAAATACTGGGAATAGTAAAACAAAAAGATGAAGAAGAACCAAGAACCTAAAAGAAGTCTAGATGCCTTTGAGTCAAGCACTTGAAACATATGTAACCAGGATGGCAGACATATTGTCTTGTATTCTGCATCTTTAGCCGATGCAGGAATATGAAAGGACATGAAATGAAGAAACATTTTGGATGAGCAGCCCAAGGTAGTTCAGCTCATTTGACTTAAGCACTTGCCATGACCTGGATGATTAAGAACCTACACAAACATTATTGAAAGGTTTAAACTTACTGAGCTGAGGGAAAACAATATGTAACACCCAAACTATACCTGATGAGATTAAGTATTTCTGCTGTCAGCCAAGCATCTGTGCTACTGATCATTGCCTAATTTGCTTCATTGGCTTTTTTATTTCTGTCACTGTTCATACTGACTATTAAGTTCAGTGTTAGTTTGAAACACCTTCAACATCAGAAACAAGGCTTCAGTATTTTTTAACCATTTGGTTTCAGTGTTCAAGATCACTTTGTGGTGCAGTGGAGATATGAATGTCACTTTTTAATAAGGTTCTGTATTTGAATGAATGAGTAGATGAGAAGTGCTCGTATTCTAAAGCACTTTGAGTGGTCGGTAAGACTGGGATGTCAGTCCATTTACTTTAAAGTTGAATATATTCTGAGGTACACTTTTGATTTCAGTATCAGATGACGCAGCATTCGTGCCAGTACTTTTCTCTTACAGTATTTTGAGCTGTAAAATCATGAGCTGCATATAGATCCCATTGCTGTTGTGTTCTAATAACCTGTGATGCAACACAGAGCTTGATGTATGTGCAATCAACTGGATTGCAGACCATAGACCATGTTTGTGTGTCTGTGTGTTCATACTGCCACAAATTTATTCCAGCCTTCTAAATGAATCACATTCCTCACCTGACTGGTTCCTGGAATTGCGAGATGAGCAAATGGAGAGAGCATTAGAGGTAGGATAATTTTGAGAAAACATATGGACTGTAGGTAGCAAAGATATAAAAAGCAGCTCTCCCATTATCTAAAGCCATACTCTGCATGAGATTCAGCCACAAACTTCAACCCTGGCTGACCAGCTACAGCCTCATTCCTAAGTAAAAATCAAATTAGGCTCTTTCAGTCTCAACTTCCCTCCAAACCATTCCTGAGCCCCCCTCTTCTTCCTTGATATGCCAGTCCTGCAGGATCCTGAATACGATCATTCTCCTCCCTGTGCTGAGAAAGGAAGGATTTGATAGCAGTTCTATCTCCTTTCCGCCTCTCTCATACTTTCCATGTTTGAATTTCAATCCTGTTCCAGCCTTTTATCTTCTTAGTTCTTTGAGTTCCTATGTCAGCTTCCTCTTTTCTCTCAGTTTCAGTTCAAATATGAACTTCTGGCATAGCATCTGCACCGTCTACCAGTTTTTAAACAGATGGCCTTTTGTTTTTCTGTCAGTAACACCTAGACTTGGAGTCTTCTTGCTTTTTTTAAGTACATTTCTGTGCCTGGTTGCCTCCTCTTTCCATCTGCTGTCCATTTGGTTGAGACAAGCATTAAGCAGGGTGTTAGCCAAGAAATATGATGTTGACATCCTGTTTTCTGGTATCCTACCCTATTAGAATGACGCAGCAAAGTGGAGGAGCCTCAGAGGTGTTGTACGTAATCAAACTGCTGTTACAGCAAGATGAAATCTCTTTGCATGGAGAGCAAAAGAATGACTCAATTGCAATAAACCACCTTGTTTTGTTTATTACTGAGTCCATAAATCACACGTGTTTTAGGACAAGAAAAACTGCCAAGAATGAGACAATTCTGCTCACTTTCAGTAATGGTGGTTTTTGTTGCCATGAAAAAAGACAGAATAAGGATCTGGTATTAAGAAAATCACCCAAAAGACTGTGGAACTTAAGAGAATGGGATGCTTTTTAAGGTTTGCTAGTTTGAATCCATGAAACAGCTTGAAAAATCTGTCAAGAAAAGGAAAACTCCCTCTGAGTTCCTGCTGAGGAAGCCACTGACCAAATGTAATATTTGCTCTTAAGGATGGAAGTAGAAAGCAGACAACTTACCCAAACGATTCAATGCACACAGTGTCAGCATCAGTCAAATCAGCTTCCACAGCCAAAAATGAACCCAGACAGTCCCCAACACTTGACCAGGTCACATATAGACTAGCAGTTTCACAAGTCAAGAAAACAATCCACACTATGCCTCAAAATCAATATCACAGACTCATTCATCCTCACTGTGACAACTCCCTCCCATCACACCGCTTTGTGGATTCTGACAAGCTCTGGAGATAACATGTTGCCTCCATACTAAACACACAAGGAGCTTCATGCTTAACACACAGGCCATCATACACAGTGCTTATGGGGAAAACGTATTGGGTGAATTTGTATAAATACTGGATTAAGCCGAATGTCATGAATGTATTTTAAATCCTTTTTGTCAAAAGGACTTTATGTGTTACTCCTGCAGTGCTCTGTCTGAATGGCAATGTCTCCACCTTGTGGCTAAATGATAAAACAACCTAAGTTTTGTAGTCTAAGTTTCCCTTTGTCCCTCATTTAGCTTTAGCTCAGCAACACTCCTGAAACTCAATGTTCATTTTGCAACTAATTTATGAGGTAATTATGCATTTTCTAAGAGAGCTTATGTATATAAACATAGATGCTAACACAGAGGTCTTTCAATGAATGTGTTAGGCATAGGGAATAAATCACATCGTTCATTGAATGAAAAGAACATTTAAACTGCAGGCTTGAAAGCATACTGGTTGCCATCTGAAAGCAATGTATTGATTCCTCGTCTGCTTTGTTAGAAGGTGTCTTTTTGGTCTGCATTTCTTAGGAGACATTATAAATTGTAACTGCTGCAGTGTGCTAATGTGTTTTCATTCTTCAACAGGCTGGCGAGAAGCATTACCACCCCACATGTGCACGCTGTGTCCGGTGTGAGCAGATGTTTGCAGAGGGAGAGGAAATGTACCTGCAAGGTAGAAGCAGCCTTCATATCTCTTATTATAGCTCCTACCTGTCAGGATAGGCAGTGTAGTTTTTCCTGCCTAACCACAGAGGATCCAGTGCTAAAACTCATGATCTATTATTAGACTAAAGCACATTACTTTCTATTCTTAGGCAATAACATGTCACTCCAATTTATGAAGTAATGAGTTATGCATATGTGCTTCTCAGCCACAATACTAGCCTATTATTGTGAAGGCTCTGCTTGTGAGACGGGATTTGTTGGGGTGTCCTATGATGTCAGGTACCAAGTTATTGGCAGCAGATCGTTTGGGTCTGAGGGTTTTAGCCTGCAGCCACCATGGATCTGGCTGTTCTCATGCAAAGTCCTGCTGTGACTCATCAGGGCATTTTATAGTCGTGACATACTGTATGATTTAAATCAATCAAATAGTTCATTAAACTAAACCATTTTTGTAATATTTGACCCACTTTCAACAACATGAAAGTGCAAATGGTGCTGTCTGTCTCTGTGTCTTCAGGATCGTCTATCTGGCATCCTCCATGCAGACAAGCAGCCAAGCAGGAGGAGAAGAGTAAGGTGGGTGGTAAAGGCAGTCCTGACAGATATATATATATATATATATATATATATATATATATATATATATATATATATATATATATATATATATATATATATATATATATATGTATGTGTGTGTGTGTGTGTATATGTATGTGTGTGTGTGTGTATATATATGTGTGTGTGTAAATATCTGACAGAAGAGATAAAGCTCTGATACTCCCTTGTCATGAATTCCTCAGAAGTTAAAAAGGAAGAGTTTGAAAAACCTCTGAATATAGCACAGTCAATGGATGAGTTTAGCTGCTTTTAATACAGAAAGTGGAATATCACAATGAGCCCAAAAAACAGTTTCAAAAACTGAATTTTTCATAGTCCCAGGAAATTATAATGGAGGTCTCCAACCTTCTTGTGTACATGAAATGAGCAGGAGAAAAATTTGGGTCTGTGTTAGACAGTCACTGAGGTTTCTTTCGAGTTCTTAACATGAACTGCTGAACTGCAGTTTCAGGAGCTTTTTGCCTTTTTTTTTAATCCCTACAAGCTACGCAGTTCACAGTTCAATCTTTATTACAAATATTTGTTAAAAAGTTCTTTTTTGTTTTTAAAGTTTTTTTTTTTTTTCCCTAAATAGACCCAATACCTAAAGTAGAGGTACCAACACATCCCAGCGTCCACTGCAATAGTTACTGAAATAAAAAACAACAACATTAATAATTTAGAACATTTTTGCAACTCATCTGGCATTTTTTCATTTAGCTTTCTAAACTTGAACATTTCATAATTTGTTTCATTGTAAATAAAAATGTTCATCAGTAAGAACATTCCTATGAATATTTTCATGTCATTCCTTTTGTTGTTGCTGGTCCCTTTCAGTCATTAAAGTGGTACAACAATTTATACAGACTATAGAGTAATAACAGACACAAAAATGTCACCAACAACAATGCATAACAAGAATCACCATCAAAAGAAAACTGTGTGAAGCTGAAGTTAAATAAAGAAAAATGTAATTGAGTCAGTAAAAAAAAAAAAGGTTCTGGTTTGAGCATTGCATCAGCCATTGTCTGCCCTTCCTCCATCTCCCTTCCTCATTCCTCATCGTCACCCCTCTCCTTCCCAGAAGCAGGTCCGGATACAGCTCAATGATGGCCTCGAGGAGAAGGTCGGTGCTCCTGTACGTCCCCGCAACCAAAACCCCACTCAGTTCCCCTCACCTAACAACCATCTGCTGCATGGGTTGTTTAGAACTCACAACTTAGTGCTGCATTTTCTTCATGCTGAGAAGCAGTCACAGCAACACAAAGTGTTAAAGTTACATGTGTTACTTACTCTGGTGCTATGCAGAGCTGACATATGTGACTAAAGAAGCTGAGGATCTGTCTGCGCATGTACCCAGAATGGTCCCCTGGGCAGTTATGATTAGGATTGATGTGGCAGTGTGAGTGTTGCCATCCATAGAGGGCAACACTCACACAGCTTGGCCAGACAGAGTGGATGCTTCTGTCTTGTTTCAGCGTGCTAAAAATATCAAACACAACTGTTACGATTCTCCAAATATTTAATTTGCCGTATGATGGAAAGTTCACTCTCTCTCATTCAACTTGTGACTTAAACATCATCGGTACTGATCCCAGTACAGCTTCACTAATACAGGCACTGCGCTCTCTGTTAAGTAGGTATTTGCTGTTTGAATTTTTGAGGAATTAAAATGTGTTCTTGTATTGTTTGTGTTAAACAAAATGCCCCTGTAATAACAGAAAAATTAAGTTATGCAGAAGTGGAATTAAAAAGGGAGATGAGAAGATTTAGATTCTCTAGCAAACTCACCTCAAACTGTCTTTTTATATAAATAAAATTGATAGAACCTTTAGAAGTGATACTTAGCATATTTCTGAACTTTTTACTTTTTACTCCTGCTTTGAGTTTTTATGCTAAGCTAGGCTAACCGGCTGAGTCTGAAGTGTGATCATAACATCAACGCTAACTGTTACAATTTACGTACACTCGTGTATGATACGGCTTAACCAGGTTGATTGTCATGAAAACAGTGTTGGAGAATTACAGTTCACCATTTGTCTGCTAAATATTCAGCATTGGGTTAACATTACTGTCGTCCTTCTCCATGGTTTAGTTCCCTCTTGTTGCCATCTTCTAGATATTGTGTCTAACACATATTATCTTTTCAGTTATACTTTCAAGTGTGTTTTTTAAGTTTGAGTGTTTGCAATATTTATATAAAGCCATTGGGACTGTTAAGGCATGAACAATAATGCAGCAATACGGTAAACGCCATGTACATCAAACAAACGAACAAAATGTTCCCCAAAGGTAGTTTAAGGAGGAGCTTATTTCCATCTGTTTACAAATTACAAGCAACTTGAAGAGTAACAGTTAGTCAACGGTATAATGACACGACAGTGTCCCCTAGTGGTCATGGAAATTATGACGGGCACAAAGCAGGACTAACATGATGTAATTCTACAGATGTTATGGTTTCTCTTGGAGAGTAGTCTTATCTTGGATCTGATTGGCTGTTGGATGGATTTAAAGAAGACTTGAGAAAAGTATAACAGGAATGACTAGTAATCCCTGTTTTCTGCTTGTCCATGTCCACAGCTGGGCATAACTCTAACCTTAAAGGAGCACAGTTTTTGTAGAGAGGTGATCTGGATGGATGGGCGAGTTGACATATAATTGGACTTTGACTTTAATTCTGTTTTTTATTATTACAATGTTAAGGTTTAAAGCTGTACTTTTTAAAACATGACTGTGATACGACTGTGGTCTAGCTTGACTTATTTCACTGTAAATGCAAAACTTTTGGGGTTTGAGTTTAAGAGGACACTTCTCTGGGAAGACGATTGTTTTTACTATTTTTTATCAATAATGATGAAAAAACGTGCAGCAGTTGAAGCAGCCATTCAGGATAAGACGTTTATAGGATTTTCTGTGTTGTTACATTACTACCCTAAAGAAAAGAAAGGGCAGCTTTGAATAATAAAAAAATGTATATGATATACGTATACATATGGGTATCGGTCTGATACTGACGTAAATTACTGGATCGGATATCGGAGAGAAATAAAAAATGTAATCCGATCCATTAAATATCAAAAAAGCACCTCACAAAACTTGCGACATGGCGTAACTCTGCTCATAACCGTAGCACGTGGCAGCAGTGTGCGTCACGTGATAGAGCAGCTGTGCGTATTTGTAGCCTCGCTAACAATCCGGCATTTCATCTCCGAGGAAGTTATCCCAGAGAGAAGTAAAGCAAATGTGTAAGTTCATCTCTGAATGTTTATAAAGAATTCCAGCGTTAAGCTTAACAACGATATATGGAGCGACTACCTCTCTCCCTCCCTCTCCTGCTGCTACTTCAATCATGAAACTGATTAATGATCAGCTGATCGGCTTTTCTGTCGCGAGTCCGTCTCTCTTGTTTGTGTGCTTCTCGCCAGAAAGAGGAAACCAGCGGCTGAACAACAGCAGCACGTTTAAGCTTGATAATCTGTTGTTAGAATTTATTTAATATTACTTTCTACACCAGGATCTTTTTCTACGTAGCTGACGGCTGGTAACTGTGCAGGGGCGGATCTAGCAAAGTTTAGCCAGGGGGGCCGATAGGGCATGAACAGGGAAAAGGGGGCAAAGACATACTTTTCTTTCTTATTCTCATTTAAAATGTCTAGCTTTTAATAAATAATTATCCGAATCTTACACCCAAAGATTTAATCTGATGTAAAATGTATAGAAGTCCATTACTGTATATAGTAACTATTAAATCTAATATACCCTAGTAAGCTATAGTACATAGAAATATGTTGAATCTATTTAATTATTCTTCAAAAATAATTGATTTCTGTGCATTTTTTTTCACACTGCATCAAATTAAAGTTGATTACGTCAATTAAGCATCATGAGGTGGAGGGTGGGGGATGGTTCCCTATTTTGGGGGGGGGGGGGGGGGGGGGGGGTTTAGAAACCTATACGTTAGGTTGCTTACTCTTTAAAATACCAGAATAGGGAGGATGGTGCAGGTTTAAGTTTATTAGATTGATCAGTGTTGCTGAACTATGAAATATTTTGGGTGCAGTGTATTTTTTGCATACAGGTATAACAGAATAGCTTTAGTGGGGGTTTTTTTGTTTGTTTTTTTACTTGAGTATGAACTTATATAAAAAGCAGCAAGATATTAAAAAACAGTTTTATTGATTAAAAAACACACTATATCGGATTCATATCGGTATCTGCAGATATCCCAATTTATGATATCGGTATCGGACATAAAAAAGTGGCATCGTGCCATCTCTAATAATATCTTACTACGCATGAGTTTGAATGGATGGCAGTAATTACATGAATGCCACCTTTCTTAACCTGTCATAATTCAGTGTGTTTAAAACTGCTGTGTGTGTGTGTGTGTGTGTGTGTGTGTGTGTGTGTGTGTGTGTGTGTGTGTGTGTGTGTGTGTTCCAGGTGACCCGGACTTCATCAGAGAGCATCACCTCAGTCCCGGCATCCAGCACCTCGGGCTCTCCCAGCAGAGTCATCTATGTAAGACTGCATCACCTCTATTCACCCTTAAGGGAGCAACAGATGACTTTTGTACCTCTGTGCTCCTCCAAGTGTCAGTAGGATGCAAATAAAAACTAAATCTGTCTCCTGTCTGCTGCCAGGCCAAGCTAGGAGAGGAGATGCTGGACTACAAGGACCTGGCAGCCCTTCCAAAGACCAAGGCCATCTATAACATAGATAGGCCTGACATGTTGTCTTACTCTCCCTATGTCAGCTACCCATCTGACGAGAGGCACTATGGAGAGGTAACTCCGACTCCATTTTCATTTGCTGCTGTGATGAAGTTTGTCACTAGTAATTCTTATGGTTTGTCATGACTCCGTTATGAGAGTAGAACAATACTTCTATAAAACAAATTTAAGTTTCAGTAAAATTGTAACTAAAGGGGTTTTAAATGGCTCAGAAAGCAAGTAAACATAACTTTGGTACAGTAACAAGAGTAAATGGAATTCACTACACACATTCTTACCTGCTTAACTGTTAATGAGTGTCAGCCAGAGACTAGCCAAATATGGGCGATATGGAGCAAGTGTTTCTGTCCTGATATTTTTTGTTAAGGTGAATTTGAATGTATGCAGCATATATCCAGACTTAAACTGAAAACCAGAGGAATGTGTCTTTTTTCTAACGATTTAATACATCCAATCATCCTTTTATCTCTAAAGAACTGATTTGTTCACAGGTTTCTTTCTGTCTCACTCCAGTGAATGAATGCAATTTGAGCGAGAAACCTTCCTTGTGTCGCTTCTTCCCTGTCTTTTCGTTTTATTCTTCACCTTCCTCATCCTCCATCATCGCAGTGAAGTCATTCATTAATGCCACACTGACGCAATCCTTTGCAGTTCAGCCACAGCTTCACAGCCCTGGCCTTATAAGCCGAACTGTAAACTTCCTCATTCACTCATCAGCAATGTCCTTGCATTTGGACATCATTGCTCACTCCCACTCTCATTGCTGGTTGGTTAACTCATATATTCTCACATATGAGTTTTTCCTAATCATTGGCTCTTTCCCCATTTTCATTTGCAGTCTCCCCAGCTGCTTTCTCCTACTCCTACTGAGGTAATGTGATGCACTGTGTCTCAATGTGGATGTAAATCATACTTCATCAGTGCCTTCTTGTGTGCTTGTGTGTGAGTGTATGTGTTTGTGGACACAAACAAGTTGTTTGCCATATTTGGGACATAAGAGTTTTCTAGGGTAATTGACAGTTTTAAATGGTTTGTGGGATGTGTTTTAATTTTTGGATTATGTGCAGATATGATAACATTATACTATGTGTTGAGGGGGTAAATCAGCTGTGTTGGATGAAGGACACATCTAAAAGCTGCAGGACACTGGTCCCTGAGGCCTGGAGTAAAGCATGCTCTTTAGTTTCCCTGCCAAAGGCTAATATCAGTAGTGCAGGATTCATTTTCTTAGAGTCACAGTTTTTCAGTTTCAGTTCTTGGCGGATTAGTATAACAGCACAAGCAATAAAAATATATGTAATCAGATTGTTTTTAAAATAGAACATGCATGTTGTTTTGAAAGTTTGAAAAACATCCAAACCATTGGCTCCATTTGTTGATACATATTTGAAATGAGTTCTGCTCTTAATCATAACAATAAGCGCACACATTTCTCCTCACTCCTGTTATGTTGACGTTATGTTATCTTCGCTCCTTGGTGTGACTTGTGCAACATAACTCAGCTGCCTCACTATTAATATTTTAGAAATTTTTTCTCTGATGTTGAAATTAAGGACTGAGTGCATAGAATGTACTCACTCTGTTTTTATCTTCTGTGTTTGTGTATTCAGGGTGATGGGGAAAAATCACCCCGTCAACGGAGGCCATCGAGCCCCAGCTCTAACAGCTCCCTGGGGGGCTATGGGCGGTACACCCCGTCTCGTTCCCCTCAGAACTACAGCCGACCAGGTATTAGCAAAACCCCATAATCCATACATCACTGTGGCCTTATGAAAAGCTGAAAGGTCTTACTTTCCAATTATGTCCAGGTTTAACCTGTATTAGATCCAACAGTTTATGGCTCAGTCACACTAGACTAATAATAGGACAGAGGGTGCTCACTGAGTGCATTACTTTTTTATTTTTAATTTATAAATGGTTGTTTTTGGTTGTATTACTATATAAAAATAAGGTTGCAGAGTGCCACTGTTTTCACTCGGTCGACGCAGAATTAAGTAAAGTCCCAATACAAAACTTGCATTTGCACCATTATCAAGTAAAGTACAAGTGCATTAAAACTGCAGGGATAGTCTTGACAGAACTTGACAGAAATACCAAATTTATTTATTATTTAGAAAATCAAAGCCTCCAAGCTAGTTTAGTCAAACATCTCAAGCTGCGCTGTATCATATACATGTAACATGCTTTACTCTCGTCATAGACCAAACACACTCTCCCAACTTGGTGGTCTGTTTAAGCTACACATCTTTCTTACATGTTAATGCTGCTGCACAGCATCACTGCTTGCTATTTGAGCCCCTCCACCACCCCAGCGTCCACCTGTATGCTCTTCATCAAATCATTACATATGTTTAGCGTAGTTGCAGGTGTCTGATAAGATAAGCCTAGGAACTGTTTTCTTCTGTGTTCTGAAATGTATATGTATATCGGGCCTGTTTTTTTTTTTTTTGTGTGTGTGTATATATATATATATATATTACTTTGTGGTTTCTTACCCTTTTTCCAAACAGATTTAAAGGCTTTAAAGAAACTTCGTATCCTAATAAGTTTATCATATGCTTTGTACTCTCCTGTGATTTGCTTGGATACCTAGGACCAGAGATATACCTTGCCGGTAGACACAGCAGCCAAGCTTTACCCCCAGCCCTCATGGGGGGCATTAAGTACCCCTCCACCTGGGCCAGGAACACATCCTCCCCACCCATGTACTATTCTGGTGGGGCTGAAGGGAGCAGTGGTGGTGGTGGTAGTTGTGGCAAGTACTCACCTACACCAACAGGTGGTAGTGCAGGCTTGTCTTTACACCTAAATCCCACCACCCTGGCTATGCTGCAGCAGCACAACTATATCCCTTACTTTAGAGGTATTAGTGACTAAAGACATGGTCCAATGCAGACAATGGACTACTTGCTAGAATCATTCCTGCTAAAATTTTAAAAAGAGAAAAATAATAAAAGCCAACTAAAAATCTATATATTTAAATATTTAAAAGAGGCTTTAACGTGTCCCAAAAGCTGGTTTCCAAGATGCCCGAAAAGAAGCATAGAAACCTGGTGATTCAGCAGCAAACCAGTCCTCTCTGTATTCGACTAAGATCTAAGGTCTTACAGAATGGAGTGCTGTGACCAATGACCCAACTTCGCATGGGTTTACCAACAGTTTAACCGTGTGCTGTAAACTCTCACTGTGTGTCTTTGAGGACCTGGATTTACCATAGACTTATGAGCCATAATGGGAATAGACTATACTGGTGTGAACTGCTGTAAACTTTGGGTCACTCATGAAACTTTATTTTCATTCTGTATTCTCACTGATTCTTGAACTAAAGCCATGAAACCACTGATGCGGTTTTCAGTGTCACACATCCCTGAAATCAACATCACAAACCAGTACCTTTCACATTTCCCTCGCATAATGTAACCCCTGCCCGGGGGCTTATTCAACAAGCTCGCTTTCCTTCATCCCCTGATCTCCCTCACCTCTCAGGGTTCAAACAGGACCCCCTACCTGACCCTAAACCTAGGACATCCCTGCATCTCAGTTTACCTCCTCCTAACGGTAAAGACAATAGCAGTTCTGTTCTCTGTGTTTCCTCTCCCTGTAGTGGAATGGATAGCAGGTTTTGTGATGTTGTGTTCTGGTATTGTGGTGTTAACAGGTTTCATGGGATGCATCAAGGCATATTTTTAGGACTGCTCCTTTTTTCTCATTCTGCTTGCCCTGTTCACTTGTGTCTGTGAATGTGGTTATTGTTGTGCATGGTTTAACTCCTTGTAGACCTGTTTGTGACCCTGATACATCTGGTATTAACTTTTAGAGAATGGTTAAGGGCGATTTCATCTTTGCACTTGTCTGTTCTGCCTAGCTTTGATCTTAGATCTAGTCTGCTATTTTTCTTGAATGATTGTCATTGTCATAATACAGTCTTTATCACCGTGAATTTGATATAAATCTTGAAGACAATGTAGGTTTTCTTACTTGATGATTGACAAAGGGTAAATTCCTAACACAGAATCATTGGAAAAGTCTATTGTGTACGTCAGAGATCTACATTGTGTCAGAGAGGATTAAGAGGATAAGTAGCAGCTTGGTGCTTGCTAATCAAATGCCGTACACTTGAATAGTTGGTCATTGGCAAGTGTGTCCAAAACTCAAAGCTCTGGCAGTTTATTGTTCAGTAGTATTCAGGTATATGTTAACACAATACCACAATCTGGGAGTGGAAGGAGCGCACACACCAGGAGCTACATCACAGACTCTATAGGTCTTGCTTAACATGTTACATGTTGAAGTTCATAATAGTACAATAAGAAAACACTAAACAAGTATGGCTTGTTTGGAAGGATGTTCTAAAAAGAACAGGCCAGCATGGCTTGGGTTTGCAAAGTTGCATGTGAACAAACCACAAGACTTCCGGAACAATATCGTTTGGACAGATGAGATCAACGTGGAGATGCTGGCCATAATGGACAGCATGCAACAGGAAAATGATCCCAACAGATTGGCTGAAAAAGAAAAGAACCAAGGTGTTGCAGTGGCCCAGTGAAAGTCCAGACCTCAAACTGTTAGATATCTTAAGAGAGCTGTGCATGAACAAATGCCCACAAACATCAATGAGCAGAAGCAGTGGTGAAGAGAAGCAGAAGAACATTTTTCTTAATAATGCGAGATAGTGATAAAGTGCTCATGTGCTCATGTGTGTGTTCAGTTTTTCACAGGACTGCATCAGGCCCTGTGAAAACTTTCTTTTTCATATCATTGCATCTGCAGATGTTGTCAATTTTTCCGCAACAGGACCCAATAAAATGTTCCATGACACGGTTTTAAAAAAACACTTGGCTTAATACCACCAGTAATCAGTTGATTCAGCAATAAAACCATAAACACAAACTAGTGCACAGTGAATGTGGAGTCTAGAGATATTCCCACCCTGACACTTTCAGGCAATCATACACGTGTATAAAAAGATGTATCATCCACAATAGATAATAATATATGAATTGATATTAATATACCACTTAACTTACCATTTCAGTTTTGCCCTACTGTACCTGCTCCACCCAATAATATGAACATTAAAACTCATGTTAGCAGTGTTGTCTGCTTGTGCCTTGGGCTGCATTTGGCTGCTGTTTTAAACGTAGTTTTATGAGCACATCCATATTGGTTTAATGGGTAAATTAATGGGTAATTAGATAAGCTGCTAATAATTTTTTAGAACTATATAAATTTAAGCTTGAGAAAACTCTTGTAAAATGGCATTATGAGTTTGACCTTTCCAGTCGTTTCAGCATTTAGCACTATCAGAGAGAGCCTAGTTTACTGATGGCTGAAGGGCATGCAAGGTCACAAATGCCCACTCCTTCAAAAGGCTGCACAAGGACTATTAAGCTCAAATATTTGCTTAGTAGTTTTAATTTTTAATGCAATTTGAAGATTACTTGTAGAGTGATTTAAGAGGTGGAGACACATTTTGCACAGAAAATCACGAGCACTTGGGCTGTGGTTTTTTTTTTCACAGTGGGGTGAAGAGGCTGAGATGGGAACTCTTTTATGGGGAAGATGAAAGAGAGGAGTAACACAGAAATGAAACAGACCAAGCAGACTGATCTGTAATTTGGGATCTGGTTTTCAGTTGCAGTGGCATGCAGCGTAGTGTTGCCTTAGAACTGCTGTTTGTCTTTATGCAACAGACTTGTGTTTTAATGATGTTTTATTGTAGTATTAAGACTTGCTGTCAGCTGCACTCAAGTTATCCAGAAGTTTTTGCTCTGTAGATTGGCCCCTATGGGGCAAAAAGTGTTTTGAAATGAAGTGACACTGATGAAGGATATTTAGGAAAGAACCTTGTAAGGATGAAAAATGCATGTTTTCGTTTTAATCCCCAGATTCCTTGTTAATGATCCCAAGCCATCTTTTATATCTTGTTTTGTGTTATTGGTTTTTGATTAATGAATGACTTTGCCATTGTGTAATCTGTTCAGATAAACTGTAATGCATCTCCTCCCAAACTCTCTTAGCCTCGTGTCTTAGCTCCAGATGTTTGTATGGATGTTCTGCCCTACATTTAGACCCGCACTAACAGTACTATTGTGTGTATGTGTGTGTTTAAGTGTGTGAAGGGGATCCACTTAGACTTGCGTGACAGTGATCTCATACACTTGCATCCAGATCCCTGACGATAATTCCTCTGTGTCTAAGGGGAGAGACACAGTCTCAGTTCTTCCTCAAAGCTCTGGATGTAGAGTGTTTATTACTTTTGGCTTCACTGTTGTCAGTGACTCCATCACCCAGCCTGCTTGTGTTGTAACAGTGGGTGTGCCCTGGTTACGCAGCACCCATATGCATGCAGTCAGCAAAATGCATGTCACATTGTTACACTTAGCACATGGAAAATGTTACGTGATGAGAGGTCATCCGCCCTTCAGGCTATGATACTGACTTTTATTGTCTTTTTTACATTTATATTATAAGGTAAAGACCCTACAATAATAAGGTCACTTATAATTCAAACAAAGATTTGTAGTAGATGTGTGGTAGAAGCTTTTCAACAGCTGTTTCCAAACATTTCGGAGGACTTTCTGAAACCACAGAGTAGCATAGGGTTGACAACTCCGACGGCTTTATATGTTCCAAGTAAATCGCTTGATTGGTTTTCAATAATGACTTCTACGGCATCAGAATAAACAAACTAAAAACAAGTTCCTGCTGTCCTGTGCAGAGTTGCAAGAGGCCTTTTCTATCTTAATGTGCGAGCCCTCTGACATGGCAAGACATGTAAAGAACTCTGTGGACATCCCACAATTGGTACTTTTAAACTGGCCTCATACGTTGACATACTTTAAAGAAAACTCTTGAATTAATAAAGTTTTGTATTAATGTCTTTATGCGAGGTAAATTTGACATGTAGCGTAAAGCTGGCAGTAAGACTGAAAAAAGAGTAATAGAAAATGCCAATCTGAATCCTACAGGCTGAGATGTAAGTGGCCTAAGATAAATGAGCATCTGAAACTCTACTTTGCATTTAGCTTCTTAATGATACTTTGAAAGGAAAGTACACTAGGCGACAGACATGTCTTCCTGTGCCTGGGAATCCCAGTAAATATCTAAAAATATCTCATTTGGGCTGATGAACAACATAGTGTAAGATTATTTAACATTAAAGTGCTAGCAAGAATTATTTATAAATCTCATCACTTAGCAGGTAGAAGACCCAAATAACATCCCACAAAAATTTGATTATTCAGGATATAATGAATACAGACACTGTAAATGGCTGGGTTATCAAGTCACTGGATAAGGTATTATAGTAATAGCTGCATGTCTGAGCTGTATAAGTAACCTTACCATAATACTGTTTTCTGCCCCCCCCCCCCCCCCCTTCCCTTTTTTTCCCCTTCCTTTCCCAAAACCTTTCCCCTTTGCCTTCCATACTCAATGCCCTCCACGTTTGGAGGTAGTGAAAGCGGTCGGAGTACCCCCAGCTTATCCACCTATTCCGATGGCAAATCTCCCTCATCTACTTCTACATACATGGCTGCTCCCCGGCATTTCCACATACCAGGTAGGCCATACAGGACTGCTTAGCTCACAGCTCAGCCTACAATTTTCACATCATACCGCTTTAAACAATAGGCCATCATTAACTGTAGCCATTATAGAATCCTGATCAAACTAAACTAAACTAAACTTGCTGTAATAATCTGTTGTGAACTTAGGTGCAGGTTAGATTAACTGCAGCAAAGTTAAAATCTCAGCCAGTGGAATTCACACACTTTGGGTGTCTAGTTTGTCTTATTCATTTATTTATTTATTTAGTTATATAAAATGAAATTAATTGATGCAATTTCTTTCCAGTAATTTGCACAGAAAAGCTTTTGACACTATTAAGAAGATCAAAGACATAGAGCTCAATTATTATTTGAACAAGTGTCAGTGTCTCTATTAAGCCAGTGGGTTCTTCTAAATGGCCCGAATCAGCTTGATGAATGCCACCAGTAAATAACTATGCCATCACAGCAGAGGAAAGTTTGTCTTTACCTGGACGGAAGGCTTTGAGGACCAGGCAATTGGTAACATTGGCAAGATTCTTCTTACTCATAAGAGAGACACTAATTATAATTTTCACAGGATTATTATGGTTTTTTCATGCAGACTATTTTAGCACATTACTTCTTTATGTTCTGTTAGGCTCTTGGACTTTAATTCACAGTGTTCTTACTGTTTACTAATTTCAGAATAACTGCACAGAAATAATCAAACAGCAGTGACACAAGAGCCCAACATTTGGAAAAGCAGTAACATTTTAACTGTGTTGTCTTCGCTGTTTCTCAAAGAGGGAAATGGAAAAATAATTCCCATTGTCAATTATACTGTCAGTCATGGAGAAGGGGGAAAAACCCCTCATGCTGGAAGCAAGTTATCCACTTCATGGCTTTCACAGTCATTGCTTTTATATGGATATTGTTTCAAATGCTGACAGGCACTGAAACAATCCAGAGAAATGACCAGCATCTGTTGTTTTATTGTGAGTCCTGTTTCTGCCGTGTCTTAATGTGTGACAGTCGTTACTAAGCATCTCCATCAGAGGCCTAGACAGGTTCACTGACACTAAGATGGATTAGATCAGCTTTAGGGGATAACACACAGTCCTCATCATTCTGCAGAGGTCCTTTATCGAGCACTGCAGTGTTTGCAACAATTCTTGAACAAACCTTCAACTTTGGGCTTATGTTTAATGTTTATGTTATTAATTTAGATGCCATTTTTTAATGATTTTATTTGACATTTTCTCAAATCTGCTAATACAAGTGGACTTTTTGATGCCAGAGGATTATGTGTGGCTGCTGATTTTAATCTTTTAGTATCATTCAATTGTTCTGCATCAAATGACCCGCCATTCCCAATAAATTTATGTGTTTTGAATATGTTGCATGAATTTAAAATTGCTGATTTATTTGAGGTGCCAAAATGAAAATGACAAATGACTTGTGTTGAATCAGCTTTCCTGTTCCCCCGTTTGCTTCTTAAATATATTTCATCCCGCAATAACTGCTAACTCATGCTTCTTTTTCTCCATTTTCTCTTTCTTTCTCTACCCTGCCCATGTTGGCTTCTTCCATTTTCTTTCTTCTGCTCTGTTCCCATCTTCAGAGACTATGGTCAAAGATAATATCTATAGAAAACCCCCCATCTACAAACAGCATGGTACAGTCCACTTCGTCCTTAACGCTTCTTTATCTGGTCTGGTCTCTGCACGATGTGTTGCATGCTGCCCGTCAGTCATGTCATTCATTCCAGTTCTCCTCCTTTATGTTCTAAGAACTGCGCTTGTCTAGAAGGCTCTATGGATCTACATGCATAGAACTGGTGTACTTCACCCAGAATCCATGATTGTTGAACAATTGGATGGTGGGCAATGCTATGGCAATTTAACAACAAAATATAATAATAATTTTAAAAAACCCTCAGTTTCTGATCAAACATTTTAGGTGTGAGTTACATGATGCTACCTACAGTATGACCCTTCTCTGAGAGCAGATGGCCTTGCTTTTACTAAAACCCAATCGGATATTCTGCAGTGTAAAGATGTGGATGACACGTCTCTTAGTTTAAAGGCTTACAGATGCAGAATATTGCAGTGGATCCCAGAGAATTCCTGTAATCCAAGCAGTGTGTCATGAACAGTGTTGGTCAAGTTACTTGAAAAAAGTAATCAGTAACTAATTACTGATTACTTCCCCAAAAAAGTAATCCCGTTACTTTACTGATTACTTATTTTCAAAAGTAATTAATTACTTAGTTACTTAGTTACTTTTTAAAAACACGATTTACAACCTGAAGAGGTGATAAAGCGATAGATCTTTCAGCCCAATTCTACTTTTTCTACATAACCCATCATACAAAATGTAATCAAATTGAAAAGTCTCCTTTTTTAAAACTTGTTTTATTAGTTTTAATCTTTTAACTTTATGCATCAAGCAAAAATTTAATTATATGCAACATTCTCTGACTTGAATAAATTAGTTTAACATTTAAACCTATTTTCTGCACATTCCAGCACATAAAATAAAATATTTTTTGTGTTTACACTCAGTCTTTCAAATAGATGCAAGTAAAACACAGCAGAAAATAAATAAAGTCAAAGACTCAGCAGTCCTGTTGCTCTATGTTCACCTGTAAAGCAGGAGTTGGGTAGGCGGAGGTTTACCCTGGTGCAGGTGTGCCGCAGCGGTCAGTGGAAGAATCCGCGAGTTTCTCTGTGAGTTTCCCATTACGTCATTGCGCACTCAGTGCTTGCTTGGAAGTTTAGGGGTTTTTTTCACTGTAAAAAGAAGTTTTCTTCCCACGCACGATGGACGCTAATGTTTTTGTCACTTTTTATGGAATCAAACTTAAGGTAAGGTCAGTACTTCCACGCTTTAAACGCTGCACCCTCATACTCTCTCCCACAATCGATATGTGATCCATTGTTGATCTGCACACAGCTGTTGTCACTAACAGCGCACTCGCTTACGTCACTGTCGTGAGACATTCTCGCAAAAAATCATGTTTTTAGTAACGCAGTAACGCAGCGTTCCTACGGGAAAGTAACGGTAATCTAATTACTGTTTTTGCAATAGTAATCCCTTACTTTACTCGTTACTTGAAAAAAGTAATCAGATTACAGTAACGCGTTACTGCCCATCTCTGGTCACGAACAATGCAGTTTGCATTTCATTGCAACACAACAGATAAAATTCCTGCTGAAATGTCAAACAAAAAATGAAATGTATGATTTAGGATAATTTATTATTCTGGATATTTACTGTTTAGTTTCTATATAGTTTGAATGCCTTTCTCCATTATTCTGTTACTTTTTGTTCCTTTAAGGAGAAACAAGTATTTAATGTACCTCTCTATGTTAGCCAGCGTTTCAGAATATGCTAACATGTTTGCCTAAAATTGCTTAAAAACTTCTATGACTTGTGTTCACTGTTAACGAAATCATTTACCGCAGGCTTTTGGGAACTATCCCATTTAATGATGGTACTGGCACCTAAAGGATAGAGTATGTTAAATACAGTGTTGGTCAAGTTACTTGAAAAAAGTGATTAGTTACTTTACTACTTATTTACTTACTTAGTTACTTTAAAAAAAAACCACTCTGAATAGGTAATAAAGCAAAAGACCTTTCAGCCCAATTCTACTTTCTCTACATAATCCATCATATATAACGGAGTCAAATAAAAAAATGTATTTTTAAAAATTGTTTTATTAGTTTTAATCTTTTAACTTTATGCACATTGCATTAAGAAAAAAATATAATCAACAGTCTTTGACTGGAAGAAATTAGTTTAACATTTAAACCTATTTTCTGCATATTACAACATATAAAATAAAATAATTTTTTATGTTTATACTCACTCTTTCAAATAGATGCAAGTAAAACACAGCAAAAAAATAAATCAATCAAAGAGTCCTGTCGCTCCTAAATCAATTTTCATCTGTTTAAATGGTAAAATGGTAAATGGCCTGCATTTGTATAGCGCTTTTCTAGTCCATAGGACCCCAAAGCGCTTTATACTACATTCAGTCATCCACCCATTCACACACACATTCACACACTGGCGATGGCAAGCTACATTGTAGCCACAGCTGCCCTGGGGCGCACTGACAGAGGCGAGGCTGCCGGACACAGGCGCCACCGGGCCCTCTGACCACCACCAGTAGGCAAACAGGGGGTTAGTATCTTGCCCAAGGATATTTGGCATGCAGCCAGGATGCAGCCTGGGATCGAACCACCGACCTTCTGATTAGTGGCTGACCTGCTCTGCCACCTGAGCTACAGCCACCCCGGCGGTGGCTGTTTAGCAGGAGTCTTGTCAGTGGGGGGATCCGGGGATTTCTCTCTGAATTTCACATTCCCGTGGCAGCGTGCTTGGTCCTCGCTCAGATTTGAAGTTTAATTTTTCGCTGTAGAAAGAGGTTTTCTTCCCACGCAGAGTGTACACTAATGTTTTTGTCACTTTTCACGAAATCAAACTCAAAGTAATATCAGTACTTCCACGCACTCCATTGTTGATCTGCGCACGTCTGTTACCACGGACGTTGCATGTTCGTGCATCATTGTCATGAGACACTCTCACAAACAAACTCACAGTTTAGTGACGCAGTAATGCAGCATGCTTAGGGGAAAGTAACAGTAGTAGTAATCCCTTACTTTACTCGTTACTTGAAAAAAGTAATTGGGTTACACGTTACTGCCCATCTCTGGTTAAATATCGGGGAGTCCCGATCAAACATATATACACATTTGCTAAATCAACATTGTTCAGTATATGTCAGGTTATCTCTCGTTTGGGGTCTGTAGGTAACATTGTTTCACAATGTTATATATATATTTTTTTTTACCAATTTTAGAAATACCCCTAATTTCAATATCTCACACAGTGAAACATTGATTATTCATCTTCCTAATCCAAACTATGTGGGAGTGGAGCTGTTTGGGATTTGGGCCCATGGGTGTTTTTTGCTCATCCTGTTCCTGCATGTGTGCACTCATTCCACCAGCTCATTGGTTGGTTTCATTGGTGATGCTGTAACTGTGTGTACACTGTGAATGGTCAGGCACATGAATCATGTTGTGTTAGTCTGTTCGGTTAGTATGGTGACGTGTCTCTGTGTGTCTCTACCCTAATCATTGTGTTGTGTACCTAAATTATATTTTTGGTCTACACTTCTAGTAACCCTAGACTATGTTGCATACTTTAAGAAATCTAGTCTAACTTCACAGGGTCACCCAAAATGCATGAACACGGGACTCCAAGGAGCTAATGTCACCACTACCACACAAGGATATCATCATCACTATCAACAAGTAACAGTGACATGTAAATCAACTGAGCTGGCTTTTGACAGCTAGATTGGAAGCATTCAAGCAGACATTAGATCACTGACAAAGTGTACTGTTTGCCAAAAAAAGAAAAACAACTTTACTGATCTCCTAACTGCCTTTAAACTTGTGATGTGTTTTAGCTTAAGTTCATTTTCAGTGGGCTACACCTACTTTGTGGGAATTGGATCCAGTTTTTTTAGGGCTCATCTCTAAAGTTTTAATGTTTTACACACTCTTGCGTATGAATTCACATAACATCATAATGTCAGTATGTCAGAAACATCACAAATAGCTCCACATGCTAATATGATAAGTTTACAACAAGGCTGTGACCAACACATTTTAAGATTTAGTTTCTCTTGGCCCCACAACCTGAAGATGTACATTAATTAACACTGCATTGGGCTATCAAGTGCCTATACTCCTGAAATTGTCTTGTGTTGCAATGCATTCTAATAAAACAGCTACTAGCCTGTTCCTCACTATGACCTCAGTCACACTGGCTTAGATACCATCTTTTATGGCCCTGCCAACCAAGATGAAATTTTATGAAAACACTAGCGCAGAGATAATAAGTGTGACGCAAATAATAAAAAGAGAATGTTTGCCTTTAGAGTAAAAGTTGTGCGTCACAGTTTTAACTTTTACTGCGAAGTTCTTTTGATTCTGGTTTGTGTTGCACCTGTTTTTGAGTCTCTAACAGCAGCCTCCACTAACTATTCTCCAATAGATATTTTTCCCAAGCAATCTGTGATTGCCAGGAGGTTGCCAATTGGTCCCAAGCCCTTTCTGACAGAGGTCATGTTGAAAGTTTTGCTATTCGGCGTTGCTTTTTTCAGAATTGTGAAATCGTTAACAGAGAGATTAAGGATAAGTATATAACAATACTATTACTTATAAGTAAAAGTAATAAAATAATGTTGCACTTTGTGTTTTGCTTCCAGATGACGGTTTATTTATTTCAGTATTAACTACAGGACTGGAAAATTTAATTCACCAAATACAAAGAGTTGATTCTTTAGAGGAAATTGTTGCCCTCGGCCATTGACACATAAATTTGAAGGCTGAAGTTTGGTTCTTGAGTAAGATAGATTGTCAAAGCAACATTACGATTCTCTTCTGGCACAGTAATGATTCACAGGAGAGTTCATGGTCATCTGTCATTTAGCAAACTGGTTATAAATGTAAAAGAAATGCTTTTGGGGGGTCAGATCTAGCCATTTCTATCTATCCTCATGAGACAAGGGATATACATACAGAGTTTTATGGTGACTAGACTTGTAGATGGTCAACAAGCCAATGTCCCACGGTGTACAGTGTAATCCTTTAGTTAAAGTATGAATTTTCTCCATTTTTGTAACATTGTGCTTGTGGAGCTCCCTGTGGATGCTCTCTGTGGCCGATGATGTCATGCAAAGGGGTCCAGGGATTACTATTGGTGTTAATAGTGCAGCACAAGGGAGCCGAGAGAGAGATAATCCAGCACAACTGTCACGTCATGTAACATCTGACTGTTTTACAGCTTCTAGAACATCTTGGCAGGATGGTGAGGATAGCAAGGTGGGTCTGTGTGTACAGTTTCTGTCTTTATCCGTCTTTCCATATCTGTCTCTCTTCAAGTCATTTTCTTAAACTTTACAAATGTTGTACATCCATTCACTAATTTACTAACTCATACTATGCCATCATCCATCACCTCTTTCCATCTTTCTGTCCTTTTCTCTCTGTCTCTTACTTTCTCCTTGTAGAGGACCAGTTGGATGATTTTGAAGAGTGAGATTGATGGTCAGATCGACATCGACCCCCGCAAATCAACCTGCAGTCTGCCCACTGACACTTCCCAACCTAGTGAGTATCTATTAACAAGCTAGATGCTGAACTAGAGCTGACATAAATGAAAATAATTGTCTTTGCTTTTTTTTTTAGATTTCCCTTACAATAAGTCTGCATCTTTACCTGGCTATGGAAGAAACGGCATCTACAAGGTGAGCAGACAGATTCTGATATAGAATGGCCATCAAGATGCACAATCTCAGATCTTTGGTAGATCAGCCAAAGATCTTATTTTAAAAGTGTCTAAGAAAGTCAGGTTTAATTTTTTAACAGGACCTGTGTTACTGAGACTTAGCACTGGAAACTCCGAACACTGAACAGTTAACGGTTGATGCCTAGCACCAAACCAATTCACATTTACAGATGAGATGTCCTCACCATAGTTTGGTGCTTCATTAACGCTACAGTCGCACTAGGGAAAACAGTGATTGGAGACTGGAGCATGACCAGAATTACTGTGGCAATGTGCAATACACTTGCAGTTTTGTTGCCTTTCAAGTGGTTACTTCGAAAATGGAGACCAGGTTTGTGACCACTCGCAGTCATTGCTGTCTTCAAAGCTATTTTTGTGCCTCAACATGGTGACTGGGATAAATCAGCAAAAATCACAAATATTTTACCGTCTGTTGCAAATTTCATGCACACAAATTCACATTAACTACTTACGCTCAGTGATCAGTGAAATTTTCACAGATCTGAAACAGAATTTCCTTCACAAATAGTGACAGTAACTGTGAAATGACAGACTTTGCTTGTATGTAGGAATACCAGCTGACTCAAGTCCCCTCTGGCAAAGAGAGGTAAAACAGACAAGCTGCGCTTACTCGCACAGAATGACTCAGATTAACTATAACGTGTTGGAATTCTGTTTGTGTTTTTAAATTAAAGCAGTAATTTTCAAAACCTTGTCAATGGTTCTGATACTGACTGCAGTCGGCTCAAGTCGGAGCATAGTTGTTTAGAGACAACTTGCCTTCTACCAGGCAACCTGGCAAACACTTCACATTGCAGTCACCACAACTACTTGTGATCAGTGACCAGATTTGAAAAAATGCATTCAAATCAGTACCAACAATGGCTCCTACTTGCAATGAAGTTGCCATCCTGTTTCTACTATAGTTTAATTGAGCAAATATAGAACAAATAGATGTCTGGATCTGACAGCTTTTGCCATTTAGACCACTAGCTGGTGCTGTTTCCCATTCAGGGTCTCCATTTCTATGTGATAACACCATGGCTCTATCAAACCAACACTTTCCAGCCTTGTATAGCCTCCCACTCACTACTAATCAACTCAGGAAACCTCAGAGTAGCATATAAACCATTTAAATGTTTTGCTCTACCTTAAAAATCAACCTCCCTTTCCCCACAGCTTTGGTATCAAATTTCACAGGGCCAGTCAGTACCATTCAGTCCACACAGGCAGTGCTCTGGTTTATTTAGGACTTTGGGGGTAGTCTATGAGCCACTGATGCAATATAGCTGCTCTCCCTCGGTGTTTGTTGATGGATAGAGGACAGGCAGACAAAACAGAACAGAAGAGGAAATGAAAGCTCAAGAGCCACAATAGAGTCATGGCAAACTATATTGGAACTATTTTTCACATGCTGAAATTATTGTTAACATGGTGGATCTAGTGTGCTACAAGTACAATCAAGTGAATGAGACTTACTATCATCGGCTGATTGGAGAGTTTAGTGGTGCACAGTGAGGCCAGATGTATAAAGAGACTTGGATGAGATGGTACGCTTGACACACTGCCTGCACAGAGTTATAAGAACAGAGAAAAAAATGCATGATGATTGCAGCTGGCAGGGTTAACAACAGTGCAAGTCTGACGAAGTTACCTCTGGTCCGAGCGTGGTGTCTTTAACATGCTGAGTGATGTTGAAGCAGTCTAACAGTAACAAAAATTCTGCAGAAAAGGGGGAGCTGTGAGAGTCAGTATGGACAATCCCCAAGGAGTGTAGAGGGACACAAGGGACAAAGAATCCGATTATTAAGTGATGATGTGACGAATCCTACTTCCGGGTCTAAAGTAGTCTGCGTTTAATATGGCTTTTGTGTTGTTAACATGTTTAATGTTTTGTATTTTCTTCTATTTAATCTCAAAAAGCTCCTAAAAACAGTCAGTGATCACCGTTGACCTCCCTCGGCTTTTATTACCACTAATCATTTATTTAAGCTCAGTTTTTAAAACCTTAGGATGTAACTACAGCCCAGCCCATGCAGCAGTATATGAATGACTAACCTCGTATTGTGGATGGATTATCTCAGTTGTTCTCCTTGCTGAAGTTTGGTCCTTTTACAGCATCCTGCCATGCGATTACATTTGTTCCTGACCACCGAGAACACTCACGTTAACTTTTATCGAGTGGAAAAAAAGTTAGCTTGTTCATATTATGCTAACATAGCTGTGTCGCTAGCGGTCACGTAGCACATCATTATATACCAGCTAGCCAAACTTCAGTAACCCTACAAACGTCACTGCTGTTTAGTTTTCTGTCTTCATTTATGTTGGAAGTGATAAGAAAGCTGTACGTTTTAATTTGTTTCCAAAACCCCGCAGTCAGGACATGCGATATTGTATTTAGATGGAAGCTAGCGAGCTAACTTCCTGCTAACTTCTAACTCCGTTAAATGTCATAAATTCCGTTTTCATGGATGCCTGGATGTTAAACTCAGTTGTTACACCTGGTAGAGCAGAACGCTGATCATTTTATTAAAGATGAAAGACTTTAGACAGTGTTTTAACTCTCAGTAATGCCACAGTGATCATTTGATATATGGACCTGCAGCAGAGTTTAGGCCCAGACACGGCTAGTGACGTCAGACTGAACGATCGGATAGCTCAGAAATAAAGGTAGTTGAGGCTCTTGGGGATGGTAAACCTGAACTACCTGCAGTTGCATAAACAGCCAATCATAGTAATAACACCATTAACACAGACTAGTGACCCCAGGATCACAGAATGGCAATGAAGTTTGTTCTGATGATGATATCGTCTTGTTGGTAGAGAACAGCTGGGATACAATGCTCACTGTACACAAACCTCTCTCGGGAACATAATGCACATAGAAGAGGTGACACATAAGTAGGAAAGATTTCACGATATCAAAGCATTCAGGAGAGAGGATAGGAATTCCAATACTGAATATTTAATAGTTACCTGTCATACTCTAATCATCTTTGACAGACCATAGTAAGCTAAGCATCCAAGGAGTTTCAATATCCTGGCAAGATAGAAGCATCTTGGCATCTGCACGTTGCATTATGGGAATATAGCTTTTATATTCCTCTGTAGAGTTTTTTATGAGACAAAAGACTGATCTTTAACTAAGCTACATGCCAAATATTATGTGGACACTACTTATGTAGCTAAATAGATCTGACTTGTTGAGGAATGAACTTGAGACCTGGAGAGGTTGACCTTTGATGTCTGGTACCAAGGGAGCTAATAGTGATAGATTAGGCGTCTTACGGCACATCCCAATGAGATCAGGATGGGAACCTTTAGAGGCTGAGTAAATGCTTGGGCTGCTTGTCTCTTTCCTTGGACCATAATTCCTAAATGATAGTTTTAAGACTTTGTGCTTTGGAGCGAGTCTCAATTGGTCATTTTAGGAACTGCCAGATACTTCAAGAAATACTGTCTTGGCTTGATTTCTCAGATGTTTAGGCTGACTCTTGGTTTAGTTACAGACACCAAGAAATTCTCTGTACACTGTATATTAGTTTTCTAGCTACCATACCATATTTTTCCACTTTGCAAGCATGATGGTAGGGCATATATTGCATTTCATGTTGTTGCATGGAGACAAATTTAACATGGAACCATTAGCTTCCTGGCAGGCAAGATAGCTAATTAACTAGTTACTTGTGTCAGATGTTAGATGGTGTGGTCTGCCCTTAGCTTGTGTGTTGCAGGGCTACTACAGTGAGATAGACAACCATTCACACTCACATTTCACACCAGTTACCACTTATGTGTATATCGTATATCAATATCCCTGCCAGTTCAGCTCCATGAATACCGATTTATTTTCAAAAATTATTTTTCTTATTTTAAAGAATAGTATTTGTTTTTCACTAGTTTTAACACTAGAAAATGGATTACTGGACAAACAGCAGAGACTTTACAATATCGGTCCCTCCTTGTCTCATCAGTTGGCTTTCAGTCTCTCTGAGCAATGTAATCCAAACTCCCTATCAGACGTGTCACATCCACTTCCCGTTGCTAACTCTGAAAGAATGTGAGCAAATCAAGGGCAACAGCTTTTACTAAAAGGCTTTCAGATGAACCCTTGCTTTGATAAAGAGCAGCAGTGTTCTTGGCGGAATGACACAGAATATCTGAATTATGGTCTAACTCTGTGTTTGTTTAATGTGTGTGTGCCCGCAGGCTGCTGAGATGATGGAGGATGAAGTGGACCCAGACTCCCAGAGCTGGGGAGGCATGAGAGGTGAGAGCGGACATGTATCTTCAGTTCTCATCAAGTTTTTAAAGGTTTTATCAGCAAAACACTCATATACAGCATAGCACATTACACCCAGTGCAGTCTATAGTGTCTTTTTTAACCATGCACGATCATATACCAACCAAGACTACCATACTGGAAGGGGTTAGTAGTATGACAGTTCTCTCACCTTTCTCACCTTACTCATTCTGACCAGGCTACAGCTCAACATCCTCTTTACAGTCTAGGGCTAGCTTAGCATCAGCATGGAAAATACCAAGGTGTCTCTTGGTCTCTGTTGGTATTCTCAGTCTGTTCATTAACACGTTTAATATGCTTTCTATCCTCTAAGTTTGGGGAACCACATAAATTATCTGAGTTTTGCTTGAGAAAAACAACCAGCGAGTCATCCTGGCAAATTTATGAAAATTTATTTTCCCTGTTTTTGACAGTTAATAACATCTGAGTGAAGCTGAAACTTGCTATTTTAACTTTGAGGACTAATTTAGAAATAAATTCAAAATCTTCTTTCCTGTAAAGCGTGCATTCATTAACTTGTAAATCTGCTTTTGAATACAGCCTGGCTTTGGGAATTTAAAAACTTTTTAAATAAAGGTGTTAAGGAAGTGTCATCTGATTACTAGATGATTCACCTAAAATAGAATTTCGGTATTGTAGTTGTTCTCTTACATGAGAACAGCATGTAGGTGGATACAGTGGACGTGGGGGTTGTTGGGAGCCTATCCCATCCTCCATAGGGCAAGAGGCAGGTCACACCCTGAACAGGGTCTGTTGCAGGGCTAATACAGACAGCCAGACAATCACTATTCACAAGTTAACCAATTAACCTAACCCCACTAAATGCGCGTTATCTGATTGTTTTAAATGCAGTTTTCACGTTGCTAATTCACTGTTGCAAAATCTCACAGGCTCCATCCCCAAAAACTGAATGTTTCCTTCTAAAAAATATTAGCCAAGCTATAAAATGACACTAAATGGACCATATCATCTTTCTATGAGTCAGATCAAGGTTATTTTTACAATGCCCGATAACATTACATATATGTTGCGATCAAGCATGCAGAGCCCTGTTGCTTTGGCTCCAGATCAGTTACAAGAAGTAAGAGCGAGGAAGGATGATGTCATTTTTCCAGCTCGAAAAATTAGCGCTGTGTGTTTACCAGTGCGTGCGTGTACGGTCTTGGCTGTATCTGAGGCAAAGATTGAGTTGAAAGTATTCCAACCTCATAACAGTCTGTGTGTGTGAGCAGAGCGACCATTTCTAATGCTTTTTGACGCCTTTGAAACCCAATATTTTTGAAGAGATTTGGGTTTGCAAGTGTAATTTATTTTTAAGCTCACTTATGCTAGCTTTTATAATAGCTCTGAATTCAAATAAAAGATAACTGTTCCACCAGAGTAATTTCTTCTGTCTCTGTCTTTTCCCTCCTCAGAGTACAAGGTAAGAGTTTGCTCCCACTTTGCAAATATACTTTCATATTCTTGGCAGCACTGTTAGGACATTGGATTATAATTGTATTCCCTAATAAATCTCCCACAATGCTTACTTTGTGTTGCCAGGTCTACCCTTATGAAATGCTGGCAGTGACGCATAGAGTGAAAGTGAAGCTTCCCAGAGATGTAGACCGCACCAGACTGGAGGTGAGCTCTAATCTTACTTTCCCCTCTGTTGTTTCCCTCCTTCTATCCGTAGGTCGTTAACAAACCTGAGAAAATATGAAATTTTGGCTTACAGAATTTTGTCAAGTCAAGAATTTGTGGTTTGGGTAGGAGCTAGGCAGCTCAGCCAATGGGATAAAAGTATCAGCAAAAGCTTATAGAGGTGCCATCTTCAATCACTTAAGTGGTGAATAAACAATAAATAAACTATTTTGGGATTTCTCTTAGTATACACATTGTATGCTAAAATACAAAAGGCGCTTAGAAGTGAAGTGAAGTAAAATGTAACTTACGGTAAATGAAGTGTGTGTATTTGCTATCAGGATACATAATTGTATTTATTTACTTCTTTGGAGTCCGAGTCATGATCAATAATTACCTAAATCCTAGCTTCAAACACTCACACTAACCCTCTTTTAGACAACCAAAAACTACTCTTTTGGAAAAAAAAATATGTGTAGATTTTGATTTGTGTCCATTAGAATGATAGGGATGAAGATTAGAGTCTTTATCAGTGATGATATAGACCTCAGAGAGTAAAACTGTTCTCCAAGACAAAGTAAGTAATCGTTGTAATTGACACAGAAGAAAAACTAGTTATACTTTTTCTAAAATAGTAATTTTTTGCTTTTCTCTAAAACATACGGTTAGGGCTGGGCACATCACCAGCGATGACTTTTAGAAACAGGTTAAGGTCTTGTTTTATATACAGTCTATGTCTGCAGACAGAAATCTGTGAAATAGTGGAATATATGGATATATGCCTCTTTCTTGATTTTTTTTTTTTAAACATCAACCTATATTTTTTTTATTTTTGGTAACTAGGAAGCAGAACACTACTACAGAGACACATAAAGACTGATGAATTAAACAAATGAATCTTTGAAACAAACATGCCATGCCTGTCATTAACACTCTGCCAAAGCCAGAGCCAGTATGGCTGAGAAAAAGACGAATGACATGCACAGTCCGACCTTGATTTTGTGGCTGCTGATAGGTTTTAAAATCTGGTGAAAAATCAGAAACCAGAGGAGACAGATCTGCAACATCGCAGTAGTTTAATTTAATTTGGTGCCAGGTCACAGCAAGTTTAACACACATATATGTCCTATAACTATAATAAAGAAATAAAGTGAAATTGGACTTAATGTCCCAGAATAACCAATTTCCTGCTGCTGTTATTATTACACAACCCATTTAAAGATTCAAAACTTTCATTAAGTTTGAGCAGCTGAAAAAAATGAACTGTTTTTGTCTCTAAAATAACCCATTTTAAAAAAATCCAATTGTGGTTTGTGTTGGGGTTCAGAGCTCATGTTTTGCAGTCCTCGGAAGAGAGGTTTTGTCTAAAAAACATCCTCTGAAACATTTCAGTCTTCAGTAACCCCACTATGAGAGTTCACTGTGAGGCTTTCAGTTAACAGAAATATTGTCCCAAGTGGAGTCTGACCATATTGAGGTTACTGAGGATACTCAAGAGATTCCCTCTGTGGTTGGAAATACCAGACTGGAGTCCTATTGTCAAAAGTGTGTGCAGAAGAGAAACTGTTTGACCTGCGTTTTACCCACCACTGATCTTGATCCTTGGCCCCAAACTGTTTTAGGTTTAGCCATACTAATCAGCAGCTAAAAAGTCAATTTTTATATGATGGAAACATATAAAAGTGAAAAGGGAAAAAAAACAAAGAAAACTATTCTTATGCACGTTTAAACCATACACTGCCTGTAAAATGTGTCTTTTCGGCTAGTCTCTCTT
This sequence comes from Aulonocara sp. 'chitande type north' Nkhata Bay, assembly GCF_057382095.1. Taxonomy (NCBI): domain Eukaryota; kingdom Metazoa; phylum Chordata; class Actinopteri; order Cichliformes; family Cichlidae; genus Aulonocara; species Aulonocara sp. 'chitande type north' Nkhata Bay. The sequence continues at coordinate 56,345,546 of NC_141346.1, read as the reverse complement.
GAAGCTTGGGTTGCTATATTAAGTACCTTTTACTATTATTGTAGCCAAATATTTAAAGTATTTTCCATTTATTTATTTCTGAAAATACAGAGAATCATTGTAAAGAATATTAATGTTCTTTCTTTAACCTCCTAAGACCCGAACTCTTCCACGACATGCATTATTAATTTCTCTGTGATATTTGGGCTGATTGGGGCCCGATGAATGTAAAAACAAAGAATTACCAGATTTTTTTTTTTTTACCTTATTTTTGTTTTTAAGAAAAATAAGAGCCACATATGAGGATATTCATCTAAAATGTTCATTAAACAGTAGCACTACAATGTCCTCGTAAGTAGATATCAGGCCCGTGTAGAGCAAAATTGAGTATTTTAGTCTAAATAACCCAAAATGTGATGTCCACATATGTGGACGCCAGGTCCTAGGAGGTTAAATATATTTAACAAAAATATTGCACATAATTAAAGGCTCAAACTCACATCAATAAGCCTGTTGTGATTAGGTCAATTAAGCTACCTGACCCATGCAACACCTCAAACTGACAGGTTTTTAATTGCTTTAAATTTATTTTGATTTAATTTAACTTTGCTTGTAGTCTTAATGAAAAGTAAAAGATGTAAGTACACACCGCATGTAGTTCTTGTGCCACGGAAAAATGTAAATTTAGGAGCACAAACTGAAGTCCAGGCTATATAAAAATTATAGAAATGCAAGAAAAAAGAGTTCCAAGTCTTTGAAATAGTAAATAAATGGATAGTAGCACTTTTCCATTTGGGCACTCAAAGCTAATTCACCCACACATTCATGCAAGTAATTTTTTTTTTATGCCTAAGCACTCATAACTGAAGAATGCAGACTGGAGGAGCTGGGGGATCGAGCCACTGACCTTCCAAATAGCAGACGACTCACTTCACCTCCTAAGCCAAAGCCAACCCCAAATAGGCCTCCAGATATATTTGCTCATGTATTATCTGGATAAACACTGATGACTCTGTTATTTAGCTAGTGTGTGACCCTCTGTAAGGATGCCCGTTAAAGTGTAAACCCGCACAGTTAGGTCCATGTTGGAGTGGCTATAGCCCAGGAGGTAGGTCAGCCAGTAATTGGAAGGTGTCTGGTTTGATCTCATGCTGCTCCAGTATAAATGCCAGAGTATCCTTGGGCAGAGAGTGTAGTCCTATACACCTCAGAATAATCTGGCTACTTCTATCAGCAGTCATGTCATCAATACATACTATTTCCTGGTTCCATTGGCAGCTATACATGGCTATGCCATAACCTCCACTGTGTTTGACAGATCACGTGGTATGTTTCAGATCATGAGCTGTTTCTCTCTTTTCTTCATGTTTTCTAAAAACCAAAGTTTTTGCAGCCTCTCTGAGAGGTGGAATTTGGTTTTTTCACCAAAAGATAACTTCCATCTCTTTCATCATAATCATTTCTTTGGACCTCATACTGACATTTCAGCAAAAAGCTACAAAATACAATTCTCATCATAATCTCCAGATTATACGATCTTGTTATACAATTACAAGGAAATAGGCCTCACTTGGCCATTAAACTACTTGCAGTTGTCCAGCTACTCTTGAGCCTCTGGAAATGGGGGAATGTGTATAAAATGGCTGTAATTTTGAAACAGTTGAAGCAAAACTTGTGTTAAAGTTGTTGAATTAAAGCTGAAAGTCTTTGGATTCAACCTCTTTAGCAGAATACCATTCAGTGATGTCACACCAGGTGTTTTGCTACTGACAGCTAACAGAAAACATGTTGTGTAACATACTGAATGGCATGAGTCATTGGTTTTACAGTTACACACTGTGATATGAAATGGGGAAGAGTATCCTCCTTTTTCATACCACCAGTGTCATTATCCTGTCAATTTGGCAGGTGAAAAATTTAAGGCACCTGAACATTTTTACCTCGGGGTGAAAACCAAACCTTCTGTTTGCTGATATAAACCAGGGGATTGGCTGTTTCACAGAAATAGCTTTACCTAGCTCTTGATAGTTGGCGATCGTGGTTCAAGAGTTGGGAGTTCGCCTTGTAATCGGAAGATTGCCGGTTCGAGCTCAGCTAGGACAGTCTCGGTCATTGTGTCCTTGGGCAAGACACTTGGCGCCAGTGTCCGGCAGCCTCGCCTCTGTCAGTGCGCCCCAGGGTGGCTGTGGCTACAATGTAGCTTGCCAGTGGGTGGATGACTGGTTGTGTAAAGCGTTTTGGGGTCCTTAGGGACTAGAAAAGCGCTATACAAATACAGGCCATTTACCGTTTGATCACAAAAAACACACACCTGCAGTGCACAGTGCAGGAAACATTTTATATTAAAGCTACCTACGCTCTGTTTCTGGGTTTAAATCAATGCCATGCAAGTTTTTGTTACGCTTTTTTTGTGTCTGTTTTTTAGAGAGAACTTAGTGAGTGTTGGCAACATGAGGTTTTAGGATAGGAGTTTTGGTTGGAAGAACTTATAAGGGATAAAATTCAAAATACTGTATTAAACATCAAGACAGAAGGCAATATTATGCCTGTTTACTGTGTGTGCACAACACAGACATGTCAGGATGTCCATCTAATATATGCGTCCAGGCTTAGACATGAAGCTGATACAGATTAATAAAAATTATGCTGGCCAAGATCCACAGATAGTACTGCTTCAGTTAGAAATTAATTTATTGTTCTATTGATTAATCAGTTTGAGCAGCTCAATGGCAGCACATTGCATAGCTTGCACTGCTGTGAAGGCACCCTTAATTCTGAATGATACATGTGTTCAAGCAACACAGGTTACTCTATTTTTTGCAGGAAGTGAAAAAAGGTCATCATGGGAGTCACCCAACAGCCTACACCTATTACAGCATAACTAAGGAAGGATTCAGGGTCACCTGATCCAGCCCTAACTATATGCTTTAGCAAAAAGGAAAGTTTGAAGCCTAATTTTAAAAGTAGAGAGGGTGTCTGTTTACTGGATCCCAACTGGAAGCTAGTTTCACTGAAGAGAGACCTGAAAGCAGAAGACTCTGCGTCCCATTCTACTTTTAGATATCCTTTGAACCACAATTCTGCAGTCTGAGAATGAATGATCGATACTATAAGGTCTTTAAGATAAGATGATTATTCTCATTATTCAAGACTTTTTATGTGATTTTAACCTTCTAAGACCCGAACTCTTCCATGGCATGCATTATTAATTTCTCTTTGATATTTGGGCTGATTGGGACCTGTTGAATGTAAAAACAACGAATTACCAGATTTTTTTTTTTTACCTAAATTTTGTTTCTACGAAAAATCAGAGCCACATATGAGGATATTCATTCAAAATTTCAATAGAACAGTAGCAGTATAGTGTCCGCATAAGTGGATATTAGGCCCCTGTAGAGAAAGGTTAAGTATTTTGGTCTAAATAACCCAAAATGTGATGTCCACACAGCCTAGAATACACTAGGCTAGAAGTAATATATGCATGAACTAGTTTTTCAGTATCGTTCTGAAAGAAAAAGTTTATAATTTTAGAGAAAGTGTGCAAATGGAAGAAAACTGTTGATGAAAAACAAATATATGACAACTATTTTGCTGAGTTTAAAGATCTTTATGGTACAAAATAAATAAAAGTACAGTTGTGGTCAATATGTCTGAACATCTTGCCACCCACTTTGCTTCTTTATCATTAAAACGCCAACCACCACCAGTGTTTCCTTTGGTTATAAGGTTCACAAGAAGCTGCTGGTATTACTGTTGTCCACTTAAATAACAATGTTTTTTCTGCCACAATTTCCTAATCCAGAGACATCTATCTCCAGAGGACTTTCACCAAGTGTTCGGCATGACCCTGGAGCAGTTTGACCGCCTGGCTCTCTGGAAGAAGAATGACATGAAGAAGAAGGCACGCCTTTTTTAGACAGAAAAACAATGCTAAACAAAATCTCAAAAAGTATCGGGAAGAAAACAAAATACAAAAAAAAGCCCCATCGGAAATATCTATATATGCACCACCGTGATACTCCTTCTTCCTACTCTCCACCTCTAAAACGCCATGCCTGTGAAGCCACAGAGGAACCCTGCGAGGGCACAGTTTCACAAAGCTGCGGCGGGCATCTATAGCTTTTTGTATGCAGTGTGGTCCAAATGTTTGACTGACAACCTTATGGAGATTGAGGAGCTGTGTTTGCATGGCCTGTGCTGATGCTCCTTGCCTCCTATGTGGTTTTTGCATCGACCCCTGACCCTCCCATATGCCAGTGCTTTCATACTCCATAAAAAAACAACAGCTTTTTCCAATTCTCATGCAGGCCTTCCTCCAGGTTTCTGTGGTTTGGAATGTTTTATGTGCACCTTCTTTTAATCTCAGTATTGACTTGTTTCTGTTTCTGTACAGAGTTTGTTTTCTCTTTGTGAGGTTTTGCCATCTTGTCTCTTTCTACATATCACCTGTTTGCTGCGCTGCCTTTTCTCTCTTGCTGTGTCTGCTCCTTGCAATAGGTTACTGTTACATATTCAAGACAGTTCATTTTTACACCCTTGCCATTACATTAGGACAGTGAAGAGACTGTAGACATTCACTGTTCAAGCATGTCAAGGTCAAAGACAGGGATAAAAAAAAACAAAAAATATGTGATGTTTTACTTCAAAACTGTCAAAAACCACCTCATCATCTTTTGTTTTTGGTTTTCCTTCTTGTTCTATTCAATCAGAGAAGTTGGCTACATAGTTTTGATATGCGTGCTCTGGTACATTTGAATGTGGCTCCATATCTCACGCAAGCCTCTCATAAATCAGCCCAGATAGAGTAGCCAGGGGCTGGATAGCAGCCACAACTCTGAATCACAGTCAGCGAGAGGAAGAAAAGGAGGGGTAGAATACAGAAGGTTTCAGGGTGTACAAACATGTCAAACATGCTGCATTGCTAGGGTGACGTGCACTCACATGAAAAAAACAAAACAAATACAATTATTTTTATAAGCTATTTTTGACTTCTGAAAAGGATCATTAAACCAGTCAGGAGGATGCAGCTGAGAGAATCATCTTTTTTCTTTTTTCTTTTTTTTTGAACAAAATAAATCCTTGCAGACTAAGCTTCACATAACTGCAGCAGACGTAAGCTGAACAAGAGAGGTTTTGTTTGATTTTAAAGTCAATACTCTAACTGTATTATATCTTCTCAGCTAGAGAGTTAACTCTTTGTATGTTTGTTGTTTGAAAGTATTGTTGCGTACAGTAATAAAGCTATACATTCAAGCTTTGCTCGACTTTCTGGACCGTAAATCGATCAACTTGCCAACTAACATACTGTAACATGTATGTAAACATATACTGGATATATATCAGATTTATCTGTCTGCCATGGTGTATAACTCTTAAGGCATGCATGAGGATGGGAAATGGGGTTTGTCAACTGACCTGATATAAGAAATGAATGACAACATTATCATAAATGTGTTTTGAGTGATTGATTCTTTTCTGGTCAAATGAAGTGCCCAGCTCAGCTCCTTACATTAGCTTGTGTTAGGTATTTATTTAATTGCAATACCGGGGAAGGGATTTTATTTTTGAAATCTTGAGTGTTGTGTCAGGGAAGAGTGCTTTTGAAGAGAAACATATCAAATTTTGAGTTTAATCTGAGTGTCAAATGTTGCTCATGTAAGTAACACACTAACTGTTGTCATGCATTGCCATGTCTTCTTTCTAATATTCATCTGCTATTAAAGTGCTTTATCCAAACTACAGAGTCACTATGGTTTTAAGTGCTTACGACTGTGAGATTTTAAAAGCCCTTTTCTAATGGATACCTTCAAGTAAGCGGTACGTGTGTGTGTGTGTGTGTGTGTGTGTGCGCGCGTGTGGGACCATTGGTAAACCTGCTAGTGCTTAGTATATCAGTCATAATCATTTTTAACAGCAAATATGTTTTAATGTAAAGAAAACTCACTAGTTTTTCACAAAATAGGTTTCTTTTATGTCACAAATGCAAGTGGTTAACATGAAAATATTTGCAAAATCTTGAAATGTCTGTCTCGTAGCTTTCTCGCCCACTGCAACTAATGGTGGAAGATTATTTGGATTATTTCAATCCATTCTAAAATACTCCTTTACAAATACAAGTCTTCATTACTAAAAGTTTTAGTCATCATTTTTAGACACTAATCAACCGTCTTAATGTTGCTGCTCATGCTGGATCTACTCACGGAATAATACGTCTGCAGTAAATCATTAGTCTATACTGAACCAATGTGTCACATTTACCACAAACAGTGTCCCTGTGGGGCTGTTTCAAGGCCTTTTTTTGAGTGTCTATTCTTTGTTCAATGTGTACTCTCTGGTGTGCGTAACAGAAGCAAGACAAGGAACAGCTGACTGCTGTAAAATAAATAAATATAATAATAACAGTCCTCGCTGTCTTTGTCGTAGGTGAAAACTTTAACATACATATTCTGATAGACTTATGTTTATTATTGGGCTCATCACTGACTTGGACATTAGAGAATTAAGGATAACAAGCGAATTAGTAATTTAACGACTGGTAAATGTCATCTATACAAACATTTTCTCTTTTTAATAATTAATAAAAGTAATGTAAAGTTATTTCCAAGATTAAATCAGACTGTTTGTTAAAATGTTCCCTATTCATATGCTAAAGTCACAGAATAGTGACTGGAGAGTCTGCACTGTGAACTTGCAAGGTTGACAGCAACCTCGCCTAAAACATGTAAAGCATTTCCTGTAACGAAAGAAAAACTCCCTGATAAGAGAGCAACAGTAGTTCTTTATCATTTTGAGCCTATCTCTCTACTCTGTTACATATTGCACATGTACCTACGTGTGGTACTGTGTGAGAGTGTGTGTGTGGCAATTGTGATCGCATGTGGGAGCCTGTCTTGGCAGCCTCCCTAGATGCTGCCTAGCCCCTAACTACAAAAAAAAGAAAAAAAGAAAATCTCAGCTGCTGTGGCTCTAGCTGCTGGCGCTGCACACCCAGAGCTCGGCCAGGGGGCCCTCGCTGCAGCGCTCCACCAGGCGAGTGAGTTCCTCCGGACATCGTGGGCCTCTGGCTGTTCCCGCTAACGCCAACCGTTGTCTGGCAGAGGGTCGTCTGTGTCATGTATGTCTATGTGTCAGGTCAAGTCTTAGACTCCCCTTAGAACATTTCAGGATCCTCCAGGTGTTGGGCCGCACTCCCTGCCAGTGCCTCAAGCCCCCACCCACTGGTGCATTGGTGGTTCCCCAGTGTCCTGTGCTGGATGCTCAGGTGTGTTTGGTATGGATACCAAAATTTGTAGTATCGCACAGCACTACATCAACACTCAGTAACTCTGTAAGTCTACATGGCCTCCCATTCATAGTTGCTTCCACTTTGCAATAATACCACTTTTTGTTGGAATTTTCGTAGAACATCAAGGAGGAAAGAAAGAAATTCCCAAACTGTTACAATACCATGGTCAAATTCAACAAGCTCTTTCTAAACTTCTTAGGGTTCATGAATTTATTGTCAAAGAATTGTGGTTTCATTAATATTTAATATCCCTTCTAGTTAAATCCAAACTGGATGTGCAGTGCCTTTAGGGGAGATCCAGAGATCTGTTGCATCAATAAATAATTTCCTTAGAGACTTAATTAGAAAATGAGCTTGTTCTATTTAACATAAACTATCCAGCCAATCACTACAAGTCGTTTTCTCCGTCCTTAGTGTTCAGCCTCACATTCAACTCACTATATGCTCTTTCTTTTGTCTTTGCCACTTCTCTCTTTGCTGTATGACTTGCCTTCAAGTACTCCTGTCTACTTTCTCGGACAATCCTACTTTTGCTTTGCTAAGATATTACTTTGAATGCCTGCATTTCTTCATTCCACCATCAAATTTTCTTGTCTTCTTTTTTCTGTTCAGAGGATTTTCTTTCTTGACAGTTTCCCCCACCATTTCTGCTGTACTTTCCCAGTCATTTGGCAATTCTTCACTTTTTACTCAGCTCCTCCCTGAACTCTGTGCAACATCTTTCCTTCAACTTCAACCATTTAATCGCTGCCTTCACTCTCCTCCTCTTCTTGACTTTGAAAGTCATGCTACAGATTAACTTCCAGTGCGCTCTAGCTACATTCTCCCCTTTGATTTCCAACTATAAACTCACAATTCCATCTGACGCTCTCTTCGACTCCACAAACCTATTCACATGTTCTTCTTTCAAGATGACTCCTACTCTATTTCTCTTCCTATCTACACCATGATGTAAGGCAAAGGAACGTAGTTAAAGCTATGACTGTAAAAAAAAAAGACTATAAATGGCAAATAACTATAAATATTGTCTCTTTTTCTTACGTTTAAACAAATAATATTATAGAATTATTTTCCCCTTTAAAAATTGTCTCATTTCCAGACATGGACCTGAGAGGTGATGATGAATAAAAAAAACTGTCAGAAACACAAGCTTTATAAAATACATGGTATTGTTTTGCTAAAGGTTGAATAATTTTCCTAAACCTATTTTTTGTTTTTGAGATGAAGCCTCACAGAGTTAAATACTTTCTAGTTATTTATCTATGTGTTAAGATTAAACATTAACTGAGCATTTTTTTATTTTTATTTTACTATTTAATTTGTAAAAATGTGTACACACACACACACACACACACACACACACGTAGGAAAATATTTAGTATACACATCCAGAAATGCATACACTATTATATATTGTACATATATTTATTAGTTTCAGGTTGGCCATTCTTGTATTTTGCTCGTTTGTGTTGTTGTGTTTGCACATCTCTGTTGCTTGTGGGGCTCGCACACAAGAATTTCACTCGCATGTGCTGTGCCAGTGTGCCTGCACATGTGATGTGACAATAAAAGTGATTTGATTGATTTATGAGCTCTATAGCTTCATAGTTTGTGTGGGCAAAGAGCAGCAGATTTTTTTTAGGTTTTTTTTTTTTTTGGTGTGCTTTGGTGCTCCAGTGTGCTGCGACTGTATATGCCAAACAGCTTTCACTTGCTTTCACACACTGGCTACACAACACGTTCTACAGGCCCACGTGGCCACGAGACCCGCCTCCAGCGATACAGCCTGCGATTGGACGGCGCTCCTATCACTCACTTCCTGTCAGAACAGGGTGGAGGAGACGGAGAGGGGGTGCTTGACGGATGCACCCGCCCTTCCTTTATTGTGACCGGCTGGAGAGGAGTTATCAGTTATCCATGTTGTCCGTTGTAACATGGATAAGGAGAAAAACGACAAAGGTAAGCTGCTGGATTCAAACGACCTCTGGTCGTAGACTTTATTTAACGAGTTGCTCCCAGTTCGTCTGGGTGTGTTGCTGAATTCATTCAAACAATTGATGGAAGCTGTGTGCTGGGGTTTATTTACTGCCTACATTTTTAAATAACGCTTTAATGACACTAAATTCCTATTGGTTCGTTTGTGATATTTACTGTCCCCAACTCTCTGCAGTTGTACCTTTTAGTAGTCTTTTGGTGCGTGCGTGCGTGCGTGCGTGTGTGCGTGTGTGTGTGATACTGTGTAGTGACTACGCTGTCTTCAGTTGCATCTACTCTGATATTTTCATTTCATTTTCCTATTTAGACATTTTAGTGTATTTTCTTTAAAGTATTTTTTACGTGTTTTGTGTTATTGGTAAATATTAGAGGACATTAGAATAAAGCTACAAAGGGCCATGTGGTAACACAGACGAAGGCAGGAAAAGGAGGAGGCAGGGAGAAAGAGGTGTGATTAATTGGTAGACCTTGGGTGTGTGATGCCTGTGTTTGGATACTGCAGGCTGCTCTCAGCATCAGCAGCCCTGCAGGAGGAGGAGGAGGAGGAAGGAGGGGGTGAAGAGGGGACCAGCTGGGAGCATGGATCTCTGTCAGCTTTCCCAGCTGTGACTTCCAGACAAGTGGTCGTCATTGAAATGAAAAGAGCAAAGAGAGGCCAGTTAACAGACTGATTCATTAAATTAAGATTTCTCAACATGAAAAAAACGCTCGGGAGAAAGTCGTTTAAGGCAACGTTACTGTTTTTTAATCCACTTTTGATCGATTAGAATGATATATCCAAAGAAAAACAAGTTCATGTTTATCAATGTATTTATGGTTATATGCCATCTAGAATCCAAACATATCAGAGGTGATTTCCATATTCGTTTTAAATTTTGAACACATTTGTTTCAAGAGGGTTAAGACATTTTGCTAGTGTTGCCTCGTGTCTTAAAGAGAGGCACAGGCATCAGCTGATCTGGCAACCCCCACCCGGATGCAGTTATTCAAATACAACAGAGCAATTAGACAGACGAAACATGAGATGAAGAATAATTAGGATGGAACAATTAATAGGATTAAAAAAGTCAGCTTGCACCGGAGATGACTTCTAATAAAAATGATCCCTTTAGTCACCTTTGAAAATGTTGAAATTGTAGTGATCAGTTACTCAGCCAGTTTGAAGAAACCCCAAATCAGCTGTTTTGTATATTAATGTTCATTTAATGAAGTCCTCTAAAATTTTTACTTTTTTACAATTTTTTACTTTGTTCCTCAACAAACAAATCTTTATGATGACCGATTCAAAGATATACTTCAAATGAGAAGCACTGATTCTTTGTCTTTGTGTATGAAAAGTTGTAACCATTTTACACACGTTCATGTTCACATTAAATTACATTTGAACAGTCACCACATGGTTTAAGTTTTAAGAATTTCACAATTTTTAACTTATTTCTTTACTTCTAATCTGGCGTGTCTTTATCATTCTGTGACATTAACCGAGGGAGAAAGAACGTCAGAACAAATGACAGAGAGAGGAGAATATTTCCAGATATTATTACATCCAAAGAACCATGATAGACATAAAAGGCCCCGAGTAGTTGCTGTGAACAGGGGTTGTGGCCAGTAATTCCTTGCCTATTCTGTCATTTCCATGTTAATTTCTATGTTTACCATTAAAAGCCCCCCTATTATTTATAATACTATTAATTCCACAGCTCAAAATCCTATTTAGTAGTAATTTGTTAGTAATTGAGTTATTTAGGTTTGTGAGTTATAAGTAGATCAGTGTTTACAAATAACAGAAATCATATTAAATAACAACCAGTATAAATAGCTGATGATTATATGAGCAGCACCATATACAGGATGGGGCCATTGCCATCTACAAGCTGTGTACTTTAGACTGCTTTTCCAGTCTGTGTATAACTGACAGTTTGGTACCCATTTGATATTCAAATAGACACATATGCTGTGGTACCTAAAATATCAGTAACCCAGTAACCTTTCAGATAGCAGGCATCATGCTGGCCTACACAGACATTTCTGACTTCTGTTTTGTTTGTGGGTTAATCATGTACAGTTATTCCCAGACTCCTTGCTTTTTTTAAACCCCTGTTTGTATCTCTATCTGTCTGATTTTTGTTGTGTCCTGGATTAGTTCAAAGGACAGACCAGCTTCCCCACAGCCAGTTACTGTGTGACAACAGACAAAGGCAGGCAAACAATCTGTAAACATCCTGTAGACTGAATGGAGCTTTGAGCCAACAATGTAACCTGCACATGCGGAGGAAAGGTGAGAGGTGAGATTTGTAGCACACACTTTGTAGTTTCACTGGAGAGTTTTAGAATTCCTACAACAAATGTTACTAATAACTGGAAAAAGCTATTGTATAATGGCAGAAAGAACCTTAGTGAACTGGTATACCAGTTCTCACCACTTGTTATGACTAAAACAAAGCAGCGTCTGAGAAACTTGTCAAAGTTTGCCTTAAAGTCAGTGAGGTGTTTACAGTTAATGATTTAAATTTGTTTTGTTGCTTCAGTTGAACATGTTCTAGGGCTTAAAATATAGTCATTAAAGAATAGGAGTAAGGCTTCAGTCTTAGAAACCAGTCAGCAACTACCAGTCGCTAGGAAAAAAATGTCTTCTCTGTTGTTGGTAGTCGCTAAGTGAAACTAGTCACAACCCTTACTCACGCAAGTTGTGAGTGAGGGTTGAGGCAACTGAGAAGGAATCTGTAATTGCTCACCTTTATGTGAGCAATTTCACATTGCAACTGTCAGCAGTCACTCACCAAACAGCTGGGGGCAGCAGCTGGTCTCCAAGCCTGTGAATGAATCTTCACCCAGTTTGGTTCAGGCATAAGGTCACGATTTACTTACTGGTTGGGTTAGGCATTAAACCCTACATCGTTAGAGTTTAAAGACCAAATCATTCTTCATTTACTTACATAGTTATAAATGCAGCTGCCTGTAAGCTGCAAGGATTGATAAACATTGTTCAGCTTTCCTCTTTTGTCCATTGTCCAGACTGCTGAGGCTATAGCTTAACAGAAACCTGACTCTGGCATGAAAGGCATGACGACAACAACAGAAAACAAATGAAAGAAATAGTAGTCACCAGTATTGACGGTGTATGTGTGAACGAGTGAACAGTATTCTGCCAGACTGGTGAAAAAAAATAAGTTCCAGTGGGACAGAGGAAGAGCAAATATTGATCATTCAGAAACACAGGGCCCAGGTGTCTCCATTTACCCTGATGCTATGTTCCCCCAACTACTGGAACAGCCTGAAGAAACACACATAAACAGGACAGAGCAAGAGGGAGTAGTGTAAGGACTCTTGACTGATGACTAATTAAGTATTACCTTAATCCAACGTAGTGTTTTTGTTGGTTTTTAAAATTCCTTTACATGCAAGTTCAAAGAACCCATTAGTCCTTCGTTGGATGAGGTACAAATACTGCCACGTCTTCAACGTCCTAATGCAGATTTTGTCATTCTGCTGTTATCTCTCAGCAGCCCCTATCTGAATCATTCAGAGGCTTAATTATAGCTTGAACTATTCCTTTGCTCACTTCTAAGAATGCAAACTTAAAAAGTCCAGTATAGCAAAATTCCAACGAGGAAAAGTTCAATGTAATATACATCATCTTTGGCATATCTTTTCAAACACTGTGGTTCATATATTTATTCCTATTTACACTCACTGGTTTTGAGTCTTAATTACCTCAGCTCTGTTAATGCTGTTGGTTCTGCTAGTGACATCATCACTATTGGACATCTGGGTCTGTTTGGGTTTGTGTGTTGAGGTGTAACAATGCAAGATATAATTCAAGCATGCACGATACATATTTATCTTGTTACAGGACTCAAACCACTGCTTTATTTATTTATTTTGGGTTTCCTTGATCAGGTAAAAGTCATTTTCTAACTAATCGGTGTGCCCTCCTTGTTTAACTTTGAACAGCTGTGTTTCTTTTGACCTCTCTTCTTCTTCTTCATCCTCAGCACAATTTCCTTTGTCCTCTCTTTTGTCCATTTCCTCCTTTTGTTGGTTCTCTCTCTCTTAAACCCCCCAACCCCCACCTTTGGTATGTGTACCGTACTGTGCTTAGCTTTAGGCCAACATTTCCAGTCTGCTCCCTATCCTCCAGTGTCTCTCTCAGTTTGTATAAATCTCTGTCTTCAATCCTGCCTGCAGGTGGGGACTCTACACTCATAGTTAAAAGTCAGGAGGAAAAAAAGAAAAGATGAAATATTTGCTCTGCAGTGTGTGTCTGTGTGTAGTGAATTACAACCTGCTAATGGCCTCAACAAACAAAGAGTCAATTATAGTCAATGACTGGATCTTGAATCTGAATCTGAAAAAGTTGCTAACAAGCTCTTAGAGCAGAACAATACGTCTAAATAATTGTTTCCAACACGAGGAGGCATCCACAGAGCACAGCTGCCTTCCTGCCTCACTCTCTCCTGATGTCTGCTTCTTCTGGCCTGTCAGTGCTTGTGAGAAGACTGAAAAGAAATGAAAGAAATGCATGATTGTAATGCCTGTGCTGCGCAGATAGACTGCCTAATTTCAAGTCGGGACACGGCCGGGATCTGCAGCTCACAAGTAATGTGTTTGGATAATTCAGTGTCTGTCAGTATGAGCCCAGAAAGCCATCATTCCTTTTCATTGCTTAGGTGGTGGTTGCTGGTGGAGGTTTGTAGCAAAACTGAAACATCTATTTATTTGACAACCAGATGTTTTCCAGATATTCAATTTCAATTCTATTTGTGGAGGAAGAGTGGTGTATGTTCACAGCGTTGTACAGCGCCATGAAAAAGTATTTGTTCCTTCCTGAGAGCCATAGTTGCCTATATTCTTCACCTTATCCCTGCATGAATGATTCAAGCAACCCATCTGCAATCACACTTAAACAGGCACATACACAAATGCTTACATCAACATTTGTTCCAAATGCACTCATTTACGTGACCACGCACATAAACTGAAATCCTATATTTTCCAACAACTCTTTAAGTAGCGATAAAGAAATATAGAAAATAAAAATGACATTGGTGAAATAGCAGCAAAGTGTGTGGCACCTGAGATGATCATCTTCTAGGTGAGCGATTGAAGCAACTATGAGTGAGATTGCAGATCTATGACCTGGTAGTAAATACCAGAGCCATTTACCAAGAGGCTCTGGTGAATCTGAGCCCTAGAATATCAGGTTAATTAGTGATGGGCCATGAATGTGAGGCTGATAAAGTGCTTGGAGTGTATACACTAAAGCACTATTAGGAATATAAGGTGAAGTCTGATGTATAGTGTTTTGTCAGTTCAGTTCAATTCATTTCAATTCAATTTTTATTCTTACAGCACCAAATCACAGCAACAGTCACCTCAAGGCGCTTTATATTGTAAGGTAGAAGCTACAATTATACATACAGAGAAAAACCCAACAATCATATGACCCCCTACGAGCAAGCACTTTGGCGACAGTGGGAAGGAAAAACGTCTGGCAGAACCAGGCTCAGGGAGGGGCGGGGCCATCTGCTGCGACCTGTTGGGGAGAGAGAAGGAAGACAGAATAAAAGACATGCTGTGGAAGAGAGACAGAGATTAATAACAAGTATGATTCAGTGCAGAGAGGTCTATGGACACATAGTGAGTGAAGAAGAAATACTCAATGCATCACGGGAATCCCCCAGTAGCCTGTACCTATTGCAGCATAACTAAGGGAGGATTCAGGGTCACCTGATCCAGCCCTGACTCAGTTTTAAGCCTAATCTTAAAAGTAGAGATAGTGTCTGTCTGCTGAAAACTCTGCCTCCCATCCTTCTTTTAAATACTCTAGGAACAACAAGTAGGCCTGCAGTGTGAGAGCAAAGTGCCCTAATAGGGTGATATGGTACTACAAGGTCATTAAGATAAGATGGGCCCTGATTATTTAAGACCTTGTAGGTTTCTGAATTCTGGATTTAACAGGGAGTCACTGAAGGGAAGCCAATATAGGAGAAATCTGCTCTGTCAGGACTCTTGTTACAGCATTTTGGATTAACTGAAGTCTTTTAAGGGAGTTTTTAGGACATCCTGATAATAATGAATTACAGTATTCCACCCTAGCAGTAATAAACGCACAAACTAGTTTTTCAGCTTTACTCTGAGACAGGATATTTCTAATTTTAGAGATAGAAAAGTGCTATATAATGGCCAGTTCATTGCATATTTGTTTTGGTGTTATTCATATCCGTATTAAATGATAAAGTTCAGTGTGAAGTTTTCTATGTTTGGTGAATAACTCTAACAAAATGTGATGTAAGTGCGACAGCTGGTTGAACCAACATGAATAAATGCTACAATCATCATTTTTGATTTAACTTGCCGTATTTAATTTACTAGAACAGTAAGTCCATTAATAAAGTAGCTTTTATAAATTTTATTTTAAATCGCTGAGCTCTTTTTAATCCTGTCTTTTAAAGATTTCAGTATATTAATGAATTAATTGATTATTTTAAAGATGTTGTTCCCTTTAAGGGTCACCACAGTGGATCATCTGTCACCCTGTGCTTTGCATCTTCCTTTGTAACACCAAATCTTCCTTTACTACAACCATGAATCCTCTCTGTGGTCTTCCTCTTTTCCTGCTGTCTGGGAGCTCTATATTTAGCATCCTTTGTCCTGTATTTAGGCAGTATAGCCACTATCCCTCCTCTAAATCACCCCAGTCTCGCCTTTTAACTTTGTCTGTAAACTGCTCAACCTGAGTTGTCTCTCTGATGTTGTTTCTCATGCCATGTTCATTTTGTTTACTACCAGTGGAAATTGAAGAAGTCACTTGGATAAGTGACAAAATGTTTCTACCACTGAAAACACTACGTTTGAATTTTTTTTTCTGAGTTTTCCTGATTTTCTTACCTGGATGTTTGAGAATGCAGCTTTCTTTACAAACTCAGTGATGCTGAAAAAAACTGTTCATGTATTTATTACATCTAGATTAAACTAGTGCAATTCAGTATTTGATAAAGCATATATCTAAGGTTGGATCGGGTGACTGTGAACCCTCCCTTCGTAATGCTGCAATAAGTTGAGGCTGCTTCTCATGATATACTGAGCATTTCGTCTTCACTCACATTTTTTTAACTCTATGTGTTTGTACAACACTTTGCATTTAATCATTGGATATGATTACTTTCTAGCTTCTATCATGTCCAATCAGTTGCAGCAGATGGCTGCCCTTCCCAGAGCCTGGTTCTGCCAGCAGTTTGTTCCTGTTAAAAGGGAGTTTTTCCTTCCCAGTGTCTCCAAGTGCTTGCTCATAGGTGGTTGTCTGATCGTTGGACTTCTTTCTCTATTATTGTAGGGTCTCTAGCCTACAATATAAAGAGCCTTGATGTAGCTGTCAGTGCTTTTACTACAGCTCTGCACATCACCCCTGTTCTTGTACCAGTACGCGTCTCCCTCATTTCTTAGAAATCCTCTCACTCTCCAAGTTTGTATTAAACAGTCTGAATAAGAAGTCTTCTGCACTCTCTCCAGGACAACTCCATACATCCACAGGTATCTGGTCTAACTGCTTTAACACTCTTCATCCTCTTCATAGCTGCCCTCACTTCATTCTTACTAATCCTCTGAGAAGTGAATATAGTAAAAGCATTTATATCTATACATGACCTATGTTTATGATTTATAAAAAATGTAGATGTTCTTGTGCAAGATTTTTAATCCCGAAGAATCTTTCAAATGCCGTATGAAGATAAATAGTAGCCTCAGGTGATAAAGACTGTCTAAGTCAACATTTGCTCAAGTGTAATAGAGTTGCATGTATGTGTAATAAGTCAGCATGTCAGTGAACCAGGTTAGGGGGAGTTCTTCTCCATTAATATGTCAGATGCTATCCAGATTGTGCTGCAGGGTACGTACACGAAAAGCATTAGTGAGAAACACTGGAAAGGGGAGGGTTTCATCCTATGTGTTTGTGTAAAAGCAGAATATGTGAAGAGTTTTAACAGATGAAAAACTGCTGGTGTGAGTCACAGTCTTAGGGGGTATGAGCTGAGTGTTGAGGTGTCTATGACTGTGTAGTCTTCCCACAGTTCAGCAAGGTTGGCACACAGGAGTGCCTTTGTCTTAATCTTCCTCTGTCTTTCTCATCCACTCTATAAAATCTGCCCATCAGAAGTCCTCACAGACTACCAAGATTTCCATTCAGTCTCTTTGCCTGTGACCTCTTTTCACGTTTACTTCTACTCCACTTAAGTCTTATGTTGTGAATTTTTTTAGGTGCTGTGTATAGTATTTTAGAGATAATGCATATGAATAGGGTATAAAAAAAGAAGAGTCCATCCAAAACAGACTAATATTTAGACAAGCTTGATAAATCTCTACAGTATTATGGTAATTTTGGGCTCTTGATGATTTCTTTGAGCTTTGAACCATTGTGGAATAGTTGTGCAGCATATACTAATGACTTTAATGCATGCATAAATGTAAAGACTTTTAAAAACAAAAATTAGGCAAACAAGTTAAAATAAATTTTATGAAATAGAAATAGACATAAATCCCAACTAATATTTGGTAAAATGTCCTTGTACTCTACAGTTCCAATTATGAGAAACCGTTGCCGTTGGCAACCATCACTTGCTAGTCAGGAAAGGTTTCTTAATCAAGTACTAGATCACGCTTTCCTTTGGGATCAAATACTTAATTCACTCTATGGCAGGCAAATCAGTTTATAACTTTTATTTAATGTGTGTGTTATTTTTTAAATTGGTTGATATTCTATTTCCATTTGATATTCAATTTCTCCACATTATATGATAGAGGGCCACCAGAAAAAAAGTTTTTTCTTCTCTTCCAGAATTCTAAAAAAACTCAGAGTTCTGAGATTAAACTCAGAGTTCTGAGATTAAAGTCAGAATTCTGAGATTAAAGTCAGAGTTCTGACTGTTTCTTCAGAATTCTGAGTTTTTTCTCAGAATTCTGACTTTTGCATTGCACTTCTCACAAGAGGAAGTCTGCGGCTAATAATGCTGGCAAATGTGAGGCAGAGAGAAAAGCAAAGTTAGCACAAGGAATACATGTTGCAAAAGGAACACAAAACCGGGACCATGACATGCTGAGGTGTCATCGTTACTGGTGATGACCATACCCGTAATCTTAACCATATGCTATTAGAATATCCTTGTTTTACATTGTTCTCCCAAGTCTTTTTAGTGAAGGGACAAGGCCTAGATTTGTGGCTAATACTGATAATGGCTTTAGACCTCAGAGGGTTAATGAATCTTCTTGTACACAAACCTTCCCTTACTAGAAAATCCAGGAAGGACATGTAAAGGGCATCTAGCACATGACTAAAACTTTCTGTTTTGAACTGTTTTTCAACCAAAATGAGATCTTTTAAAAATGCAGTTCCAATTGCTGTACAAAGAATAAATGGGTAGGATCAGCTTTGTTATTAGAGTCTGATCACAGATAAAGGCTGTTTATTAAAAGCCTGCAGGGGGAAGACTATGGAAAAAAGTAACTCTAGTCCCCCACAGAGAATGTAGACTAAGCCTCAACTCAGACTGAGAGTCAAAGAGACAGAGAGTATGGATGCACACACAAATCTTAGCTCATACCTATCTCCTTTGCATTCCTTTAGACCACATGCAGATGGAACAAGACATGTCTTTCCTGAGGCTGGAGTGTACTGACTGGATGGAATGTGATCCAGCAGATTCATGTCATCCAGTTCACTTCTACATGGGGATGAAATGCAGGAGATTCTCATGAGAACACAGACTATATTTAAAAAGAATGCACATAGAGCGTGCCTTGATTTTGGTGTGGGGACGTGTGTGTGTGTGTGTTACGCCCCCCTGCAGCCCCTAATCTCATTGCAGTGCCATTTTTTTTTACTGTTATTATTATTTTTTTAAATATAAGTGACCCTGGGGCTAGAGAAGAAGGCCACAGATTGCGCCTCGTCTAGCTCCTCAGTCTGACACACAAAGTTTCAGGATGTATAAAACTGAAATCAGTTAGATAATTTAAACAGAAGCTCTTTATTTACTCACGATCGCCCTTTCAGGATTCTTCCGCTATTTTAATTAACCCGAGAAAGGCAGCAATCAGTTTGCTAAATGTTTCTGGACAAAAAAAGATACCAGCATGTGGTTAACTTAGTTTAACATGAGCCTCACCAGGAATCTTGATTTTTCTTGGGCCCTGTCATGCCCTATAAAGCAGAGGTCCTTATGCTTTTTCAGCTCAGGACCAAACAGGTTTTTCATTTATCTTCCAAAATATGAGACTCAAATGCAAAGAGCCTCCAAGATATCTTTAAAAAAACAAACAGTGGGGAGCTTTTTTTGTCCAGGTCTGGGACACACTGAGGTTACAGACAGTAATGAATTACTTAATTCCTTATAAAACACACAAGATTCATTTCAGTTCATATCAATAATATAAAATGGTATCAAACACACACATAATGCAACATTTTCAAAGACATTCGGTTATTTCTTCTTCTTTTTTCCTGGAGTCTGTTGCTTCCGTAGCTTCTCTGGAAACTGATGCGTTCCTTGAACAGTAGATGCTGATCAGTACTGTTAGTGTTGTATTCCTCCTTTTGCAGAGGTCGATTCCCACTTCAAAATCAGGTGAATTTGTCATTTAATAAATGATTTTTCACAGACAGCCTTCTTAAATTCGAAACTGAATACTGCAGAACTAAATACCTTTTGAATGACTTAAGTCCCAACCCAGTTTTACTCTGTTGCAATCACCACAAGGTCGACAGGAATACACAGACACACAGGGTTATCATTTTTACATTCAGACGTTGTTACTGTGCTCCTCATTTCGATTACTGATTCAGAAAGAAAACAACATGCTAATAAGAAAGTGAGAAATCGTATTAAAAGTGCAAGAAACAAAACAAAACCAATAAAACACTGCCACTGCAAAGTGATTAGGGGCTGCAGAAGGGCCTAACAGTGTGTGTGTGTGTGTGTGTGTGTGTGTGTGTGTGTGTGTGTGTGTGTGTGTAGTGGGACTAACAGTAGGCAGGGAGATGACGTAGGAAAAGGGAAAATTTCAGTCAAAGAAGTGTTACAATTGCTGTAGGTCGAAATATCACTTCCTACTGTGATGACTCACTAATTACATTTCACCAGTTGTTTAAATAAATGAGTCAGCCCTCTCTCTATCAGTGGTTTCACTGTTTTTGTTTGATGTAGTAAGCATCACTAAAAACACTAAATAGTAGTGCAGTGCTTTTATTGGCAAATAAGGTATGAATTTGAAACAGATGTAGAGTAACGCGTATAATAGCTGTAGTAGGTATTTCATTTGATAAATATTCAATAAAATTAGAAATAGAATTTATGCGAAAAATTATTTTTAATTGCAACATTAGTGTGATCTGCCGTTGGTGTGGTCTGCTCTGCCTCCTGAAAGATATCTTTTTGTTCATGCCACTGCCTCCAAAACATACATCATTGCAGCAGATCTCACTACCATCTTGTAAACCTTCCCTTTCATTCTTCTGCTGTCCTTCTGTCTTAAATCACCTCCAACAACGATCTCTACCTACTCCACCCTGCATGTTTAGTCTTCTTTGCTTCTTTTATACACCATCCAATATGGATGGCTACCCACAGGTATTTGAAACTCACCTATCTGCTTATTTCCACTGCTCTTTAGATTGCATTAGTTATTGTTAAAATACGCTGATTGTGACTTTGTTTATGACTTAGTGCATTGTTAGGATTTTCCCTTCCCACTGACGCATTATTGCAATTGTGCTGTCACTTGGGCTTTGTTTTTTGATCTTACTAACATTTTGCACATATAAAACGTATCTGCCCAGCCGATAATCTATATTGCACATAAAACATGTAAATGCTGTAGAGTTAAGGTCATCCTGCATCTAACAGTAAGATGCAATTAACGTGATAAAACAGTATTAAACATGTAGTCGGTTTTTTATTTTTTTTTTAAAGAAGGATCATGGTTTGTATTTTTGTTGACACCAATTTCTCTTTTTAAACTTGCTGAATTGTTTCATTTTTTAAGGATTTACGAATACATTGTGGTTTGGGCTAAATGGTACTTGTTTAAACAATAACTTTGCACACTGAAAATTGACAAGCTGAAAGTGGCAGACACCTCTCACTAATGTCCTAGCAAGCATTCACCAGGCTGTATCAGCTTCTTTTTGTGTAAATGCACAATTGCAATGGCATGCCTACTACTAACTGTAACACTACTGAGTCTGTTAACTTTAGTGGCAAAGTAAACTGGTTACTAGACTGCTGTAGAGAAGTGCACTGCGAGGTCAGAATACATATTTGCAGTGGGAGAGGAAGTCCTGAAATAACAAAAATTACCAAGAAATGATGATGATCATCTTGAACAAATAATGACGTATATCATTAAATACACCATTAAATACACATCCTTTCCAATTATTTGTTCATTTAATTCAATTCAGTTTTATTTTTGTAGCACCAAATTGCAACAACACTCATCTCAAAGTATGCATTGTAAAGATCTATGTATGTAACATGAACAGCGGTGAACCATGTAGTTTTCACTGCATATAGAGTGTCTGAAAAAGTAGCAGGTTCAGATGAAAGAGCAGTCCATCGCAGTGGGCCATACGTGTAAATGAGAAAAGTGTGTGTGATTGTCCAAGGTCTGATCCTGACCTGGTCTCTCTACCATCTCAGAGAGAGACCCCCAGATGTGTTGGGTGCCCATTAGAAACAGATGTGACGAGGGAATGAAGCACACACAATCAAACAAGTGTTTCTACTGTATCATTCAATACTCCCTCAAAAAAGATTTTTTAGAGCTTATCAATTCTCAAGGCCATTATTTGTAAGTACATAGTTCTTTTTTTTCTCCCTCTTTCTTTCAACACTTTGTATTGGCCATGTGTGTCTTTTTGGCAAATTTAGTAGATGTTAATTGGCAGGACCTGGCATTTCTTTCCATTGTGTGTGTGTGTGTGTGTGTGTGTGTGTGTGTGTGTGTATGCATATGTTTCTGTCTTTCGACTACTATTGGTATATGTGTGTCTTTAGCTGGCAGGCCTGTTGAAGTCATTACTTATACGAGGCCCGCGTGCTAACTGCGAGGCTGAAAGTCAATTTCACGCAAAGTTTCCATTCTGTTATTATTGTAACCCACTGCATTCCTCCTCTCTCTTCATGCAAATGTCAGCTATTTTGGGGCTCCCTTCACCATATTTACCCTGAAAATCAGTGTATCACCCCCTAACAAAATAAATAAAAAAATAAGAGGTAGAAGAAAGAGAAAGCAGGAAAAAAATCATTGGATACACCTGGGAAGGGCAGCTGTGGTATTCCCATCTTGTTTTTTGTAGTGTGTGCTTAGTATTTCTGAAAATACACTGCTCAAAAGAATGCATCCGATCTCAAATCAAGATATAGATAGAAAAACAGCTAATGTACCACCGAAAACGTGATCACCAGCGTCTACTCCCCGGACTTTCAATTTGTGACTGTTGCAGGCTCATATTTCTGCTGTGGGAGTTTAGTGTCATACTGCTAACTGCTGTTTACATACTACCTGATGCTAGCATAGTGCAGATATTGGGCACATGTATGAGAGAGCACATAACTGGAGGCTGCTTACATTATAGCTGTGGACTTACTCATTCAAGGACAGGGCTCTCTAAATTTCACCAGTGTTCAACCAGGGGAGCAATACAGGGTTAGGGTTAGAGCACAAAAGCACTAACTCTCCTTGGTCAGTCTGACCATATGTCCCTGCTTCTAGCATACACCCCAGTCAGGAAAAGGGCTCCCACTAATTAAGATTACAAAAACATGGCCTGAAGCTAACTCTCACCAGCTGCAGGAATGTTTCCAAAAAACAAATTGTATAGTTTTTAACCACTAGAGGACTACACAGCTGCAGATTTGGGCTACACCAAATTCTCCGTGGAGTCAATGTGAAGAGAGGCATATTTGAGGATAAGCCAGCTTACAGCCTGAGGACAGAGGACCACCTAAACAGCAAAAACAACACACAGGTATGGTGAAGGATCCACCACATCACTGGCTACAAGTCTGGCAACCTTTCAGCTACTGAGGGCAACGCCTTGCTGGCAAAAGAGTTAAAGCTGTTCTTTGCCCACTTTGAGGCTGTCTCAGCACCACTCCATCACCCACACCAGTCTGAAGCTCCAACACATTTATGATGAAGGAGTGTGCAGTAAGCCGAATACTGAGCACAGAGAACACTAGGAAAGCTCCTGGACCTGATAGTGAGGCTGGATGGGTGCTGAAAGACTGTGCAGACCATCTGGCTAGGGAATTGACCATGGTTGTCAACCATTCGCTCACTCTTGTCACAGTCCACCATTCCACTCTTCTTAAAGTCCTCTGTCATTATCTCCCTGCCACAAAAGTCCACTGTAAACAGATTAAATGATGACCATCCAAGTGGCACTCACATCCTTTGTCATGAAGTGCTTTGAGTAAAGTCACATCATTGCCAGCAAGTTCTTGAGCGATCCTTGGACAAACATCAGTTTGTCTGTAGCACCAGCAAATCTAAAGAGGATGCTGTTGCCTCTCTCCATTCTGCTCTGGTCCACCTGGAGCACCAAGAGGTGTATACAAGGCTGCTCTTTGTGGATTGTAGCTCAGTCTTTAACACGACCCTTCCACCATAGACTGGTGTCCATGATCAGAGCCTCTATGCTGTCCTTTGAGCCCGCCATTCCTAGCCACTGGCTGGATTTCTTGATTTCTTCATCCACTTCCCCTAAATGTTGGTAGTACATCCCATATTGTCCATAATAGTAATAGCATGTGTTTTTTTTTTGGAGCAGTTCATTTTAGGGGGGGTATCTTCCTTATGTATTCGCAGATGCTCAGTGCTTCATCTTGAATTGTGGTATGGACACTCACTAATCCTTAAGTAGGCTCTCTTTGCTTTGTTTATAGTGCCTCAGGGTAGGGCTGTTCGATATAACGATATATATTGGATGACGATATAAAAACGTCTATCGTTTCATTTTACGCTATCGTTTGTTTCGTGGTGTCGCAAAATAAACTGTTTACGGCAATATTTTTTTCACCGTTTTGATGGTCACTGTAGTGGCTATGTTCATTTGTTAAAGTTCTCTCTTTCTCTTATATTTAATATAACCAAACTCTGGACGGACAAGAGCCTGTGTTTATGCGTTGTCGTTAGCAACAACGACAGTAATACGGAGCCCCGCAAGTGACATGGGAGGAAAAAAAATTAAGACAAACTTTTGCGTGTCCGCTTGTTTATTTTCCACATAAACCTTTCAAAATAAAGCTCAAGATCCTGTTGAGACTTTTCAAAATAAAATGAATCACGTGAAAGAGTATGCAGAGTGTTTACGGATGAAAACCAAAAAAGAGCCATCAGGTGCTAAGAAATAAAGCTTGGACTCAAACGTTAGAACAGGCTTTTCCCCGCAGCACACCGTGTAATAAATACTCACAAAGAAAACGACGGCCGTTACAACTTATGTCTAAAAATGTATAGTTTCATGCATCGGTTAAAACATTCGACTCCAGGTACACGACGCCCAGCTGGAAACACTTCACGCAAGTCGAGCTGCCCAAGATTCACAGAATTTACAGAAAATGTTAATTTTTGTGATTTATATTGTTATCGGGACGATAGATGTCTTATATCGGAATATGAGATTTTGGTCATATCGCACAGCCCTACCTCAGGGTGCTTTAGGTGGCGACCTCCATGCATTATGAGGAGTTTTCGCATGTCAACATCACTATCTCCCTCTGTGGCTACCTTAATATTCCAGCTAGGTATCCGGTGAATTGTAGGGTATATGTATTGATGACTTCTTATTTCTACCATTCAGCTGGCCTCTCAGTACCTGTCTTACCTTTTGGAGGTATTTGGCGGTGGCAGTGGTCTTTGTGCATCTTTATGACCGCTCCCATTGGCCTATGACAGTCCTATAGATCTCCTTTTCTGCCTTCTGCCAACTCCATCCCTTCAGTCTGGATCACCCTCTCTTTGCACCTATTAGGTCACACTTATCCAGTCCTGATGTCCTCGCTGTAGATCCAGGTGAGTTGGATAAATGAGTTAATGTGTCAAGCTGTTCTCTTGACGTAAGAGGACCTTCTGTAAGAGGGCTACAGATGCAGTGGAGGAAGCACACTTGGAGGCAGGAATTTTAATCACCTGATATGTAATTTATTTACAAATGCTGACAACAAGGCTGCTCAGGTTGGTGGTATGGACAACAACAGACTAAAAGTATACAAAAAAAACTTAAAACAGCTGAGAAGAAACTCAGAAATTAATTGAAACAAAAAACAAAGCTATGCCCATGGCAACTGGGCTATTAGCCAGCACTTGAGTGTTACAGTGCCACCTTAAACTCTCCCTCGGGACTTCAGCTAAGGCTTATAAAGCTTAAACCACTCCCCAGATTAAAGAATGCAAGGATTTATCAATGAACTCACTTAATAGATATTTTTACACAAAGCATGACAATATTTTATTTACCACATCTGAGGCTTTTACAAATAACCACAAGTACACAAGATTGTTTACAATGTTTAAAAGAGTGATCATGACCATCATTAGATAACTGTCATAGCTGTGTTATGTTAAAGTGGTTATTGAGCCATTAAATTCATAAACAATGGTTTTAAAGCCTGTATTTGCAATGCAACAGTTTTCATTAGCAACTGAGTGAAACCAGAGTACCACTAAGCCGAGGGCAGTTAGAAATGTCATAATGCCAGTGTCTGTGAAGGTTCTCAGTCATCCAGGTCATCACAGTCTAAGGCAGTGGTTCCCAAACTTTTTTTGCTGAGCCCCCCCGTTTTACACGATAAATGTTTGCGCCCCCCGCGTGCACACGCACGCACGCACACATCCTCCAACCACACACCCATATTTTGCTCCATTGCGTTTTATTTCACACCTCAAACATTTAGTAAACAATTAAGCAAATACAAGTAATCTGCAATAAATTACAGGTAGTAATAAAATAAACTACTAACTCTTTTATGTTACGTCCACACCTACACGGGTATTTCTGAAAACGCAGCTGTTTCGTCCACACGTAAACGGCATTTCGAATCACCGAAAACAGATTTTTTTAAAACTCCTTTTTTGCATTTACGTGTGGACGAGGAATACAGAGTTCGTCACGCAACGTCAAAGGTATGTGCCTTTTTCACGTCATGCTGTACATCAGGTTATTGTTTATATGAGATGAATTGCAGAATGGCAGATAGAGACAAAATACTGTTAATCTGACTATCTGCAGGTTTTACACGCTTACATACACACGCAGTTACTGTCCCTCCATTTGCAAAGGCAGAGGCGTCATGGTGTAATTATTTTACGTGTAGTTTTTTTTCCTGTGTAATAATATTCAACATTGCTATCTAGAGCTGGGCGATATAAGATTTTTTTCATATCACGATATGTTTTTTTCATTTCAGGCGATAACGATATCTATCA
The DNA here is from genome assembly GCF_057382095.1 of Aulonocara sp. 'chitande type north' Nkhata Bay. NCBI lineage: Eukaryota > Metazoa > Chordata > Actinopteri > Cichliformes > Cichlidae > Aulonocara > Aulonocara sp. 'chitande type north' Nkhata Bay. The sequence continues at coordinate 56,318,803 of NC_141346.1, read as the reverse complement.
CGATATAAGCCAAATAACTATATTTGTAAGATTTAAATGTGCCGTTGCTCACAAGTAAAATGTGAAATAATCAGCAGCTTGTTTTTATTTAAATATTTATTTCCCATAATAAGTTCAACAGGGTAGATGTACTTAAGGAACATGAGACTTTTTCAGATAAATAAAGGCAAATATTGCAAACTACACAAAAGGCAGCCGCTAAAGCGTTTAAGTTTCAAAATAGAACAAACGAAACAGACTACTAAATTGTCGATTCCACTTAGAAACAAAATATTAATTCTAAAAATAAATCTTAGTTTGTTTTACAGAAGAACAGACAAAACTGACTAACTTTTGTCAATATCAAATAAACTGAGAACTAAAAGGAAATTCTCAATCTCTCCTTGTTGTATAGCTGAGCTTTTCAAACAGTTTTAACAGTTACTTTAATCTGACAAAAGCCGAATGACGAATTAGCGCTTCCAGTCAGAGACTGAGGCTACGTCCACACGTACACGGGTATTTTTGAAAACGGAGATTTTCCGTTTTCGGTTTAAAAAATAATCCCGTCCACACATAAAGGGAGAAATGAAGGAAAACGCTGCTATGAACATGCCAAAGCAGCAGGTGGCGCTAGATTCCTAACTGTGCAGAAATGTTGGCCAATCAGAAGTCTAGAAGCCTCGGTGGGAAAAAGTAAACAAAGCTGGGGCATAGAAGCAGAACCGAGTCGTATGTGTGGAGGGACAGTAACTGTGTGTATATGTAAGCATTTAAACACTGCAGAGAGTAGAATTAACAGTAACAGTATTGTAGAAATTCATTTCACCGAAACAATAATGTGGCGCACAGTGTGACGTCAAAAAATGCGCACACCTTTGACGCTGCGTTTTCTCAGTTTTTCTAGTCCACACGTAAATGCAAAAACGGAGTCTTCAAAAATATCCACCCTGGCTGGAGTTTTTGAAAATCTTCGTTTTCAGTGACCAAAATCGCCGTTTACGTGTGGACGAAAGGTGCAAACGCATAGAAAAATCTGCGTTTTCAAAAATACCCAGGTACGTGTGGACGTAGCGCATGCACCAGTTTATTGTATTTCCAGACTTGCTTTCGGCACAATTTACAGTTTACGCTACTCTGTTTTTGTCAGACTTGAAATAGCCGAAATACCTTCACACTACGGAACTTCTCTGGCTCTTCCGTTCGACAATCTCTCCGGCATTGGAACCATCATCTGTTTTCTCTTCGGTAACCTTCGGTCACGCTCGGTTGATTTTTCTAGTCGGCACACTCATTTCCTCCATTACCCGGGCGGTACGGTGGCTGGCTGCTTTCCAAACAAATACACATGTGCGGCTTGGCACTTGTGCTGTACGTAACAAGTCACGTGACGTGACACTGCGGCTGTGATTGGTTCGGCTCTGCGCTACTTAATTTGGATTGGCTGTTCTTTTTTTTTTTTTTTTTCTTTTTTTTTAAGAGGACAAGAGCGGCGAGGTCTATTGCGATAGTTTAATTTTTCTATCGAGAAAAAGTTATATCGCGATACATATCGTTATCGTTCTATCGCCCAGCTCTAGCGCTATCAATACATTTTTCAAAAAATGCCTCTCTGTGCAAAATAGGTTTAAAAAAATAAACAGCTGTGGGATACTGTTTGTCTGAGATTTAGACAGGGGGAACAAATCGTGGCAGGCTTAGCCTGATATTATTTGTATCCCACTGTAACTTTACTGTATAAAGTATAGTATAGTATGTATATCTCCAAAATGTCAGGAGTAGTTAGTCATTACAAGAAGTGTTTGTGAACTAAAAATCACGAATGTGGGATACTGTTTACCGGAACCAAATTCCTTGTATGTGTCTGCACATATACTTGGCCAATAAACACGATTCTGATTCTGATTCTGATACTGTTTGTCCGTTATTTAAACAGCCCAGCGCTGCTCCCTACAAAGGTAAAACCAATTCTGCAGGGGAGACCTACCTTGGCACTTGTGCAGGTGAAACCAAAGGGAAGATATGCTTCACCATATTTTCTAGTCTTTGGCTTAGAATGAAGTTGGTTTGGAAACATATTCGGCGATGCTTCATCTCCTGCTTTGCGTTTCTGTAGGCGCCCGTGCTAGCAGTGTCCAAGCGTTTTGTCCCCCCCCCCCCCCTTTTCATCCCGCGCCCCCCCTGCCATGGCTCTGCGCCCCCGCTAGGGGGCGGGCCCCACACTTTGGGAAGGTCTGGTCTAAGGAATTTGGAAAGACAAGCATTTGGACTTGTTAAAGTTTCTTCTTTAAGGCCATTTGACCTTAGTAAATCACATGATAGGTTGGGGTTAGGTTTCACAATGGGTTCACCCAAAACCTTGGTTGATTGTGACCCACACCCATTTTCACACCTTGACTCTGTGATTAGGTAGAGGAATTAATAGGGGGTCTACGACCTCCTTGGGGACACTCCCATAGGGCTTAAATCTAGGACTCTCCACCAATGACTCTTAGAACTGAAGAGGTTTCTTGGATGAGAGGTGAAAAGTCCCAACACTTTTCTTTCCTATTCATAATGTCAGTGTTTGCAAAGTGATGATCTTGTAATGGTGCCCATTTAAACTGAGATGCAGCCACTTACTTAGGAACATATGATAAAACAGTATACATAATCAAGACCAAGAATCTCTAAATTTAAGTAAATGAAATGATTTGGGGCAATCAGCTAAATTCCATTAAATGGTAATGAGATGGCAAGAATTTGCAGCAGATATAATGTGAAATGATCTCATCTCCTTTCACGTACCCATGTTCTTTCACCCTTAGCTGGAGAAACGGTCTTGGGTTGTTTAGACTACCATTCTGCATCCTTGTGATTATGTGGTTTTTAAAAGCTGCAGTGCGGTCTTTGTCATGCACTCTGTCCTTCTGTCTATGGCAAGACATATGAAAGTCATCACCATTTTCATTACCTCATCATCTTCTCTCTAATACTCCTTTTGCCTCTCATTAGGTTGTAAATCTGAGGCTGAGCTCTCAGGATTTACTGCATAATTTGCGTCTTCAAAAATATGTGTTTCCTTTGGCGGTGTGTCTTCACCTCAAATTCTTGCCAAGGAGGAAAATAACAAAATCTTTTCAATGTTTGGACTTGTTTTCTCAGTGTTGGCTTTTCAAATGGAGTTACCATGGTGTTAAAATCACCTACTGAAAGTAACCTGCCAGGCTGTCTCATAGTGAACCTTGCGTGTCACGTCATTATCTTAAACCCTTCCTATCCTTTGAACCTACAAGACATCTAGCTATGTTAGTTCGTAAATATGTACTCTGTGAAATGTTATATCCTCCATGGTAATTATCTATTGCACTGGATTTATTGCAAGCATTGGCGGAGCAGCAATGGAATCAATTTTCAAAATAAAAACTGTCTGTTTTTCCAACATATTCAACTCGTATTGAAAGAGGTTCTGTCAGAAAGACATATTTTGTTTGTGCCAATGCAATATGCCATCCACCAGTTCTCCACCATTCATAAGGGTTGGGTAGTGGATCTGTGAGTTAAACAAGTTGGCTTGGACAGCTTGACACCCCTGTCCATAGAGCATAACAGGGCATATCCACAGGAAGGCATACTGATCAGATGCCTAAAGAATCAGAATCAGAATCAGAATGGGTTTATTGCCAGATGTTGAGGTTTACAACATTAGGAAATTGCTGCGGTGCTTCAGTGCAGACAATAAGAATTAAAGTGCTATGTAGAAAGAAAGATATGTGCATGAGATATACATGAGATATATACATGAGAATAAGAATTATGAGTGCTACGTAGAAAGATATATACATGAGTGCAGGTGGTGATCAGTGCCAAACATGAAATGATGCAGTGACACAGCGTAGGGTCATGTGTCAGTGGCGGGGACAGTCATGTGGTTATTGTTCATGTGTCCAACAGCAGAGGGGAAGAAACTGTTCTTGTGGCGAGAGGTTCTGGTGCGAATGGACCGGAGCCTCCTGCCTGAGGGGAGCAGGTCAAACAGACTGTGTCCAGGGTGAGAAGGGTCAGCTGAGATCCGGGCTGCACGCCGCAGTGTCCTGGAGGTGTACAGGTCCTGCAGAGATGGGAGTCTGCAGCCAATCACCTTCTCAGCAGAGCGCACAACACGCTGCAGTCTCTGTTTGTCCCTGATAGTGGCTCCAGCGTACCACACGGTGATGGAGGAGGTGAGGATGGACTCGATGATTGCAGTGTAGAATTGCATCATCGTCCGTGTTGGCAGGTTGAATTTCTTCAGCTGCCTCAGGAAGTACATCCTCTGCTGGGCTTTCTTGATGACGGAGGTGATGGTGGGCTCCCACTTCAGGTCCTGGGTGATGGTGGTACCCAGGAAGCGGAATGAGTCCACAGAGGTGATGGGGGTGTCAGTCAGGATGATGGGGGGGAGTGGGGCTGTGTGCTTCCTGAAGTCCACAATAATCTCCACTGTCTTCTGGGCATTCAGCACCAGGTTGTTGTGGCTGCACCAAGACACCACACGTTCAACCTCCCTCCTGTAGGCAGACTCATCCCCGTCCGAGATGAGCCCAATAACGGTGGTGTCATCTGCGAACTTGATTAGCTTGACAGACTGGTGGGTGGAGGTGCAGCAGTTGGTGTACAGGGAGAAGAGCAGAGGAGAAAGAACACAGCCCTGAGGGGAGCCGGTGCTGATGGTCCGGGAGTCCGAGACATTCTTTCCCAGCCTCACGTGCTGCTTCCTGTCCGTCAGGAAGTCAGTGATCCACCGGCAGATGGGATCAGGCACATTCATCTGGGAAAGCTTGCCTCGGAGATGGTCTGGAAGGATGGTGTTGAAGGCAGAGCTGAAGTCCACAAACAGGATCCTGGCGTAGGTTCCTGGGGAGTCCAGATGCTGCAGGATGAAGTGTAGGGCCATGTTGATGGCGTCGTCTACAGACCTGTTGGCTCTATATGCAAACTGCAGGGGGTCCAGGAGGGGGGCCGTGAGGGTCTTGAGATGGGAGAGAACTAGGCGCTCAAATGACTTCATGACCACCGATGTCAGAGCCACGGGTCTGTAGTCATTTAGTCCAGTGATCCTAGGTTTCTTGGGGACAAACTACTGTTTGTGTCTGTGTCACAAAGAAGATGGTGATTTATAATTGATTACTTTGCTACTTTATTGTTAATACAGATAACTGAAATATTTTACTATGAGAATGTATGTTTTTTCACTACAGTTCACCCAAGCATGGTGCATTTGGTTAAACTCTTGAATCAGCTATTTATGAAACTTGTTTTTGTTTTGTACTTTAGAACTAAAGGAGACTACAGCGAGGCCTCTAATAGCAAGAATATAGGCATTTAAGCTTTTAATCAGATAGAGTTGTCCTTACATGGTTTCGGCTCCTTTGTGGGGTTTTTAAGCTACTTTCTTTGATACTTCTAGAACATGTGGTTCCTGCGCAGTTATGTACGTGTTTTATATTACACTGGTTTCCAGTTTATGCCATGTTTGAGATTAGATCTAAACTTCAAACTAATGTTTGTTTTCTTACTATTTCTTGGAAGAGACCAACAGGAGAGTGTGTACAGAAAGAAAAAAAGGCTAAATGTCTGTGAGAGGTTTGTGTGCTCCCACCATATCTGTCGACTGCCTAAAAACGTGATTTCTAAAGGGGTTTTTTTTGTTTTTGTTTTGTTTTAAGTTTTTTTTCAGTTGCACATTAACTGACTTAATGGTGCAGTGTGCACAAAAACAAAGCTCATGGAAAATGCATTTTGAAACCAGTTTCTACAGTGCTGAAAATTCACTCTTTTGGCATTTGTATAAACATGGGGAAAAAACATCTTGAAGCTGCTGGTCAAAGACAGAATTGGGGTTCATCTTCTTTGGAAAATAAATGTGTTATAATCTCTATGAGAATCAGAAAAAAAGTCAGTTTGCTGATCTGGAGCATGCAGCTTTGTGTTAATACAATGCCAAAATCTTTGGTACATGCCAACAAATTCAGCCCAAAGGTCAAACCATGGAATGCTAAGAGAAATTACAAAAAACCCAAGAGCTGCATTTCAGACTCTACAGGCCTCGCTTGACATGTTAAAAGTACAATTAGAAAAAGTTGCATCTGAACAAACGCACAGATGAGGCCAATGTTAAGTTGTTTGCCCATACATATTTGTAAAAACCAAAAAAGTCAAATGTGAGGACATCCGTCCCATATCTAAAGGTTTGAATTAAATTAGGTCATGCATCAGGACAATGATCCCATACACAACACCAAACCTGTAGTGGGATGGCTTAAAAAGAAAGATTCAATGAAGTTGACGTGCCCTATGAAGTTTGTGCTGTAATGAGCCTGTTTTTTTCTTGCCAAAAGAATATTAGCTGGAGTATTATTTTATAACCTGTCAGCCCCTCTTTCCAATCCAAATATGGTCACATCTGATCTGGATTTTATTAGCAAGTACTAGCATACTTCTGCTGTTACCTTCAGGGGTTTCCTCAGTGGGTGATCTGCCTCCATCTCAGCCTATCCATAGCATCCTTTTCTGTCACACTGCATGTCTCCCTAACTACATCATCTGTGATCTTCCTCTTTTCCTCATTCCTGGCTAGGCCTGTGCAATATGACCAAAATCTCATATCCTGATATAAGACATCCATCGTCCCGATAACGATATAAATCACAAAAATTTAACATTTTCTGTAAATTCTGTGAATCTCGGGCAGCTCAACTTGTGTGAAGTGTTTCCAGCTGGGCGTCGAGTGTTTTAACCCATGCATGAAACGATACATTTTTAGACATAAGTTGAAACGGCCACCGTTTTCTTTGTGAGTATTTATTACACGGCGTGCTGCGGGGAAAAGCCTGTTCTAACGTTTGAGCTTTATTTTTTTAGCACCTGACGGCTCTTTTTTGCTTCTCATCCGTAAATACTCTGCATACTCTTTCACGTGATTCAGTTTATTTTGAAAAGTCTCAACAGGATCTTGAGCTTTACTGTGAAAGGTTTATGTAGAAAATAAACAAGCGGACACGCGATGGTTTTACCGTCACTATTGCTAACGACAACGCATAAACACAGGTGCTTGTCCATCCGTAGTGTGGTTATATTAAATATAAGAGAAAGAGAGAACTTTAAGAAATTAATGTAGCCACTGTCACTACCCGATCCGTACCGGAAACCCGATCGGTACCACGCATGTGCAAAAGGCCACTAGTTCCGCTCGAAGCATTTTACGATAGTTATGGGTCAGAGTATCTGTTAAGATGTTAAGAATAATAAGTATCTCTTAAAATGTTTGCAATAATGAAACATTTCAATATAATGTAGACAAAAATGAAAAATAAAAAGATAGTTACAGATCAGGACTCGCCGATCCTTACTGCGCATGTGCAGTACCTTTTTGCGATGGGGATATTGAATCAACAGAACATTTATTTTGTGATTGTATATTCTGTAAAGCCCTGTGGATCGATGTGCACTACTGGCTTTTCCCAAAGATTCCAAACTTACTTGAATTTTCTAAAAATGATTTTATCTTTGGATCTCTAAGAAAAGAAAAGAAGCTTGAAAATGTTTTAAATGTAGTAATTATTATGGGTAAATTCTTCATTCACAAATGTTGTTTTCTGAAAACAAAGCCGTCCTTTTATACTCTTCACAAAGAACTCTGCCTCTTCTTCTCATCTATAAAGTTTATGGACAAAAAACAAGCTCTGGATCTGTATCATATGATTAATGAAATAAATCTGTTAGAAAAACCCCTAAGGTATAATCTCTTTTATGTCTTTTAGTTATCTTTTGTTTTGTTTTTGTTTGTTTGTTTTCTTTGCTTTTGCTTGGGGTTTTATTTATTTATTTGTTGTTGTTTGTACTTCCTGTTCATATAGAAGATATCTTTTATATGTTGGAATACAGCTTGTTCTGATACTATTTCAAGTTGGAAAAAAAATCTTTGTAGAGATTGCCATATTTGTTGTACATTATATTTTTGTGCAATAAAAAAAACCCAAAACATAACTGTCGCAATGTTGGCAAAGAGAGGAAGTGACGTAAGATTTGCACATGTGGTACCGATCGGGTTTCTTGTACGGATCGGGTAGTGACAGCCACTACGGTGACCATCAAAACGATGAAAAAATATAAACAGTTTATTTTGCGACACCACGAAACAAACGATAGCATAAAATGAAATGATAGACGTTTTTATATCGTCATCCGATATATATCGTTATATCGAACAGCCCTCTTCCTGGCAGCTCCATCTTTAACATCCTTTGGCCAGTATATCCATTATCCCTCCTCTGCATATGTCCACATCATCTAAACATGTTTCTCTAATCCTGCCCATCATGGTTTTCTCAGAGAAAACCTCAACACCTTCAGCTCTGCCTTGTGTGTTTTTTTCAGCATCACCCTGTTGAAATGTACCTCTTCCTTCTCACTCTTGCTGCTGTCCGTCTGTCACAAATCACTCCTAACACTTTCAATACTGCTGGCTCCTTGAACTAGCTTCAACAACTCTTTTGCAAAGCTTCATGATATAGCGTATAACCTTTATCCTCTGTATTTGCTGCATTCTTCATAGCTGTCCTTCATAAAGTACTCAACACACTATTCTACATTTGTTCATTATATTTAATTTTTTTCCAAAAATTTATCTTTTATCATTATCCTATATGTAGGGTTAGGGTAAGGTTAGAGTTAGCATCTATGATGACTTAGACCTTAAAGGGTTAAAGTGTGTCTAATAACATATACTTTAATTTACAAATTAGAAGCATCATTGTACATGTCATATTTATCTTACAATGTTAATAGTCAGAATGTGGGTAATTTTATTAAATTTGAATGGTATCATTTGGTATCATGACCTATTGGTATGAAAAATGCTTATGTGCTTGTATGAACTCTGGAACCTGGTTTCCAGACAGGAAATACAACTGGAATTTGGCTAAATGCTGGCTGGCTGGATGGAGCCTGCTCTGATTATTTAGACCCCAACAGAATGCCCTCTAGCTCGCACACAGAATTACTTTGGTTGGTTTCGAGCTGTTCAATTTTCTACCTGCATGCCAATCAGTGCTGTTTGCCAGCATAATGAGTAATCCTGGGTATAAAGGTCAATATGTCCTGCACGGGTTTCATATCTCTCTCTCCAATCTCCAAACACACACACACACACACACACACACACACACACACAATTATTTCCAGCAACGTCTGCACTATAAATACCATATGACAGTAAGCTGAAGAAGCATGATGAAACCTAACTCTGCTCTGTGTCCCACCTGCTCCACCCTTAATTCTCCTCTTGCACTCAGTGGAAAGAAATGAAGTCATTTCACTTCATTCCATCTCTGGGATCACCCACCACATTGTTGGAGCATATGGCTTTTATATTGGACTGGTGTGATTCCTTGTGCATGATGGATAGTGTTGCATGTATGCTGCACTGTAAAAAAAATCTCTTCAATTTAGATGACAGATTTTTTTTAATAATCCAAATTAGCATCAAGGGAAAAGCAAATTTGTTCAATGTAAGGCCTTAATAACAATATAAGGACTGGTTCCTTTGGAGCAGGAAGTTTTTGTTTCCTGCTGTCCCCAAGTGCTTGCTCATAGGGTGTTGTCGTTGATTGTTGGGGGTTTTTTCTCTTATTGGAGAGTCTTTAATTTATGACATAAAGTTGCTGTGATTTGGCACTATACAAGGAAAACCAAATTTAATGCTGGGGCCCACACTGGATTGCCCACTGTGCGCTGTGTGAGCAAATGGTAAGTGGACTGAGCTTACTGCACTTTTGGCCATACTATAAGTTTTTAAATCATGTTAGTGGCATTTAAAATAAAATAAAGTGTTAAATTAAAATGAGTTCTTCATTCACACTTAAGTTTTTATTCAAAAGAAAGATGGATATTTAGATTATATTTACAGAACGGAATTAATTCTAATAGCCACACTGTTTCAATAATGCAAATAATCCAAACTTTAGGGGAGCCCAATCCATGACTGATGGTGTTCTTGTGTGCATTGGCAGTGTGTTTAGGATCATAGTCACACTGAAAAATGACACCATTGTCAATCAGGTGCTTTCCAGATGGCATTCCATGGAGAATGATGATGGTATTTTTTTCTAAACTATAACACTCTACTGTGTTTTACAGACAATTATAGATGCTCCCTGTTCAACCTCCCCCTGATCTCCTTCATAGATAGTAACCAAAAATGTCAAATTTGGATACATCGCTCCATAACCCCCTTTGCTGCTGATTTTTAGTCCAGTTCTTCTGTAATTTGGCATAACTCGGCCTTTCCTCCCTGTTTCCATTCCTTAAGAACTGTTTCTGCCTGTTTTTAAGGAGATGACTTTCAGATACAGTTTAAATGTCTAGATAATATTAGGCCTGCCACTTGTTCTGTTGCAGATCAAGCCAAGATATAATAATAATAATGGATTGGATTTATATAGCGCTTTTCAAGGCACCCAAAGCGCTTTACAATACCACTATTCATTCACTCTCACATTCACACACTGGTGGAGGCAGCTACAGTTGTAGCCACAGCTGCCCTGGGGCAGACTGACAGAAGCGAGGCTGCCATATCGCGCCATCGGCCCCTCTGGCCAACACCAGTAGGCAAGTAGGATAAAATGTCTTGCCCAAGGACACAACGACCAGGACAGAGAGCCCGGGGATCGAACCGGCGACCTTCCGGTTACAGATACGATTCCCAACCCCCTGAGCCACGGTCGCCCAAATGTGCCCAATATGCCACGTTTCAGCTAATATTTCCTGGGAATCACCTTGTTGACGCAAAAATATTATTTTATTCCAGTCAAACTCAGTTATCAGTTAAGTTTTTTGTATATTCAGCTAAAGAAATTGCAAGAAATTATTTGTTTTTGTGACAAACTGCTATTAACAAATTGCCTTATGATACAAATTAAAATGGGTTATTTGCTCAACTGTTTGTTATGTGTTGACAAAATCTTCATCTCTTAATTTAAGAGATGAACTTTCCCTTTTTCATCTTTGAATGACACACAGCTCGGTGTTATGTGGCTTAGGAAAAAAATCCTCTGAAAATGTTCGAGACTGGACTGGAAATTACTGAAAAAGCAGGCAATCCCCAAGCAAAAGTGTGGAAAACTATTGCTCAAGACTGCAAATTAGAAGACAGTCTGGCTCTTGGGAAGCAAAATATAAAGAAACAAGAACTGGCCTAAGCCTTCTGCACAACACTGTACCTAGCCTTGAATAAACTCATACTTCGTCTTCTTTTTTTTTTTTTGCCTGTCCCATTTGGTTCTTTAGCCGTCAGAATTGTTGTCTGAAGACCAACAAGGATACCCAGTGGATTTACTTTGCCAAATGGATCATCACGGCCTTGCCGTATTGGTCCATTTGATCGACCTTTGTTGTTATTATTTATTTTATTTTATTTTCAGTTGTTACAGACGGGACAGACATGACTGAGGGATAGGAAAGGGAGAAAGAAAGAGGAAGGAAAAGAAAAACAGAAGGGAAGAGGGACAGTGAGAAAGGGCACTTAAAAAATCTCCTGGATCACCTGTTGAGAGAAAAAGAAGAGAAAACAAGCAAAAAAAAAAAAAACCAGAGCAACATACTAAACACAACACCATCACGTTAATCTAGCTAAATGTAAACAGCAGTAAATACTAAATATTGAATGTTGTTGTGTAGCAAGCAGGACCGACAATGTTCTTGTTCCCGAGATCCAGGCTCCAGACATCCAGAGGCCCCAGAGTGCGAGAGCCCAAGGAGGACCACCGGAGGGGCATCCGTGCCACCCTCCTGGGAAGAGCCCCAGATGAGGGGTCACCCAGTAGCCACGGAGCAGAAGCCAGAGGGGGCTGCAGTGGCGTGCCCGCCGGCTCTGCCGGCAGCCAGTTGTGCCAGAGTGAACCGAGCCGCAGGCCCAGAGGCCGGAGGCCCGAGGGCCCCCTTTGCCCCGGAAGAGGCCTGACCGGGCAACAGGCACCAGGCCCTGCCAAGTAGTCACCGGGAGTGAGCTGGTACATACCTGAGCGCCCAGCCCCGGACACCAAGAACCACCAACCCACCGACCCCTGAGGGCATCAGTTACCGGCCGCCCCGATGGCCAGCAGAGAACAGGGGTGTGTGAAAACCCCAAACCTCCCTCCTCTCGCTCATGTGTAGTGTTGCTGCGTGTTGTTCTAAGGTGCATTTAAAACACGGGAGAGCATACTTCTTGCCATAAGTCGTATTACTTCTGTAGATCACAGAATGCATGTAATAAATGCACATGTACAGCAGAAAACCTAAAACTCAGAAATCAAGTATGTTTGGCGTCCAGGCCTGAGCAGGAAGCCCCATCCACTCTTCGTTCCAGGTCATCCTTCACTGAACCATCTGGCCTTTCAGAATTCATGTGTGAACACAAACGTGTGTGTGTGTGTGTGTGTGTGTGTGTGTGTGTGTGTGTGTGTGTGTAGACATACAAGTACATCTGCTGCCATTTGCAACAACCGCCAGATTTTTATTGTGTGCGTTTCCATGTGTATTTGGTTAGCTCCATTAAAAATATATGAGCAAGTAGACAAACAGCCCAACAGAAAGGGGATTATGGGTGGAGGATGCTGACTCACAATGACCACATTTACATCAACATTAAACAAGCAAAACGTGTGAATATTATGATTTCTCAGAACAGTTCAGTAGAGGAAATCCAGTCTGATCTGACAACTGGCTGAAGGGGTGCCACTATACGACATTTTATAATGTCACGAAACATTCAGATGCAAATACCACAATGTCTGTTATCATAATGTGATGTCTGCTGACATTTTCAGTAATTCTGTCTTTATCTCTTAATGAGGTCTTAATTATGAGGTTTTCTCTTGTGTGCACTGCCTGTTCAAATCTTTCAGAGCAACGTTAATCTGGGTTTTGACTCAATAATTCATTCACCTCTGATTCATCTTTTTGAGCTGAGTCTTGGTGGGTGCTCTAGTGCTCATAGGTCCTGTTGAATGGATCACTTCCAGTTCAAATGTTACTTTCACACAGATGGCTCTTAAATTATCTCCAAGCACATTTTCCTATGATGCAAAAATATAGTTGATTCATTAACTGCAAGCCAGCCTTTCCCTGAGGAAAACAGCCATAAACTACAACATTTCATCTCCATTTGTAATGGATGAAATTAATTATTCCACTAAAAACTTTGGTCACTGCCAAGTGTATCTACTATTCCCGTGGCCAAACAATATTCAGAGAAGATAATACCAAATGTCTGGTCTTGACAGTGTAATCTAACTGTAATGCTTGACCATGCAGGTTGAATTTATGCTCTCTTTCAGATTGTAGAAACATGTACTTTGACACCAACAGTTACCTACAGTGATGAAACTGGGACTTCTCTGAGAAATTGCGGATACTACAGGCAGTGCTTGTGATTGCAGATCTATCGATATATCTATCAACCCTATTTTAAAGAATCTCATTGACCTTCCTGTAAACTCTGGATGGAAAAGAGAAGAACAACAGAGTTAGCAAAGAGTTAACTAAACAGAAAAGACGGAACAATTTTTCTTTGTTTACTGGTAAGTTAACACTTCCAGCTGGACCTGAACCTTGTGGACATTACTTCCATCTGTTTTTATGCAGGGGCTGGAGCTTTTGGAAAACCACCAACTACATTTAAAAGCAGGTACCTAAAACACTTAGATTTTTAAAATGATATATTTTCTTATTTTTATTACCTATTACAAAACAGGGTAATAGAGCTTGTTATTACAGTGATAGATAATATAGACAATCACAGTAAATCTTAACCTACGTTTGTGTGATAATTTACTAATAAGTTAATCAGCGGATTGTTTGGAGCTTAATGAGACATTTTATCCGTATATATGTGAAAACCATTTGTGCACATAGATATCTGAATCAGAGAGAGACAGAGCAACGGGAAAGCTCTATTTATGCACATACAGTACCTAAACTGCTAGATGTTTTGAGGGAGGTCCATACTGTTAAAGGACCTGGTCCATTCTTGACCTAGTTTTCCTGCCAGCAGCAGTACCCTTGTTCAGTCTGGATGAAGGCCATGGCTCCATACACTGCTGTAGAAATATCAGATTCAAGGATCACCTTCTTTAAAAGCTTTCTTACCCTGTGTATGTGCACTATTTCAAAGTTAGTCCAATTTCAGCTCATTTCAATCTTATTTATATAATGCCAAATCCCAAAAAACAGTTACCTAAAGACACTTTATTTTGTAAAGGTAAAGACCCTCAATAACACAAAGAAAACCCCAACAATCATATGGCCCCCAATGAGCAAGCGTGTTAGTGACAGTGGGAAGGAAAAACTCAATTTTAATATGAAGAAACCTACAGCAGAATCGGGCTCAGGGAAGGGCGGCCTTCTGCCCCAACCGGTTGGGGATGAGTAGATATGGAGAGGACAAACACATCCCATGGAAAGCAGCCAGAAATAATTAAATGCAGAGAGGTGTATAAACACATAGTGGAAAAGGTGACTAAAGAAGAAATACTCAATCTATAATAGAAATCCCCTAGCAGCCTAAACCTATTGCAGCATAACTAAGGGAGGATTCAGGGTCACCTGATCCAGCCCTAACTATATGCTTTATCATGAAGTAAAGTTTTATGCCTAATATTAAAAGTAGTAATGGGGTGATACAGTACTATAAGGTGATCAAGATGAGATTGGACTTGATTATTCAAGACCTTGTATGTGATGAGCAAGGCTTTAAATTCAGTTCTGTATTTAACAGAGAGTCAATGAAAGGAAGCCAACATAGGAGAAATATGCTGTCTCTTTCTAGTCCCTGTCAATACTCTTGCTGAACATTTCGGATCAACTGAAGACTTTTCAGGGAGTTTTTAGGACATCCTGATAATAACAAATTATGGTAGTCCAGCCTGGAAGTAATAAATGCATGAACTAGTTTTTCATTATCACTCTGAGACAGGATGTTTCTAATTTTGGAGATATTGCCCAAATGGAAGAAAGCGACTGCTTTCTTCCATATTTGTTTAATATGTGCATTGAATGACATATCCTGGTCAAAAATTAGACCAAGGTTCCTTCTGTTACTGGAGGCCAAGGTAATGCCATCCAGTGTAAGAATCTGGTTAGAAACCGTATTTCTAAGATTTTCAGGGTTGAGTACAATAACCTCAGTTTTATCTGAATTTAGAAGCAGAAAATTAGAGGTGAACCAGGTCTTTATGTCTTTAAGACATTCCTACAGTTTAACTAATTGGTGTGTGTTATCTGGCTTCATGGATAGATAGAGTTGGGTGTCATCTGCATAGCAGTGAAAATGTATGCTATGTCTTCTAATGATACTGGAAGCATGTATAATGTAAACAGAATTGGTCCTAACACAGAACCATGTGGAACTCCATAATTAACCTTAGTGTGTGAAGAGGACTCTCCATTTACATGAACAAATTGCAGTCTATTAGATGGATATGATACAAACTGCTGCTCCATCCAAAGTGGGATGGATGCCGTCTCTCCCATCAAGACCAGGTTTCTGCCAGAAGGTTGCCCAATTATGTGTAAAGCCCACATCACTCAGACAGCCAGCAATTTCATTTAAAGGAGAATGTGTGGCTAAGCATGTCACTCCTGGGCCCACTGGGGAGGGGACCAGAGAAAACTACAGAGTCTGACATTGTTTTGGCAACACCGTTGGTTGCACACAGAGTCAGTATTAATTTTAATGACCTCCGTTTGACGTAACCAGGGGTCATTATTGCCCATATGAATTTTAATGCTCGGAGGAAATCCTAGTTCTACAAGTATTCACACTGTGTGTAGGGCAGTGTTTCCCAACCTTTTGGAGCCACGGCATATATTTCAAATGAGAAAAATCACACTACACCCCACCAAACAAAAATGTAACAAAAAGCAGAGCAAGAATAAGGGACTTGGCTCAGTTTGCCCCTTTTTGCTTTCTTCTGACCACTACTCATGCTAGGGCCTTCATCTGGGTCTGGATTTTCTCCACGAGCCAGGTCAGATTAACTACTTTTTCAAACATTTGTCTATTGCTTTTACGCGCTGCGTTGTCTCACTCACAGCATGACTATTATGTAGTTTCTTCTTTGTCTTCTTCTGTTTTACTGGCAGTTGGCTACCCATTTAATTAGAGCAGGTAGTTGTACTGCCCTCTAGTGGAAGAGAATGCTCTGCCTGTTACTCATGCCGGTCGCTTAGGGTACTAATCAGGTGGAACCAGATAATCTTCCACGGCACACCTGATCATTTCTCACGGCACATTTATGTGCCGCGGCACAGTGATTGGGAAACACTGGTGAAGGGGTTATAGTTGGTGTCACAGATAAGCGTCGAGTAGTGAAGCTCATCCCTTAGTCAATTTCAGTTCACAGAGACCTGAATCGATTTGATTAAGTTCTTAAAATGTATAGTAAACTAATTTTAAAAAATTAAGTGACATTTCCTAAAATATACAAGTGTACACCTTTAAGGCTGAACTGCAAATATTTCCTAGTTGTCATTTGTCTCAGGTGATAGCAATAAGAATGTCGAGAGTTAAACACTCAGTTTTGGAACCTTGCCATTTATCTTCATATTTTGGGTATTTTATTATTTTGTATTTATTTATTTGTTAACAGATTAATCATTTTAAGGCAGAAAAGAAAAGGCAACAGAAAAAGACCAGACAAGGTTGACAGGTAATCCTGGATGCTGCGCCAGTTAAATAAACAGTCGTGGTTGTGCTGATGGATATTGATCTTGGGAACTGCCAATAGGGGTTGACTGCGTCATGGAGATCACTCAGAGATCTAAAGATATTTTTGGTTTTAATATCCTTTGGCTCATGTTTAGATTATTGGCATACACTGATGCAGTGCATAATGGAAATATTTGTTTTATCCGTGACCTATGCAGTGGTGCTAAATCAGCATTATGTAGGCCAATTAAAAGTTCATACCAAAGAGTACACCACACATAAACACCATATATAAAGTTGTAAAAAAATATTGAATAAATTCAATATTATATTGTATAATATTCTGACACATCTAGCAGTTTAAAGGAATTTAACATTTTTCAGTTCCGTGATGTGCATCATGTTTCCGTTTAGTTGTCCAAAATGTTCACTGGCTCTACTCTAAAGACATGATCCTTACGTAGCTATTCCGAGAGCTTTAGACCATATCCCAAGAGTTGTTATGATTGGATTGGCTATGTCAGAGTATGGTTGCCAAGGCCTGAAATAGCTTCCTTTTTTTGTGTTAACAATAATGATTTAAACTGGAAAAAAAAGAGTACTGTTGTATTTAGCCACACTGTAATGGATCTTTTCACAAACCCACACACCTACACAACCGTATGCATTAACTGTATAGGTTGACTGTAATGATGAGCTACACTCAAGTGTTGCCTTGAGTGCCACACACACACACACACACACAGCTCACTGACTGCAATGAGAATGATGATGATAATGGGACTTCCAGACCTGGACATTAGAGCTGGCTAACTTCTCAAATGTGACGCACTGCCACCAGAGATTTATAATGCCTTGACGTCAGCATTCCTCATACACTTCCCGTTAAGAAAGGTGAGCCTGCGTGAGTGTGTGTATGAAACAATACCATTTACAGTGCTGTCCCAGCAATGTGAAGCCTAGTTGATACTGATTTACGTCTTCAAGCCGTGTTTTATTTTCAAGTACTTTCAGGCCTTAAGAAAGTAGTTACCCCTGGCCCATGGTTTGTTATGGCAATAATGTGAAACATCTGATCATTTTATGAATGCTTGCATGTACATAATCATGTAAATGAAAGTGATTGTGCCTGCTACTGGATGCATTGTGAAAGCGGCATGGCTTGTTTGATGGGGATATTGATGCACTGTGTCTGTTGTAACACAGGCAGCAGGAGGTCTGGGATCCATAGGAATTTCTCCATTCCTAACCCACAATCAAGCACAATGGATTTGAAACAGGAAAGAAATGTGTGGTTTTCATTGTGTTTTAAACTTTATCTAAAGTCTTAAGACCAATAATTCTTGATTAACTAGCATATAAAAATGAGATATTCTACATGTCTGGTTGGCAAGAAATAGTGAATATATTCCAAGTTGATTCCATTAGTTGCTGCTGTGGTCGTTTTCTTTGCTTTCTATGCCTGTGAGTGAAAATTGCTTAAAGATTCTGCAATAAAAGGAAAAACTCAGATGACTCACATAGCTGAATTTTCTTAAATATCAAAGTAGTAAGAAAAGTCCAGAAAGCAGTGCAGTCTGAGTCACCCAAGTTTATACACGAGGTTAGTGTGTAGAAATCACTGTTGCTGTTGAAGTTTCTATAAAGTTTGAACATGTTCAAAACAAAGTTAGAGTGTGGGTGCACCCACAGTGCCCCCACGGCATGTTTGCTAGGAAGGAACACACACATTTTCATGAACAATAAAATGCATAACAGCCTACCCTGACAAGTCTTTCCATTCTATTTTGGTCAAAAGAGGTGTGTGTGTGTGTGTGTGTGTGTGTGTGTGTGTGTGTGTGTGTGTGTGTGTGTGTGTGTGTGTGTGTGTGTGTGTGTGTGTGAGAGGAGGGGCTATGGCTGGGCATGTCTTAGTGCACACTGAGAGGTGCTCAGGTTGGCTGCTGTTTTGACAAGCATATCTTGAATACTTACCTTTTATCAAGTAAAGGGGGAAACACCCAGACTCAAAACAGCCAAACCACAGACACACACACACATGTACGCACACACACACACGTATACACACACACATGGATGACCTTGCTCAGAGAGAGTTAGACCACTTTCCTTAACTCTTAGCCCTCTGATACTGCTGAAGCAACACTGATACATAAATGATCATTCTGCTATTGAGTCAACTTTGAGAAAGTTTCTCTGGTAATTCCTGTTTTTAGTGTACATTCATGATTTGAACTGTAATGATCTGGAGTATTCAGAATATCTATGGCAGCCAAGACATTGTTCATTTTTATTTGCAGTGAAGACACACTGTGGAAGAACAGTGGATGAAATTATATACAAAAATTGAAATGGGGCACTTATAGCAATCAATTGCAGATAATCTGCAGTCCCCTTCCTCATTGGTTTACGTTTTACAAAACCAGCTGGCATCAAATTGTTGGTGATTTTTTTACCACCAAAGAGTTACCAAGAGTTCATTTCCTTTGCCTTCTTCAAATTCAGTAAAGCAAAGAATTTCTTGACATTGTCCAAAATAACATTTTGGCTTGTTAAATATAATCCATATATAACGCCTGATAATTATGAGCAGATGTCTGATGAGTTCAGGAAGGCAGTTAAAGTGGGGGAATCCCTGGCTGTTTTTAGTAAGGATCCACAGGGGTCTCTAGCTGATGTACAGAGCTCACAAGATCTTATTTTTGTTGCAATTACCTTGCTAGTCAGTCTGCACTTTTCCTTATCAAAAAGCTTCACAATGGCATATACAATCACACCAAGTCATTCATTTAGTCCCAGTATAAGTGTTTGACTGAGTCTGGCATGATCATCCATCCTCTGGTTTGTCATAAGACCCTGACAGCACCACACTCCACCAGTGGCTTTCCACATTGCAAAGACAAGGCGAGCCTTGTCCCAAAGCCAAACCATGTGTCTTAATTCAATAACTAGAATGGGGGATGGGTTGGGGAACTGGTATGTATTCCAAGTCAGATGTCTATCTTGCGACTCTGGATTTGTCACTTGGGCTATTTGATTTAGTTTCTGAACATGTGCAGTAGGTGGAATATTTTCATTATTGTACAAATAGAGGTGGCTTGTTGCTGTTGCTTACAGTATATATATTTTCTCCCTTTTTTTCCAGGAGTTTATGATGTAATGAAAACATTTATGGATAAAATATGGTATATGAAATATTCAAAGTTAATGACTTCTGTCTGATGCCATGAATGGGTGGAGTGAGGTGAAAAGCATTCGGGATATACATTTCTAATAGTAATGCAAATGGACTTGTGCTGTGGAGTACTGTCACTAGTTATAGATTTTGATAAACCTCTATGGCATTAGCTGCCGACAGTAATAAAACTTTAACCCAAAAAAGGTACTGCATACTTAGATCATATGTGGTAGATCCTAACCAGTTTGTGATTGGTTACTGGCTGTGGCTACTCGCCAGGTGAAATTGTGGGTCCTGCACATAAAAACTCTTCGTGATTGCTTTTCTGCTAGGAGGTTGCTACAGTCACTTGTAGTTTGCATGGAAGATGCCGTCTTGTCTGTAGACACTTGCTATTCACTCTCGAACTATAGTTATATTTCAATGATGTTGATGCAAACAAAGAAAAGTTGTGAAACACATTTCAAAAGGTACAACTTTTACTCTGAAGGTAAACATTCTCAGTTTCTCATATGCATTGCACATTTTGCAGTTTCACTATAATTTGGCGAGTCATTTGTAATGGTTTGACTGTCAAGCGCTGGACCTGCTAGTGACAAAGTAATCAAAAGGAGGTTTTCAGTGCAGTACTGTATACGTCATTGTGCCTATTTTCATGCTAGTGAGACCACGCAACCATCTGCAACCACTTGCTGGCTGTGGCTCAGGGAGTAGAGCAGGTCATCTGCTTATTGGCTGGTGGTTTGATCTCTGGCTACTCGGACCTGCAGTCTTTGGTAATGGATGCACTGGAGAGCAGCTTTTGTGAATGTTAGATAGAAAGCACTTAGGAACAGATAAATGTGCTTGTATGAATGAGTGAATCAGGCATGCTGTATAAAGCACTTTGAGTGCTCAGGTAGAGTAGAAAAGCCCTATATAAGAATCAGTTCCTATACCATTTATTCCCCTACCACTCAAAGAGTGGTTGCTAGGCCTGCATGAATGGAGCTTTAGAAATCAATTTTTACAACGACTGCCAGCAACCAGTTGCAACCAGTCAGGGAATACACAATTTTCCCTCATGTTCGGTACCAGATGGTTTCTAGGCTTATCTGATTGACCTCTTAACCTGCAAAATCCTCTGATCATTAAGCAGAGAAAGTGGATGTCTGATAGTCTAACTGGTCAAAACATCAACGTTTCATCATCAGCTTTAACATTTACGTGTTTGTGCATGTGTGTTTTCTCTCACTAGGGTGTCTGAATAACTTGACGGGTTGATGACTGACTTGGATAGGGAAGTGTCCAAGTTATTACAGTATCTCAATCTCTATTAGATTTAATAAAAGTAAGTGGGAAGAAGACTGATGTCACTATTGACTTTTAAAGAAACAGAGCCAAGTTAACTTTCATCTGGTATGCAGTTTCAGTGGGATCACACTTGCGCATACACATTACACAAAAGAAAAGTGTGTTTGAGACTCTAGACTTGAGTGAAGAATATACAGTCTGGTGCTTTTTCACTGTAACCCGTCAATCCTTTCATCACTTATTGCTACTCACCACAGGCTGCCTCTCCATCTCATATCTCACCCTCATAAGAGTCTCATAACTCAACCCGAAATCCTCCCACTAGATTTGTCCACTGCAGTTAACTGACTTTAGGGTCATCTAGTCTGCATACTGCCTTACAGTGCACCAACATACCTCCTGTGTTTTAAGCTCAAAAGAGTTTGGCACTAGCGAAGTTAGTTGCAATGGAGGTAAAATCCAAAGGGTTTTATGTTCACGTTAGCCTGCTGTTCATTTTGACCGGTGTGTCCAAAGCAATTGTCTCTGATAACACTGTTTTTGTGTGTGTGTGGCCTTTTGCTGTCTGTTGTGTTGAACTTGAGGCTCTATTGCCTGAGGAAAATTGGCAGCAAAACTGTGTGCGAGTGGAGAAGTTTTTTTTTTAAAAAAGCAACTCATATTTCTGAAAAGAAAGTTTTAGTCATAACTCAAACAAAGAGAAAATCTTCTGGTAACTTTTATATCAACAGTGGATCAAATCACTATGTGCACTGTGTAAGGGATCATCAGCTGGGAATCCAAAAGATATTATCACCCTGCTCTCGATTTTTAAATAATGGTGTTTATAATAATAGCGCTTGTTATACTTGTTTGTGATACAAAATGCTGTTGTGACCCTAAACAAATCAAGCCAATGCCAAAGTATCAAAAATTGCATTTTGTCTAGAGCCCATGTGGAGCTGAGATGTCACATTATGTGTCTTATTCTTTAGGGAAATGCACGTCAACAGCCTCTGCCAGTCTGTGGTTCTTCTTGAACTCGTGAGACCAAAAGGTGATCCGGCACATTATTCTTTCTCTCCACACTGCACACTGTTCCCTTCCTCACAGTCTCAAGTTCCACGCTGAAAAAGGGCAGGGTAGAGCAAGTCTTTCCTTCCCCCCTTCCTCCTCCCCTGATGGCAGATGGGATATTGAACTCAGACTGGCTCTTGTTTGCCCCTGGGGACTAGGACGTAGGGATCAGCAGCTTATGGTAATGCAGTGTACTGTAATTAGCGAAGGCATCCAATTCTCAAGCAAGTTTGTGGGTTTTTTTCCCTCAAAAATGAAAGAATTTGCACATACATGATTTACTACTGCAAAGAACCAACATGAAAGAGATTTCAAATCATTTTTTGTACACAGTGTGGCTCTAAAGGTGTTGACATGCGCACCAAACAAAACATTTCTGTGCTGTGGAGTGACTGCACCAGGAAACAAAATGCTGTGTAATCAACACCCCCGGCCCAGTTACACTGGGATTTCTGGAATTCTCACATTAAAAAGTCACCCTCACTCCACAAGTAAAACAATGTGGAGTGTTGCTTACCATCTGCAACTTCTGGGCCACAAGAGTCAGCAGCTGTTGAGATACATTTTCACACAATCCTAGTAATAGTTTGTATATATTCAGAGCAGATGAAATAAGCTCAATGAAAGTGCGATCAAAGCATATGTAAAACACACACATATGCTTTCAATGACACGTGTCTTTGACTCGATTAAAAAACGGAAAGAAAAGAAGCGTATTAAATTAATAAATTGCAGCATATTAAAGACAGTACTGGCATCTAAATTATATCAATCTGCCTTCATTCTGAAGTCACATAATTTCGAATAAAACAGAATAGGCCAGAATGGAGATTATAAAGAAAAGCAAAGGGGAAATCTCATAAATCCAGCAGAGCTATCAGTGCAGGAAGATTGGGAGCGAGCGAGCGAAAGAGAGCGAGAGAAGGGGGCGCGTAGAGAGGGGAGGTTAAGGAGAGGGGAGGAGAGAAGGCACAGGGAGGGAGTAGGAGAAAGATCCGGGGAAAAACTTTGAAAGGGAAAAAAAGACGTTTCAGTGGCCGCCGGTTAGCTAGGAAAAGGACAGTCGGAGGTAGAAAGAGGAGGCATAGAAGACAACTGCGTGCCTGTGTGGATTTTTACCGCTGCCAGGAAGCCGCTGGGCACGCGCCTGCTCGGGACGGGGGATTATAGATGAGCTTGACTTTAAGATGAGGAGCGAGCCCATTCTTTTCACTTCCAGCAGGGGTGAGTGGCTTACGCTGTCCTTTTTTTCCCGTGAAAAAATGAATGCAGCTTGGTTTTCTAGCAGCAATAAACCTATTAAAATGGAAGGTTGTTAAAAGCGACTTTCTTACGATGTATCTCTTGTACAGTGGGATCTCCACGACGTTCAAACTGAAAGCCAAGAACAGCATGACTTTTCCGGGGCTGCTAGTGTACTCACTAACAAAGATTACCGGTCGATAACGTTTGTTTTGGCTTCCTTGCCAGCTTTTATTATTCTTCTGTTGTAGTTCAGAGTGTGTATTGTAGAAATCTGTGTGCATGCATCAGATTGGCGCACGTGCGCCGTTCAGCACATACGCAAGCGCAGAAAAAGGCCACAAATGAATAATGTTTCTAAAAGGTATGCTGAAAGAGGGCACGGGGAAGAGACTGCGGAGAGACAGTTGGCTCCTCGCAGTGTCATTAGGGTTGTGGTCGCGTGTTAAGTGTCTATGTAGTATATGGACTTTATGCCGGACTCCGTTCAGTCATCTGGCAATTTAATGTAGCTCTGACTACAGAAATGAATCCCTTTATAAATGAGAAAGCAATCTGTTTTGGTGATTCTGGTCTTCAAGAGTTTGACCTCATAATGATGTGTAACAGTAGTTAAACTGATATAACTAGACTCAGCTTTTGGGCTGACTTCATTGCTGCCACCAGTGAAACTTGGTGGTGTTATCATACAATTGACAGAAGAATACCTTTCATTGGTTCACCTATTAAAGGTGAACCAATGGAAGGTGCTCTTAACAAATAATGTAATTAAAGCTCATTGTACTTTACAAGCACAAGCAGTACTTTTTTCAGATATTTCACCATTTTATCGGTTTTCATTTTGTAATTACCCCCTATTATGCAACCCAATTCCTTTCTTTCTGGCATGGAGCTTAAAAGCAAGTCTGTTTCTTATTACCTCATTGTTGCTAGACAGCAGATCCACATACATCAACAACATGTGCAGTATCCGTCTCTGAAAATAATCTTTAAAAATCAGAGTACTTTCAACAGTGCTCAGAAAAACTGCTGCATAATTCTGAGCTGGAGGGTTACTCTTACTGTACACTTGGAGCAGTTAGGGGATAAATTGAGGAGTATTACCCTTATCTTTGCCTGCCTGAGATTTTGAGACAACCACTCTGGCTCTCTAGACTTGGTTGCAACAGCAGGATAACGGTAAACCAACCTATTTAGTCAAAAATAGTCACTTTGTCACTGTGTACACTAACAGAACTGTTTTTTTCATCTTCTTATCCATTTAGCTTTATACAGCTGGCAGTACTCAGACAGTTATTAAACAGTCCAGGTCAGCGTTAGGGCAACTCCACCCTGAAGTCAGAGGTTTTCTAACACAACCCTGGAATGACAACACAAATGCTTGATATCTCTCACTTGTCCTCATGTGGTTGTGAAATGAGTGCACAATAACAGGACCAATGCTAGCAGCTGCAAGGGTTTCGGGTGGCCCGGCAGTGCTTCAGTGCCCGGCATTTGGTGAGGTTTGTACAGACATCTATTGTGTACTACTGAAGCATGCAGTATATAATATTTTTGTTTAACCAGTGTGGATATAGAAGAGCCAGTATGCAGGTATAAAATAGATATCACAACTCAGCTAGGTCTTCTAGTTTCCCAGCTCAGGATTTTCTATGATACAGTAACAACACATACTGCAGTCCTTGCTGAAATATAAATAAGGAATCTTGATTTACTCTTAATAATACTAAGAAAAACTAATTAGGGCTCCTGTAGTGGAGCTTTGTTCGGTATTCTGGAAATAAACCCAACAGGTTGGTTTAGAGTAAACATTGTCCTCATGCATTCAGAGGAATTCAAAGAATTTTTTGGGGTGGAGTAGTATTAATTTATGCTTTTTTTGTTTTTATTGGTTTATGTTGTTTTATGTTGTATTGGTTTATGATGGTGTTCACTGATTGGAACTTCTCAGTTTAAACAGTGTTGGGAACACTGTCTATTACTAAAGAGGCCAGCCATGAGGTTTTACCTTCACCAATCTCCATGCTAAAAATACTTTGTCTCTGGATTTGTACAGGCTGCTTTAAACAATATGCAGGACAGTGATGATAACTATGGCATTTGTTTTTCAGGTCAAAATGGCACGCCCGATAAAGAGCAAACTTGTCATTGTCACAGACTCTCAAAATTAATCTTCTGTATCAACGTAGCTTTGAATGTATACAACATTTTAGTCAAATACCTTAAAACTGCAATTGATAGTTCTATGGTTTTTCTTATACATTAGTTTGATGATCTTCTCTGGCATGCCCCAAAAATTTTAAGTGTGGCTTCTATAATTATTTTTTACTGGGGTCATGTCCCACCATGAATTCCTGCTCCAGGGTGAAGCTGTCAAGCGTGGAGATCTACTGTAAAACACTCAGCAGAAATGACCTATTGTGACGCATACCAGAGTGCCATTGAAAAGATTTTTTGTCCAACGCAGTCATCACTCACCACCTGCCCTGTTTGTCAGAATTGCCTTCCTGCGATTTTTCTACTTCCCGAAAATGAAACCCAAGTTCTAAGACTGTCCTGACACACTGGTGGAGATCTAGTGCAAGAACAAAGGGGCATACGGGGACTTCTACAAAGTGACCTACAAATGGTAGAAGCTCAGAAAAATAGTACAGAAATGCACAAGAAGATGATCTTGAATGGAGATCAACCAAATTTAGCTCAGGCATATTTTTTCTAGATAAATCTTCTTTTTTTTTTTCCTTGCTGCAGTTGTGGCAGTTTGAAACAGTGGAACAGTGTTGATTGATACTAAACATAAAACATACAAAACTGCAGTGACATTTTGCAAACAGTAATGACTGTCTCACTATACAGCAGTTTAGTGATAATCAATGCATAGCTGTTGTTTTTGATGCTGTTGATGTTGTTTTACTAGCTTCCCTTTGTCTATGCTATCTGCCAACCCTAACCCACTGGATCGGACACAGGTCACAGCCAAAGACGTTAACCCTAACCCTATCTTAACCTGTAATCTGGGAAAAAAAGTGGATACTTTTTAAAATATCAATTAGGGAAATTTTTTGGGAGAACTGTTTAATGGAAAGCAAAATTGCATACTTTAACTATCTAGGTCAGAGTTGGGATCGTTACCAAATGTTACTTGGGTTAGCAGTCAAATTTGAGCAACTGCTTGCTTCTAAAACATCTCTGATCTAAGGGACCTGGCTTGCTTTCCTTTCTATGTTGTTTTGAGCTGGTGGTGGATTTGAGGCAATAATAGAAAACCAAAGTCAACGTCAACTGTCTCTTTTAGCAAGTCCATGCTCAATAGCTCTCCCATTTATGGGGTGCTGTGCTTTGGGGGCAAATACAAGTGTTAAAGTGTTTATTGCCACTTATTATTGCAGCTTTCCTCACAGAAACTCTGAGTCGACAAGCAATTAATTGGAGTGTGTGTGATGTGGGAACGGTGGGT
This sequence comes from Aulonocara sp. 'chitande type north' Nkhata Bay, assembly GCF_057382095.1. Taxonomy (NCBI): domain Eukaryota; kingdom Metazoa; phylum Chordata; class Actinopteri; order Cichliformes; family Cichlidae; genus Aulonocara; species Aulonocara sp. 'chitande type north' Nkhata Bay. Next base: position 56,291,890 of record NC_141346.1, on the reverse strand, counting down.
GCATGGTGTCACCGTACTGGCCTGCCTCGCTCATTTGGTTCTCCTTCCCTGCCTCATTCACCCCAATAGTGATTGAAGTTTAAAAGCTTTCATCTGTCAGACGCGTGAGCCCCTTCCTTTTTTTGGTGATGGATCCCAGCAGTGGAGACGAGAGATGAGGAGAAATGACTTTGTCATTTCTCCATCCTTCCCTGCAGAGTTGGCCTGTCAGTAAGCTGGCATGTGGGAAGAGAGACTTTAATTTTGGGCCGACTAATCATAGCCCTCCCAGCCTTACCCCTGTGTCAATATGCATCTGGAAAAACACAGGGAAAAAGAATGGGGAGCGAGTGCCAAACTCAAGCACAATTCAAAGGACCCCAGTGTATGCCAAATAGCACAGAATGATATGGCATACATCCAGCTGGCAGCCTGTTGGTAGCCTACTGATTTAACATCATCAAACAAGCATTTGCCTTTGGACTCGTACTTTAAAGAAGTTAAAATAGTTCTGCTTATTGCAAGCATATATGGTCGCCTTGAAAATTTGGATGCATTAGGAGGAAATCACTTCTCATGAGTCTCACTAGCCTTCAACAAGCTTATTGTAATAGGATGAGTGCATTCACTTGTTAGCCTGTCTGCCTTTAACAAAGCTTTTAGGATTACAGTACAAGACTAAAGCTGCCTTGGTGGGGTGTCCTAATAGGAGGATAAGGGTACAGGGAGCTGTAATTTTGTCAGTTTGAGCGTTTGGTTGTGACTGTGTAGCTGCTGTTTACACTCGCACAGATAAGAGTGCCTCTGTGTCCTGTTTCTGTAGGTGGTGTTTAATAAGTAACTGATGAAAAGACCAAAGGCTTCTATCACAGTCAGGACAATGGGTACACCTACAGGAATCTAATTTGATTTAAATCAAAGTTAGACAGGCTTTAGCTATTTCAGATTGAAAAAAGGGGCAATCATGCATGATGAATTTTGTATTTTCAGTGTTTTCCACACATAGACTTTATTTGGAGACTGAGGTTAGTATTTTATGTCTGACAGAACAACGCTGTTTGTGATCAGACAAATAGCTGATCACAGTGTTCAGCCGCTTCTAACCAAATGCCAGTTTTATCTATTGCCTGGCTCGCTGACCTGTGAGAACCTGACCAGAACCTGTAGGAAGTAGAGAAATGGTTTATGTGATGTTACTCCGAGCTCACCAAGGCTACAGAGCAGAACAAGGAACACAGCTGCCAACTTTAGCCCATGAAAGTGAAGTTAAGGTGAATTCATATACCATACACAAGGAAAACTTCAGACACAACGACTGTGTTTAACTATTAAATGGAAGTTTTTGAGTTAAATAAAAGATCTCATCCAAGGTGTCCTGGGATGAAATAGGCAGCATTGTGGAAAATTAATACCAGGGATGCCCAAATGCAGCTATAAAGTCCATATTCTAGGACCTCCAATCTTCTAGATTTCTCTTTACCAAATGTAGAAGGTGTGTACTACAGTTTGAGACTCAGTGGGATCGGTTTTTCAACTTGCTGTGACCAACCTGGTGCTAATAACAAAAGGTATGGTGCATGGCAAACAGACTGCTTGTTACAGTATATTGCTTTTTGCTAGTCTATTTGGGTAATTTATAAAACTTGCCTCATTCACACAAGATGGCCCCGCCCCTCCCTAAAGCCTGGTTCTGCCGTAGGGTTCTTCCTGGTAAAAGGGAGTTTTTCCTTCCCACTGTCGCCAAAGTGCTTGCTCATAGGTGGTCATATGATTTTTGGGGTTTTCTCTGTATGTATTATTGCAGGGTCTACCTTGCAATATAAAGCACTTTGAGGCGACTGTTGTTGTGATTTGGCGCTATATAAATAAAATTGAATTGAATTGAATTGAATTCATTTATTAGATGACATGTGCTGCTTCCTGAGCTATCACAACCTGTGGAAAATCGGAATTTTCCTGTGAAATTACTTTGTGTTGAATGTTCATGAGTTCTCAGATAGTAAATCAGAGACGTGTGCCTGTGAAAACTCCAGTCCACTACCTATATCTGAATTGAGCCATTTTGTGGATGAAACAAATGATGATGCTTAGTAGACCTACAGCCTCTATATCCTCACCAGTCAAAAACCATGTATAATGTGACACTCATTTCTCACACCCATGCAGCTACAATTCCCAGTCCAATCAAGAAAACCTCATGTCTTCCATTCCCACCAGAAGATCAAAACTACAAGCAGGAGTGTCTCCCCCTCCACAACCCTTCACCCCATCTTTCTTTTTGTCCAATGGTTTTTAGCTGAGCTCCCTCTAATTATCTTTTTAAAAGACATACCAAAGGGCGCATCATTACTATCCCCAAATATTGTTTGGTTTTAGAGCTTGCTTTGGGACTTCTCCCACCATATTTCCACCTCTCTTATCTTCTCTACACCTCCATCAGCACTTCCCTATCCCATCACCTTTCTTTTTTTTTTTTTCTCCTTTTCACATCAGGGTTTTGCAGATGTGTGTTTGCGGTCTGGGAAACATCTGCTTCTACAGTAAACCACCTGTACAGTTCGATAGCAATCAGCCCCCCTCTGTGATGTTTGCTTGGCATGCCTGATGGAAGATAGAAAACACACAAACCTCATAATTACAGACCTGAGAAATGGGGCGGGAGCAAGGCAGCTTGTCTTTCATCATAAGTTAATGCAGCATCACCCATCCTCTGATCTGTTCAGAACTCTCCCTCTCGCCTGGTGCTCATCCAAGTTGAGGCTTTAAAAGTCTTTATGAAACATTTATGACTGGTAATAGCACACAACTTTCACAGCTTTCCACCAGAAGTGGGAAGGGAAAAAAACAGTACACAAGGCTACCAGTATAGGACTAAAATATCTGTATGTAGCGGAGGACATTTAAGAGTTATTTTTATCTGATAAATTATAAAGTGAAGCTGAGAAGGGCAGTGAAAATTCAGATGGTAAGCAGTTACCTTTACAAGTTGGAGTTACGAAGGAGTTATCAGAGTGGAAAGGCAGATGATACTCTTCCTTTTCCTCCCAAAGTATTAAGAATTTTTCAGCTTGTCTGTGTGATGGTTTTTATGTAATCATGTGACAAATAAATACCTTCCAGCATCACCCTGTGTTTTGGTGGCATGTTGGAAGCAGTAACCATGACGATGCCAGACCATAAAACCAACCTCAATTAACAATAACCACCTTCTTACTGTAACACTGAACCCACAGTGCAGTTAAGCTTCCCAAAACCGCAGAAAGTGGGTGTTTGGAACTGTAAGTCTCTGGCTTCTCATGCATCTTTTAGGTGCACAAGGACTCCTTTAAAATCTGTTACGTGCCACAAAATAGCAGTTCTGGTTGAGCTGACCTGGTATGGCAGACAACATATTCAGCTGATTCAACTTTGGATAAGAATCTGAACTGTCAGGTCCATGAAAAAATAGTCTGAAAACATTATTGTGTCAAGCCTTGAAGTTTGAAGAACAAACAAAGGAAATATACTAGAAATCAATGTATGTGTTTGTTCCTGACATTATTGCTTTTATTACAAGTAAAGCTAATTAGAATCATCATTTTCTATGTTCTTGGTATATTTTGTATTGTTTTGCCATTCAAAGCATTTTATGGTTTTTTGTTAGAAATATAAACCCTACTCCTTGTTCACTTTTGGCACAGTGCATTTATACTCCCATCCAAGACTTAAAGACCTTTACCAAGTTTGTATGGCCCATTTATCCAAGTAAACTGAGCCCATGTTGATTTACAAAAGTGGCATGGCTTTATGATTATGACAATGGTTTGGTATTAGAGTGACTTGGACCATTTTCTTAAAGGAAAAAAAACAATTCAGTTCAATTCAGTTTTATTTATACAGCGCCAAATCACAACAACAGTCACCTCAAGGCATTTTACATTGTAAGGTCGACCCTACAATAATACATACAGAGAAAAACCCAACAATCATATGACCTCTATGAGCAAGCACTTTGGCGACAGTGGGAAGGAAAAACGCCCTTTTAACAGGAAGTGCCGTCCGGCAGAACCAGGCTTTAGGAAGGGGCGGGGCCATCTGCTGCGACCGGTTGGGGTGAGAGAAAGAAAACAGGATAAAAGACATGCTGTGGAAGACAGCCAGAGATTAATAACAAATATGATTCAGTGCAGAGAGGTCTATTAACACATAGTGAGTGATGTAAATTGACTGAAGAAGGAATACTCAATGCATCATGTGAATCCCCCAGCAGCCTAGGCCTATTGCAGCATTACTAAGGGAGGATTAAGGGTCACCTGATCCAGCCCTAACTATAGCAAAAAGGAAAGTTTTAAACCTAATCTTAAAAGTAGAGATAGTGTCTGTTTCCCAAATCCAAACTGGAATAATTCCAGTTCTAATAGTTGCATTGCATTTCAGCAGTGTGTGTATGTTGAGGCAAATCCTGACCTGAAGTCCTGTCAGATAATCAAACTAAACACGTCTTCGAAGTGTTAAAGGCGCTGCTGGTAACAAGAAACAGATCCCTGGAATATGTGGTGCGGGATAGCAACTGTCAGTGTTCCGTCAATCATAACAGCTGTATTCCAGGAAGAGGGCAGAAAGCCCTCCTCCCTCTAACCTTGCTAAGCATTTTTGCACAATAACAAAGCCGCAGGCTCTCAAGTTTTACATGAAATCCAAACGTGACCCCGTTGTCTCGTTCAAACACAGTCCTCACTTAGGAAAATCCCCTTTGATCTGAATACCTGGCAGTGAAAACATCCCTGTGAGTTGTCTAGGTGTTTTTAGTGTGTGTGTGTGTGTGTGTGTGTGTGTGTGTGTGTGTGTGTGTGTGTGTGTGTAGGGATTGATGTTTTGGAAAGAGCACGTATTTTTTGTCATGCAGACCGAATGCTAACACAGCAGACGTGGTTTGGGGTACATATGATTAATGTATGCAGATATCAGAAAACTGACTAAAATATTTATGGCATTAGAATCAAAAAGCTAGAATACATGACACAAACACATGCACTGCCTTTTATGTTGAGTACAATGAAGGGCATTATGGAAATGGAAAAATGAGGCTGAATGAACAGGGTGAGATGGGGAAGAAAGGACGTGGGCAGTTTGTTTGCACAACATGTTTTTTTTTTATTATTATTTTATTTTCCTGCGTGCCCTTAGGCCTTCTTTGAGGGTGGTCCTTGCCTCCACCTCTTCATGTTCTCTGCCATCTTTGGTGAACTGGGGAGCTCACTTTCGGTTGTTAATGGCACACATGCGCACAGGTTGTGTTTTTTGGCCACCCCTGTGGAGGTAAAGTATTGCACACGTTGCACAAAGCTCTACGAAGCAGTAAATGGAGCAGTAAATAGCTGCTTGGCTGTTCAGAGTTTAGTACAAAATCAGGTAGTGCTGAAAGTGATCCAGGGAGCGTGTACCTTCGCAGTGAGGGATGTTACTACTTGTTTATCTGCAAGTACAGAGTGATAGTGTAGGTGAAGTGCAAGTAATCTTTCTGCTGTAAAAGGATTTAAAGCACTCCGACTTACAGATATTTGGGGTTGATTGTTGGGTTTTCTCTGTATTATCATAGGGTCTTTACCTTACAATGGAAAGTGACTTGAGGCTTTGAGATTGTGATTTGGTGATATATAAATAAAACTGCATTGAAATATGTTTTTCCATTGGTGGCTCAGGAGTTAAATATTTTCTGTTGTTATTGTCATCGTTAATTGCAGTTTTAGTGGTATTACATGCACAAACGGAGGAAACATGTTACTCCATGTTAGTCTCCCCATCACCCTCACTTTTTCTGTTTATCTTTCACTCCAGCCCCCTTTTCCTCACCGGACTCTCCTGTAGTATAATCAGATTATGTGAGGAATGTGGGAAAGTGTCTGTGTATTCAGTGTCAGAGCTGCTCTCTAACAGTCAAGCAGCAATAAAGATGAACCGTGGCTGCACTGGATACAAACATCTATTGATTTTATTGTCATAACGCTGAGATATTAATATGAAGAGCATTAATGCTTTTTGCCAGCTACCTGCACCATCATCTGTTTTTGTTTAGTTAAATGCTTGTGGGAATTGTGATTACATGTGGTATTCAGACCTGTTTTGAATAGACCCTCCAACTCGGGCCCAGTGGCATGGGATAGTGGAAGAAATTTTTGGAATGGAAAGACTTACCTTTGTCCTTAGACTTGAGCTTGAGAAATTCAAGAAGCTCTGGGAAAATGGATTGTGTACTCCCTTTGTACTGAACAATTAAATATTACCATGATGTAAGTAGATACTAATGTTGAGACTGTGTATGTCTTCCATGCTGACCTAAAGTTTTGTATTCTCGTACTGTAAATTAATAAATAAAAAGTTATTAAAAAAAAAGACCTGTTTTGAATGAGATATATGAGTTCTGCTACTTCATGACTTATGTCTGTTATAAAATAGCCTGAAATAGTCTTAATGGCATGTGACATGCTAAACTGCTGTGACATTTGGCACATGGGTTAGCCATTAGGCCAGCTTATCTCCTGTGCCTGTTGCTCAGATATCGGTTAAGCTGATTTCATGTGATTATATGGAAACACAAACATATCACAGCTTGCTTGGAAGCAAGTCCTGTCTGTATGTTTGATGCTAATGTCTCCCATAAAGATTAGTGTACATTTTTTTGTGTGTCATGTAACACAAGTTTAACTTTTCAAAGTCACTATAATCAAATGAAGGTAAGGGTCAGCGTTATTGGTCATTTAGTTTTGAATAGTTTTGAACAAAATGTGAATGTTTTTGAAAATTCCAGACTTTTAAATTCATACACAGTTGTTTGGCTTGTAGTTTAATTACTTCATCTTCAGTTCCTCGTGCCTCTTTTCTCGTTTTGGGCCTGGAGAAGTGGATTAAAGTCAGGTTCAGTGTCGTCACTAAGGCTACGTCCACACGTGCCCGGGTATTTTTGAAAACGCAGATTTTTCTATGCGTTTGCACCTTTCGTCCACACGTAAACGGCGGTGTGGACGTAGCCTAAGATCTCACTAAGAAATTTCCTTCTGCAGCCCCAGAAAACAAAAACAGTAATCTATTCTGTGACGGGGAGAGTTTAAAACCTAAAAAAACAAAAACAAACTAGTTTGTAGATGCACAAAAAGTCAGATCCAGTAAATTTGCCAGGTTAGTCTGCTCAGCAGCTGCTCTCAGATTGTTTCTGAATCACGCTCAGACATTCAGTGACTCGACGTTGTCACAAAGGGCAGTAACCACAGAAAGTCCTCATTAACTCCACTTAACATTTTCAGTCTGCAGCTGCTGTCCAGGATGATGCAGTGCCTTTTGATACAATCAGGTGTTAACAAAAAGCTTCACTGAGCTGGGACCCTCATCTTGAGACAGTGCTTCTTATCTGAGTGTCTGTGCAAAGCGTGGCATCTCAGAGTCACGCTTCTGAGCCCAATCAAATGCTCTCAGATCAAGTGTGTGGAGATAGACTCACTGATACCTTGCTCCCATACCTATCTGCGAGCTATGTTCTGTATTCGGTTTCCCTGCTTTTGTTTTGCTCTGTGTGGGAAGCTGCTGGTGTATTTTTCACCTGCGGCTATAATTCCATCAGGTACATTGCCAGATCTGTCCCTGCCCAGCACCTATCAGCTTGCTGGCTCTGTGCACTTGAAGGACTGTCAGCGCTTGTGATTGATTTACTTGAAAATTCTGTTTTCCACAGGGCCACCTGGCTGCCCACTTATGTTACATAACAGTATTTTGTGCTTTTCCAGTATCTGTTTAATGTTGGTTTGTTGCACAGGGCCAAAAAATACTTGTCAGTGTGTTTTAACTGAAACATGCGCTACATTGGGACTGATTAATGAGCAGCTAATGCTGGGGCCTGTTTGTGTGCCACCAAAAGGTTGTTTGGGAAGCCCAGCACTCACTTTTCACATTCTGAAACACTCTGTTTCACTCAATACAGTATTAAATTGGTATTAATCCACAGGTCAAAATAGTTCAAAGAAAATAATAATCTCTTACAATGTAAGCATTAGAATGTCATCATCATTTTGGGTAAACGCTTACCAAATATGACTCGTGAATGAAAACTATGGTACAGTTGTGCGGTGTTGTAGTGATATGGTCTATACTGCTCTTCATCTGCAAACACAGTGCATTAGTGTTTCTGTTGGCTGATGGTGTACATCTGCTCAGTTAAACAAAGGTAAACAACTAACTAGTCTTTGATTTCTCACCCAGCTCTTAATTGCAGACAGTGAAAAACAGAAAAGCAAGCTGTAAGAGTAACGTTCCACAAATTAGTTGTTTTCAGTATTGGTGCGATCACACAAAGATAAAGTAGCGTAGGTCTCATTCCAATTAGACTAGAGTTCCATAACCTGACTCTTTGATATTTGTGTATTTGTTCTCCAGCAATGGAGGAGCTGGTGTGTGAGCTTCGTCTGTTTCTGGACCTGCTGGACAGAGAATATCTGAGTGCTGGGGTCCGAGAGAAGAAGATACACCTCTCCAATATTCTGCACAGAGTACTGTCCGACAAAGGTGAGGATTAAACTTATACTGCACCTTCTGAAACACTTTAAGGGACTCAGAGCTGGAGTAAGTCCATTAGGTGGTCAGATATTAGATACAACACCTGACCTTACTATGGCTGACTGCAGGAGTTCCATGAGCAGTCTGGTACATACACAAAGAATGTAGACCACAATAAGCTGGTCCTAGGTCAGTGTGGGATTGAATTGTATGGTTGCTGTCATCATAGAGTTATATTGGTATACATTTACTTATAAAACCCTTTACTTGTAAGCTAATATAGCCAAAAGTTGTTTATGACAGATTAAAAGAGTTAATTTCATCAGTTTGATGTTTTCTGAGCTTTTCTTTAACACAGACTTTTTTCTTTAAGATGTGTGTGGCTGCCATTATTGAAATAAAATTCAAATGCAAAAACATGTTTATATTAAAATCTGGATGAATCGAACATGAAAAGAAGATATACACAGAAATTTTATTGTATTTTTGTTTCTTGTTTGCATCCTTAAACGCGAAGATTGTTTTAGTGCTATACTGGAAGCCTCAAAACATGAGATTATTCACACAAATTCATAATGACGTTTCAGTTTTCTATCAACAACAAAATGTCACGTGTAGAAATATTTATTGGAGATTTTGCATTTTAACATTAAAAATATCCACAAAGGGACCTTGTAATGAGGAGCAGAAGTGAAGCGCATTAAAATCAGAGAAACACAGAAGCACAGTCTATTTGGTTCTATAATTTTAAGAAGGGAAATTACGACATTTTATTTTTTGTCACTACTTAGATTTGACACTAGTGGCACTGTAAAGCATCTTCTTGTTTATATTCATAATAGCCACTTGATTTCTTCTAGAGCCTTCATTCAAGTCAGAGATACACAGCGGACTGCCTGCTCCACCTCAGATGCCACTTCCAGAGATCCCTCACCCCTGGATGGTAAGACTGAAGTTTATTTAGATTTATTAATCTTAGTTCTCTGTAATTTGGCCATGCTGGAACTTATTGCAAGCAGTGCTCACACTAAGAGTTATACCGAGTTCCAGTATGCGTTCTGGTTGTCTGACTAAAGAGAGTTGTTTCTACAAATACCAGATAGCCCTGCGTCATTCTGCTTCCGCTGCTATGGGTCATCCTCTCAGCCCAGCTGCTTTAATGCAAAACCAAGCAAATCAATGGTGAAGGACAAAAGAATACTTTATTTTCAGGACACTGCTGAGTAACTACATTTTGAGCAATGAAGTGCAAGTCACATGTAATTTATGTGGCATAAGTAAGTGATAAATAAAGGAAAGACAGCTCATTTTCTTCCTAACGTTTCTGTATACGACCCAATTTGATCCCAGCGTTAAATTAAAAGCGACAATATTGACATCCAGGACGAAACTAGAAATTACTATTTTAAATAATACATTAGGCCTTATAAATAAAACATAGCCAATAAATATCGAATATAAAATGATTTGACAACTGTCTATAAAACAATGCACTATTCTTAATGTTAGGTCAGTGTTAGAGGCTTTACTTTATAGTGCTGCTGTTTGCAGTTGCACTACTTTCCCCAAACTAGCTAATTTTGTCACATCATCTGTTCAAAGCTGAACATTACCTCCCAGTTTGCATTCATTTACAACATTTCATTGAATTTAGGTCCAATTTCAAATCCCCTTTGGATATTTTTGGGTTTTGTTGTGAAGAAGGCAAACTTCTGATAGTAACAACTGTGTTATGTAACAGAAATAACTTCATCATGTTAACACTACAGGAATATTTAACATTCATGCAGGACTGCTTACCAGTAACACACAACTGGTGCTAGTAGAAACTGCAGAGAAATGACCAATAACGCTGACCCTTACCTTCATTATTATCAGATGGTGAACTTGTTAGCAATACACTGAAGTTCTGTGCACAAGTTTTTGTGACACCCTGCACCTGAATGGTGTTAATCACGCAAATGCCAGCGCTACCAATGCAGCAGGACATAGAAACCATATGAGATGTGTTTTACAGTCACTTGTAAAGCAGTTGGAAGGCCTGTCATGGCTTCAGTATGTTTTCCTCTCTCGTACTGCGCCTCACATCGCCATGACAGTCAATGAGGACCGTAACATCTCTGTTAAAACAGTGATGTGTGTGTCATTATTGTGAAAGTGAGATGTGCATGTAAAAAGACCCAGTGTGAAGAATAACAGTGTGTGTCTGCCATTATTGTGGGAACAGATGCCTGTGATAAAAAGCAGGTGGCTGTGATGGCTTGCAAAGCCTTTATTTCATAGCAATAAGCCACAACACCTTGTTCTACATCTTACTCACACACACACGCAGGACACGCACACATTCCAAGGCACAAGGCCTTACAGTGCAGTTTGTAATTAGAACCAGTCGTCAGCCTCAGCCTCCTCTGGTGACCCCAGTGTGTGTCTGGAAATCACAGCCGAGGGTTTCCCAGAAAACTAGGCGAGTGAGGAGGAGGAGTTTCTGATGTTTCTGTGTCTCTGCTTGTTGTCTCTCTTCTCTGCTGCCCCAATCAGAACCAGTAACATAAGAAAATACATAGCAGAGCCTTGCACGACACCCCAGACTCTCGGGCCTGTTCGGTGCTTACCGTACCTTTATTTAAACAAAGCACATAGGCACACAATTACACAACTCTTTCTGTCTTTTATGGAAAGAGTGAAGTTTTTAGCAGGTCTTCATCACTGGCTGAAGGAGACCCACTCAGGACTGGGTTGAGCATTTTGATTTTTAACTTACTTTTTGTTGAATTTTGTATTTGTTGTTTGGTCGAGCGTGTGAGACGGATAAACACTGGAACAGCCTGTAAACACGGTTATAGCGGAAAAAAGACGCCAGCTTCTCCTTGTTTCCCTCCCCACCATTGTGTGTTGTTTTAATTTAAATAAAATGTTTATGTTTTTTTCTGAACATAGACTACTGCCTTTCTTTCCGTTATGAGTTTGAGTGAATAAATCGCCACGTTTGGGCGCACTCTCAGGAGGGTGCATTTGCTTGCAACTGGAAGAGGATGCCGTTAAACAGTGCTATTATTTCTTCAGTTGACTCCTTCTCTTAGCCTCAACCAGCATTATTAGCAAACTTATTCATGGGCAGATAAATAGATGAATAAATCTCTCTTAGTTGATATATTCGTCCAAAATCATCCAACCATACTTTATACACTTTATCCAACAATATCATGCTCTGGACACTGGCTTTATATGTGTACAAAGTAATCATAATACTAACGACAGCATAAGCTGTGACAAACATTCAACAGCAGGGATTTTCATCAGCAGAAAAGAAAGCAGCTAAAATATATTAAGTGGTTAAATAGAGCCATTCACATTAGAACAAAACCTCTCTGAGTAATATATGTGCAGGGTTTGCAGAGTCGCAGCAGTAAAGTATAATTCTCATAAATATACTTGGATGGAAACCCAGCTACTGTCTTTTATTTTGTGCCAGCTCTCTGTCTCCCTGTTGCCGTCTCTGCTCTGAAATTACCATCTATCACATTTCCACACTGACCTCTGGAGAAGCTGTCCAGACTGAGGAAAAAAGTGTTGTGCTCCCTTTCTCCACTCTTCATTTCTTGCAAAATTTCCACTGCCTGCAAATGAAACAACGGACAAATGGTTAAGAGGAAAAGAGAGAGGAGGCGGCTAGAAAGAAAAGAGTAAACAGGGTAGAGAGTTAAAGAAACAAAGATTTCATGTTGATCAAAAACAACCTTGTTAGTCATGAGAAGTTGCAGTTATTTGTGTTATACGGCATCAGTCTTTAGTTGGTCTTGGTGAAGAAGTGGAACATGGACTAGAGCAATCTGGTGAAATAATAGACAAGGAAGACAGTCACTTTGTGACCCGTCGAGCCTCAAAGCCAAACCGACACTCATGTACACAAAGAGCCTGTGCCTTTAGAAGCTGAATCAGTCCTTAGCTTCCACATTTTGATTACTAACAGTTACATAAGGAATACTTAGTTTAGAGTAGCTCACTTGATGTACAATACTTAATCAGAGGACAGTGGTATTGGAATTTATTACTCAAACCCAAACAATATGCAGATTGAAGACTCTTCCAGAATATTCTGCTAGTATATGAAGTGCAAAAGAAGACAAATGGCTTTGCACAGACTTCCACGATAAGTTTATTTACTGCTGAATTGTTCTGGAGTGTGTCATCACATTTAGTCCATTTCAGAACTTATTCGCTTGTTAAAATAATTTTATTTCCAGGTGTTTGTGGCATTTTTTTTTCACATCTTAAGGCCTTTGTTCAAGAGTATATACGATCTTGAAAAGACATTCTTAGTGTTTTTACAAACTTAGTGGGGCATGTTAACACAGTGTAGCTCTTAGCAGAGCATGACAGTCACATGTGTGACACCCGTTAGCCTTTGCATGAGCAGAGGAAAACAAAGAAACAAAGACATGATGTGTGTAAACTACTCCAATTCTTTCCCAAGGGCAAACTTGTGATTGACTCTTACACACACACACACACACACACACACACACACACACACACACACACACACACACACACACACACACACACAGCAGGATATCCACTAACCAAACAGACTTCCACTGGATCCTGTTTTAGTTTATCAAGCTGAAACTGGTCTACTTTGAGCCACTATATTGTCTTTCCCTAATTGTATATGCATATAAAGTTGGTCTTTATATATTTATATAAAAGCACAACAAAAAGGGGGTAGTGTCCACTTTAAAGTTTTTCACCAAAACTCCAAAACCACAATGTTAACAGCACTGATTCGTGACAGTGTGATAGGGTTACAAGTCTGAGATGATGGAATAGGCTGTCATCTGGAATAACTTCATTTCCGAGAGTTGAGTGCCAGATAACCCAGAAACTAGAATATCTGTAAACCTACAGAACAATAACACTACTGATCATGTTTTTTCTCAGTATAAATATAACTAAAGTTCAATAATTGTTTGATGCAACAGCACAATATTTTGTCACCTTAAATATATTTATCTGTGTACACTGGACATGTTGGTGATGCCTGCTAATCAAAGACAGACAAAACAACGAAGCAATTTATAGAAAGTTAGAAATTATGCCAAGCCTTTAATCCGTACAAGTAGTGGGTTTGCTGACAGAGCAGCTGAACCCTTTTATGTCAGATTGATCCTTTCCACAACACTCACCTTATAAATCTCTACGTTCCTCCATGGAAGAGGATCACAGCACCATTTTACAATGTGCTACATGCCACACGTAAATGCACAGAAACAGTAAAAACAAGGTCTGGCTCTGATTGGATCATAATGACTAATAAGTATGACGAAATCCCACTGAAGTCCTCTTCTTGTCATCCTGTCACTTTTCATATTCAGGATTTATGTTACATTAATATTTCTCTTTTATCTTTGGCATGAAGTACATTGCTGTCATCAAAAAGCTTGCCGCTTCAGCCACATGAATGGTTTTCATCCAAAATTTGAGCAGTTTAAAGAATACTGGAAAATAAAATGTAAATTGTGCGTGTTTCCATTAAACTCCTTTAAAGAAAACAAATGGACTTCCAGATGGAGAATGGAGCTCCACCCAACATGAAAAATAGTAAACATCTGCCTAAAATGTTTCTGCATTGTTCATGCTTCGTGTTGTCACGTGATGAAAAAAGGAGGTGAGATATTTAAAGTCATCTGTTGTGGCAGTGCACCATTGATTTGTGTTTTTTCTTTTAATTTTAATAGCAATGGAACAAACATTCAGTTTTGATGAATCTGAATTTTAACTTTGGTCTCAAGCTTTTTTTGTTTTACTACTCACAACTACTTTTACCAACATTTCGAGCACACAGCGGTGAAGAACTTTTTTGGGTCCAAAACAATTTCCCCAGTTGCTTTGACAGTTCATTCGACATTTATGTTACAAAAAACAGTTAAAGCTGCTCTTAAATGTCCCGCAAGCCCAAGGTAAAGGTTTGTGTCTAAGATCCCCACACCACAAAACAAATACTGTAAACCAGAGAGAAGAAGAAAATTCTTAGACTGCAACCTCAAGTGTTAGGAATTTTTGTTGATTTTTTTGAGTTCTAATGTTTGCTGCAGTCACCTTCAAGTCAGGATTCGTTTCCTCGGCTGTATCCTAAGGGCTGCACTGTTCGAGCAGAATGTGAACCAGTCCTCCTGCTAGTTGAAACACAAATGATTTCCATCTGTGTTGATGTTGGAGAACAGTGCCACCTCTCCCTTTCTCCTCTCTTCCCTTGCTTTTCCCCTGACACAGACCCTCCCGCACACCATTAGTTACCCATGTAATGCACACTAAAGTTAGTTGTATCATGCATGAGAAACTCACGCCGAGCATCCCGTTCTTCCGTGCTTCAAGCATTCACGTCACAGAAGTGTGCTCACGTGGTCGACGTGCTATACACGGTAACAGGGCTGCATCATCCGTAGATCCGTATGTCTAGAATTCATTTGGAATTCATTTTCTCCTCTTCTCATTTTGATTCAGACATCCCTCCCTCCCAGGTCTTTTTTAAAGATGGATATTCATCTCAGCACAAATGTAGCTAGTACTATAACCATACAGTATTCTGTATGGTTATGTATTACTGGAAGTTGTGAGGAATCTTTGTTTTTTAAACCACCATCTTCTCTGAGTGTTTTTTACTCACTTATAAAACATTGTGTATTGCTGTATGTCTGTGAAGGTTCTCAGTCATCCAGGTCCTCAGAGTCCAAGGAGCATCTGGACTTCTTTAAGTTTCCTTGAAGACGTTTCACCTCTCTTCCGAGAAGCTTCTTCAGTTCTAAGAGCGTGGGTAGGTAGAGAATCAATAGGGGGGTCCAAGACCCTCTAGGGGACACTCCCATAGGGCTTAAATCTGGGACTCTTCACCAATTGCTCTTAGAACTGAAGAAGCTTCTTGGATGAGAGGTGAAACGTCTTCAAGGAAACTTAAAGAAGTCCAGATGCTTTTCTTTCCAAGCTCCTTAGACTATATTGCTGTATATTGCCAAACCAAATTATTCCTAGCCTGAAGGGGAAACACTCACCCAACTAAGTGTGTCACTGTACAGTGTCAAGCTACACGGTGCGTGCGTGGCAACAGTTGGATTGCTATCAAACATATTGAGTTGAACCAGCCCTGTTTTACTTTTGTATGGCCTCAGAAATTATTTGTCTTCAGGAGTTTTTCCACGCAGTGTGTTTTTCATTTGGTGCTGATGAATCTGTTTTCATATTTGACTTAATTCCTCTGTGGGGTTTCCCTACTTTGTGGCTTGGTATACCACAGCAAAGCATTTCGTGACATCAGCAGTATTGTGTCATTGACTTGTGACAGGAAATGAAGTTGTTTAACAGATTGTATTGTAAGGTGTCACGCTTTGTCACTGGGATAACCAAACAAGTGGGAAATTGGAGATTGAATAGGTCTTAACTGCAGAAAGCAGTAGGCCTTTGCTTAATGACACATGCACACAACATGGTTAATCTTAAGGGCCAGAACTGTTTCAGTTACTAACACTCTTTGGAAAAAGTCCCCACTGAGTAACTGGAGCATGGATGGAAAACCTATTTCACAACTTTTTCCCCCACTCTAGTGCATTTGAAGGCTTTTTACAATGCCAAGTTTCTTTTTTTTCTTCCTGACACATGATGTGATTGAAGTGACTAAATAAAGCACGGAGGGAAAATTGAGTCTATTTCTGCAGTCTAGTAGAGAACTAACAGAATTTACAATTGAACCAAACAAAAGTTAGGGGTGCTCGGTAGAAAAATAGCTTTTGTGGTTACTAACTGATAGGTATTTGACCAAGATGCCCATTAACCCATGAATTCATACTACAGTGTACTCTATACACTGTCGGACTATTGTTCAGTGACTCTGATCACAGCATGTATACAAATGGGAATGGTTATTGGAGCATGGAAAATGAATAGCCAAATTCCTTTAGTGGCCTAAAGAGATAGTGGATCTGATTGATAATCCCATGTAGTTCCTGCTGCTATAAATTCACAAGAATTGAATTGAATAAGCCTGAAGAGCTTCTAAATTACAATTTTAGGTTTTCTCTCAAAAGGTTACTGGCAGTATGATATCATGCTTGTAGCTATATAGATATAATTGAGTGATCATGTCATAAAATCAGCCAGTCCATTTAAGGGTTAATCTTAAATACCACACACTTCCTTTTGTGTTTTATGAATTAATAAACATTCAGAGAACTGCTGCATGCGGTGGAGGTGAAGTTTAAACTTACCTTGTATTCAGTTGGCTGTTAGCAGTAGTGACAGCAGCTTGCAGAACGAGGGTGGTCTTTAATCTAGTGTTTTCTTGAAGGCACCACCTAATGGCCATTAAAGAAACTGCTTGTTCGCAGAAGATGTTGCAACCCTATTTTAAAACTCGACAGTTTAGCAGTTAAGTCCTTGGCTCAGTTATCACAGTAATTGTGATTATTTGTTGGAAATAGTCCTGCATAGCCAGACTTTTAACTGGAATGAAAGAAGTCTGGGAAAAGGTCCTTTTGTCTGAGCCAAACGCTGACAGTCAACTAGCAGTATAGGCTAGAGGGGCTGATCATGATAGCATATCATGGTATTGGTACTGAAATGTCATTCTTTCAGAACAGAAATGCAGATGGACCACATAATATCAGGTAATTTGAAAACAATGGGGGACTTATTAGATAGCTTATTGAACAGAAAACACTGGCAAATGTATTTTCCAACTGTAAAATGTTTCACTTTGTTGCAATCAGATTAGTTGAGTTCATACCCAGACAAAGAGCAAATGTGCAGAGCACTTCTATAATATGTCTAAATATTTTCATGAAACTCTGCTTCACTGAGGTGACTTCTTACTTATTTGCAATACAGAACACTATTTAGATATGACAGGCTGGCCCACCTCATCCTGCTTTCCAAAATTGCAGACCACCAGCTCATGCTGGCTTCCACTGGCTCCTCATTGTGAGGTGTGAGAAATGGAGGAAATGCCCAACCCTGTCTGAGTCTCACTCTGGTTATTTTTTCAGGCAAGGTGGCACTTCCTCCAGTAACGGCACTCTGGTGAATGCACCTGTCCTGCAAAACGCACATTTTACTGGCCCAGCTGAGGCAGGAAAAAGTAAAAAAACGATGCGGGGGAAGCAAAGAATGAAGTTTCAAAAATGGGAGTTGTGTGAAAGGTTTTGTTTTGTCAGAGGTAACACTAGCATGGGTGGTTCATGTATAAACAGGGAGCTGGAAATCTTAGATATGTATCACAGAGGCTGGCAGACACTGAGCTTGGTCCTGCAGTCCTGCAGAGAGAGTTTTTAGGTTTCGTCCCATATTACTGTGTCTCTTGTTTGAAATGTTTAGCGGTTTGCTAATCACCTGACTTCCAGATTGAGTTCCCCTCTCAAACAATGAAACTTTCAGTGCTGCTACTGGACAGAAGCCACTCCTCTAGCCACCATAATGTATGCTGTGGTTGGTTTCTCACAAAACTCAAATTGGCTACGGTGCTGCATTAAGGTTTCATAATCTTTCAAAATGTTATAGGTGTGCTTGGTAAGACTGCTTCAGTAAATGTAGATTGCAGTGACATTGGAATCTGAGCAGGAGTCTCTGGATAAATAAAGCTGGAATAATCATGTATTCAGCTTCAAATAAATCTCTTTTGGTTTTAAATGTCCCCCAAATTATGGTTACCAAAGTCTTTGTATTTCTGTTACCTTTAGGTTTGAAGTGTGTATGTTTTATGAAGTAGACACTGAAACATTGAATACCCATCAGAGTTGGATAAGCTTCTTTTTTCAAAATGTTTTTTTTAAAATTCAGTCAAATCATCACCCCCCCCAAAACAAAAAAAAGAACAAAAAAACACTGTCTTGGGTAAATGATATACTAAAACACTACCCAGGCCTGTACTTTAGCATTCTCAAGAACCAGATATTTCTAGTGCTTTGGAATATTTTTTGTAATGATGACACAGTGAGAGTTTGGAAGTTCTCCAGGAAGTCAAGTCACTTAGAAAAATCTTTGGAGAAGATTAAAGGAACATTTTACTTCAGTTTTCTGGGTATATTCAATTAATTCTTTCAATTAATGACAAAGCCACGGCTTCTTTAGAATTGTGAAACTGTTCTTTCAAATCTTTTTTGCCATCATGGCCAAACGTTTTGGCAGTGGCTCAAATTTTGTTTTTCATAAACATTTCTCAATCTGTTTCTATGATATACTGATGAACAAACATAAATATTTCTTATGCTTCAGGCCTTTATTAGCCAATAAAACAAAATTCAGTTTCGATAGGGGTGTCACTGTCAAAACCTGTAGCTACTACTGCAGTTTTCCCTTTCCAGATCCTTTCCTAAGGGAGTTGCTTTCGTATGTCCAGTCAGTTTATCCATTCCAGTGTCCTGCTGGCAGCATGGCAGAAACATTATTCAGGTCCAGTCCTCCTACTCAGAGCAAAAATGGATACTTGGCATAAATGTTTAGATGTGAGTTTCAGGTCAGTGCCTGAGCAGCAGACAAACCTCCCACTCAAAGTCTCCAAACCAAGGTCAGGACTTCTTTACCACTATCTAATTACACATTATGACTGTGGAATTCTGGTATTTCGGATCCACATCCATGGACATGAGCTGATGTAGGCCGTGATGGGTCATGAAAACTCCCTTTACAATTTTAATATAATTGCTTTAAGCAAATTGGGAGTTCTTTGCAATATAAAGTATAAGCAACACTATAGAAAGTATAAATATATAAAGTATAAGTATAAAAATAAGTATAGAAATACTGAAAATGATGAAAATAATGAAAATTACTGGTAATAGTGATTGTGCTTTTCACACAATCAGTAACTTTGATGGCAAATTTGTCTTTTCTTTCATTTCACAACTTTGTGTGGAAACCAAACAGATTAAAAAAAAAAAAAAGAATTCAAACTAACATGAAAATAAATAAAAATACAAAACTATAATAGCTCTGACTATGACAATGTAAGCGACTTGGTAGTGGCAAACAAGAACTGCTGGAGTGGAAATCAGGGCCTTTGTGTTGTCCACTAGGGCTGGGCCATATTATACCGTTCACGGTAATACCGGTATAATGTTAGGCAACGATAGGAAAATGAAATATCGCGATAGAATGGGAGTAAAACGCGCATGCGCAGTGCCTTTGTTTTCATACGCACATGGCCGATTGTTGAGTGAAACAGATGAACCAGAATTGGTTTGTAAAAATGGTGCAACTTCCGTGATGTGGAACTGGTTTGGTGTTTGTCCGTCAGATACACAACAAAGCACATTTTTTTGCAGAACATGCAAGCGGCCGTTGTTATTGTCATATTTGTCGGACTAAGATGCTCTTAAATCTGGGAGTAATCTGGGTCCTAAACTGCTTCAGGTCAAACAACACTGCAGCATCACTTAGAGTTAAAAACTGTCTAAATTCTTTCATCTTTAATAAAACGATCAGCATTGCTGCTTTACCAGGTGTAACTATAAAGTTTAACTTCCAGGCATCCATGAAAACAAAAGTTATTACATTTAACGGAGTTAGAAGTTAGCAGGAAGCTAGCGGAAGTTAGCTCGCTAGTTTCGCTAGTTACCTAAGCATGATATTCCATGTTCTGACTGAGAGATTTCTGAAAAAAATCAAACGTACAGCTCTGCTATCACTTCCAACATAAATGAAGACAGGAAACTAAACAGCAGTGATGTTTGTAGGGTTACTGAAGTTGGGCTAGCTGGTATATAATGATGTGCTACGTGATCGCTAGCGACACAGCTATGTTAGCATAACATAAACAGTGAAGCTGGAGGACGAACACTAACACTTTTCCACTTATAAAAGTTAACGTGAAGGTTCTTCATGGTTAGAGACAAATGCAATCGCATGGCAGGATGCTGTAAACGGACCAAACTTCAGTCAGGAGAACAACTGAGATAATCCATCCACAATGCGAGGTTAGTCATTAATATACTGCAACAACATGGGAATAGAGCAGCTGCCAGAGAATTCAACATTAATGAATCAATGGTACAGAAGTGGAGGAAGCAAGAAGAATGAGTTTAATAAAGTTTGATTTATCTGACTGCTTTGTTTCGCTTAATGTGCCTTATAATCCCGTGCACCTTATGGTCCGAAAAATGCATACTGCACACTGCAGTTTAATGTTGCAAAGCACCTCTTTTTAACTTCAGTGGATACTATACATGGTTATGCTCAGGATATGTCAGCCCATTTCTACTGGAAATGCCTTTTGGTTAAACTTTCAGCAAGGAATTTGCATTTGCACTGTTAAATTTTTATAAAGCTTTAATGTACATAAAAACCAGCTTCTTGTTTATGTGAAAATAAATGGAAGGTTGTCTTTTTGCACTAGTAATGTTGTGGAGTTGTATTTTGTCTCGCATCAATTATATCGTCGGTTATATCGTTATCGCAAATTTTCAAATATATATCGTGATAAATATTTTTGGCCATATCGCCCTGCTCTATTGTCCACCCACACAAGCAGCATGAGCTGGGTAACTGGTGCATGTATGTGACTCGCGAGCTATTTCTTCCCCAAACTGTGGTCACCTTTATACTAAGAAAAAGGTGAAATAGCATGACACACAGGCATACACGGAAATTAAAACAACACTCCATAAACATCAATTCATTCCTATGATTTGGTGATTAAGGGATACAAATGACTCACGTGCTCATACACAATTTATTCAGACATTGTTTTAGCTTTGTAAATTAAATTATCATCAATTTTGGCTGTTTTCCAAGTCTCCCTACTTTTTGACAAGTTGATTTTTTTTAATAATAAAAAAATAATATTTTAAAACCTGCAGTCAGCTGAGACTGAAGAAGCTCATCAGATGATGATAAAATAGTAATTAGGTCTATAAAAAACAGCAAAATGCAACACTGCAAATAAGATGAGTCTAGTGCTGCAGAAAAACTGGTGATTAATCACACAGAGAGGGGTAAAATAAACATTTTCTTCCTTATAATTATTTTATTGGTGAGGGCACGCGGTTTACTTCAGAATGCATATTAGCGTTCTGAACCCTTAAACTGAATACATTACTGTATACAACACTATAAACATCCTAATACTGTCTACTAATAAAGGAGATGTGGAAATTCCTTTAGTTTGTTGTCAGATCAGGGGGATGTTAATTTGATTGATTCAACTGTGTTCTAATTGCTGCAATTCCACTGGTGTAAAATAGACGCATCAGCACATTAGAACCAAGTATTAAAACATACAAATTCTGAAACAGCAAATTAAAACATTCTGCTCATTCTTTTGACATTAATCTCTGTCTCTCTTCCACAGCATGTCTTTATCCTGTCTTCCTTCTCTCTCCCCAACCGGTTACAGCAGATGGAGGTTTCTTCCTGTTAAAAGGGATTTTTTCCTTCCCACTGTCGCCAAAATGCTTCCTCATAGGCGGTCATATGATTGTTGGGTTTTTCCTTGTATGTATTATTGTAGGGTGTATACAATATAAAGCACCTTGAGGCGACTGTTGTTGTGATTTGGCGCTGTATAAATAAATTGAATTGAATATTGTGATTTATCCAGGTAAATAGTGAAAACTTTAAGCTTTATATAACGCACTATGACATTCATTTTGCTTTGTAGTACACCCCTCTGAGGGATAATGGGAATTAGACACAGTTGGGAAGAAATAAAACACAGATGCAAACGATCAACCAAATCACAGGAAGTAAAACTGAATATACAGAAAAACAACTAACAAAGTAAGATAAGGAAGTAAGCAACAATACCTAAAGAGAGAAACAAAGGCACAAAAATAAACTTTCTATTGGGAAAATAGAGGGAAAAATCTAACTCTAATTTAAAGAGGAACTAGAACTAAGAACTTAAGATTAAACATTTAAATAAACACTAAAAACCAAATGATAAAAATCTAATATTAAAAACATTATGTTAAGTCACAATCACAACAGGCTGTTTTAGAAATCTGTGGAACAAATGATCTGCCACGTTCTCCATGTGAACATGGAGTGTGTGTGTTTTTCATTTGTTTATGGTTAACAGATGGGTTATATACATTGTGACAACAGTCAGCTCATCTTCATTGTGCTCCTGTATTGCAGTGTAGTTAAGCTTCAGGTCATTTGTGTGATACAGCTAAGATGTTGTGCTGTGACTTGTGTAAGTGCACAGGTGTATATTTGTACACGTGTGTGCGTTTGTGTGTTTCATGTGTGCTAATGCTCTTTCTTCACCAGTTGTTGCAGTGTCATGGGGTCACATTCTCGCTGGTGTGATACTGCACTCAGGCAAAATGCTTAGCCAAACAATCGACTTCTGTGTGATTATTAATGGTGTTATTGCTGCTCAAGGGTCTTTAAAAGGAAGTTATTGTGATGTGAGATATGGCGCTGCAGTTTCCATATCAAAAGTCTTTCTCCACCAGCACAAACAAGTCAAGTTTCTAAACCATATATTATTCCCTGTTGTTAGACTGTCTGGGCAGAGTGCTTTCATTCTTTTTCTTTCTCTGCCTTTCTTTTCTTTCTGTCTTCTTCTCCAGGGAGACATTTTTTTCCTTTGTTTTTTTTAGGGCTGGGCTAGGGTGGAGAACGCTAGTGTTGCTGGCGTTTAACAGGGCAGCACATCCATGCCAAAAAGTGAGTTCACCAAACTGCTGTTTCCCCAGAGGAGATGCAATAAGATTTCTGCTAGAGGCCCAGCCAGACACTTGACTTATAGATGAAAAAGGAGACGTGGGGAGGATGAACAACAAGGATTAGGGGGTGAGGATGAGGGTGTGTTTGGGGTGAAGAAAAGGAAACTTGGTTTGCTCAACAAAAATGAATTTCAGATAACACAAACTGGATATTTTTTCATCTGAACATTAACAGGTGGATGGGGAACTGTGGTTTGGCTTGAGAAAGGAAAACCTCATGAATGAAAGTGTCAGGTCCCAGAACTTTGAATAATTTATAATTGATTATTTTGTTTTTAAGTGTTTATATTTCATCTTTTCGACCCAAAATGCCTCATTTCTTCTAATGATTCAAGGATGAAGAGTTGGCTTGGCTCAGTTATTAACATAAGAATTTCGCCAATATTATGTTTTCAGTGTTAGTCAGTGTTGGTCAAGTTACTTGAAAAAAGTAATCAGTAACTAATTACTGATTACTTCCCCAAAAAAGTAATCCCGTTACTTTACTGATTACTTATTTTCAAAAGTAATTAATTACGTAGTTACTTAGTTACTTTTTAAAAACACGATTTACAACCTGAAGAGGTGATAAAGCGATAGATCTTTCAGCCCAATTCTACTTTTTCTACATAATCCATCATACAAAATGTAATCAAATGGAAAAGTCTCTTTTTAAAACTTGTTTTATCAGTTTTAATCTTTTAACTTTATGCATCAAGCAAATATTTAATTATATGCAACATTCTCTGACTGGAAGGAATTTGTTTAATATTTAAACCTATTTTCTGCACATTCCAGCACATAAAATAAAATATTTTTTGTGTTTACACTCACTCCTTCAAATAGATGCAAGTAAAACACAGCAGAAAATAAATAAAGTCAAAGACTCAGCGGTCCTGTTGCTCTATTTTCACCTGTAAAGCAGAACTGCGGTAGGCGGAGGTTTACCCTGGTGCAGGTGTGCCGCGGTCAGTTGAAGAATCCGCGAGTTTCTCTGTGAGTTTCCCATTACGTCGTTGCGCACTCGGTGCTTGCTTGGAAGTTTAGGGGGGTTTTTTCGCTGTAAAAAGAAGTTTTCTTCCCACGCACGATGGACACTAATGTTTTTGTCACTTTTTATGGAATCAAACTCAAAGTAAGGTCAGTACTTCCACGCTTTAAACGCTGCACGCTCATACTCTCTCCCACAATCGATATGTGATCCATTGTTGATCTGCACACAGCTGTTGTCACTAACGGCGCACTCGCTTACGTCACTGTCATGAGACATTCTCGCAAAAAAATCACGGTTTTAGTAACACAGTAACGCAGCGTTCCTACGGGAAAGTAACGGTAATCTAATTACCGTTTTTGCAATAGTAATCCCTTACTTTACTCGTTACTTGAAAAAAGTAATCAGATTACAGTAACGCGTTACTGCCCATCTCTGGTGTTAGTGACGTGTTAA
Source organism: Aulonocara sp. 'chitande type north' Nkhata Bay (assembly GCF_057382095.1). Lineage (NCBI taxonomy): Eukaryota > Metazoa > Chordata > Actinopteri > Cichliformes > Cichlidae > Aulonocara > Aulonocara sp. 'chitande type north' Nkhata Bay. The sequence continues at coordinate 56,267,245 of NC_141346.1, read as the reverse complement.
ACGTTTTACGAGCATTGACACTAGGGCTGCACGATTAATCGTTAGAAAATCACGATCTCGATTCATACTTATGTGCGATCTCATTTCCAAATGACACCGATTTAAAAAAAAAAAAAAAAAGACGACGACGACGATTGTACCGCATTTTGATCCGGAACGTACTCTGCATGAAAACAAGCTCTCACTCTTCCTGCTCAACAAATGACAAATAAAAACAAATTAAGCCTACGTGAAAGTGGCAAAAACTGCAGTCCTTCGAGGTGCCTTTTGAGGCTGGCTTCAGTCAATTTCCAGACTCCGATGTTAAAATGCCTATCTTTGCAGCAGTGAAAAGCAAAAGTACAAAAGTGATGTTGTACTTCCTCCCCTTCATAACAAACCCGAATGGGCTAAAAAGTTATTTTTATAACTACCTGTATCTGTTGGATCCTTTTGGAGCATTTTAGAAGGGATTATTTGACTAATATTTTAGCTTGCTATGGAGATACAGACCATCACACAAGTTTATACTTTGGCTTCAGTGAGTGACTTTTAGCATATATGTGTGTTTGTATGTTTGAGTCACGATTTCTACTGTCTTACCAGAGAAAGGAAAAAAAAATCAGAACAGCCCAGGTTTAAGTCCAAGTCGAGCCCCTTTGCTACAACTCTTCCCCACTCCCTCCCAGCTTTCCTCTCCACTCAACACTAGAGATACTAGAATATAAAAATGACGAGAAGGATACTCAAAACAGAATGGCTTTTTCTTGGCATCTTAATTCACTAATAGACATGTACAACCAAAATTCAATAGTGCTCTTTCATTACAGAAATGCCATAATTATGATCAACGCTGTGATGTTGGACGGTGCACTGTCATGTTGTAGTGACACACACTTTCTGTGCTTTGAGAGCATGAGCCAAGTCCTTTTTATGTCCCAGGTTGCTACAGTAATGGGTGCTTACATCAATGTAGCCCTGACACCTGATTGGGCCGGCTGTAACCTATGGCCCATAGCACATAGACTTAGACTGCACTTATGATGTTTCTCCCATCTATAACTGGAAAATCGGCAATACCATCAGTAAAGAAAATAAAAAGGGAAATCAAAGAGGTTTTCCATAAGTGTGCAGCCATAGCAGCCGGGCTTGGTCTTTTTTAAAAGTGCTTTCAGGGACGCTTAGAGTGTGGCCTTATAAGGTCTTTACAACTTGACAACATGTCATGCACTTTCAGTTTCTCTGGCTTGTATTCGGTGTAGGCTGCTTATTAAACTGAGGCTCTAGAAGAAACATTAATAAGCTATGCTACACTCAGCTGGGTCATATTAGTGATTTAAAAGAAGGGTTATGTTTTTAAAGCGTTTTGAAAACATCTATATTACTACTTATGTGACATCACCAACATCAAAATAGAGAACCTCAGAATCCATTAAACACAACAAGGACACACTCATCAAAAAGCTGTTCCACAGAAGTCGTAGCACTCCATGGGGAACTTTCAAAAACTCCCAACTCCACAGCAATGGAAAAAATATATGTACATTGACGTATGCCGGCCACTAAGCTATTTGTTCCAGTGTTAAACCACATTATCAGATTTGATGTTTGTAGCCACAGTGCTGTTTTAGTACGAGGTGAAATGTCTGAGAAGTGCGACGCAGCCAAGATGGATCACGTCAGGCTGCGCAGTTGATCCCTCACCCTGTTGACTAGATTTGTAGGACTGTGCAGTGCCAACGAGAACACGTCCAAACAAAGCACGTCTCACCCCCACCCTTCAGCTTCACTGCTCATGAGCTCTGCAGTATAATGGCATGAAAATATTTTAACTCCATTTAAGACCACAGTTAATCATTGTGGAATTATGTCAGTATCTTTCTGTTGGTATAATTTCAGCCATTTTTAGTGTCTTTAACACAACTTCGGATTTGATTTCTTTTACCGACACTTTCTTGTTTTCTCTTTCAGACACTGTCTAATTATATTGTCTCGTCTTTCTACCTAATATTTTCTGATTTTGACCTGAAAAGTGAAAGACTCCTCAGCAAAACAACGGCAACCACTGTGCCTCTGTTTTGCTCTGTCAGTGTCTATTAAGTGACACTTAGTAATGAAGTAGGCTCAATGCTGCACTGACAACATTGTTAATGGCTTCCTCTAAGTTGTATTGGACCAGAAGAATATCTCCTTCTTCATGTTACAGCAGCTAATTACTTCCTTTTTGTAGTTCTGACAGTGATTAAAGGCAGATGGGGAGATTAATCATTTTGAATTATCGTCACCACCTTTAAAGACTGAAGACAAAAGATCATGGCTGGTATCCTTAATTCCCCTTTGTGTTTGAGGCATGATGGGTAGAGTTTTGTATGAATGAGAATGTATGAAAATATTGATACATTTGAATGTAAAACTGGTCTTTTATCTCCTCTCATTATTGATGATGAGAGGAAATAAAGGAAATAATCCCAGGAATAGTGTATAGCATTTTTGTTTGAAAAAACATCTCTGCACAGAAGAGCCAGGCGTCATGAATGAAAGCAATTGATGTGCCTGGTGATTGCTAATGTAGAGGGCTGTTGTTTTGTCAGTTGAATTGCAAGTGCTGAAATGATTGAAGGTTCTAGACCAGATCAGTTCAGTGCCATGTTTCAAAGCAGCTAAAATGTCATTTGAAGTTTCATTATTAAAAGTAGAGGAAACCTGTGTTCACTCTGCAGACTCCAAATAACGGGCCCCCTCCCCTGCCCAGCTCATCTCTTCCAGAAGGCTACTATGAGGAAGCGGTTCCTTTAGGTCCTGGAAAGGCTCCAGAATACATCACCTCCAGTAAGTGACAAGCTAATATATAAAACACATCAATCATGTAACAGTAGTTATGTTACAGACTTCTGAAGAAAAAAGTGAGTGTGTCCCAAGTTTTTGCGTTACCTGATTTGAATATAAAATGAAGGGCAGTCTATTCATACCCTCTCAGACTATGACTCGGATGCCATGAGCAGTTCCTATGAGTCGTACGATGAGGAAGAGGAGGATGGGAAGAGCCAGAAGATGCGTCACCAGTGGCCCTCTGAGGAAGCGTCCATGGACCTCGTGAAGGACGCCCGGATTTGTGCATTCCTGCTGCGCAAGAAGCGCTTCGGCCAGTGGACCAAACTCCTATGTGTCATCAAAGACAACAAACTGCTGGTGAGAAACACTCAGGCATGTTACTGTCTGTGTACGTACAAATGGTGAGCATAAACTGCACTACAAACAGAATCTTTCTCTTCATGCAGTGTTACAAATCCTCCAAAGACCACACTCCCCAAATGGAGCTGAACCTGTCAGTGTGCAGCATCACACACATCCCTAAAGATGGCAAGAAAAAGAAGCACGAACTAAAGATTGTCCACCAAGGTGCAGACGCCCTGGTGCTGGCTGTGCAGAGCAAAGAACAGGCCGAGGAGTGGCTTAAGGTACATCAATAAATCTCAAAACTACTGCTTTTACCATCACACTGGATAGAGACGGTGTTTGTTTGAACTCTTTTTCCCATAAAGATGGAATTTGTACCAATAATGACGAGCTTTGACATCTTTATTGATATGTATCAATAAAGTTGTGGTTTGACGACCATAGTTTCTGGATTTTTCAAGGGTGCACACCCAGTCTTTTTTTTTCTACTCAAACGACTCAGTTGAGAAGAGAACTTCAAAGGTTATGCCTGGCAGGCTTTTAAGGGGTAAAGAGTTAATCAGTAGATAAAGAGCATTCTGTGTGGCCCAACTTTGAAGCTGACAAGAACACCAGTGCAGCATACTAGCTTTTCTTGGAGCTTTACTAGCTTTACTTGATTGCTGAACATCTAAAATATCTTGGGATCAGCCTTTAAGTTGCTTTCACATGTTTTAGAGAGTGGGTTCAAGTTACTTTTAAAGAATAAAGGGTGTAACTGTCTTGGCTTTCTTCCTCAGGATGGGCCTTTTCCTCGTATTGTATGACTGGTTTGTTGTGAACAGGTGGTTCTGCTGGTTTCTCTCTCATGTGGAGATGTTTGGTTTGCAGTCCTCTGAGTCCTTTCTTCTGCTTCTCTCTCACAGACTCCCCCCCCCCCCCCCCCCCTCTTCCTTCCCCTGTCTTCTCTTTCACTCTCTGATCTTTCCTTCTGGCAGCTCAACAAGTCCACAAAACAAACCCGCCCCGCTGACATCAAATAAGCTCCGGTACTGCTTTTCTATCCCTGCAACCATTTGTTGTTGGAGAGCACCTCTGTGCTCTGTCTGTTTCAGTTACATTGATGGTGGGTGTCATCTGGTCTTTTTGTTTTAAAAGGAAACCCCCACCCCACATTCTTCCCTCTCATCTCTGCTCCCTTCAGATCTCATATGTATCTCCTGAAATTTATGGTTTCTCAACAACCTATCGTGTGCTATTTTAAGATGCCTCCTAGCGCATTTGTGTGATGGTATTTTTTATAAACATTTGTGGCCTCCAGCAGTTCCAGTGGACTTTTAGACTTGAATATGTGATTTGTCTTCTTGTTTTCCTCCTTGTTAAGAAAACAATCCCTCAAGCATATTTTCCCCATGTACTGATGGAAACACCAGTCTTACTATATGCAGTGTTTCCTTTTGGTCTTTCTCTGGAAGTTTCAGCTGTAGCATGTTTATTGCAGTCAGGAAACAAAGACCCAAACAGTTTGGATTTTTTCTTCTTCATTCAATTACTTGCTCGGCATGGTAATTAGATGTTGTTTATTGATTGGCTGGTGCAGGTAACCTCATCGGGGGGCTGAAGTATCTGCAGGCGGTTTCAACCAGACCCATGAAAATATACAAATCCCTCAACCATCCGAGTGATGGTAATGAGTGCACAAATTGTTGCTTGGAGAAACTGGGTCTGGACACATATTTAGTCAGGTGTCGGGATTGTGGAAACAAATTGAACTGATAGTGCCGTGGCAGGTATTTTGTAACTCTAGCAATTGCTCTGGGTTTTTTTGTTTACTTAATTGATGCACATGTAGTTCGTCATGCCACTACAGTTGGCTTTGTTACATGCAGGGTTACGTTCCTTGGCTGGTCTGTGTTCCCTTCAGCTGTGGGGTGTGTAAGAGTGGCATCAAGTCACACAAAGTGGATATGTCCCAGTGTGTCTGCTGCCCCCCTCCCTCTTTGTCTCTTTGTGGTTGCCACAACTGAACATGCAGACTACAATTCAACTTACTAAAACTGCTGGACAGGACAGGTTATTAAAAGAAGAAGGAAAAAATAGTAATTGAGACTGTTTTTGGATATTTTAAGTATTCGTTGTTCCCCCTTAAATTTATTTTTGTCTCTTGAGCTTTGTGTTTTTTGTCCACCTCTCACAAGCTCATCTTTACCCAGAGAGACATTGAGCTTCAGTAACAGTCATTCTTGAATATTATCGATCTGAATCAAAGAAGTTCAAATTTATTTGGATATTTTTCCCCCACTGGCCAACAGTGAAATAGAAGTCAGCATGAAGTCAGCATGTGAAATAGAAGTCATCGGATTCAACAGAAGGAGCAGCTCTGCTTTGCTCCACAAAAGAAGGAGAGGAAAGAAATGAAAGAAAGCAGGGTGAAGGGAAAGCTGGGAGAGTACCTGAGGCTTTCCAAAGCCCATAGTTTACAATAATGACTCTCCCAGACCCTGTAGGCTAACGATGTGTTTATGGAGCACACATGTCCATATTGTGTCATTGCTTCATTTTCCTTTTCAGTGTTTTTTAATTGTATGGATTCCCCACGCCCTAACTCCTTCTTTGTCTTCATCTTTGCCTGCTGATATAGTCTGACCTCATTTCTTTGTCTCGCTGACTGACTAACTTCTCTTTTCTTTTCTTTGCCTGCATAAATTTTGGGGGAAGTAAGTGGAATGTGCACTGTTAGTCACAGCTTATCTGCTCAAGTTTCCATTACAGTCCAACCCCTTGTGCAAACTCCTTGACAGTGTATGGTTGTCCTGTGCATGGCAATGCCTTCATCACTTTCAAGATAAGCATTTACAATACATTTATAGCTTGAGCTGTAATGCAACTATTCCAGCATGAGCCTTTAAAATAGGCCTCAATGAATTGTCAAAAAAACAAAAAAAACAAACAAACCCTGAGACAGACAGATTAGTTTATTTTTAGTTTTGTTTTGGTTTTTTTGCATCAATTGGATAAGTGCTGCCAAAAGCAATCACTCAGAAAACAAAAGGTTTGTGTTGGTTGATTATATCATTTTTTTCTTTTATCTTTTGCCAGACAAACAAACAGACAGACAGACAGAAAACTTTATTTCAAATCCCTTTTAACAGGAAGAGAACCAGGGTCATGGAGGGACAGCCATTTGTAGGTTTGCAGATATTGTAAAGAATGGGTTTCACGTCTATTAAATGCTTCAAGTTGCTTCATCTGTAAAGAAATCAAGCTGTTTTTATACCATAAAATTGCAAAATGTGCACTGCAAGGAGGTGAACAAGCAATGAGCAACAAGTCATCAGTCAACACTATTTTCTTTTTTATTGCAAGTTGTGTTTCAGCACCCATAGTTATAGCCTCCAGTCTCACCACCTCCTCCTCTTTTTGATTTGTAGTGCATTATCAGACCTACGTAGTACACTGGCATGGCAGCAAAAGCTCTCCGAAGGAAAGATAGACATGATGTTGCTGTCTATCCCATTCTCTGGCCTCTTAGCTGCTCTCAGAGCCAAACCCATGGAGCCACAGCCTGTCATTTCCCCCACGAAACCCAGTTATGCTCCTTCCAAGCCAAAACCAATGAGTTGAGGAGCCCAGCGCAGCTAGAGATGGTTCAGACGAGTGGGAGTTTGTGTGTGTGTGTGTGTGTGTGTGTGTGTGTGTGTGTGTGTCTGCATGTGTGTCAGGGAGTGCATTAGCCAACTTGCGCACACAGCGGTTCAACTGAAATCTCATTTTGCTATACCCACTGTTCATCTGCACTCTCTGTCACTGCCACATGTCTGGGATTGCCAGATCCCATGGTGGGTTGCCAGGTCAGACATCCAATGAGGTCATGGTAAAGCACGCTGGCGCCCTATTCACAGCTCTGCAGATCTCATTCACCCCTACTGGACCTTATTGTGTATGGATTCCATGAATGCAGGCAAAGTCTTTGTGTCTCATGTTTGTTACAGACCTGCCAACCCCCACCCCACCACCAACTACTGCCACACACCACATGCATGCATGCTCTCCCTCCTGCAGTTCATGCACTGCTTGTTGCTCCCTTGGCTGTGATTCAGTAGCATGATGAGATGTGAGAGAGTTCACCATACATGTGGCCTGCATTACCCCAGTCAAACCTTCTAGACTGAAGGAATGAGCTTCTTAATCATGTGGCAATTCAGCGAGGAAATATTTTAGGATTTTTAAATTAGGAATCCACCCACATGGTATGATCAGCAGTCAGGAGCCGTTACAGATGGCGGCATCTGATCTCCCACAGCGGCAATCAAATGTGTGACTGTGGACTTGTTTAATGTGAATGGCAGCCACGTTAGCTAATGGCGTATTTCCTTGTGGTGTTCCTAGGTGATGAGAGAGGTGTGTGTTAATGGGAGCATAGATTTGGATGGAGTTGGATCTGGATCTCCAGTGCATAAACCTGAACTGGAAAAGGTAAACAGAACACACTCACACTGATAGATGATAGTCATTTTAACAGCTTGTTGTATTTTGTTATTAAGCGTTGCTTTTGTAGGGTTTGAATCAGGTTTCAGGTTGGTAGAAGATTTGCGATTTGCGGTTTTATATATCTATCTATCTATCTATCTATCTATCTATCTATCTATCTATCTATCTATCTATCTATCTATCTATCTATCTATCTATCTATCTATCTATCTATATATATATATATATATATATATATATATATATATATATATATATATATATATATATATATATATTGTGCGTGATGTCATTCAGATGGTACCTTAATTTATTAGCCTTGGCTTACTATTATTTGTGCAATAGATAACTTCATGGAATAGCAGTGTTTTGAATCAAATATCTGTCTTCCCACTGTAATTAACACCAGTTTAGTTTAATAAAATGTGCTTCCAGTGTCAATAAAAGGTTACACGTACTTAATCTGTTAAACCAGGATTTGTTGCTGTTTTTTGAAGCAGACACTTGCTTCTTATGAGCAATTTTCTTTTTTTTCTGTTGACACACTACTGCCTTTCCAATGAACACAGGAAGGAGAAAGATGACATAAGGCTATTGGCCTTAGCCAATAAATTTTCAAACGTCAATAATAGATTATTTGGTTCCAAAACTCCTTAGATGAATGTATTCTTGTAGACATAACCTTGTATTTTCAAAATCACAGTATGTTTTCAGGCGGTGTCTAAAAACATTTACTTCTATATGGCACAGACAGGAAATTTGGCTTTCATGGGAAAAAGCAGGTAAAAAAGCAGGTAAAATCACTGTGGACAAACTGCACTCGGCACATGTATGTGTGCCTGACAAACCTCTTCCAACTTGGCATGGCAAACGTAAGCCCAGCCTAATCTCATCTGTAACATGTTGCAGATGTTACTGCAGTGTAATTAGCTGTGTTGATTAGCTTCTTGACTTGTCTGTCCTCAGGAAAGTACAGTTTTGTTCACTATGTACCTTCCTGTACACCCATTCTTTTCTTTCTTCTTCTTTTTTTCTCTGTGGTTGTCCTGCCTCCAGAAGACATCGTGTGACAGGCCAAGCTCAGATGGGGAAGCAACCCATGAGAACGGTCACAGCGACTGCAAGGACCAAGGTGAGAGTCACAACGACAGTTGCTACCAGAAATGAATCATTTTCATCCATTTTAGTTTGTGCTTAAAACAAAAAGGTCTGAACAATCTCTGTGTTATGAGTAACAACAACTACAACAACTGCAATTCTGGATCTCTGGTCAAGGTGAATGAAGACCAGTAGTTGCCCTTTATGGTGCCAAACAGAAAGTATCTTTTCATCTGGATGCCATGGATTAAATAAAATCAGCTTTGAGCTTGCATGTCAACAGATCCATGACAGATGAACAATCTAATGAAGACTGTGTGATTGAGCTAAAAGCTTGTTTTCATAGTGCCATTCCGATCACATTGCATTCACATAGTACCTTTAATCATAGCCCCATGGCACAGTACAACATCAATAATAAAATTCAGTGAGGGACAGGAGTTATTAAAACTGGTGTTTCTTGGAACCGTAAAGAATTGTTCTCAGGCTGAATGGCTGTCTTTCTCACGTAATCTCCCTCATAATTCAGAGAGGACTCTCCGCAAGCTGTGGAAAGGTCAGCCTTTATTGAAGGCTGAAGAATGAGCATTTGGATTTATTTAACATGCTTTTTCATGGGGATGGTCTTTCCTCACTCAACTAAAAGCCAAAACAAAGAGATACCGTTGAAATATTCTCAGATTATTTACTGTGTGTTTTCTCAGCTGGCACAATTCTTCTGGGAGAGAAAACTCACTTTACTTGTCAGCTCAGTTATTTGGATTGTCAACTAAAATTTAACACTCTTATTTTTTTGCTCTGTTTAGATTGGTGAATTTTTCCAGAATTGTATCTGAAACAAATTTCCCACCAGCAGTTGATTTAAAGTCTAACAACCAATTGGGTTTCGAGATTTGAAAACATTTGGTTGTGCAAGACATTTTTCTGTGTTGCTTCCATGAAATTATGAGATCTGGGGTAATATCCAAGATGTGTACTGAAAAAAGAGTGCATCTTTGAACAATGAAGTACGCTTTGGGGTGGTTAGAATTAATTGGATCCCAAAGACCTACATGCTGTTACTGACTCTGTGATAATTTGCTATATAGTAAACATTAGCATTCCATTAATAATAATAAAAAGATCTCTCTCTCTCTCTCTGTCTGACTGTTTTAGCACAGCTTTTCCTTTGCTGCACTACATTTACTCAAATTTAGAATATAGGTCCTCAGCCCTGCTTATAAATAAGTTGCTATTATTTCAACCTGGTCCTGTGATCTCCTTTCCTGGTGAGTTTATGAACTCAGTCACTTAATTTGGGTCAGATTGAAAACAGCATTTATTTGATCAATCTGGTCATTGTAAGAGCCATAAAGGGGCATTATTCATTATACGGTCATTGGTTAATGACCTATGATTGAAAAATTGCTAGTAAAAATTAGCATGTGGCATCAGGGTCAGATCAACGCCTCATTCTGGTTTCAAAACACCACGATGGTGTCATGGTAGATTTGTCTTTCACGCTGTCCACGATACTAACCCAGAAAGAGGGAAGAAAAATGAATCCACTTCCACTCCAACAGTAGTAAAGTGCATAACATAGTTTTAGAACCAACATTGTGAGAAAATAATTCAGCGACTACCAATGTTCCCTCTAATTTTTCACGTGTCTGAGCGAACACACAAACTCCCTGAGCGACATCAGACGTGTGCACTGTGGTCACGCCAGCATCTAATCCATCCAAGTTACATGGTTTATTAAAATAATCAAATTACAGCATTTACATTTATGTTAGACTACTTTTAAACTGCTTCAGCCCATTTACAATGAAAATGTAAAAAAAAAATCTAGCCATTGGCCTGTGTAGTATGTTAACACTATTGGAAGTAAAAATGACTTGAACTCCAATTTCGAAAAAAAAAAACCAACTTTCTTTTTCTTTTTCTTTTTATAAAGCTCTGACTTGTATTATGAGTCTGTGGTCTGGGAGAGAGTCCTGTAACTCTCTGTATAATTATATAGTTACTCCTCAAAAAAGTAACTCAGTTTGGCAAACAAAGTTTTTTGCAGCTATTTTTTTAAAATGCAGCCGAGGCATTTTTAAATAAACATTTCAAACTATTTACAGAACAATCAGCTGTTCTGCATCAAATTTGATGCCACACAAATTATTTGTGACACTCCAAAAAATAATTTCTGTCCACTAGATAAAGGAGAACAACAGCCTGATACCTGCAGGCCTGACAACAGGAGATGTATCACTGCTGTAACACCTGTAACATTCAGCAGTCGCCTCATTGTTCTGACGCACACAACAAATATATTGACTACACTACACACTAACTACACAAGATTTGAGCTAAACGTCTCAAATCTCTCACATCTCAAAATACCGCCGTCACTCCTAAAATTTCCCCCCGTTTCTAACTAGTTGCCACGTTGCCATACCATTTTTTTGATTGGTCGACATGGTACTTTTTTGGACGAATAGGAAAGAAAGAGGGGGGTGGGGGTTTGTTTTTGCTCACATACAGAGAGTGCTTTCGAGCCTTTTTCCTTATAAAACGCCGTTTTTACCGTTTCTTCCTGCAGTAAATATAAACAATGACAGTATTCAGGAAGGAAACCAAACATTGCAGATATTTTTATCATAACTCTGGTTTTACGTGGCCTATCAACACAATTTAAAAACTGGTATAAAGTCCACACTTTTTCCGTCAATTGTTCCGTCTGTCCTGCTCACATCTCCAATGGTTGTACACGTTGTCATTAACGTGGCTTCACTCCACATCAGCCACGCCGCTTTGCTAGTTAAAACGCCAGTGTCGGCACATAAGGACGCTGTCATAGCCTGTCAACCACGTTGATTGGCTGCGTATAAAAATGTGAATCACATTATCGGCTGGACTATGGGATAAGGTGGCATCGTTCTAATCCCATACGGGAGCAGCCAGTCACTTACTGACTAACACTGCAAAACAGAATTGTTAAAGTTTTATTTTCAATTCAGGTTAGTTTTTTTTTTGTGCGCAATGCAGATTTTCTGTGTGCAGAAACCGTGCCTGCAGTGCGCAATTGCGCACGTGCGCAGCTTAGAGGGAACATTGGCGACTATTAATGTGACTTCTGTCACACCAAAATTTATTGCAAACCATGTTTAAAGTCTTCAGGAAGTTTTGGATGTGGTTTTTCTCTGACTGATTGGGGCAGAATTCACATATATTAATCATGCAGTATCGTCACAGCAACATCATCAGCTGTAATAATTGCCAAAAAAATAGTTAGTAGTTCTCATCCTTTGCTCCTTCTCTTATTCAGTCCAAGAACTCTCATAATCTTAATCAGCCACATTCTTTCCATGGCTGGTAACAAAAAAAGCTGATTTACTGGAATTAAATTAGCCTGATCAGAGTTTTTTTTTAAATTACCTTTACAACTGTGTGTCTACGCTCCACCTCAGCCCTGCATTGTGTCTTTGTATTCTTTTGTTATTGCAAGAAAGACCCTGCATCTTAAATTGACTGCAGACAGCTTACTGTTTAATTAAGACAGTTGCCATGGTAATTGTCATCTTGCATTTGGGGAGGAAAATGCAATGTGGGAAAAATGCCAAATCGGGAATTTTTGACTGCAAAGAGGAAGTTAACACAGGGAGTTGCTGTCATTATATCATATCAGTTTGGACTGCTATTCACTGTTTTCAGCAGCCAGGTGCTGATTCCTGTTAAGTATTAATGGGTGTGTGTGTGTGCAAGTGCAAGTGCAAACTGGCCTCAGTGATTATACAGATCTCACATGTGTGTTTAGAGTCAGTCCAGACGTTGGCTATGACATAAGTGAAGGGGAATGCTTTATATTTCCCTCCCCCGCTTGTTCTCCACTGTCTGTTTTGCCTCGATGTCTGACAGTACAGAGAGGTTAAAAGTCAAGCTTTTTTTTCCTTTCTAGTGTAGAGATACAAACACATTAAAACACACATCTTTCTTTTGTCTTTCTTATATTTTCTCACTCTCTTTTACACTCATTCAGATACATCACAGATCAGAGTATCAGCAAAGCAAGAGAGTCAAGCAGAAGCTATTTTCCTTACACAGACAGAGCGACTCAGACATAGCCTCTCATGGCCTTTTTTTTTTCACTGTTAGCCCTCTTTCCAGCAGAATGTGCACAGTCATTCAACTCTCTTTTGCTATTTGAATAGAAACTAGGGCAGCTCAAATCAGAACACTCAGACCAGAGGGAATGTTGGGATTTTGAAATGAGTTTAATTCTCCAACATTGCTTTTTTGAACACAAGGGTCTGATTAAACCCGTTCGGAACTCGGCGTTGTTTATAGTAGAATCTAAGGTTTCTCTTTTTTTTTTACATTATTACAAAAGCATCCAAACATAACTGAATCAACATCTATCTTGGTATTTTCCTGTGCTGAGATCAATATCATAGATTGCCTTCAGCAAGGATCGTTAGAGTTCTTTTTACTAATTTACTCTTCAGTGTAAAAAAGGAATTAATTTCAAAATGTTCTCTCAGGAAAAGGAAAGAAAAATACAAAGTCGGAGCAGAAGACTGGCACTGTGGGGAAGGGAGCAAGTAAGAAAATCACTAAGATCATTGGACTTGGAAAGAAGAAGCCCTCCACGGATGAACAGACATCATCAGCTGAAGAAGACGTACCTACATGTGGTAAGAGAGAGAGACGCAAATATCCTGACATGGTAGAAGTATGGCTTTTATATGGATCTTGATTGATTGACCGGTCTATAAATGCATTTATGTCCCAATGAATCTTTGGAATTTTGGTTAATTAAGAAAATGTTTCAAAGTAATGCCAGAGGCGTTTCAGAATGGCTGCTGAGTGGTGCGACTCACTTCTAGGAAGTTTTTTCTTAAGATTGCTATGTTAGGGTCCTGAAAGTAAACAGTTCAGACAGGTTGCTTTGATTTCCTTATGCTTTCAGACGTATTATAAAACATAAAGATTCTAAAAGTTTCTTTAAAAAATTCATTTAGAAGTGCACCCCATTGTGTGCAATGAGGACCAGTGATGGACAAACAAATAGAAATGCCTTTTATGTCTTATTATTTCCTTCATTTAGGCTCAAATAGGTACGACTAAAATGTCTCCCAACTAGACAGGCCTGAAAAAATATTGCCACTGTAACGGCTTCTTTAAGATGGTATCCTCCTGACTGTGTTTGCTCTGACAGGCTACCTGAATGTTCTCTCTAATAACCGCTGGAGGGAGCGCTGGTGCCGCCTCAAGGACAACCAGCTGCTCCTTCACAAGGACCGGGATGACCTGAAAAGCCACATAGCTTCACTGCCCCTCCGAGGCTGTGAGGTCAGCCCCGGCCTCGATCACAAACACCCCTTTGCCTTCCGCCTCCTTCGTAACAGCCAAGAAGTGGCCGTACTGGAGGTGAGTTTGATTACGTACTTGAGAGATTTTCATAGAAAAAAAACTTTGTTGAGGGAATTAGAAATGCCTCAAACACCACTAAATCACACTTAGGCTGATGCAAGAAAAGATTGCTCCTTATTTTTTTATCTTCCTCTCGAGTGCTCAATATCTCCTCCACCCACAGTGATTTTTGTGTTTAATGTTGTTGGTCTTCACAAACTTCCTCCAATTGCCATCCAGTTTGTTTTGATTCTATTTCCTCACATAGTCTGCACGCTATCCTTAAACAATCCAATTATTATTATCTTCATTTAAACAGATAATAATAATAAGGAATTTAAAGTTTATAAGGATCCTCTTCTTGTTTTGGCTGGTCTTTTTGGGGGATCATTTGCCTCCATCTCACCCTGTTTCTACTGTCCTCCTTCACTAAATCATAAACCTTCTCTCTTTTTTAACATTTAACTCTTCACAGACACTGGCGGGATTGCATATTCTGTAACTCTGACTTTTGCCTTCAGGCCTCCTCCTCTGAGGAGATGGGTCGCTGGTTGGGGGTTTTGCTAGCTGAGACTGGATCTACCACAGACCCAGCCACCTTGCACTATGACTACATTGATGTTGAGACCACTGCTAACGTCATCCAGCTTGCCAAACAGTCCTTCTGGTGAGAGATGCATCCACATCATTTCACATGAATCTTTTTCTCTCTGGTTAATACCTGGAAGAATTCTTAAAGAATTAGTGCTTAATGTGTTTTATTTCTTATTTCATTAGCTCACAATGACTTATATGTTGAAACGTAGTATGTCTGGCTATTTTCCATTTTCCTGTTTTTATACGATCGTTACAACCGTTAATGATCCATTTTTAACTATTTTGTAGACTAAGAGATACAAAAATCCCAGGTAATGAAGATATATGAAGGGCACTGTATTTTTAAGCCTAAATCGTGATGTTTTATGTTTAGTTTCACCAGTAAGCGTGCCGTGTCTCCTAACCCATATCTGGACAACCCAGTCAGTGGCTATGCCTGCCCCACTGGTATGGCACTACACTATGATGATGTGCCCATAAATGGAATGGTAAGGACACAACTGCTTACTGATGTTGCATATGTACTGCAATGAAAAAGTGTGAGATAATTCACTTCAACACCCTCTAGTTT
Source organism: Aulonocara sp. 'chitande type north' Nkhata Bay (assembly GCF_057382095.1). Classification (NCBI taxonomy): domain Eukaryota; kingdom Metazoa; phylum Chordata; class Actinopteri; order Cichliformes; family Cichlidae; genus Aulonocara; species Aulonocara sp. 'chitande type north' Nkhata Bay. The sequence continues at coordinate 56,251,971 of NC_141346.1, read as the reverse complement.
GCTTACAAACTCTTGGCTGATTCTTTCTTTGCTTTTCATTTTTTGCATATCATTAACATATTATTGGAAAATGTGTCATTTTTGTTATGACACTTTCAGAAGTTCCAGTGAGCCTGCATGATATAAATCTTTTTCTTTCCTAAAATCAAATTAGACCAGTTAAAGTAACGGTATGTACTTTGCTATTTGCAATAATGGTGCTCGGGCCCCTTGCATACCACAGCTTTTACCTTCTGCACTCATTGACCTCCTGACAGATTTACATATGAACCTGAGGGCTGAGTCAGTCTGCACCCAAAGAAGAGCAAAATTACACTGTTGCATGATAATAATGATATAAAACTAATAAAGACAAGCAGACAGAGAATATAACATTGTTTATTCATAAAAGATGCTATAATAAAGGAGTAAAGAGTAACCTGTGATTTAACGTTATAGGACTTGGATAAAAGCTCATCAACAATTAAAAAGAGGAAACATTAAATATGTTTTCAGTCGTGGAGCAGTACTCTCCATTTTGGGAAGCTAAACTAAATTTGTTAAGTATTTCACATACTGCAGTAATGCTGCTATCATCTTCTTCCTTTCTGTTCTCCTTATCCCCCCCCCCCCCCCCCCCCCTTTATGGCATCTCCTTATTCTTAAATCCTGTCTTCTGCTTATTGCATGCTCACCTGGTCTAACCCAAGGACCCAGAGATGCAGTACTCCACTCCCAGCACAGGGGGGCGCCAGCGGAAAGAGGAATTGCACTATGAAAACACTGAGCTCTATGAGAACATGCCCTCACCCAAGCTAGTCACCAGCTGTCCTCCCAAGCCTTCTTCTTCTACTGCTGCATCATCTTCTGCTTGTCACTACAAAACTCCTGTTTCTAAAATCTCCTCTAAGTTCCTCTCTGCTGATTCTAAAACTAAAGACTCCGCTCAGGTGACTAACACTGCTGCATAACCTTCATGTTTCTTTTTGCATTTCTGCATATTAACTGTCTAACAGTTCAGGGTTTGTTTTAACCTCCTCTTAACTTTTAGTGTTTTTAATTCTCCTTCGCTGTTTGTTTACTTTATGTATTTAACTGAACTGGAGTTTGTTTGCTGATTTTCTTCCTGTGTCATTATGAACACCAAACAACAAAAGTAGAGATGATGCCTGTCTCCTGAAGCCGAAAAGGAAACTGTCTCCTGTGATCTGTTAGGATAATAAGGTGCAGTCGTTTAGATATGTCTGATAATGCAAGAGAAGGATTTAAATTCAATTCTGAATTTAAAAGGAAGGAATGAAAAGAAGCTAATATGGGAGAAATGTAGTCTCTCTTTCCAGTCCCAGTTAGTGATTTGGCTGCATTATTCTGGATCAGCTTAGACTTTTTGTGAAACTTTTGGAACAAAGTGATAACTGAATTACAGTAGTCCAGTGTAGGAAAATTAATGAAATAATAAAAGTGTTTGTAACTTTTGTGATATTGAGTGCAATCCAAGTAGAAAACCTGTGGCATAAACAACAGTGACACATTTTTCTTTGAAATGTTTTTTGTTTTTTATTTTTATGGAAGAGCATGTTGGTACAGTTTTGTATGTGTATAGCTTATATGCATTGCTAACATCTATTTGAAGGGTCATTTGAATTGTGTCTTTCCTGTTTGTTCAGCTAAAGGGAAAGAAGGGAGCAACAACCAATGGGGTGGCATCAAAACAGAAGGCAGAGCCAAAGAACCAGCCAAAGAAGAATGGAGTCATTGCCACAAATGGGACTGCGTCTCTGAGGCGCAACAACTCCAGTAAGTTTTGAGATTTGAAGATACCAACAGGAAGTCATCTTGAATTGAAATATCACCCACCTTTCCCAGTCAGATCTTGCTCTGTAAGGAATAGCAGACAGTGTGTCTGGCTTCTCACCGCTGATTGCTTTCAAGCAAAATTCTGTTCCACAGCAATGTGGAAAATGCAGGATATCTAAATTACAGTTGGTTTAAGTAGAGGGGAGTAAATAACTGAAAGCCTTTAAACCTATCCTACCCTCGAGACAATCCATGTGACACATGTGGGCCAGACTTGAGCCTCCTGCCAACTCCAGGGTAAGAGGCACGATAGCAGAAACAGACCCTAGCTCATTGGAAGAGAGCGAAATGTGGTCGAGTTAATCCTTGTGGTTCAGAAAAATATTTTTTGCCTAATGTGTGAACGAGGAGGGTTGTAACCACTTAGTGTAGCTTGCAATTCCTCCAAATGTCAGAATGGAAACACCAAATGTTTCATGTTGGGTTTAGAGTACCACAGATAAGAGTGCTAAATTTGAAACTATTAGCAGCGGTTTATATGACTGATTCTTCATAATTATTCACAATGAGTGTATTTTTCACGGAAACATAGGCCTGGCAATTAATTCCTGCGGAAGGCACTGAGGTCAATGGGTTTCTAAGCAGTTCATCCCCCCCCCCCCCCCCCCCCCCTCTCTCTCTCTGCTAGCAAATGACCTCAGTCTCTAGCTTCTAACTTTTTGAAACCCGACTTTTCTTGTGTAGATGGGGACCAGTGTAAGTATGGGAAGAACCGTGTGGAGGCTGATGCCAAGCGACTGCAAGCAAAGGAGGAAGAGATGATGAAGAAGAAGCAGGAAATCAGAAACCACCTGACCCAGCTGAAGAAGGAGAGGAGAGACCTTCGTGCTGCTGTGGAGGCAGCGGCTGGTAAGAGAGAGAGATAGAAACGTGCTTGTCATTAAAAGACGAGTTTAATAAAGTAATATTTCTCCTCTCTCTCACATTAGGCAAACGCTCACATATTTCACTATCAGAGCGCCTGAAGAAGTTGGAAGAAGAGTGCAAACTGAAGGAGGAGGAGCGGGTGAACCTGGAGCTGGAGCTAACTGAGGTGAAAGAGAGCCTGAAGAAAGCCCTTAGCGGAGGTGTCACCCTGGGCCTCACCATCGAGCCGAAAGCTGGCTCCTCTGGCCTCCAGGTGAGTATGAAGTTACTTTATAAGTTTGTGCTGCCACGTTAGTGTACTTGATAGGTTAGTAGCTTGAACCTATTTCGCTGGAACGTTGAAGACAATATGTCTGTGAAGGTTCTCAGTCATCCAGGTCAGGCACGTGCAGAGGGTGGGGCTAGAATGGCTTGAGCACCCGCCCCTTTCCTGATGGGTGCCCAAAGTGCCCTTTTGTTGAGGCAACTTTTTAAAAAAAAATTATTATTTTTTTTTTTTTTATGTGTGTGTGCGTGCGGAGTCCTGTCTGTGCCCCTCAACAATAATATTTAACTATTAATCACAGTTTTGCTAAATAAAAGGATCTGGCTTGCATCAGTCACATGATCACATTTAACCAATGATCGCCCTTGACGGCAGAACGCGCTGGTTATGAGCCGGGAACGAGCTCACAAAGAGCACGCGCATTTTTAGCGGTCCGGAGCTGTAGGAGAGACACAAGTTAACTCAGAGACACAGACTGATGCCACAAAACCAGTAAGTAGGTGTACAGCGTACACTGTAGTGTGTAGCACCCAGGAGTATTGGCTTATTACGTACACGTTGGTAAGCTGTCTTGTGGCAACTGACGAACTGAAACAAACGAGCGTGCTGTGTGTGCAACAGCGCGACAAACATTACCTGTCCTTTTATTAACTGCACAAGTAGTGCTGGTCATAGCTGCTGGCTACCTGTGTAAGGCTGTCATGGGTCTGTAGCTCTGTCACCGTTTTAGGGAACATATTTAGTTTTAAAGTAAGTTTCCGGGCTTTTCCTGCCTTTCTGGAGGGATTATATTTCACTAAAAAACGATCTAATATGCATGTCCACATAATAATTATTATAATTATAATATATTTAAAAACACAAGCTGTATTTTAAAGAACATACATTAAGAAGCAGATTATATCAGATTTATATTTTAAATAAGACAAAATTTGGATTTTACAGTAGTAAAATTATTGTATCTCTACAGTTTTAAAAATGTAATAAGCTTTGCCCCTGCACAGAGTGGATAGTGAAACAAATGGAATCATCATAATGACATTATTTCATATTTATTACTTCCCCCTCCTCATTGCTTTATTATTGTAGCTCTAGTAATAAATAATAATGTAAGGATTCTGGATCAGCACCGTGATGCCCATAGTATATACAGTATTCTGAAGAAGGTCTAAAATGTCACTGTGTGTGCGTGCATGTGTGTGTTTTATGTATATGGATTTTCTAAAAAAAAATATTACTCATGATATAACATTGTCCAGACATGGCTGGTAAGGACATGAGGAGGAAACAGCAGGAGCTGTGTGAGGCTACTAAAGGCAGGGCTATAACATTTTTCTGTCATCATTTTATTATAGATTAAGTGCTGGAGTTGTTAGGTGTGGATAATTAGATTATAGTTTATTGCAACAGCAAGTTGTGCCTTGTTCTCACATAGCAAGTGGAGAGTGATATATGAAATGATGGGATGGAAGGAAGAAGAGAAGCAAAGAGTGATTCACAGGCAGAGCCTAAATTATTTCTCACAGTTTTTGTTGCCTTATGGTTCCAAGCGCTGTCACCAATCTTTGCATTTTGTTATTATCTCATGACACTTGTTTAATCAGCTACCATCTCTCCTATGGACTCTTTAATGTCTACAGTCTCAGATCAACACAGCCCTGCCCTTCCCATATTAGATTCTTGATGAATGTGTGTTGTTGTTATTCAGCCTGGTTCAATGTGCCCCTTTTTAACTTTGAGCACCCGCCCCTTTAAACCTCTCTGCACGGCCCTGATCCAGGTCATCGTAGTCAAAGGAGCTTGCAAAGAAAAGCGTCTGGACTTCTTTAAGTTACTTGAAGACGTTTCACCTCTCATCCGAGAAGAAGCTCCGGCAGCCTCGCCTCTGTCAGTGCGCCCCAGGGTGGCTGTGGCTACAATGTAGCTTGCCATCACCAGTATGTGAATGTGTGTGTGAATGGGTGGATGACTGGATATGTAAAGCGCTTTGGGGTCCTTAGGGACTAGTAAAAGCGCTATATAAATACAGGCCATTTACCATTAGCGTGTTTTGCATATTAAGTTTGCTTAACACCTGGCTCTGCCAGGAGCCTGCATATATACCATCATGGCCTGGAAAACAAGATCTGGAAGTGAAATCAAACTTCACACTTGTAAACAATTGTATCATAAGAGCAATAAGCATTCAACATCAGCAAGACAAGTGTCATGTGCAGGTTTTCTCAAATCAGTAAACTACAACTATTACCATAATTCGCCTCAGACATTGATCATCCCATGTACTCAGTCAACATTAATGTAATCGGTGACTTCCCTTAAGCAAAGTCACTCCACTCATATATTACTAGGAGCTCAATAGTGGCCAGCTAATGAGCCCCATACTAAACTATTCCATAAACACTGCATCTCTTATTTGTTTTTCTCTTAGAAAAAACAAACATTAGCAACACACATTGACCATCGGTGGTCAGGCACAGGTCGACAGGTTCCAGAGGTGCCATAAAAACACCATAAAGTTAGCCATCCATAGCTGTGGAAAGAATGTTATTCACATCACCAAAGTAACCTTCACATTTTCCCAAAAACACAGTGTAACAGCATCACAAACTCATAACCTGTAAACACAGTTTCTTCACACATAAACCCAAAAATTCTGTAGTAAAAAAACCATTAACTAGTCCTCTTATAAATCACATGATCAAACACATGAAGAACTGTAATGCTGTAGAAAAGAAAATGCAAATGTTAGCGCTGCGCAGGCGTATGCATACTTTCTCACAGTGATCTCTGTGAGCAACACAAGGTAGTGAATAACACCCCTGGTAGATGCACAGACACAGAAAATGGCATTTAAAAGGTAAAACCATCACGCAACCTCGAATGTTGCTGTCAGCCTTCTGCTCCTGTAAAAAGAAACACACATACACTGCACCTTTGTCAGGTGGGGGTTAACTTCGCACAGTCGTGTTACATCAGTAAAGTCTTGTCAGCTTTTACCAGTCAGTCAGTTTTTTTCTCTTTCACTCATTCATTCATACATTCTTTCTTTCTTTGCTGATAGTGGAATCGATCGTCGCATTTAGTTTCCACTCTTAGCAAAATGACGTCATTTCAAAAAGAAAAAGAAGAACTTTAGCTCGGATTACATCGCTGAATCCTTTTTGGGCAGGGACTCTCATTTTCTAATTGCATCTCCCAATTTACTATATTAACAACTAAATTAGTTGTACTCACAGTACTCATGTTTCCTTCATATTTTTGTCTTGTATAGTCACCAGCAATGCTGCGACGGACACACGAGTCTTCTCCATTCTCCAGCTGTGACACCAGTGACACCGAGTCCTGCTCGCTGCCGGTCAACAGCGCCTCACTGCTCTACCGGCAGCAGGGCAACCAGAAGCCCTCAGCAGTCCGGGGACATGTCCTCAGGAAGGCTAAGGTCAGAGGTCACGCTACACAACGCGACTGGCACCAGTCTTTCTCTGAGAATATGATGTGCCTTTAACTTTACATCTCTGACTAGCTCTGTCTTTTGCAAAACTTCAAACTATGCTGGGACCTTTTTGGAAGCACATTGTTTGATCCATTGTTTGGTGTGGACAGGGTCTTTTGTTTTTGAAATCTGGTTTTATTGTCTTTGACTTCCCTGTTTTGTGTGATGTGGCTCCAACAGTAGGCTGAGTATTTTAAGCAATCAACTTCTTGGAACCTTCTGAAAGGCTCTGATACATCTAAAAGATGCATTCCTCGACTTAAGATCGACATATTTAAATATGAATGTAACGTTAGTATCCCCATTCTTTTAGTCATATGTAGTATATGTAATTTTAATTACATTTGTCTTGAACCTGTGTGGTAGCAGTGGAAACAGTGTGAGTTAGCTCATAACAACTTGCATAAGAATGATCGGGTCAGCAGCGTTATGGTTCAGGATTCCTGCAGTGCAGAGAACAGCTGTGTGTGTGTGTGTCAAGGTCCACAGAGGAGTTCCACCAACTAGATAACCAGTGAGGCTAATAAAGATGGTTAATAAAGTTTGTATTTCACTGCATGCTACAGTGAACTACAAGCGAGTTTAAGTACTCCACAAACACGTACACAAGTGTGATGTAGTTGCTCATTTGATTTGGTACTGACTAGCAATGAAAAATGCATTGAGGTAGTAAACAAATGAGAGAATCCCAGTAAATGCAAATACTTGCAATCTGTGTACAAGTATGCAAACCAAATCTTTGTGTTTGTTTGCAGGAATGGGAACAGAAGACCGGCACATAAACCCATCACATACACCCTTGCATCAGTCTTCCTCCAATCTCTTTTTTTGAAATTGTGTATATATTTATTTAAAAAACAAAAAACAAAACCTGTTCATACCGTCAGAAGGTGTGCTGAGGAGGATACATGCATAGCATTCACATGTACTAAAACACATGCCTAGTTTGAGTATACGGTAAGTACCACAACATAAACTTTTATACTATTGAGCATGTTCAGTGTACTTGGTTGTGCAACTTGTGTTTTCCGCTTTGACATCTTTTCAAGCAAACACCTGTCTTTATTTTTCCTCTCAAAATGTGTTCCAGCCATTTGAAGTTAAAAAGGTCCAAGGTCAAAACCAAGTATTTATTTGTAAATGTTAAAGGAAATACTAGCTTCCCTGTGTTTATTTATGTTGACGTATTTAAAGTATTTTCGTAGAGTCTGTGGCTTTGCTCACACTCCATTTTCCCACAACATAATTGGTCATCAGTCATGATGCCTCTGTTGTAGTAACGATAATTGTAACACACACCAGCCTGGCAACAATGTAGCTCCTCTCTCATTGATGTTTGAAGAAGTACAAATACAATTGTCCCAACTGTCAGAAACACCGACTCATGGCTAGCAGAAGATTTTGTTAATTGTGTTAAGTGTTTTCACACACAGATCATGATGAATCACACTTGAAGTGTGTTTTAATATGAATGTCCATATTTTATATCTGTGACTTTATTGCTATGGGTAATCCAATGGTAAGTTTGTGTTGGTTTGGTAAGTTCCTTGTTTATTCTGTTTGTTTCAGCTTTTCTTTTTGCATTAAAACAACCATGACTGAATACAGACGTGTGGTCTGGACAACTTCCAAAGAGATGTCTTTTTCTGCCAGTTTAGAGAAGTTTATGAACAGAAAGCTGACCATCTAACTGAAAGTAGATTAGATGCTGAGTCAAATATAAATATAACCTGTTAAATTCACATATTCGATTTCACATATAAGATTTTTTTTTTTTTTTTTTAATATATGTGGTGAAATATGTGAACATTGTTAATATAAAGAGTAGGCGGGGCAGAAAAGACAGGAAAGGTGTAACACTTAAAGAACAACAGGATGCCTTACAGTTAGATTAGATTGTTATAGCCAACCATGTTACTAAGTGAAATTAGTGTGCATGGCATGGGAAGCTCGCTCATTCTGTGAAGGCACCATTAATGATGTAAACAAGTTTAGGAACAACATACAGTCAGGTGACATTTTTTAAGAGTACCTGCCAGCAGTCCAGACTCTCACTCACTGGTGAAAGTTAAAATTGAAAATATGACAAATTAGACCAGTTTATCAAGAAAGGCCAAACTGGTGACAGACCCAAATAAAATACATATTATACAGCCTATATGTTTATTAAAATGTTTCTAATTAAGGCCTCACTAAGAGCATCATCATCCATGCTTTGTAATAGTTGTATTGTTAATGGAGAACTTGCGCTTCTTTCTGTGTGTGTGTGCTTGTGTTGCTCAGAGATGTCTTCATGGCACATTGCAAATCCTTCAACATTACACTGACTAAAAGGGGGGCACTTGTAAACTCACACTGCTGTGTGTTCTGCTCAATCAAAGACTGTGAGTTTGATTTCCACACTGTTAAACACACATACATTCATCAGTGTCACACTGATAATGGTGTTTCTTTTCTGTTGTTGTTGTTTTTGGACGATGTTTCACTGCCTAAGCTTTGCTACTATGTATATAAGGCTAATTTACTTTATGGGGAGTGTTGACAGATGTAGTGAAAGCATGCACTCAGTTTGGAACTCATTGAACACACAGACACTCACTGGTTCGTGGTGATGTAAATATTTCCTGTCTCCTGCCTGCCGGAATGATATCCCGAAGGTTTTACAAGCATGTTAGCTTAAAGATGGGACAAGAGATGGTGGTCAGCAAGTGTTGACCTGCAACAAAAAAGGATGTCTGATGTCAGTAAATGTGAACCTGCTGTACATAGCTTGGTAAATGTAGTACTGTAGAAGGGCGGGAGGGCTTTGAATTTTTGTTCTTTTTTCTTTTGCACCATATACATTTTCTCTTGTTTTATATCACAGACAGTCTCCAACTCGGGGACAGGCACACTTGTACATAAATTAATAAACCTCCGAACAAACCGGCCTCGGACTTTGTGCCTTATTGTTGGTTCTTTTCAAAAGTAATGTAATGTAATGCAATGTAATGACCACAGAACAGTTTTCCAATCGTTTTAAATGAGCTTTGGCTCAGGGCAAATGGCAGTGTTTCCAGACCTATTCACATCTGGCTTCTTCTTTAAATGTTAGAACTTTAACCTGAATTTGTAGATAGATCTAGATATAAACTTTTCATAGACATTGGAAGGAACACTTCCAGAAATCAGTGTTCTACAGGTTATGCACATCCAATACTCAGAATCCATCATCATTCCTAGCATTAAAAGTGTAAGAGGTTAGAACTTTTCTAGTGACAGAGTCAGAGTTGGAAATTTTCTTTAAATTTGTCAGTAGAGTTTCACTTTAGTCATGTGTATGGTAGAGCTAGTCTATAGAGCTTCATCAGGACAGAGTAGATTTCACGGTTCTACAATTCTCATGTCAGAAGAAGCTTTTATGTTGTTCTTTGATGGTCAGTGTACGTTCACAATTATTTTAATTTTGTTGACACAGACAAAAGCAGAAATTTTCTCAATGTATATTTTGCAAAAATGGAAGTTTTTTTCTTCCAATTTTTGTTTTTTGATTAATTCAAGCCATCAAACCCAGCAAGATTTAGATAGTTTGTGTGTAGCTGACTGACAATAATGAATCCATTTAGAAAATAATTGTACTTTTTAATAGTGAGAACGTAGTGATGGATGTTTACTGATTAGTGGATGACTGGAATGTATAGTGTATGATTGTAATTTACAAAATATAACCAGAGGTGATGTGATGCTTGTGTGATTTTTTTTTTAACAGGACCCTACAGTAGGATGAGTACCCTAAGTTCACCAACCTTTTGATGGCTAGGTGTGCAGTTCCTGCTTTAAATGCATTCACTTTTTACATTCAGAAATTTAAATCAAGAGGCAAGAAATGTTTGCACACACTTATGAACTTAAATCAATAAGTGTATTGATGTATGCTCAATCATCCAGGTAAGGAAATCTTAAAAAGTTGATTCTGTTCATCAAGTCTTATCTTTTTTTAGTGGGAGAAACATTTTGTCACTCATCCAAAAAAGGTACATAAGATGAATAGAATAAACTTTTGCCGGTTAGAATAATAGTGTCACTGCCCTCTGCTAAGACTGGAGATAATATAAGGAATGAGAGAATTGACAGCTATTGTGTTATTTCGCCCTGTCATCGTTCTTTTAACTCTAAGTATCATAAAGTAATGTGGTGACATGTGGAAGGATGTGTTTCCAGACAGCATTTTAGGCACGAGTTAGGCTGTAGGTTGCAGGCACTGATCTCACATTGTGTAAGTGTAGCTGGTTCTAATAGTCTGAGCTGCTTGAAGCTTTATTCGTGAAGAGCACATTAACTTACAAAAACCGTTGCTAGCTAGTTCAGCTGGGTAATATTTTCTTAGAACAGCGGGGCTACATGCGGTGATGCTAGAATTAGCCATGGTATCAAACTACCTTCAACAGGTGGTCAAGCTGAGTCCACAGGCGCACTACGTTTCCCCGGAGAGCTCCTTCATTCTTCATATATCCGTGTCGGGCAAGAGTGTAAAGCCCGCGGCTGAATGGCCTTTGTTCAAGCACTCAATCATGCGCGTGAAGGAAACGCGGGGAGCGAAAGAGGGAAAAGAGAGTGAGAGAGTGTGTCATGGGTAGAGAGGACGACCGGGAGCAGCGTTCTAACGGGCTACAGGCTATGCAGTGTGCAGTACTGTTATTAAAGCCTCATCTCTTCAGTACTCTCCGGTGCCTCGGCTGATTTCTGTCTGCCTCACTACTCCACAAAAGTGAAGGGAGTTAACCCCGAAGGAGGACAAACTTCGGCCCTGGAGGAAGCATCTCCCCTCGTGTCTCCCGACCACGGTCAGGGGACTGACGGCGAGGAATGGTTAACACTGGGTTTACGCTGTAGGTCAATGAAGGACTGGTTAGGCAAGTTTTCATGAACTGTTGATCAGATTTCAAGAAACAAACAGTGTATTCAGATCAATCTAAATCTCTGTTGCAGACTAAAACTGCAATTGAATTCTAAACCCATATCAGTGGAGTATTTGCTTTTTCTTTTAGGCATAAAAAACATCCACGACCAAAGCAAGAAAATGTATATAAAAACCTGCTTTTGAAAAATACAGTAAATACAGCAAAGAGCTCCTCTTGTTTGTGTTTTTATTTTGAAAAGGCTGTTACATTCCATCTCTGCACAAAAATGCTTTCAGTTTCCAAACTAAAGCGCCCTACAGCGGAATTGAAACATACAGAGCTGCTCCCTGTCGAACTTCAGGCAAAAGTAAAACGAAAACTTTAGATTTCAACAAGCATTTGGTATCAACTCTCGCTTCTGAACTACATGGAGACACACCCTGAAAGCAGAATTAGGGGTATCACCGCACACACTGGAGTGTAAACAAGTGGAAATCCTCAACTTGCCCCTTAAAAAATTACAATGACTAAAATTTAGGAATACGCGAGATCGGGCACACTCGGAAAGCGTCAACTTTGCACTTTGGGAAACACGATATCTGATCTTCTTTCGAAATTGGTCCCCGAAAAATCAATTATTCAAATTAAAGTATTTCTAAATATATTTATCCGTTCAGGTAGTACCGTGATGAAGAAGGTGGTGGAACTGGAGCAGGATGAATAGGATGAATAGGCACTGTTATAGGTTGGCTGTTCCTCAGCAACCTCCGTGTGATCTACACCCAAAAAAGGGGAGAAAAAAGGTGAAGTTCAAACCCTGCAGAAAGCTTAGACACCAACAAACCACATTTTATCCTAGAAGTGCAAAATATTTTCCTGCATGTACGTGCGACTCCTGACTTCCTTTCACCATAGACAGTCACAGGACAGGGCAATATCACAGGACAGGGCAATATCACACCCCAGGCCTCTGCAGCGTGCTGTAACAGAAGAGAAGTTATCTTGCGATGAGCAACTGCGTTCCAGTGGACTCTGTCCTTCATTCGATGGTGCAGTGAGAATCTGAACTGGAAATGGAGGTCCAACACATCCATCCCATAGACATCGGCCAGAGTTCCACTGTAGAAGTTGGCTTCAATCACATCGTAGCGCAACTGGGGTGCCTTGTGCTCAATCTGAGGCAAATAAGGGGCTTTAAGGCTCAAAACAGAAGATGGTAAAATAAAAAAAATTAAATAATTTTTAAATAATTTAATAATTTAATAATTTTTTAAATACTTAATTTATAAAGTAAGTATTTAAAAAAAACTCAAAAAAAACTACAGATCGCACCATAATATATTTATTAAAATTTATAAAAGAAATTTAGGCATCCCCACTTTGACACAGTAGCATCTGCTGTAATAGTTACACCTCTGATGAAGTCTCAAAAGCTTTATTTTGATACCAAGATTGCAATTACAACTCTGAATAAACAAAGAAATACTGACATATCCAATATACTATTAATTTTGGGCATGTCATTTCAAATAGAAATGACCCTTGGGGTTTCAGATGTTAATGCTATTCGATTTCTGCTGTTACTCAGCCTCTAAAAGCACTTGGCTGAGAGGACAGTGGCATCACATTATCCACTACAGGCACATGGCTTATGCAAATTTTTTAGATCAGCTTTCCCCAGATGACAAGAGACTTTTGACATGCAATGTGTTTAACACGATCAGATTAGTGTTAAATCATAATATAAATGGGACTTGCTAACGGACCTCAGGCACCAGGAAACCGCCTTTGATCCTCTCTCCTAAGGGCATGGTGAGGTTCCACACAACCAGCGTTTCCTCTGGCAGAGCCTCACGCAGCTCGTCGAAGAACCTATGAAGGTTCTCCTTGTAGTCATCAACCCAGCTGCAACTGTATCTAGAACACCCAGTGCAGACATAAACAGGAAGAACAAAAATCACTACAGTGGGAGGAATTCAATTGGGAAAACAAAACGTTGTGCTATGATTCTTCTGAACTGATAGATGCACACAAAAAACTCCATCACTCTCACTTCTGACTCATCTCACATTATCTCTTTAATGAAATCAAATCAACAGCCTTATTAATAGTTACGCAATATACTCACCTTGAAATATCCCAAACACAGGAGTTAACAAAAACCACATCTGGTTTCAAACCATGGCGGAAGTCCTCCAGGATGCTCTTCATGTAGCGAGAATAGATACGCGTCACTAAGTAAAAACGGACCAGATGGTGGGCGGACTGAAACTGTTGAACTTCCTTGTACTCTGTGCCGTTGTGCATTTGACCCAGACAGCCCCCTTCCACCAGGCAGTCCTGTTCGAAGCTCATCTCACCCTAAAGAAGAAGTGTGAGGACAACACAAACGAGGAGGTGAACAGATATAAAGCACGTCATTCAAATACACCCATTTTTTTACATTACAATTTAAATGACACCAGTGGCATGATTACAAACTTTATATTGCATAAGTTAGCTGAGGTTTTAACTGGTAGCATGCACATGGTTATACACCCTGCACGCTTTTTTGTATCAGTGTATAAAACTGGTAAATTTTAGCCCTTGCCTTGCTCCGCAGTTGTCTCAAGGAAAGATATTTCTCTTTTTGTACCAGCAGAACAAGATCCTTGTACACTGCCCGCTGAACTGAGGAAGAAATAAAATGATAGATTAGAAGTAGTCCCCATAGATTAGTACATTACATTATACAGATTCGATAGTAGTCCTTTCATTGGGCACACCTTTCCAAGTGCACTTTAATATTTAATTCATCACTTAGCAGAAAATGGGCTGGTTTTAGCATTTTAGAAATTGCTGATAAACTGAACTTGATTACTACCATCTATTTGAGCCAGAGAATGGTTTAGAAAGGGAAAAATATATACAAGACTTCTGGATAAAAATGTCTTGATGACAGCAGTTGACACTGGGGCAGAGGATACATTGAATAAGGTCAGAATTTAGGGCTTAGAACATTGAGTTTTCATAGGGTTAACAACATGAAAACATGGATCCATCCTGGATTGGGTGAACAATTTAACCTGGTTGTGGCAAAACACTCATCTGGGGTAATTTTAGTGCTGCCCCATTAAATTACACATATTTGCAAATACACTGCAACATACCTGAGTGTAGTTACTGACCATGTTCATCCCTATGATCACAGTGAACAGATATGGTTACCACACTCTTGTATAATAAAGATGCCACACACAAATCTGCGTGTCTGATGCCATTATTTGAACTTGAACAAATGTCATGAAGAACTAGCCTATGTTATTTATGAAGGTAAACGGGTATCAATTCCAGCACAACCAAACTGAACCTAATGAAGTGGATGTGAACGGTACATACAGTTTATTCACAAAACAGTCAACGTTGGGCAAACAAGAACACCTTAAGTATAAATGCACAAGATAATGTAAATACCGATTCATTAATTTTGTCAGCCAGCTACTCACTGGAGTCTCCCAACACCACGATGAACTTGTTATGGAGCAGCTGGCTGGCCTGCAGGTGGCTCACACTCTTCATGATCTCCCGCTGTTAAATTACAAAGTCAAACACTGTTGCGTCTTTCTATGGGCTCAAATTGCGGTCATAAATACTTTCCACTAAAAATGCCTAAATGTGTAAACTCAAAGGTGAGGTAGTTTTTCCAGATGAGATATTGACCGGACATCAGAGTTTCTCTACCATACTTCCAAGCTTCTCGCAATAACATTAGCTTACTAATGACCAACAGTGGTTAAAAAATAAATAAAATAGCTGGCTATTTTTCTGTTGGCTTAAAATCACTTATGTAATAAACACTTACCATTTTTGAGTTTAGATGCAAACTGTACCACTAATTCCAGCCCCTTGTAAATGCTATATGTGTTGGTATTCAGTGTTATTTTTCAACCAGCTTAGCTAGCGTTTATCTAGCGTTAGCCAAATTTCCTCTGAAGTGGCTCTTGCGCCACTAAGTTTTTAGTTTCAAGACCCGAAGTTGCGACAGCCTCCTCAACCACTTAGTGTTTTAAAAGTTTAAAGTTGGTGTGAATTTAAAAAAAAAAATATTACAAATATTTCACTCCGGAGTTTCAAGCACACCCCCAAACTGCAGGTGTCGCCAATTAAATGGTGCTTTTAACGACTGTGCACTACCTTAATGGGTCGACACTAATTTTAAAATAAAAAAGAAATTACTTAATAAATTTTTAAAAAAATTAATTTAATATTAGAGAGATATTAGATGCTTTTAAAAAAAAGATTTTTAAAAATTAACAATATGAATTGTTTTTTTTTTTTTGTTTTTTTTTAAATATACGTGCACATGTGGAATTACAACCACGCCTCTTCTTGTGCCTGTTAAGCCATTTCCTACTTCAAAAACAATGCCTTTACTGTGATAACACTAGCTGGCCCAAGGTTTTATGTGAGTGAAGTTGCCCCCCCCCCCACCTTCTTCAAATCCAACAAAAGTGGTATCAAACGTTTGTGCTACATTTGTGCTGGTTTGTGCTGCAGAAATTTTTGTTTGTGCCGCTATTATTTTAAAGATATTAACAAAAATTTCTAGAGGTCAACCAGCCCCCCCATATTAATGGAATCAAACAAAATTGATGTCAAACGTTTGTGCTGGTTTGTGCTGCAAAAATGCTTGTTTGTGCTGCTAACATTTTAAAATTTTTAATAAAATAACGTCTTGATGCGTGCTTAATCATCCAGGTAAGTAAATCCCAAAAGGTTGATTCTGTTCATCTGGACATTTTCAGTTGGAGAAACGTTTCGTCACTCATCCAAGTGACGAAATACTGCGTTTTAACAACAACTACTGAGATTTGCTTGAAATACTATGATTTAGAAGAAATACAATGACTCCATACAAATACGATGCTTTGGCACAAATACTATGATTTGGCACAAGTACTATCATTTAGTACAAATACTATGATTGGGCAGAAGTACTATGTTTCAGTACAAATACTATGATTTGGCAGGAATACTCTGGTTTAGCAGAAATACTCTGATTTAGCAGCAGTACTATCTTTTGGTAGAAATTCCTGCTAAAAGGTACTATTTCTGCCCCAAAACCATGATTTTGCACAAATACCATGATTTTTGCAAAAATACTATGATTTAGCAGAAATACTATGATTTAGCAGAAGTACTAAGATGTAGTAGAAGTACTTTGCTTTAGCAGAAATACTATGATTGAGGAGTAATACTTAAACATAGGAGAAATATTGATACACAGACACACATACACAGACAGTAAAGGGAACAGGAGCTGTTGAGAGTCTGGGCTTGGTATATGTAGGTCAGTTAAATTAGCTGCACCTGCTGTAGTCAGCCCTTACACACACAGACACAGAGAGAGGTGTGTTTTCTTCAGTGTATTTCTGACATTCAGGATTCCCCTCGAACAAATGGCCATAATTTCCTAACCGTAGAGACTAGAACGTTCATTCAGACATCGTTTTGTTCAGAAGAGATGGGGGAAATCTTCAGGTCTTCATAATTCAGAGATAAAATATAAATTATTAAAGATATATGACTTGTAATACACTGTAACTGAGTAGAGGCGAAGCAAAAACTGCCTTGACTTGCCCTCAAACAACCTTTGGTAACTCTAAATCTATATGGAGCATCAAAATCGTTCTTTCACCGTAAGAAACAGCAGGCTTTGGTGAACAGTCATGGAAATTTTCAGGGCTCTGTGGAAATCCATCAAAAAGATATGATGAGAGAAAAAAGTCCCTCATTTCCAGAGTTTGAAATCTGAAGAAATCTGAGCGAGGGACAAATTTCCTACCCTCAAACAAGTCTAACTCATCTCAGAACGGTAATAGGTGAGAAAATAATTCTTGAATTGTGAGCATCAGGAGTGTCTGAAGATATATCGGGACAAGCCTCATGTCTTAATTTCGCTTCGTTAAGGAGATATGACAATTTGAAAATGCCTCTCATTAGAGAAATCCAGCGGTGATTTTGAATAAACTCTCCATTGACTTTCAATGGAGAGTTTTGAGACTTATTGTTGCTCTGAGGAGATTTGCAAAAAATCTGTAACTCCCACAACAATGATAGTGACATTTCCTGAAAGCCAGCAAAAATACCTACGTTTTGATGTATAATTTGTGGAAGTTGAGTGGAAATTGAGCGAGTAGCAAGAAGTTGTTTGGACATGAAGAGAAAATCTGCTGAAAAAAGCTGAAAAAGTTGTATGTATTTCTGCCATAGACTGTTAACAAGAATCTGAGGTCCATATTAGAAAAGCTGGTAAAATCATAAAACTTTTCAGAATTGTAATAAATTATCAATACGAATTACCGGTCTGTGATAGTGTATAAATTTGTAGTTAAAAAAAAAAACATGTTGACCAAGGTGGAATCGAACCCAGGACCTTTGGTCTGAAGAGCCGTGTCATTATTAATCGCGCCACCTGAAAAGGGGGCGGGGCGCCTTAAAAAACAGGGTGATCAGCAGTCAGAATTTGATCGCGGTGAAAAACGCCGTTTTTTGGAGTTAGAAAAAGTCGTGTAACTCAAAAACTAGGTGGGATAGAAGCATAATTCTTGCACTGGGTGAATCAGCAGACTTTGGTGTACTTTGACTGCGATTTACATAGCTCTTTGTATCTCCGTCGCGGAGATATGACGAGAGAAGAAACGGCTTCATTTTCGGAATTTGAAAAATGAGAGGAGGACAGATTTCCACCCCTCAAACAAGTCTAACTCATCTCAGAACGGTAATAGGTGAGAAAATAATTCTTGAATTGTGAGCGTCAGGAGTGTCTGAAGACATACGGGGACAAGCCTCATGTCTTAACTTTGCTTCGTTAAGGAGATATGACGATTTGAAAATGCCTTCAGTTTCAGTATTTCAGCTCTGAGTTTTACAACCTCCCCATAGACTTTGAATGGGGAGTTTTTAGACCATGTGTCACTTCGAGGCAAATTGTGAAAAAACCGTAACTCTCACAATAATTATAGTGACACTGTCTTAAAGCTAGAGCTGGGCGATAGAACGATAACGATATGTATCGCGATATAACTTTTTCTCGATAGAAAAATTAAACTATCGCGATAGACCTCGCCGCTCTTGTCCTCTCAAAAAAAAAAAGAAAAAAAAAAAAAAAGAACAGCCAATCCAAATTACGTAGCGCAGAGCTGAACCAATCACAGCCGCAGCGTCACGTGACTTGTTACGTACAGCACAAGTGCCAAGCCGCACATGTGTATTTGTTTGGGAAGCAGCCAGCCACCGTACCGCCCGGGTAATGGAGGAAATGAGTGTGCCGACTAGAAAAATCAACCGAGCGTGACCGAAGGTTACTGAAGAGAAAACAGATGATGGTTCCAACACCTCAGAGATTGTCGAACGGAAGAGCCATAGAAGTTCCGTAGTGTGAAGGTATTTCGGCTATTTCAAGTCTGACAAAAACAGAGTAGCGTGCACTGTAAGTTGTGCCGAAAGCAAGTCTGGAAATACAATAAACTGGTGCATGCGCTACGTCCACACGTACCCGGGTATTTTTGAAAACGCAGATTTTTCTATGCGTTTGCACCTTTCGTCCACACGTAAACGGCGTTTTTGGTCACTGAAAACGAAGATTTTTGAAGACTCCGTTTTTGCATTTACGTGTGGATTAGAAAAACAGAGAAAACGCAGCGTCAAAGATGTGCGCATTTTTTGACGTCACACTGTGCGCCACGTTATTGTTTCAGTGAAATGAATTTCTACAATACTGTTAATTCTACTCTCTGCAGTGTTTAAATGCTTACACACAGTTACTGTCCCTCCACACATACGACTCGGTTCTGCTTCTATGCCCCAGCTTTGTTTACTTTTTCCCACTGAGGCTTCTAGACTTCTGATTGGCCAACATTTCTGCACGGTTAGGAATCTAGCGCCACCTGCTGCTTTGGCATGTTCATAGCAGCGTTTTCCTTCATTTCTCCCTTTATGTGTGGACGGGATTATTTTTTAAAACGTAAACGGAAAATCTCCGTTTTCAAAAATACCCGTGTACGTGTGGACGTAGCCTCAGTCTCTGACTGGAAGCGCTAATTCGTCATTCGGCTTTTGTCAGACTAAAGTAACTGTTAAAACTGTTTGAAAAGCTAAGCTATACAACAAGGAGAGATTGAGAATTTCCTTTTAGTTCTCAGTTTATTTGATATTGACAAAAGTTAGTCAGTTTTGTCTGTTCTTCTGTAAAACAAACTAAGATTTATTTTTAGAATTAATATTTTGTTTCTAAGTGGAATTGACAATTTAGTCTGTTTCGTTTGTTCTATTTTGAAACTTAAACGCTTTAGCAGCTGCCTTTTGTGTAGTTTGCAATATTTGCCTTTATTTATCTGAAAAAGTCTCATGTTCCTTAAGTACATCTACCCTGTTGAACTTATTATGGGAAATAAATATTTAAATAAAAACAAGCTGCTGATTATTTCACATTTTACTTGTGAGCAACGGCACATTTAAATCTTACAAATATAGTTATTTGGCTTATATCATGATAGATATCGTTATCGCCTGAAATGAAAAAAACATATCGTGATATGAAAAAATCTTATATCGCCCAGCTCTACTTAAAGCCAGCAAAAATACCTACGTTTTGATGTATAATTTGTGGAAGTTGAGTGGAAATTGAGTGAGTAGCAAGGAGTTGTTCAGACATGAAGAGAAAATTCAGAACGGACGAGTGTGCACTGGGAGTTAATTGCATAGCAACCATAGCAACGCATGTATTTTCTGAAAAATCACAAAGTTGCAACTGAAAACTTAAAGAGTCATTACATGAAAACGGTAACAGATATGAAAAAGCTGAATCACACAGGAATAGCCCAATCATTTGAGAACATTTTAAAGTTTGAATGGAGTTTCTAGGTCAAAGTATGAGGCAGTAGTTAAGTTTCAAAGACAAGAAAGTTTTAGCAGAATTGTGGAAGTTTCCCATTCATTTCAATGGGACAAATTAAAGGAAAAAAGTGTAATATTTTAAATAGTATAATAGCAATAAACACCAAAAGATATAGCTGGAATTAGCAGAAAGAGCAGAACAGTTTAGAGTTTGAACGGAGAAAATCGGCTGAAAACTGAGGGAGTAGTTAAGTGCCGAAAAACGCGGAGCAACTATAAGAATAAAGTTTAAAGAGAAACAGGATCTCAATAGTGTGTGTAGCGAACCCCCCCGAATGAAGGATGACACTTTACTGATGACGTTTTGAAGGTTTAATGGCAGTAAACCATCAATCTCACCGTAAGAGCTGGGGATGTATACACAGAAACAGCGTGTAAGCAAAATAATCCACACTCTTACAATCGTAAACCTTATAACATGAAGTTCGTTTCAACGTAACATTTAACAAATGTAGCGACTGTCACAAAAACATCTAAACGTCTCCTTATTTACATCATAACCATACCTTGTGCCTCTATCAAGGGGGCTGCTAATGACAAAAGAAATCACCATAGGCTCCGTTAAGCCATCACTTTTCTAAACTCCCGCGACTGCTGCTGAAAACTGCGCCAAAAACTGTTTTACAGGAAATCGTCCCATCAAAATAAAAGCTTCTACACACGGACAGGAAGTTGGTAGTAGAAAACAGGAATGAGTGCCAAAATAAGGTGCAAAGAAAGGCATTCAGGGTTATTTACACTCCCACCAAAATTACGAATAATTGGTTTACATAAGAACCAAAATGAATAATTTTCCCAAACAAAATAACCCATGTAGGAGTTACCTTAGGAACTTTCTAACAACAATACAAGTTTTTGTACTGGACGCTCAACAACTGATAGTTTAGTAGAGCGTTGACCTTTATTATTGAGTCTCTTTTCTCCAAGTGAGATCTTTACCCTTCGCACAAGTCCATCTTTTCCACTGACAGTCTCTACAACTCTTGCAAGTCTCCATTCCCCTCTGGGTGCCAGTTCATCCATTTCCAACACAACATCACCTACTTTTAGATTCCTCTTTGGTGAGTGCCACTTTTGCCTTGAAATGATGTTGTGAATGTATTCTCGTCTCCAGCGGCTCCAGAACTGCTCTGCAAGGAACTGCACGCGGCGCCACCTCTTCTTGCTGTACAGGTCCTCATTTGAAAAGGCACCAGGTGGGGGCAACGGTGCATTGGATTTCATGTGCAGCAGATGATTGGGCGTGAGCGGTTCCAGGCTGTTGGGGCTATTCAAGTTATCTATAGTCAAGGGTCTGCTATTGACTATAGCCATGGCTTCGTAGAATAACGTCCGTAATGAAGCATCATTGAGTCTGTCGTGAGCCAGTGACAGAGTGGTATTCAGCACACTTCTGACAGTCTTTATCTGACGTTCCCACACTCCCCCTGCATGACTAGCATGGGGTGCGTTCATCACAAAGTCACATTGTTTTTCAGTCAAGTATGTATTTAGTCTCTGAGTGTCTAGCTCATTTAAAGCTGCTTTAAACTCATTCTGAGCACCAACAAAGTTCGTTCCCTGGTCACATTGGATGTGTCGAACTGCACCTCTGATTGAAATGAAACATCTTAATGCATTAATAAATGCATCAGTAGACAAGTCCTCTAAGAACTCAATGTGAATGGCACGAGAACAAAAGCAAGTAAGTAGGAGTCCATACCGTTTGTGTTGTTTTCTTCCCTCAGTTGTCACAAATGGACCAAAACAGTCCATGCCACAGTGTGTGAAGGGAGGAGAGGGCTCTAAGCGATGTGGAGGTAGGTCACTCATCCTCTGACCCTCTGGAGCTTTGCGGAGTCTGCGGCAGATCACACATTGTCGGATGAATGAGGCAACTGTTTTACTCATTCCAGGAATCCAGTAGCCACTGGATCTGATTTCATTTATGGTGAATCCCTTTCCTTGGTGTTTTACTTTGTCATGACAGTGAGATATTATGAGTTTGGCTGTACAATGTTCTTTTGGGATCACGATCGGGTGTTTGAAGGTGTCACTCGTTGCATGCTGGAGTCTCCCTCCCACCTTGAGGAGACCATCTGTATCCATGAAAATGTCCAGTTTAAACAGTTTGTTATGATGTGGGAGCTGTTCTCCTTTCTTCAGCTGTTTTATTTCCTGTTCATACGCTTGACTTTGTACACGTCGAATGATCACAAGTTCAGCATTTTTCTGCTCACTCACTGTAGCTGATGCATTTGACTTGATGTGTCTAGCCCTTCTTATGAGACGTGCTACAGCTTTAATTGCTTTGGACCAGGAGGAGAACTTACTTAGACATTCAGCAAGACTTACAGTGTCTGTGACTTTAGTTAACATTGTCTGTACTTTTCTGACTTCTGGATCTCCTATGGTCAGATCCAGCTCAACAGGTTGTGCTGTGGGCAGTTCATTTTTCCACAAAAAGGAGGGGCCAGTGAACCAGATAGACTTATTTAACTCATTGACAGTTACACCTCTCGAAGCACCGTCAGCTGGATTCAGTTCTGATGGCACGTAAAACCACTGCTGAGGGCTTGTACTTTCCCTGATCCTCTGAACCCTGTTAGCTACAAAGGTGTGGAAACGACGTGCATCATTGTTTATGTAGCCCAGCACCACCTTTGAATCAGTCCAGAAGTACTCCTTTGCACCATAACACAGTTCTTCCCGTAACATGTTGCTGACTGAGACTGAAACTACAGCTGCTGTTAGTTCAAGTCTGGGGATTGTGGTCAGTTTAGTTGGAGAAACTCGAGCCTTTGCTATTACCAGAGAGCAGTGAACTTCACCTTTAGCGTTCTTTGCCCTCAGATAGCTACATTGTCCATAACCACTTGAGCTTGCATCTGAAAAGTGGTGCAACTCTATTTCTTTAGTTTCACCAAAGTTAGCAGGCAGGTAACAGCGAGGTATGTTTAGCTTGTCTAGATTTACAAAGTCACTTTGCCAACTCACCCACCTTGGCTTGAGTGCATTAGGTATGGGGTCGTCCCACCCGACACCATGCTGACACATTTCTTGCAAGATTTTCTTTCCATTCAGCACATATGGCGCTAAAAATCCAAGTGGGTCGTAGATTGACGCGACAGTGGATAGAATACCTCTGCGTGTGGCTGGCTGGACTTTCAGTGTGTTGTCAAATTTGAAACAGTCCTTTTCAATGCTCCACTGGATGCCTAGTGCTCTTTCTTGTGGCATGTCTTTGAATGTCAAGTCTCTTATGTTAATATTTACAGCACACTCTGATGCAGGTATACTTTGCAAAACAGTGTGATTGTTAGAAACAAACTTGTGGAGACGCAGGTTACCTTTGCGGCAGATTTCTCTGGCTTCTTGTGCCAACTGCATTGCTTCTTTCACTGTGTTTGTGCTCGTAACTCCATCGTCGACATAAAAGTCTTTCTCAATGAACTGTGAACCTGCTGGGTGCGAGTGGCAGTGCTCTTTGGCTAAGTACTTCAGTCCATAATTTGCACAGCCTGGAGATGATGACGCACCAAAAAGGTGTACCTTCATTCTGTATGTTTGAGGTTGTGTGCTTGTATCACCGTTTTTCCACCAGAGGAAACGTAGATAGTCCCGGTCCCTCTCACTGACGTGGAACTGGTGGAACATCTTTTCTATATCGCACATTAAGGCAATAGGATGTTGCCGGAATCTCAAGAGAATGCCAGTCAGATTGTTTATTAAGTCTGGCCCTTGGAGGAGATGATCATTGAGACTTGTTCCATTGTGTTTGGCTGAACAGTCAAATACGACACGCAGTTTTGTGGGCTTTTTGGGGTGGTAAATCCCATGATGGGGATGTACCATTGTTCACCTTGTGTTCCTTCGTTGTGTACTTCTTCCACGTCTCCTCTTTCAATTATGTCATTCATGTATGCAACATAATCATTTTTGTAGTTCTCATCCTTGTTCAACCTTCTCCTTAAGTGTTCCAGTCTGATCTCTGCAAGCCTTTTGTTGTCTGGTAAGTTTGGCCTTTGCTTGAATGGAAGAGGCATCTCACAGTATCCTTGTTCATTTTTCTTTATCCCTTCCTTAAGTTTTTCCAGAAAAACGACATCCTCTTGTGAGACCGTTTTGTCACATGCCTTTGTGTCCTTGAAATCTGATTCAAGAACATTGATCATGTCCATTGGTGTTACAGCAGGCATTTCCTTTACCATGACCCTATGGCACAGACTTGTTTCAGTTTCATTTGACTCTGATGAGCCACCAACAATGCTCCACCCTAGGTCTGTCTGTATGGCAAATGGCTCATTGTCTTTTCCGAGTAGAACCTGTTTTGGAGCTAGAGTTCTGGGACAGTTAAATCCAATGAGTAGTCCAACATCACAACTCAGGAGAGGGGGTATCTGATCAGCGATCTCTGACAGATGGGGCCATTGCCTTGCAGTTTCATTTGTGGGTATGTTGTCATAGTTAAATGGGATGTAGTCCTTTGTGTAGGAGGGTGGAAGGTCGATGTGAACATCTGAATTATAACCTCTCACACGTAACCCTGCTACTCTCTGGCTTTTGACTGTCATGTGAACTCCCAGCATCGTGGTTAGTTTTAGCTTAACTGGATGGGATGCTGCTTGTAACTGGTTAGTTACCTCCTCACTGACAAATGTGTTGTCACTTTGTGTGTCTAATAAAGCGTACACAAGCTGCTCTTTAGATGGACTCTGAGTAGTGGAAACCCACACAGGAACAATCATGGAGGTACTACCTGATTGACCCACCTTAGTAACATTCAGAGCTGTGGCTGCCATGGTGTCATTTTCTGTGGTTGAAGCGACGTTTGTAGAGCTCTGAGGCCTTTCATTTGCCATGTGACTCTCATTGTGCAAACAGGTGGGGTGTCGTCCTTTGCAAGTGTCACATTTGTGGCGATGACGACAGTCTCTGGCATTGTGGCCCACCTTTAAGCACCCGTAGCACAGTTTATTTTCCTTCACAAATGTCCGTTTGTGGTCTAGTGACTTCTCTGAGAAGCTTGGGCACTTTGACAACTGATGACTTTCATCTTATGAAAGTCATCAGTTGCATCTTTGGTAGTTTTCTGCCAGTAAGCTGGAGTTCCTCTGAGTGGCTGCATAAATCTGATTGCATCTTTATTTCTTACCAGCTTCTCTACTTCTGTCTTACTTTGTAACATTCCTGATGTGATTTTGCGTCCATCTTTCGTCATAGTTTTACCTTTCCTTAGCTGTATTGTCATGCTGGAATTAGCCAAATGTATTTCAGTGACAAACTGTGAGAAAAACAGGTAATTTGTGTCTTTAGCAAATCTTGCATCAATGTTGAAAAGCCTTGACTTGAAGTAAGCACTCGGTGTGAGTTTAAGAAGTCTCTTTTCATCCAGTGTATTCTGACCAGTAGGAAACTGCACAGGAAATGCCATGGCTTCCAAATGAGGAGTTCTGAAGAAGCTAACAGGATTGTTTCTTTCTGCAGGAGCCACACAATATGTGTTATCAGTGAAACAGAGAATCTCTTCTGAAATGTCAACAGGCTGCAGACAACTTTCTAGAGCAAAACCTCCATTGTTCAAATCACTTTCTGGTTCCTCTGGATTGATTTCCTCTGGTTGTTCATCACAGGATTGCATATTAATAGCTTGTTCACTTTCAGACTCACTTTCGCACAAAAGGGCATCTTTTTCATAGTTGTCAATTTCCATTAGATCTGCTTCATCATAATCATCACTTCCCATGCTGGCTTCATCACTGCTGTCATCATCAGGTAGGTAACGTTGGATCACAAAGCAATGCTTTGTCCTGATGATATGAGGTTTTGTGCATTTGAAGGAGCTAAATGGAAAAATGAGAAAATAAAGTAAGTTTCAAAATTTCTTCAAAATTGATTTCTCACTAGTTAAAAACAGCAAAAAACTATACTGTTGAATTATTATCAGTAGTTTGTGAAAACATTGTATTGCAGTTTAAATCAATTGATTATCTTACCAGTGACTGCAGTAATGCTGACTCCACTGCTTCTGACGTTCTCAAACACAGAGTAGAGAGTGAATGTGTATTGAGTTCCAGCAGTGAGAGATGAGAGTGTTTGATTCAATGGTCCATTTCCAGCTGGTGCACTGATGCTTGTCTCTGTACCATTAAACTGGAGAACAAAGCTGACATTGTTGTTGACTTTATTCCACTGCAGAGTGATGCTGGTTTCATTTTGTCCTGATGATATGAGGTTTTGTGCATTTGAAGGAGCTAAATGGAAAAATGAGAAAATAAAGTAAGTTTCAAAAATTCTTCAAAATTGATTTCTCACTAGTTAAAAACAGTAAAAAATTATACTGTTGAATTATTATCAGTAGTTTGTGAAAACATTGTATTGCAGTTTAAATCAATTGATTAACTTACCAGTGACTGCAGTAATGCTGACTCCACTGCTTCTGACGTTCTCAAACACAGAGTAGAGAGTGAATGTGTATTGAGTTCCAGCAGTGAGAGATGAGAGTGTTTGATTCACTGGTCCATTTCCAGCTGGTGCACTGATGCTTGTCTCTGTACCATTAAACTGGAGAACAAAGCTGACATTGTTGTTGACTTTATTCCACTGCAGAGTGATGCTGGTTTCATTTTGTCCTGATGATATGAGGTTTTGTGCATTTGAAGGAGCTAAATGGAAAAATGAGAAAATAAAGTAAGTTTCAAAAATTCTTCAAAATTGATTTCTCACTAGTTAAAAACAGCAAAAACAGACTCTGGCTAAGGCAATCTACACCACACCAGGGCCTGAGTTGCCGGCTGGGGTCAACTACACCACACCAGGGCCTGTGGCTCTGGCTGAGGCCACCTACACCACACCAGGGCCTGTGGCTCTTGCTCAGGCCACCAGGGTCTGTGACTCTAGCTAAGGCAATCTACACCACACCAGGGCCTGAGTTGCTATTGAGGCCACTTACACCACAGCAGGGCCTGTGGCTCTGGCTGAGGCCATCTACACGACACCAGGGCCTTAGTTGCTATTGAGGCCACTTACACCAGACCACGGCCTGTGGCTCTGGCTGAGGCCACTTACACCAGACCTCGGCCTTTGGCTCTTGCTCAGGCCAATTACACCACACCAGGGCCTGTGGCTCTTGCTCAGGCCACTTACACCACACCAGGGCCTGTGACTCTGGCTAAGGCAATCTACACCACACCCGGGCCTTAGTTGCCGGCTGGGGCCACCTACACCACAGCAGGGCCTGTGGCTCTGGCCGAGGCCATCTAGACCACACCAGGGCCTTAGTTGCTGGTGAGGCCACTTACACCACACCAGGGCCTGTGGCTCTTGCTCAGATCACCAGGGTCTGTGACTCTGGCTAAGGCCATCTACACGACACCAGGGCCTGAGTTGCCTGCTGTGGCCACCTACACCACACCAAGGCCTGTGGCTCTGGCTGAGGCCATCTACACCACACCCGGGCCTTAGTTGCCGGCTGGGGCCACCTACACCACAGCAGGGCCTGTGGCTCTGGCCGAGGCCATCTAGACCACACCAAGGCCTTAGTTGCTGGTGAGGCCACTTACACCACACCAGGGCCTGTGGCTCTTGCTCAGGTCACCAGGGTCTGTGACTCTGGCTAAGGCCATCTACACCACACCAGGGCCTGAGTTGCCTGCTGTGGCCACCTACACCACACCAAGGCGTGTGGCTCTGGCTGAGGCCATCTACACGACACCAGGGCCTTAGTTGCTATTGAGGCCACTTACACCAGACCACGGCCTGTGGCTCTGGCTGAGGCCACTTACACCAGACCACGGCCTTTGGCTCTTGCTCAGGCCAATTACACCACACCAGGGCCTGTGGCTCTTGCTCAGGCCACTTACACCACACCAGGGCCTGTGACTCTGGCTAAGGCAATCTACACCACACCCGGGCCTTAGTTGCCGGCTGGGGCCACCTACACCACAGCAGGGCCTGTGGCTCTGGCCGAGGCCATCTAGACCACACCAGGGCCTTAGTTGCTGGTGAGGCCATGTACACCACACCAGGGCCTGTGGCTCTTGCTCAGGTCACCAGGGTCTGTGACTCTGGCTAAGGCCATCTACACGACACCAGGGCCTGAGTTGCCTGCTGTGGCCACCTACACCACACCAAGGCCTGTGGCTCTGGCTGAGGCCATCTACACCACACCAGGGCCTTAGTTGCTAATGAGGCCACTTACACCACACCAGGGGCTGTGGCTCTGGGTGAGGCCACTTACACCACACCAGGGCCTGTGCTTCTGGCCGAGGCCATCTTCACCAAACCAGGCCCTGTGCTGCTAGCTGAGGCCATGTACAACATATCAGGCCCTGTGCTGGTTCCTGAAGCAATCTTCAACAATCCAGGCCCTGTGCTGCTGGATAAATGCTAAACTGAGTCTTTGGGTTAGGGTATTATGCAAGCATGCAGGTAGGGTTATAGGATTGTGTTCGTAACTTCAGGTACTTGCCACTTAATCACTTGAATCCATAAATTGAGACATTGTGCTGGGGTCAGCAGCTTAGAGCCATGCCACCCTGAGCACGCCTGACCTCGGAAGCTAAGCAGGGCTGGGCTTGGTTAGTACTTGGATGGGAGACTTCCTGGGAATACCTGGTGCTGTAAGCCTTTTATTTTCATGTCATTGAACTGCTTTTGAACCAGATAAGGGGTGTATTAAAAGACCCAAAGCAGCTGCCCATTAATGAGGGCACAATAACGACATTGCGTTTCGCTTTTTACCAATGTCTTGTGCTGCTGGCTGAGGCCACCTACACCACACCAGGGGCTGTGACTCTGGCTAACGCAATCCACGCCACACCAGGGCCTGAGTTGCCGGCTGGGGCCACTTACACCACACCAGGGCCTGTGGATTTGGCTGAGGCCACGTACACCACACCAGGGCCTGTGGCTGCTGGCTGAGGCCACCTACACCACACCAGGGCCTGTGGCTGCTTGCTGAGGCCACTTACACCACACCAGGTTCTTAGTTGCTATTCAGGCCACTTACACCACACCAGGGCCTCTGGCACTGGCTGAGGCCACTTACACCACAACAGGGCCTGAGTTGCCGGCTGAGGCCACTTAGACCACACCAGGGTCTGTGGCACTGGCTGAGGCCACTTACACCACACCAGGGCCTGTGGCTCTTGCTCAGGCCAACTACACCACACCAGGGCCTGTGTGTGCTGGCTGAGGCCACCTACACCACACCAGGGCCTGTGGGTGCTGGCTGAGGCCACTTACACCACACCAGGGCTTGTGGCTGCTGGCTGAGGCCACTTACACCACACCAGGGCCTGTGGCTCTTGCTCAGGCCACTTACACCACACCAGGGTCTGTGCCTCTGGCTCAGGCCACTTACACCACAACAGGGCCTGAGTTGCCGGCTGAGGCCACCTACACCACACCAGGGCCTGTGGCTGCTGGCTGAGGCCACTTACACCACACCAGGGTCTGTGGCTGCTGGCTGAGGCCACCTACACCACACCAGGGCCTGTGGCTCTGGCTTAGGCCATCTACACCACACCAGGGCCTGTGGCTCTGGCTGAGGCCACTTACACCACACCAGGGCCTGTGGCTCTTGCTCAGGCCACCTACACCACACCAGGGCCTGTGGCACTGGCTGAGGCCACTTACACCACACCAGGGCCTGTGGCTGGTGGCTGAGGCCACTTACACCACACCAGGGCCTGTGGCTGCTGGCTGAGGCCACCTACACCACACCAGGGCCTGTGGCACTGGCTGAGGCCACTTACACCACACCAGGGCCTGTGGCTGCTGGCTGAGGCCCCTTACACCACACCAGTGCCTTAGTTGCTATTGAGGCCACTTACACCACACCAGGGCCTGTGGATCTTGCTCAGGCCACTTATACCACACCAGGGCCTTTGACTCTGGCTAAGGCAATCTACACCACACCCGGGCCTGAGTTGCCGGCTGGGGCCACCTACACCACACCAGGGCCTGTGGCTCTTGCTGAGGCCACGTACACCACACCAGGGCCCGTGGCTCTGGCTGAGGCCACTTACATCACACCAGGCCCTGTGCTGGTTCCTGAGGCCATCTTCAAAAATCCATGGCCTGTGCTGCTGGATAAATGCTAAACTGAGTCTTTGGGTTAGGGTCTTAGGCAGGCATACAGGTAGGGCTATAGGATTGCGTTCGTAACTTCAGGTACTTGCCACCTAATCACTTGAGTCCATAAATTGAGACATTGTGCTGGGGCCAGCAGCTTACGGCCATACCACCCTGAGCACGCCCGACCTCGTCTGATCTCGGAAGCTAAGCAGGGCTGGGCTTCGTTAGTACTTGGATGGGAGACTCCCTGGGACTACCTGGTGCTGTAAGCCTTTTATTTTCATGTCATTGAAGTGCTTTTGAACCAGAGAAGGGGGGTATTAAAAAACCCAAAGCAGCTGCCCATTAATGAGGGCACAGTAACGACATTGCTTTTCGCTCTTTACCAATGTCTTGTGCTGCTGGCTGAGGCCACCTACACCACACCAGGGCCTGTGGCTGGTGGCTGAGGCCACTAACACCACAACAGGGCCTGAGTTGCCGGCTGAGGCCACTTAGACCACACCAGGGTCTGTGGCACTGGCTGAGGCCACTTACACCACACCAGGGCCTGTGGCTCTTGCTCAGGCCACTTACACCACAACAGGGCCTGAGTTGCCGGCTGAGGCCACCTACACCACACCAGGGCCTGTGGCTGCTGGCTGAGGCCACTTACACCACACCAGGGCCTGTGGCTGCTGGCTGAGGCCACCTACACCACACCAGGGCCTGTGGCTCTGGCTTAGGCCATCTACACCACACCAGGGCCTTAGTTGCTATTGAGGCCATCTACACCACACCAGGGCCTGTGGCTCTGGCTGAGGCCACCTACACCACACCAGGGCCTGTGGCTCTGGCTTAGGCCATCTACACCACACCAGGGCCTTAGTTGCTATTGAGGCCATCTACACCACACCAGGGCCTGTGGCTCTGGCTGAGGCCACTTACACCACACCAGGGTCTGTGGCTCTGGCTGAGGCCACTTACACCACAACAGGGCCTGAGTTGCCGGCTGAGGCCACTTAGACCACACCAGGGCCTGTGGCTGCTGGCTGAGGCCACTTACACCACACCAGGGCCTGTGGCTGCTGGCTGAGGCCACCTACACCGCACCAGGGCCTTAGTTGCTATTGATGCCACTTACACCACACCAGGGCCTGGGGCTCTTGCTCAGGCCACCTACACCACACCAGGGCCTGTGGCACTGGCTGAGGGCACTTACACCACAACAGGGCCTGAGTTGCCGGCTGAGGCCACTTACACCACACCAGGGCCTGTGGCTGCTGGCTGAGGCCACTTACACCACACCAGGGCCTGTGGCTGCTGGCTGAGGCCACCTACACCACACCAGGGCCTGTGGCTCTTGCTCAGGCCACTCACATCACACCAGGCCCTGTGCTTCTGGCCGAGGCCATCTTCACCAAACCAGGCCCTGTGCTGCTAGCTGTGGCCATGTACAACATACCAGGCCCTGTGCTGGTTCCTGAGGCCATCTTCAACAATCCAGGGCCTGTGCTGTTGGATAAATGCTAAACTGAGCCTTTGGGTTAGGGTATTATGCAAACATGCACGTAGGGTTATAGGATTGTCTTCGGAACTTCAGGTACTTGCCACCAAATCACTTGAATCCATAAATTGAGACGTTGTGCTTGGGCCAGCAGCTTACGGCCATACCACCCTGAGCACGCCTGACCTAGTCTGATCTCGGAAGCTAAGCAGGGCTGGGCTTCGTTAGTACTTGGATGGGAGACTGCCTGGGAATACCTGGTGCTGTAAGCCTTTGATTTTCATGTCATTGAACTGCTTTTGATCCAGAGAAGGGGTGTATTAAAAGACCCAAAGCAGCTCCCCATTAATGAGGGCACATTAACGACATTGCTTTTGGCTCTTTTCCAATGTCTTGTGCTGCTAGCTGATGCCACCTACACCACACCAGGGCCTGTGATTCTGGCTAAGGTAATGTACAACACACACGGGCCTGAGTTGCCGGCTGAGGCCACTTAGACCACACCAGGGTCTGTGGCACTGGCTGAGGCCACTTACACCACACCAGGGCCTGTGGCTGCTGGCTGAGGACACTTACACCACACCAGGGCCTGTGGCTGCTGGCTGAGGCCACTTACACCACACCAGGGCCTTAGTTGCTATTGAGGCCACTTACACCACACCAGGGTCTTTGGCTCTTGCTCAGGCCACTTACACCACACTAGGGTCTGTGCCTCTGGCTGAGGCCACTTACACCACAACAGGGCCTGAGTTGCCGGCTGAGGCCACCTACACCACACCAGGGCCTGTGGCTGCTGGCTGAGGCCACCTACACCACACCAGGGCCTGTGACTGCTGGATGAGGCCACTTACACCACACCAGGGCCTTAGTTGCTATTGAGGCCACTTACACCACACCAGGGCCTTAGTTGCTATTGAGGCCACTTACACCACACCAGGGCCTGTTGCTCTGGCTGAGGCCACTTACACCACACCAGGGCCTGTGGCTCTTGCTCAGGCCACTTACACCACACCAGGGCCTGTGGCTCTTGCTCAGGCCACTCACATCACACCAGGCCCTGTGCTTCTGGCCGAGGCCATCTTCACCACACCAGGCCCTGTGCTGTTAGCTGTGGCCATGTACAACACACCAGGCCCTGTGCTGGTTCCTGAGGCCATCTTCAACAATCCAGGCCCTGTGCTGTTGGATAAATGCTAAACTGAGCCTTTGGGTTAGGGTATTATGCAAACATGCAGGTAGGGTTATAGGATTGTCTTAGTAACTTCACGTACTTGCCACCTAATCACTTGAATCCATAAATTGGGGGGGGGAAATTAACCAAAACAATGTTGTAAATCAAAGGGCTACAACTGATATGTGAGACAGATAAAGTCATGCAGAAATATATTGCTAAACCATTGCTGGTTGTATAATATTTTATATCATGTTTATTTTCAGTTTCAGTTAAGGTTTAGAAAATAAAATTTAGTTGAGTTCACGATAAATATCAGTGATGAGTATTTGGTAACTTTAACTTTAATTGTTACATTCCTTTATCATTAGCATTAGCTTTATTTACTATAGCCCACGGTTGTTTTATATATATATATATATATATATATATATATATATATATATATATACACATTTAAATCCCGTACTGTATGATGTGTATTTCTTGTAAACCACTTGTCTGTTAAGATAAATGTTTTTCTGCTTTTGTTTGCTTGCGTGGATAAAACACAATATTTCATTAAAGTCAGCAACATCTTATTGAGCTGGTCTGGTTGAATTAATGTATCGAAGTTCTTTCATTTGCACAACTGTAGCGGTTCTTCCTAACTTGTCCGATGAGTGGCAGTGTAACATCAATTTAAATACCACCTATAAATCCGTAGAAGAAGAACGCTGGACTCTATGAAATGACGAAGACCAATCAGATTCTTAAATACTCGGAAATAACGCCAGTTTACATTCTGGACGCTGTTGAGTTTGGCACGGGTGAAAGGTAAGTGTGATTTTATCTTGAAAGAAACTAAAAATAAACAAATGGAAACAACTGACGGTTTGGTTTTTATCAAACTTTACGTTTCCATGAAAAGGCGGCATATTTTCACAGCGACGACAGCACAACTGGTAGAGAATGAGTTGGATACTTAATACGCTAACGTTACCTTCATTATTTTCAGCTTTTTAAGAAGGCGCTATCATGGAGAACAGCCTGTCCCGACTTCTCGTTGGACTCTCTGTCCAGATCAGCCGCAGTGATGGTGAGCTCATGTTGCATTAAATCCGTTCGTATTATGTGTTTTTGTACTTCCCGTGTGCGGTGAGTTTAACTCAGGCATGCTTTTTTTTATGTACGTGAACTAGGTCGAGTCCATTCGGCCACCGTGAAATCCGTTGACAAGTCCACAGTTATGGTTGAGTGGCATGAGAGGAACATGTGCCGTGGAAAGGGGGTCAGTAATGTCGTAACTGAGGTGATATCAACCAAGTATACATTAAAATATCCCATATGCTGAGTCTGCTTCTTCTTCTGTGTTTTAGATTGATCTAAGTGAGTTATGTATACTCAATCCAGAGGTTTTGGACCCTATAAATTCAATCACAAGCTCAATGCCTGACCCATCGACTCATGTTCCAGAAAAGGTGAGCGCTAGCCTACATTGTTTTTTCTCATAATTTATTACATTAACCTTGCTGTCAGTCACCAGATGACAGGTTAGTTTCATCCTAAGGCTGACGTTAAAGTTGCTGCTGATGCCATTTTTAAAGTGGTACACAATCTGCAGACTCTCTCACCGGATGCTCCTAATTTTATTCTCGGTGATTTTAACAATTGTAATCTTAAGAAATCACTGAACAATTTCTTTCAATATGTCACTTGTCCTACAAGGCATAACAAAACGCTGGATTTGTGTTATGGACCAATTAAGGGGGCATACAAGTCTGTGGCCGGACCTGCGCTAGGTTCTTCGGATCACAATGTTATTCACCTCCTCCCTGCTTACAGATCTGTGATTAGGAGGGAGAAGGCCTGTGTGA
Source organism: Aulonocara sp. 'chitande type north' Nkhata Bay (assembly GCF_057382095.1). Lineage (NCBI taxonomy): Eukaryota > Metazoa > Chordata > Actinopteri > Cichliformes > Cichlidae > Aulonocara > Aulonocara sp. 'chitande type north' Nkhata Bay. Next base: position 56,217,121 of record NC_141346.1, on the reverse strand, counting down.
AGCGGACTAATGTCTGGACAAAAGACAGTTGTGTTGCCCTTCAGGGGTGTTTTGATTGCACTGACTGGTCCGTGTTTCAAGAGAGCACTTCTGATTTGGATGAACTCACTGATGTGGTGTGTAGCTACATCTCTTTTTGCAAAGACTCTGTGGTTCCAGTCAGAGAATTTAAGACTTTCCCTAATAACAAACCGTGGCTCTCTAAAGATATTAAGGATCTGATTCTTAAAAGGAAAATTGCTTTTAACGAGGGAGACGTTCCCACTGTGAGAATATTGAGGAAGGAGGTGAGGGCTGCAATAAAGATTGCCAAGATGAGGTATTGAAATAAGATTGAGGCAGAACTCAGCAGTAACAACCTCAAAAGAGCTTGGCTTGGTATGAAAACAATGGCAGGGCTACAGACGAAAGGTAAAAGCAGCATTACCTTAGAGGGGTTTACCTCTGACAAACATCTGGCAGACAGTCTTTTTTTTTTTTTTTTTTTTTGAAAATATTTTTATTGAAAAAAGAAAACAGTACTTGCAGTTACCGAAATACAATCAACCTTTCTTAATTTTCCTAAGTAAATTAACATAGGCAATACCTCTAGACTAGCAAAATAAGAGATAAAGGGTTGCCACTTGTGAAAAAATTTGGCTGTGCAACCTCTCAACGTATATTTAATTTTTTCAAGTTTTAAAAAAAACATGACATCTTTAAGCCACCGGGAAATAGTAGGATACTTAGCAGACTTCCAATGCAACAATATTAGACGTCTCGCTAATAGGGATGTGAAGGCTATAATATCCCTTTGTGTGGAATCAAGTGTAAGTGAGCGAGCAGGAATCCCAAACACAGCAATCAGAGGACAAGGATGAAGAGTTACCCCAAGAACAGTTGACATAATAGCAAAATACCTTGTCCAGAAACCTTGTAGCTCAGGGCACAGAAAAAACATGTGGCTAAGGTGACAAGGAGAACCATGGCATTTATCACATTTATTTTCCACTTCTGGATACAATTCAGAAAGTCTAGACTTAGAGAAATGCACCCTGTGTATGACCTTAAATTGAATAAGTCCAAGACGAGCACAGGAGGTGGAAGATCGTATCCTCGTTATAGCCCGTTCCCAAGACTCCTCATGTATTCGAAATCCCAGTTCTTCTTCCCATGTACGCTTAAGCTTAACATTAGAGTGGTTACTAAAAGACAGAATAGCATCATAGAGTTTCGAAATGGTTCCTCTGTGATGAGGAACAAATGATAACGTAGTTTCCCACTGCTGTTCTGGAGGTAAAGAGGGGAAATTTGGGAAACACTTAGCAACAAAATTTCGAATTTGAAAATAGCGAAACAAATGGGTAACAGGGAGATTGTAACGAGAAGACAAGTTGGGAAAACTATCGAAAACACCATCCACATATAAATGTTTGAACTGTTTTATACCCTTGTCACACCACACTGAAAATGTCGAGTCCAAAAGTGAAGGGGGAAACAAATGGTTTTCGCTTAGAGGACCCGAGGAAGACGGCATTACAAAATTAAAGTGACGTCTAAACTGAAACCAGATTTTGAGTGTGTTAAGAACCACCTGATTATCAGTGTACAGAGAGGGTCTCACGGGTAAAGAGGAATAGAGCAAAGCCGGTAAAGAAGAGCCCTTACATGATGATAGCTCCAATTTACACCACGAGGAACCAGAAGATTTTAGCCAGTAGCAAAGTTTATGGATGTGAGCGGCCCAGTAATAGACTAAAAAATTAGGTAATGCAAGTCCTCCACTAAATCTGCATCGCTGCAGCAAAGTTTTAGAGACCCTAGGTGGCTTCCCTCCCCAAATGAAAGAACCAATAATCTTGTCCAGTGAAACAAAAAAATGTTTCGGCAAAAATAAGGGAATTGACTGAAATAAAAATAAAAATTTTGGTAAGATGTTCATTTTAACAACGTTAATCTTACCAATTAAAGAAAGGGGGAGATTACCCCATCTTTGAATATCAGATGTGACCCTAGATATAAGAGGAGACAAATTTGCTGATTTAAGGCCAGCTAGAGAGCGAGTCACGTTAATCCCTAAGTACTTAAACCCAGACGGACTGAGACGAAAGGGTAGATCGGACTGTTGAAGTTGACGTGCTGCCGTATTAACAGGAAAACACTCACTTTTCCCCAAATTCAATTTATAACCTGAAAACGAACTGAAGTTCTCCAGAATACTTAAAACAGCAGGGATGGAGCATGCGGGGTCAGTCATATATAATAACAAGTCATCCGCATACAATGATACTTTATGTGTAATTCCATTACGGATGATTCCCCTGAATACAGAAGAAGATCGCAATGTAATAGACAGAGGCTCGATGGCAATGGCAAAGAGTAAGGGAGACAAAGGGCAACCTTGACGACAACCACGACCCAGCGCAAAATAATCAGAGTAAACATCATTAGTATGAACACTGGCTTTAGGGGACGAATAAAGAAGCCGAATCCAGGAAATAAATTTATCACCAAAACCAAATTTCTCTAAAACTGCAAACAAGTACTCCCACTCCACCCTATCGAAAGCCTTTTCAGCATCTATGGCAGACAGTCTTAACAGTTTTTACCTTCGTTTTGAGAACTATGATTGTTCTAGGCAGACCAGCACACTGAGGGAAAAGACCATCACTCCCCCATCTATTTGTATTGATGAGACAGGGGTAGCTAATCTTTTTAGACATACCAAAAGCAAGAGTCCTGGACCTGACAACATCTGTGGACAGGTACTGAGAACTTGTGCTGATCAGCTGAGTGGGATTTTTCACTATATCTTCTCACTTTCTTTAGAGCTACAGACTGTGTGCTGTCCTCGCCCTGAGTCTCTTAGTTTCACCAGCTAGACAGCGAGATAACGATGCTCCAATAACCAGACTTATTTTCCTTTTTGCGCTGATTTATTGAAGAATGGCCTCTGACCATTGCCTTCTCTTTGACCATCGTAAAACTGAAAGTACAAAATACTGTATTAGCTAACTAACATTGTAAACTAGCTTGTTACCCTCTTACTGCAAGCTAACAAGATAAAACTTTCAAATGTACAAATTATCGTACCATTTTTACACAAAACAAAAGAATAATTATTTTATCGACACTCATACTTACAGACATATCTTGTCCAAGGCAACAACATTTTAAGGTCCGTATCAGCTTAGAACGATAACATTACGGTATCACTTTCCGCCATCTTTTATTTCTTCTTCACGTTCTCATTTTTTTCCTTTCCCAAAGTAACCGAACCCAAAGCAGCCACTAGAGGGAGCTCTAGGGCAGCTTACAACTATAATATCCGATTTAAGTTATAAAAGGCAGAACACTCCCCGCCTGGTACAATATAATTGTGCCACTAGAACAAACTTTTCTAATAAACATTTTGAACAGTTTAGGGCTATTTCAAACACTTATTTATCACTTGATAAAAGCAAAACCATATCAGCGATGGGTCTCAAAAACACTTTTTCATTTCCATCTTTCACAGTCTTTACTTCTGCTTTTCGAACCTTATTGTCCTTGCTCTCAAATGTTCTTACAACTTTTCCCATGGACCAGTCATTTCTGTGTGCGAGAGCATCTTTCAATAACACAACATCACCAACTTTTATGTTTGTTTTATCATCAGTCCATTTTCTCCTTTGCTGTAGTGTTGAAAGATATTCACTTTTCCACTGTTTCCAAAAAGAGTCTGCCAAACACTGTACTTGCTTCCATTGCTTTGAGTAGAGGTCTGGCGGTCCAAAGCTTCCTGTTGGTGCAGATAATGCATTGACCTTTTGTGTAAGGAGCATTGCTGGAGTGAGAAGGTTTGGTTTGTCTGGATCTGTTGAGACTGGTACAAGTGGTTTTGCATTCATTATTGCCATTACTTCTGCCATGAATGTACTTAACACTTCATGCGTTAGTTGGACATGTACGGCTTTCAACAGAATACCATCTAGGATGCGCCTTGCTACTCCAATAAGTCTCTCCCACGAGCCACCCATGTGTGACGAGTGTGGGGGATTAAACAGCCATGTGCATCCTTTCTCTTGCAGGTATGAGTTTAGTTCTGTGTCCTTGTGATCAATTTGCAACTCATTGCATGCTCCAACAAAATTTGTACCTCTATCAGATCTGAGTATTTGAGCAGGTCCACGGATGCAGAAAAATCTCCTCAGCGCATTGATGAAGCTGGATGTTGACATTGTTTCAATGAGCTCAATGTGCACAGCTCTCGTGGACATGCAGGTGAAAAGCACAGCCCATCGTTTACTGTCTGCACTCCCTCCTCTGGTGCGACGTGTGGTGACCGTCCAGGGTCCAAAGACATCCAGTCCTACACTAGTGAACGGTGGCATTGGTGTCAGCCTGTCCACGGGTAAATCTGCCATCTTTTGGGTCTGAAGTCGTCCTCGAAGCTTTCGACAGAGAACACACTTGTAAATAACAGAAGAGACGAGCCGTTTACTGCCAATAATCCAAAATCCAGCACCTCTGAGCGCTCCTTCTGTTAGGTGACGCCCCTGATGCGCTACCTTCTCATGATAGTATCTAATAAGAAGGATGGCTATATGATGAGCATTTGGGATAATGAGTGGATGTTTCTCATCTTTTGTTAGGTTAGCAGGTGCCAATCGACCTCCTAGTCTGAGGAGCCCATCTTCATCAATAACTGGATTTAACCTTTGAAGGCAGCTTTGTTTTGGAAGTGGCAGATTTTCTTTTATGCATCTGTACTCTTCTTTGAACGTTTCACTTTGTACTGTGTGAATGATGAACTTTGCTGCTTTAGACACTTCATCTGTGGTGTTAGTTTCACTGAAACACTTCCAGCCTTTACCTTCTGTGTTTGTTTTCTTGAATGATACTGCCACACGCTTTAGTGATGCAATAGTGCGACACAATCTCATCCAATGAGAGAATCTTTCAAAACGGCATGGCTCTAGCTGTGTTACTGAGGCTTTGGTAACAAAACTTGTTATATCAGGTCTGATCTCTGCATCTGTGTCAGGATCGATCAGTGTGAAATAGGGCTGCCACAAACGATTATTTTGATAGTCGACTAGTCACCGATTATTTTTGCGATTAGTCGACTAATCAGATCATCATCCATTGGACGTACAGCTTATTGCACCAGCAGCATCTGGTCTTATATAACTATCATTAGCTTACAGCTTGAAGTGTTTGTGCTAACTAAAAATAAAGACAAGATGGTAGTTTATTAATTTTTAATGAAATTTGCAGATTGTTTCGGTGAAGTTTAATAAACTCCTTGCTTTCTAAAATATAACAGGACACCGGAGTATATTCTCCAGCGTCTCACACTTCTGATAATCAGCTGTCTGCTTGACAGTTTTAGCTGTGCAAAAACTATACCTTTAATCTCAGCCAAACCGATTTACTCAGGAACAAATAAAATACTGAAAAAAGCCAAACAATAACATTTAAGTTATCTAAGTGACTTATATATATGTTTAACCTGACTAGCGAAAGACGGCGGTGGGTTTGAAAACGATTTGCCGGGAGTCCGGTGTTCTCACGGCTCTAGTTAGCCTTGCCCCCGCCTAGCTAACGAGCTAGTGGGTAACAGACGTCTCCGAAAACGTCGGAGCGCTTTTGAAAATATGCGGTGTCTTGATAAACTGAGCAGATATTTGAGGTTTACACAGCTACATTCTCGCCTGAAAATATGTTAAACGTTTATTTTGTGACCCAGAAAGAATAATAAGAGTAAAGTTAAAACTAACTAGCTGCCGCCATTGTTGACAACTGCGCTGGGCTGCGCTATGAATTCTGGGACACAGCTTCTTCTTCTTCGGGGTTTAACGGCAGCTGGCATCCTTGGACATGCAGTGCTGCCATCTTCTGTTTCAGTCCGTTATTACACTCTTAAATCCTACTACTCATTCCTGCGTCCTTTGTGATCTTACAAAGCTTCAAACGATGCGTCGACTATTAAATTAGTCGTCGACGATTTTAATAGTCGACATAATCGTGACTAGTCGACTAATCGTGGCAGCCCTAGTGTGAAACTATCACAGTGAGACTTCTCTATGTCGTGTTGTGTCAAAAAGGAAGGACCACTAAACCAGTTTGTAGAAGCCAATGCAGAAGCTGCAATTGGTCTAGTGGCTGTGTCTGCTGGATTGTCACTAGTGGCTATGTAAAACCACTGTGCTGGATGTGTAGTCTTTCTGATTCTAATCACTCGGTTAGCCACGTAAGTGTAGAACCTCTTTGTGTTGTTGTGTATGTAACCAAGAACAATTTTACTGTCTGTGAAAAATCTGACAGTGTCTACTTCAATGTCAATCTCATCTCTAATGAGTTCGTACATCTCTACAGCTAACACTGCTGCACATAACTCCAATCTAGGAACAGTGTGGGCGGGTCTTGGGGCTACTTTGGACTTGCCCATGATGAAACCTGTGTGCCACTGACCTTCACCATCAATAGCTCTCAGATATGCCACTGCTCCTATGGCCATGGTGGAGGCATCTGAAAATATGCACAGTTCTTTTTTTCACAGCAATGGCCTGGGAGAACGAGAGGTAGCACCTCGGTATCTGAAGCCGCTGAAGATCCTTCAATGAGCTTCTCCATCTGCTCCATTCATCTTCTCTTTCTGCAGGAAGTGATTCATCCCAGTCCTTTTGCTCTGAGGTCAATTCACGGAGAAGAGCTTTTCCCTGCATTGTGATGGGTGACACGAAACCCAGCGGGTCATACAGACTGTTAACAGTGGCCAAGACACCTCTCCTGGCGAACGGCTTTTGTTCAGTGGTGACGTGAAAGGTAAAACAGTCCTTTTTAAGATTCCACAGTACCCCCAAGCTCCTTTGCAGGGGTATGTCGTCCAACTCTAAATCCAAGTCTTTTAGATCCTTGGCTCTCTCGGCAGCAGGAAACGCTTCCACTACTTTGTGGTCATTAGAAGCTATTTTATGTAGCCTTAAGTTTGACTGTGCCAGCATCTTTTGAGCGCTTGTGAGTGTCTCAACAGCTTCTTCCACTGTTGCTGTGGATGCGAGACCATCATCAACGTAAAAATGTCTCATTACAAACTGCTTTGCATCATGTCCGTGCTTTTCTTCTCCCTCAACTGCAGCACGCCTCATACAATAAATAGCCACAGCTGGGGAAGGGCTATTCCCAAAAACATGAACCCTCATTCTATAGTCACAAATACCTTGGTCGGGATCATTGTCTTCATACCAAAGGAATCTCAGATAATCCCTATGATCCTCTCTCACTTCAAAACAATAAAACATTTGTTGCACATCAGCTGAAAATGCTACAGGCTCTTTCCTAAAATGCATAAGGACACCTAGTAGTGTGTTATTTAGGTCAGGTCCACTTAATAAGACTTTGTTAAGGGACTGTCCTTCAAATTCTGCACTTGAGTCAAAGACTACTCTCAGCTGATTAGGTTTTTGTGGGTGGTACACACCGAAGGATGGCAAGTACCAGTGTTCTTTGAGTCCAAAGGTGGAGCGACTTCTGCATGGTCATTGTCCAGCATGTTTTGAATGAATTCGATATATTGTCTTTTCATTTCAGGGTTCCGGTCCAATGTCTTTATGAGAGATTGGAGGCGCTTGAATGCTTGCTCTCTGTTACTCGGAAGCTCTGGTCTTGGAGAGCGGAATGGCAAAGGCGCCACCCAGCTGTTACATTCATTTTGATACACCTCCTTCTCCATGATGTCAATGAAGTCTTTGTCCTCTACTGACAGTGCTGGTTTGTCATCATCTTTTGTCCTGTCAAAAACAGTTTCTCCCAGTTGATTGGTGTTTGTGTTTCCCCTGTCCTTTTTGGGGTTAGGTGTGGTGTTTAACTGGTCTTTGATTTGAAACGTGTTAGGACATGGGCAGAGGTAAGAAGCACGGCTATTCTGAAGAATATGTGTTTTGAGAACACTCACACTAGGGGGCTTATGCGTCTTCCCCATGCAGGCTTCTCCAACTATAACCCAGCCTAAATCCAAACGCTGCGCGTAAGGTGTATTGTGTGGCCCATTGATTCTCTCTCTGACTTTGTGTACCTGTATAATGTCTCTTCCCAAAAGCAACAGAATAGGTACTTGTTCTTCTACAGGAGGTACTTTTTCAGCTATCTTCTGTAAGTGTGAGAACTTCATGGCCACTTGTGGAGAGGGAATCTCTCTCCTGTCGTCTGGAATCATGTCACATTCAATCAGGTTTGGAAGTGGGAGCTTTACTTTACCATCCATTGACTCAATCATGAAGTTTACTGCTGTTCTGCCGACATTATCTGACAGTCCTGAGCATGTTCTGAGCTTGTAAGTCTCTGAGCGTGTCTTAATATTAAAGAGCTCAAAAAACTGAGACTGAGCTAGTGACTTGTTACTTTGTTCATCAAGCACTGCATACATCTTTCTAGCCTGTTCTTTTTCACCTTCTGGATAGACTAACACAGGACTTATTTTTGAGCACGAATGTGGGCTATCTTCATCACCACAGACTTCTGTGCATTTGGAAACAACTGAGGCATTTGCATTATCCTGTGTCTCCCCGCCATCATCTTTATCAGCTCCAGAGCTCTCAGCTGGAGCAGGGGGTGGACCTGGATGTAGCACTGCTAAATGCCTGTCGCTACCACAGTCCATGCATTTTATTTGAGCCCTGCAGTCCCTTGCTAAATGTTGAGTAGAGCCACAGCATTTAAAACAGATTCTGTTCTCTTTTAAAAATGACTTGCGCTCATCTATGGGCTTTGCTCTAAAACTCTTGCACCTTTTAAGAGGGTGAGGCTTCTTATGTATGGGGCATACCTTGTCAGGGCTTTCTATAGGCTTGCTGTAACTATTTTGAGGTGAACTAGTGTCTGTAGGAATGTCCGTTTTGTGTACACTAATCACTTGCCTGTTACTGCCTCTGAAACTTTTCTCCTTCTTGAAGCTTGTGTCGGCAGGAGGTGTGATGACAAAGCTTGGGTCGTTTCTTATTTTGGCTTGTTGTCTTACAAACTTTGAAAAGACACTGAAAGGGGGGAAAACAACTTTATGTTCTTCTTTGTACTTTGCTCCTGTTGCAATCCATTTTTCCTGCAGTCCATATGGTAACTTTTCGATAATGGGGTTGACTCCGCGAGCTGTGTCCAAATATGAGAGGCCTGGTAGGTATCCTCCATCTTTTGCACATTCTATTTCCTGCAGAACGTCACCCAGCTCTCTTAACTTTGTGTTGTCTCTGTTGTTTAGTTTGGGAAACTGTTCAATCTTTTTTAACAGTGCATTTTCTACCACTTCTGGAGATCCATAACATTCCTCGAGTCTTTGCCACACAAGGTTGAGAGCTGCCGCTGGATTAAAGACATGGACTGATCGGATTCTTTTGGCCTGGTGACCAGACTCAACTCCAAGCCATTTGACCATTAAATCTAGCTCCTCTTGAGCTGTAACATGCAAGTCTTTAATAGCACTTTGAAATGATGCCTTCCACGCCCAGTAGTTTTCTGGGTGGTCATCAAACTGCAAAAGTCCAGTACTTAACATTTCCCTCCGTGTCAGGTACCTTGTAATATCCTGGACACCCTGTGTCTCTGTTGATGTTTGAAGAGTGTTGTACGGATAAGGTTTGGGGGAATCCAGTCTCTCTCTCTGTTGTGTTTGGAGTTCCACTTTAACATTAGCCTTTTGAGCACTGTGTGAGCCGTCATTGTCTATATCTGCATTCATAGCCATTTCGCATTGTTCACGTGCAGCTTTGTGGCAGGCAAGTGGATCTACTTTTAATTTGAATCCTTCAAGGCAAATATCTGAGTGTTTTTGTACATACTCTGCTGTGCATTGCTTTGGACTGGCGGGTGGTCCCACCAATGGATAGCGCAGTTCACTTTTTGAGAGTCCCTCCTCTTCTTCATAAACTGCAACCTCTGCTTCTGCAACTGCAACAGCCTTTTGGCAGCTCAAAACATGTAAATTAGCCTCAAGTTCAGTTTTTTGTTTCATTATAGCTGCTTCTCTTTCTGAATACGCCAGCTGTGCACGTGCAGCCTCTGCTCTTGCTCGTGCTTTAAGTGCTGCAGAACTTGTGGATGAACGCTTGGATGTACGCGAGCGTCTAGACTCCGCCTGTGTGTCTGCGTTGCTTGCATTATCCTTGTTCTCCATATCCTCTGCGTTGTGCACTTGTTTTGTTTCTCTTTGGTCTGGTGTTTCTTCCTCTTCTGGAAGATCCAGTTGATATTGCTTTCCTGACCGTAGACTCATAACTGATGTGCTGAAAATAGCTCCTCGTGGTTGTGCCCGCTGCGCTAATGTCTTTTTACTATGCTGTCCTCGCCCTGAGTCTTAGTTTCACCAGCTAGACAGCGAGATAACGATGCTCCAATAACCAGACTTATTTTCCTTTTTGCGCTGATTTATTGAAGAATGGCCTCTGACCATTGCCTTCTCTTTGACCATCGTAAAACTGAAAGTACAAAATACTGTATTAGCTAACTAACATTGTAAACTAGCTTGTTACCCTCTTACTGCAAGCTAACAAGATAAAACTTTCAAATGTACAAATTATCGTACCATTTTTACACAAAACAAAAGAATAATTATTTTATCGACACTCATACTTACAGACATATCTTGTCCAAGGCAACAACATTTTAAGGTCCGTATCAGCTTAGAACGATAACATTACGGTATCACTTTCCGCCATCTTTTATTTCTTCTTCACGTTCTCATTTTTTTCCTTTCCCAAAGTAACCGAACCCAAAGCAGCCACTAGAGGGAGCTCTAGGGCAGCTTACAACTATAATATCCGATTTAAGTTATAAAAGGCAGAACAGACTGTACCTAAAATTTGGAAACATGCAATCATTGTTCCTGTTGCTAAGGGCAGTTCTCCTAAGGCACTGAATGATTTTAGGCCTGTGGCTCTGACTTCTTTAGTGATGAAGACATTTGAGAAGATAATTAAGAAGGAGATTTTAATGCATGTTGAACACCATCTTGACCCCTTCCAGTTTGCCTATAGAGCAGGGAGAGGTGTGGAGGATGCTGCTGTCACACTCCTGCATCTCTTGTATAAGCATCTTGAGGCCCCCCACACCCATGCAAGATTATTATTTGCTGACTTTTCATCTGCATTTAACACAATTCAACCCCTCTTACTTGCTGACAGCCTTTACAATCATTTCAAGCTTGACACTAGTCTGGTCTGCTGGGTGACAGACTTTCTGACTAATAGGTCACAATGTGTGAGGGTAAATCATGTCTTTTCTGATGTGCTCTCCTCCTCTACTGGATCACCCCAGGGTTGTTGCCTCTCTCCCCTTCTGTTCATTCTGTACACAAATGAGTGTCGCAGCAATTTCACAAACAGACACATCCTGAAGTTTGCTGACAACACAGTGATCGTCAGTCTTCTAGTGGGGGACGAGTCAGGCCATGGACAGGTTGTAGATGATTTTGTGAATTGGTGTGATGAGTCCTTCCTTTCACTTAACGTGTCAAAAACGAAAGACATGATTATTGATTTTAGGAAGTCCTCTTCTAGCTCATCACCCACTATCATTAAAACTGCCGATATTGGGATCGTTGAGAGTTATAAATATCTAGGTGTGGTACTTGACCATAAACTGTGTTTTGAATCTCATGCTGATGCCACTACTAAAAAAGTTCAACAAAGACTGTTCTTTTTAAGGAAAATGAGATCTTTTAACGTCTCATCTGAGATGTTGTCCTTGTTTTATAGAAGTTTTATCAAATCTGTGATGTCTTTTTGTATCGCTGCCTGGTTTGGTAACCTGACGGTGAAGAATAAGAATCGGTTGGGACTTCTGGTAAAAACTGCTAGCAAAATTTCAGGGCGCTGGCAAGATGGACTTTTGGCCATTTACAATAGAAATGTGCTTAGAAAGGCTCATTCTATTATTAATTGTGTGAACCATCCACTTCACAGTGAGTTTGAGTTGTTGCCTTCCGGCCGCCGTTTTAGAGTACCTCCGAGGAGGACTAAAAGACTCCAGGTCTCTTTTATCCCTACTGCGTCTTGTCTCCTTAATGGCAAATAATTGTCCTTGAATTTTCTATCATTATTATTGTTATTATTGTTTTATAGTATTGTTCTGTTTGTTCTTATCCTCCTGCTGCTAAACTAATTTCCCCTTGTGGGACAATAAAGAAATTGAATTGAATTGATGTTCCTGCTTCCTTGTGTAGCCTCTCCTGTGACATTAAGTTGACCCTTATTTCAGGTGAGGATGCATGTGAGTTGAATTTGAATGTTCAGTAGAAGCCTTATGCTGTATGAGGTGTAATCCAAAAGGAACGCAACTGTAGTTGTAAATGAACACTTCCCATGAGCAAACCTGAAGCAATGCTCTACTCCACACGTTGATGACAGTGGATTAATTCAAATTGAGCATTTTTGTTTGTTTTATAAGTGATAAACGCCAGATGATGATTTTTAAATACATCATCTGGATTTAAAAATCTCCCTCTGCTTTTATACTGTTTGATGTAACTACATGCAGAATGATGTTCTAATAACTTACATTACACATAAGTACACGGTGCTTCTTATGAGAGAGTTAAGTGGCTGACTGGACTGGGCATTATACAGTTTTCTTTCTGTTTTTATTCTGTAGAAATACGAGGGTCGACTGCGCTCCTCTAGGATTCCTGCACCTGCCTCCTGTATGTAAATATTGAGTCTCTGTGTGTGTCAGGTGTAAATGTGAAGTACTCTTGCCTAATGGCTTCTTTCCTTCCAAAAGCTTCTACTACAGCAGTCACCAGAACTGAAGAGTCAGGTCGGCACGGCGTGCATGTTTTTTGTTAAAGCAAATCTAATCTGTCCTGTTTTGGTTATGGGTGCAAGGGCGAGGAGTGACAGTCCTGCAAGAGCTGAACTCTGCTCCCAGATTTTAGATGTACATTAGATTAATGATAACGCACAAGGGATGGAAATCAACACACTTAGGTGTTGGGTGATTGTATATGCATATGCAGCAATGTTTGTTTTTTTTTTTGTTTTGTTTTGTTTTTTTGTCTCTTCGTCCTTAAATTCTGCCTGTTGAGAAATAAGATCGTGCTATAAAAAGGACCGCTGATTGTTATCACTGGTTGATCAGTTCATTGGAGAATAAACAGTGCATGTACAGTGGCCTCTAAATCCTTTTTTTTTTTTTTTTTTTTTTTTTTTAGGACTTAGAACCATTTTAATGACCAGCACATTAGTGTTTCATATCTTTGTTATTCACTTAAAACACACTTTTCTACCACTGTGGATGTCTGATTTGGTTGTTCTGTTTTCAGAAAAATAAGTGGTGAATTTACTGTTGGTGTCACTTGTGTTTTGCCAGACAGCCTCGTACAGCTTTTTTTTTTTTTTTTTTTTTCTTCTTCTTCTTACCTTTTTCTCCTCCATTTTACCAGTAGTGGCTGTCTTAATCCAGATCAATAATGCTGGTAATAATCAGTCTGAATTGCATAAACTCATATTTCAGCAGTTTGACTTGGTTTTGTGTCACTTTCAGTTGCTACTCGGTCCCAGGCTCGGCAGACGTGTATGTTTCAGGCCCCAGGTTCTGTTCAAGGACCAGTCTCAGCTACAGAATCCTTTTCAGCTAACCCAGAAACCATACATCCCGAGCCCCCACCATCATCAGTCCTCAAAAACTCTGGTTGGTTGTGATTTACTTATTCATTTAAAACAGAAAACAAAAAGATTTTTTTTAAAATGCATAATGCATTTTAAAAAATCACAACAGTGCCACATCTGTTTCATTTAACAACATGTTGTTGGTGACCATGCCATATTCATTTGGTTATCTGCAGGGTACAAAGTCATATCATGTACCTGTTAAAATGTATTTGAATAAGTTTCTAAGTACTTTAAATGTATGAAGAAATATTTTGGTCTTTTTCTTCTGTTAAATCTGAATTATATTTGTTTTTTGTCATCTAGTAATTCCGAATCAGCAGCGTAAAAAGAATGATACACAACCAGCGACTTTGCAGCCTTTTGTTCCTGAGGCCATAAAGCAAAATGATGAACCTGAGAAAATGCCTCCTCCATCCACAGTTAGAGGTATGTAACCCATTTTATTGGTATTAGGTGTTAACATCTCATTTATGTGTGTGTGTGTGTGTGTGTGTGTGTGTGTGTGTATTACAGTTTTTACCGAATGCCTAAACACTAACTGTGATTCCTGTAGCACAATTTCTAAAACTAGTCAGACGTATAGCAAAACCACTCACTGAGTGTGCAAAACTAAAAGCACAAAAACTGCTTTGCACTCAGTTTGCAATTTTGTAACACACACTTTGCAAGACTGTAGGCACAATTCACTGCACAACACTCAATTTCCAAATTTCCAACACACTCCTAGCAAAAGTATACACATGTATGGCTATCATTAACACTAATTTGCCAACTGTCTGGCACACTTTCACATGTGAAAACTTTCTTAGATAATTCGTTCACTTTGCAATCAGCCTAAGCACTATAATACAGGTAAGCTGTGTGTGCGGAGTACAATGGTGGGAGCAGAAAGAGTGAGAAGTAGAGGAGGCCGAGGAAGAGGACGTGGAGGTGAAGAAGTAGGATGAAGAGGACGACAAGGACAAGGAGGAGCAAGAGGAAGACGAGGAGGGGGCAGAGGAAGCATGTTCACTGCAGACCACGTAACCCATATAGTCATTATGGCGATTGCAAATAATCCTATACTTGGAAATAAACACTTGTGTTTGTTTTGATGTGTTTGACTAAACACCAGTACTTGAAGTTTGGATCCCTCCATGCTTATGGATCTATGACAGAAGTATGAGCTCAAACTGACATAGCCTGCCTTGTGCACAGGGAAGGCAAACGCCAGATGTGTTTTGTATTCATACCATCGGTGTGCAGTTGGCGCATTGTGTGCTTAGTAGATGATGGCTTGTGTGCACTGTTTGATACGGAAACACCATTTTTACAAAGGTGTGAAGAGTTAATCTAGCTGTGTTTGCTTTTGCAAGAGAACTAAAATGTTTGGATAATTGGGTGACAGGTTGTTT
Organism: Aulonocara sp. 'chitande type north' Nkhata Bay; assembly: GCF_057382095.1. NCBI lineage: Eukaryota > Metazoa > Chordata > Actinopteri > Cichliformes > Cichlidae > Aulonocara > Aulonocara sp. 'chitande type north' Nkhata Bay. The sequence continues at coordinate 56,202,105 of NC_141346.1, read as the reverse complement.
TATTTGTGTGTAGAGTTTTGCTAAATTAGCCAATAGTTACATAACATGTGCTTAAGCAATCAGAAAAAACTGTAAGTGTGTATATTGTTTGTTTGTTTTTTTCACATTTCAGGCAGGAGGAAACCTGTGGCTCCCGTGGAGTTGAACAAAGGCAATAAAAGGCTCTCTTGTGTTATAAAGCCCCCAGATATGCAAACCAAGAGGGGAAAGGTGAAAGATTTCTTCAACCATTATTTATTTATTTTTTTTATTTTATAATGTAAATTTTTTTAAACATGAGCAAAACTACTCCTCATTTTGTTACAGTACCTTTTGTTTGCTTGTCTTTATAGTTTCTGGAAGGTTCCCGGCCCAACCAGAAGTTCTTTGAGATGATTCAGGATTTCAGAGCGACTTTGGAAATCACACCCTTATCAACTACTGAAACGGTAGGTTTGAACATGGACTTAAAATGTTCCATCCAGAAAGTTTTATTGTAGCTTTGCAAACTGTAGCACAGTCATTTCTCTGCACATCTCTTGCCTTTTTTAAGATTGAGCCCCAAAGGATTTGTGTGTGCGTTCGCAAGCGGCCCTTTAACAAGCAGGGTAGGTCAGGAATAATTTGTAGATTCTCTATTCTATCATCTGAATATAAAGGAGTAATTAAGGGAGAGAAAACAGTTGCCATGTTTATACACTAACTCCGATACTCTTGTGTATTGTAGAGATTAATAAAAAGGAGATTGATGTGGTGTCTGTACCTGGGAAAGGTGCGTTACTGGTCCATGAGCCAAAACACAAGGTGGACCTCACCAAGTACTTGGACAATCAAGTCTTCCACTTTGACTACTCCTTTGATGACACCGCCACCAATGAACTTGTCTACAAGTAACTACCTAATTTTTCCTTTAAGCCAACAGTGGCTCTGATTGTACATTTTCTAACTTACAACTGGGACATTAACCAGTACAATGGAGACTCGATGTATACTTTTATACATGCTGTAATTTTCCTGTTAATGTTATGATGACTAAAATTCTGATTTTCCTTTTAGGTTCACAGCTAAACCTTTAGTCCAGTCCATTTTTGAAGGTGGTATGGCAACATGTTTTGCCTATGGCCAGACAGGAAGTGGTAAGACTCATGTAAGTCTCCCCTTGATCTAAGACTTTGAATAAATTCCACATTTGCAAAATTGTGCTTCAACCCCCCCCCCCCCCCCCCAAAAAAAAACCAAACAACAACAACAACAAAAAACCCTCAAAGTCTTTATTTGTTTTTAAGACAATGGGAGGTGATTTCACAGGGAAACAGCAGAACAGTGCTAAAGGCATCTACGCATTAGCAGGTAGGACCTTAAATGAAACAACTGGATTTTGTACAAAAAATAGACTTTGTCATAATTTGAGTCTATTCACTTCTAGCCCAGGATGTTTTTGCCTACCTCCACCACAGGAGGTATGCTAATTTGGATCTCTCTGCCTACGTCAGCTTCTTTGAGATTTACAACGGCAAGGTAGGAAGACGTGAAGGGAACACCCTTCACTGAGAAGATATCTATTGAATCCACGTGTTCAATTAATCCATATAGCAAACTAGACATTTATTTTTATTTAGGTGTATGACCTGCTGCATAAGAAGGCCAAGCTGCGTGTTTTGGAAGATGAACGACAACAGGTTCAGGTGGTCAGCCTCGAAGAGGTCTATGTGACCTCAGCAGAGGAGGTCATCAAGATGATACAGATTGGCAGTTCATGCAGGTAGTTTAGTATCAAGAATGTGTTTGATGTTTCCTTGTTCATTTTTCTTTGTGCCTGAAAGAGCACAAAAACATATTAATTGCCCATTAGTGTAGGTAGGCAAACTCCAAGTTAGAATCTCACTGTCTTTTCCAGAACGTCGGGCCAAACCTCAGCCAATGCCAACTCATCCCGCTCTCATGCAATCCTTCAAATTGTTCTTCGGCGCAATGACCGTGCTACCACGCTGCACGGCAAGTTTTCACTGGTCGATTTGGCTGGCAATGAGCATGGTACAGATGCCAGCAGCAATGACCGGAGTACTTTAGTTGAAACTGCCAAGATCAACCGCAGCCTTCTGGCTCTCAAGGTAATCGATGGCTGATTAAAAGGCAGAAGTACTCTGTTTTCTCTCCATTAAATATGTCTGCACAGCAACTCAAAACACTGGTGTTTCCTCTCTTGTATCCTGTAGGAGTGTATCCGTTCACTGGGAAAGAACAGTGATCACATTCCTTTCCGAATGAGCACTTTGACCAAAGTCCTCAGGGATTCTTTCATTGGAGAGAAGTCCAGGACCTGCATGGTATGTTACCACACCAAATTTGACTTCCTCTCAGCATTGGATATTTTGAAATCCACATCAAATAAATTTTTTCTTTGTTTCACAGATTGCTATGGTGTCTCCAGGTATGACCTCATGTAAATATACAATGAACACATTGCGCTATGCTGACAGGTATGTATTTAGCATATGAAGCTCTGAATCTGTGGGCTTTTTGTTTTTTTTCTAATGGGAATTCTCAGTTGCCTTATTGTATGATGAAGCTTGAAACATTTTCTGCAGAGTGAAGGAACTTAATGGCAATTCCAAAGCCAGTGAAGCACCTAAGACACAGGAGCCAATGAATAGCTCCTCAGAAGAGGTAAGCTTGCACAGCATGAATCCAGTTATAACCTGTGTGGAAGTTTCTCAGATTTAACTTGTCACTCTTTTTGTGATGTAGGAATCAGTTTTGGATACCGGTGTGTATGATGCCATAACTCAGGTGGCTGAGCTGGAGGAGAAAGTTTATTCAGAGCTCAAGGTAGAGTTTTCCTAACTTTGTATGTTTTTTTTTTTTTTTCGTTTTTTTTTTCCTTTTTCCAAGATTTAAGTTACAATGTCATTTTATTTTTTTAAATTGGTAATTTCGCCTATTTTTTATTTTTTTTTACTCAGAGGGCAGGTGACCTCGTACAAGAAATGGGCCAAATCTCATACAACATCGAGGAAGGACTCCCCAATCTGGTTGATCATTCCAAAAGGTTATTGGGTGTGTACCAACCAAAATATTGCTCGATTTGTTTTGTTAATGTAATGTACTAAATCTGCTTGCTCATTACATAAAACTTTACCCCTTCTAACACAGCTCCAGCCTTTTTTCTTTTATTTGTTTTTTGTTTTAAATAAAGGTGTAGACTCTGTCTTAAATTTCTATTCTTTTTAATGGCCACCAGGGGGCAATACCTAGGGCTTGTAAAAGGAGTTTTGTTACTATAGAAAGAAAAACAGTTTCCAAATGTGACCTCTCTAAACACTTTCCTGCTGTATTTAATCATTTTTCTCCCAATCTCACCCTGAAAATAATGACTAAGTAATGGTCAGAAATGGAGAATTGTTTCAAGTAGTTTGCCAATGAGCATGCAGTTTGACGGTCCAATCTGCCCTTTTCATGATATCTGATTTTTAAAAGACCAAGATGGTGATGGAGAAAATGGCTTGTATTGAGGATTTAAAAACGAGACAGTGGGTTACATCGGCCAAGTTCATGTTTTGTTTTCTTTCATTTTTTTAAGTGCATTTAAAAAAACAAAACAAAACAAAAAACAAAACAAATGCATAGCTGCCAAACAGTCATCTTGTTTTGTCAAAATGAAATGTATAGCCTGACAAAGGATTAAGAAAGGATTTACATTCATCTGTTTCATCCACAGAGACAGTGATGGCTTTGCAGTCTGCTGTGGATCAGGAGCAATCAGCGAGGCTGAATCACTAAATCAAGTAGAAAACCTTCTCTTCTGAATAACGAGCTGTTTTATTAGAAACTTGTTTGTTCTTACTATATTTGTTTCATTGTAGTAACTTCTGTGTATTCAATAAAATGTTTTTGAACACTATTCATTAAATATGTGATTTTATATATTTTAGGCAGACAGCTCATTTCTAGTGCAGAATTGGATACATGTACATTAAAAAACGAGACAAGTTTTGGAGGGCTCATTCTTGATGGAATTGGTCATTGAAGTTGTCTATGCACCTCATTAAATAAATTATACCACCACTAAGAATGCAGTAACCAGTTGCATAATGAAAACCTATACTTTGTTTCAGGCGAGTTTCCCGATCAAATGCATGTAACAGTGAGAAACGCACTGTCTTGGCGAAATAAAGCGTTTTTGAACAACTTCATATAAATCGCTGTAACTTTTGATAGAAGACTCAGACAAACATGTTTATGGCGTTATCTTATAGAACTCAATATCCCCGTGCTGGGCAAACAGGTTTTGCAACCGTTTGAGCTAAGATTTTAAAATTATTCACATAATGAAAACCTATACTTTGTTTCAGGCGAGTTTCCCATTCAAATGCATGTAACAGTGAGAAATGCACTGTCTTGGCGAAAGAAAGAGGTTTTTGTACAACTTCATATAAATCGCTGTAACTTTTGATAGAAGACTCAGACAAACATGTTTATGGCTTTATCTTATAGAACTCAATATCCCCGTGCTGGGCAAACAGGTTTTGCAGCTGTTTGAGCTAAGATTTTAAAATTATTCACATAATGAAAACCTATACTTTGTTTCAGGCGAGTTTCCCATTCAAATGCATGTAACAGTGAGAAATGCACTGTCTTGGCGAAAGAAAGCGTTTTTCAACAACTTCATATAAATCGCTGTAACTTTTGATAGAAGACTCAGACAAACATGTTTATGGCTTTATCTTATAGAACTCAATATCCCCGTGCTGGGCAAACAGGTTTTGCAGCTGTTTGAGCTAAGATTTTAAAATTATTCACATAATGAAAACCTATACTGTGTTTCAGGCGAGTTTCCCATTCAAATGCATGTAACAGTGAGAAACGCACTGTCTTGGCGAAATAAAGCGTTTTTCAACAACTTCATATAAATCGCTGTAACTTTTGATAGAAGACTCAGACAAACATGTTTATGGCTTTATCTTACAGAACTCAATATCCCCGTGCTGGGCAAACAGGTTTTGCAGCCGTTTGAGCTAAGATTTTAAAATTATTCACATAATGAAAACCTATACTTTGTTTCAGGCGAGTTTCCCATTCAAATGCATGTAACAGTGAGAAACGCACTGTCTTGGCGAAATAAAGCGTTTTTGAACAACTTCATATAAATCGCTGTAACTTTTGATAGAAGACTCAGACAAACATGTTTATGGCTTTATCTTATAGAACTCAATATCCCCGTGCTGGGCAAACAGGTTTTGCAGCCGTTTGAGCTAAGATTTTAAAATTATTCACATAATGAAAACCTATACTTTGTTTCAGGCGAGTTTCCCATTCAAATGCATGTAACAGTGAGAAACGCACTGTCTTGGCGAAATAAAGCGTTTTTGAACAACTTCATATAAATCGCTGTAACTTTTGATAGAAGACTCAGACAAACATGTTTATGGCTTTATCTTATAGAACTCAATATCCCCGTGCTGGGCAAACAGGTTTTGCAGCCGTTTGAGCTAAGATTTTAAAATTATTCACATAATGAAAACCTATACTTTGTTTCAGGCGAGTTTCCCATTCAAATGCATGTAACAGTGAGAAACGCACTGTCTTGGCGAAATAAAGCGTTTTTGAACAACTTCATATAAATCGCTGTAACTTTTGATAGAAGACTCAGACAAACATGTTTATGGCTTTATCTTATAGAACTCAATATCCCCGTGCTGGGCAAACAGGTTTTGCAGCTGTTTGAGCTAAGATTTAAAAATTATTCACATAATGAAAACCTATACTTTGTTTCAGGCGAGTTTCCCATTCAAATGCATGTAACAGTGAGAAACACACTGTCTTGGCGAAATAAAGCATTTTCGTACAACTTCATATAAATAGCTGTAACTTTTGATAGAAGACTCAGACAAACATGTTTATGGCTTTATCTTATAGAACTCAATATCCCCGTGCTGGGCAAACAGGTTTTGCAGCCGTTTGAGCTAAGATTTTAAAATTATTCACATAATGAAAACCTATACTTTGTTTCAGGCGAGTTTCCCATTCAAATGCATGTAACAGTGAGAAACGCACTGTCTTGGCGAAATAAAGCGTTTTTGAACAACTTCATATAAATCGCTGTAACTTTTGATAGAAGACTCAGACAAACATGTTTATGGCTTTATCTTATGCCATTAATTAATTCTTCAATCTTAAATATGATCAACCTATCTCTAATAATCGGCTATGTACCACAGGCCTTCAAGCTGGCTGTAGTTAAACCTTTACTCAAAAAGCATCTCTAGACCCAGCAGTCTTAGCTAATTATAGGCCAATCTCCAACCTTCCTTTCATATCAAACATCCTTGAAAGAGTAGCTGTCAAACAGCTAACAGATCATCTGCAGAGGAATGGCTTATTTGAAGAGTTTCAGTCAGGTTTCAGAGCTCATCACAGCACAGAAACAGCTTTAGTGAAAGTTACAAATGATCTTCTTATGGCCTCTGACAGTGGACTCATCTCTGTGCTTGTCCTGCTAGACCTTAGTGCAGCATTCGATACTGTCGACCATAATATCCTATTAGAGCGATTAGAACATGCTGTAGGTATTACAGGTACTGCACTGCAGTGGTTTGTATCATATCTATCTAATAGACTCCAATTTGTACATGTAAATGGAGAGTCCTCTTCACACACTGAGGTTAATTATGGAGTTCCACAGGTTCAGTGCTAGGACCAATTCTGTTTACACTATACATGCACCCCCTAGGCAGCATCATTAAAAGATATAGCATACAATTTCACTGCCATGCAGATGACACCCAGCTCTATCTGTCCATGAAGCCAGATAACACACACCAATTAGTTAAACTGCAGGAATGTCTTAAAGACATAAAGACCTGGATGGCCGCTAACTTTCTGCTTCTTAATTCAGATAAAACTGAGGTTATTGTACTCGGCCCTGAAAAGCCTAGAAATATGGTATCTAACCAGATTCTTACTCTGGATGGCATTACCTTGGCCTCCAGTAACGCTGTGAGGAACCTTGGAGTAATTTTTGACCAGGATATGTCCTTCAACGCACGTATTAAACAAATATGTAAGACTGCGTTCTTCCATTTGCGCAACATCTCTAAAGTTAGAAATATCCTGTCTCAGAGTGACGCTGAAAAACTAGTTCATGCTTTTATTACTTCCAGGCTGGACTACTGTAATTCATTATTATCAGGATGTCCAAAAAACTCGCTGAAAAGCCTTCAGCTAATCCAAAATGCTGCAGCAAGAGTCCTGACAGGGACTAGAAAGAGAGAGCATATTTCTCCTGTTTTGACTTCCCTTCAAACCCAGAATTGAATTCAAAATCCTGCTCCTCACATACAAGGTCTTGAATAATCAGGCCCCATCTTATCTTAATGACCTTGTAGTACCATATCACCCCATTAGAGCACTTAGAGCACTGATCCTGAATCCTCCCGTAGTTATGCTGCGATAGACGTAGGCTGCCGGGGATTCCCACGATGCATTGAGTTTTTCCTTTCCAGTCACCTTTCTCACTCACTATGTATTAATACAGCGGTCCCCAACCCCCGGGCCTCGGTACCGGTCCATGAGTCGTTTGGTACCGGGCCACGAGAGTTGAGAGTTGAGGCTCAGGTGTGAAATGTATGGTTTTCAGGATTTTTATAGTTTTTTTAGCGTTATTTTGTTATCGTTTTTATCGTTAACTCGGTTTTCCTGGGTCTTTTCACGTGTGTTATGAATAAATCTTCTTTTTTACGGTACCGGTACTAGGCCAGTCCGTAAAAATATTGTCGGGCATGAACCGGTCCGTGGCGCTTAGGGACCGCTGTGTTAATAGACCTCTCTGCATTGAATCATATCTGTTATTAACCTCTGGCTCTCTTCCACAGCATGTCTTTTATCCTGTCTTCCTTCTCTCACCCCAACCGGTCGCAGCAGATGGCCCCGCCCCTCCCTGAGCCTGATTCTGCTGGAGGTTTCTTCCTGTTAAAAGGGAGTTTTTCCTTCCCACTGTCACCAAAGTGCTTGCTCATAGGGGGTCATATGATTGTTGGGTTTTTCTCTGTATCTATGAAGCCCCTTGAGGCGACTTTTGTTGTGATTTGGCGCTATATAAATAAAATTGAATTGAATTACGGACTAAACCTGGGACATTTGTGGCCCCAGTGCATGTGCCCTATCTGCCTTGTTGGTGTCCTTGATTTTTAAAAGTAAAATGTCTTATTATGCTATAAATAAAGCCAGAGAGTGAAATCTGTGCTACACACAGTGGGACACTGCCATAGACTGGTGACCTGTACAGGGTGTACCTTGCTCAGTCTGTGACAGCTGCTCCAGCCCTTCATGACCCTGAATCAGATACACCATTAAAAAGGGGGTGGATGGATTGACAGGGGATCAGAGGTATGGTGGACTGTAACTAAATAATTAAATAGAAAAAAATTAACTGTAAAAATAAATCTGTTAGGGTGCCTGGGTTCGTTGACCCAAAATTTTGAGTTTTACATTATTATTGAACTTTGATTTTGCCATTATTTATCATTTCTAGTCTTTTGGTTTCTTAGAGTTCTGTCTTCTGGTTTCTGTCTCTGTGTTACATAGTTGTTCTGTCTCCCCCTGTCTGCTGTATCCCCTCGTCAAGTCCGCGTTGTCTGTGTTATGTTTCCTGTTTTACTTTGAAAGTCCATGTCTCATGTTAATGTATCTGGATTTGCTTCCCTTGTCTCGCTACCCTTATTTGTCCCAGCTGTGTTTCTCTGTTGTCTCCCATTCCCTGATGGCTCTCTCTGGGTATGTAAGCCCTGAGTTTTCTTTGGTCTTTGTCGCGATCTCCCTCATCCTATGCTGTGTGTTCTGTTTGGCTGCCTGTGTAAGTTTCTTTTGGTATTCTTGCTTTTGTTATATTTGTGTTTAGCGTTAAAGCTGTTTTAAGTTCACACTTTTACCTCCAAGTGTCTGCACATTGGGTCCACAGTTCCTGCCTGCACACAGCACATGACAAAATCATTGTGTAAAAACAAAACAAAATGCTGTCTTCTTTATTGACCATTTACCGTCAAACACATTTCAACTATAAGCTTTCATCAGTGCAAACCAAAGCCACATCCCCAGATATAGAACCATGGGAGGTTTAAACACTAATTAGTGTGAATGCTTGAAAAGTTAAATCAGAAGAGCAGGCTGTCTTTACACTGTCACCACGTCCATATAATAAACTCCACAGGCATGAAAAATGAGAATTCAGTAGACATGACATATGTGAGTGAAGTTGCCCCCCCACCTTCTTCAAATCCAACAAAAGTGGTATCAAACGTTTGTGCTGGTTTGTGCTGCAAAAATTTACATTTCTGCTGCTATCATTTTAAAGAAATCCATACAAATTTCTGGAGGTCATCAGAGGTCAACCAGCCCCCCCACATTAATGGAATCAAACAAAACTGGTGTCAATCAACTGTGCTACGTTTGTGCTGGTTTGTGCTGCCTCTGTTTTAAAGATATTAATGAAAATGTAAAGGTCAAAAGGTCAACCAGCCCCCCCCCACACACACATTAATGGGATCGAACAAAATTGATGTCAAACGTTTGTGCTGGTTTGTGCTGCTAAAATTGTTGTTTGTGCCGCTATCATTTTAAAGATATTCAAGAAAATTTGTAGAGGTCATCAGAGGTCAACCAGCCCCCCCACATTAATGGAATCAAACAAAACTGGTGTCAATCAACTGTGCTACGTTTGTGCTGGTTTGTGCTGCCTCTGTTTTAAAGATATTAATGAAAATGTAAAGGTCAAAAGGTCAACCAGCCCCCCCACATTAATGGAATCAAACAAAACTGGTGTCAATCAACTGTGCTACGTTTGTGCTGGTTTGTGCTGCAAAAATTTACGTTTGTGCTGCTATCATTTTAAAGAAATCCATACAAATTTCTGGAGGTCATCAGAGGTCAACCAGCCCCCCCACATTAATGGAATCAAATAAAACTGGTGTCAATCAACTGTGCTACGTTTGTGCTGGTTTGTGCTGCCTCTGTTTTAAAGATATTAATGAAAATGTAAAGGTCAAAAGGTCAACCAGCCCCCCCCCCCCCCCCACATTAATGGGATCGAACAAAATTGATGTCAAACGTTTGTGCTGGTTTGTGCTGCTAAAATTGTTGTTTGTGCTGCCTCTGTTTTAAAGATATTAATGAAAATGCAAACGTCAAAAGGTCAACCAGCCCCCCCACATAACCCAAATCAAACAAAAGTTGATGTCACAGGTTTGTGCTGCAAAAAATTTTGTTTGTGCTGCTATCATTTTAAAGAAATCCATACAAATTTCTGGAGGTCATCAGAGGTCAACCAGCCCCCCCACATTAATGGAATCAAACAAAACTGGTGTCAATCAACTGTGCTACGTTTGTGCTGGTTTGTGCTGCCTCTGTTTTAAAGATATTAATGAAAATGTAAAGGTCAAAAGGTCAACCAGCCCCCCCCACATTAATGGGATCGAACAAAATTGATGTCAAACGTTTGTGCTGGTTTGTGCTGCTAAAATTGTTGTTTGTGCTGCCTCTGTTTTAAAGATATTAATGAAAATGTAAAGGTCAAAATGTCAACCAGCCCCCCCACATTAATGGGATCGAACAAAATTGATGTCAAACGTTTGTGCTGGTTTGTGCTGCTAAAATTGTTGTTTGTGCTGCTATCATTTTAAAGACATTCAAGAAAATTTGTAGAGGTCATCAGAGGTCAACCAGCCCCCCCACATTAATGGAATCAAACAAAACTGGTGTCAATCAACTGTGCTACGTTTGTGCTGGTTTGTGCTGCAAAAATTTACGTTTGTGCTGCTATCATTTTAAAGAAATCCATACAAATTTCTGGAGGTCATCAGAGGTCAACCAGCCCCCCCACATTAATGGAATCAAATAAAACTGGTGTCAATCAACTGTGCTACGTTTGTGCTGGTTTGTGCTGCCTCTGTTTTAAAGATATTAATGAAAATGTAAAGGTCAACCAGCCCCCCCACAGTAATGGAATCGAATAAAAGCCTTCAGTTTTCAGGCCCCTCTTCTGTGGAACCAGCTTCCAGTTTGGATTCAGGAGACGGACACTATCTCTACTTTCAAGATTAGGCTTCAAACTTTCCTTTTTGCTAAAGCATATAGTTAGGGCTGGACCAGGTGACCCTGAATCCTCTCTTCGTTATGCTTCAATAGATGTAGGCTGCCGGGGGATTCCCATGATGCATTGAGTTTTTCCTTTCCAGTCACCTTTCTCACTCACTATGTGTTAACAGACCTCTCTGCATTGAATTATATCTGTTATTAACCTCTGTCTCTCTTCCACAGCATGTCTTTTATCCTGTCTTCCTTCTCTCACCCCAACCGGTCGCAGCAGATGGCCGCCCCTCCCTGAGCCTGGTTCTGCCGGAGGTTTCTTCCTGTTAAAAGGGAGTTTTTCCTTCCCACTGTCGCCAAAGTGCTTGCTCATAGGGGGTCATATGATTGTTGGGTTTTTCTCTGTATCTATGAAGCGCCTTGAGGCGACTTATGTTGTGATTTGGCGCTATATAAATAAAATTGAATTGAATTGAATGTTTCATTAGAGTGGATGTGGCACACTTAATCAAAATGATTTGCCAGTGGGACTGTTTGAGGAAAAAAGCCTCATCGGGTGAGGGATTTCTACGTGCGATCAATGGCACAACTTGTCAAGTCCCAATCCTTGGAAGAAGCAGAGGTCCTAATACGCAGCATTGCTATTGTGGCATTAAGTGAGACAGAAGGCTGTGACAGTTTTGGAAACCTCATTATGTCAGAAGTGTCCAAATCAAATCTGAAAAGAAAAATTTCAGATGAGACTATGTCTGTTTCTGATGACAAGGAAGAAGAAGACATTAGATTGGATCCATGCACAGAAATAAACACCGACTTAAGGCAGTGGGTGGCAGATATTTGTGAGGGGAGCAGGTGCCATGCTGAAGATCATGGTGATCGAGACAATATGCACTATCTACCTGAGCTCGTCCCACACCTAATTAGATTGGGAGGATACCTACCACTCTGGACTGGAGAAATGGTTCCCCTATTTCAGAGCAAAAAACTCACTGCAACTTTAGCTAATGTTGAAGCAGAGTTCAAGAACATTAAACATGGTCTGTTCAAGCATGAAAATCTCCCTATAAGGATAGATAAATTCATTGCACGTCATCTTGGTTTTATTGAAGGGAACATGCGGATCTCTTCTGCAAAACAAATACGAAAAGAAGCAGAGGTTGCCAGACAGGATGGTACAGTGAAGCGTCAGTATCCACACAAAGCCTTTGTGGAGCAGGAAGTGGATGATAACCCCTCTCAGGAGCCCAAAATTGACACAGACATAGACATACAGGAAGGGCACGAAGTACTGCAGTGCGTTTCACGTTGATATCAGGCGCCTCCTAAAAAGGGAAAAGAAAAGTTCATTTAAGGCAAAGTTTTCAGGTGTCATTCTTTGGGGAGAATACATGTTTATGAAACTGCATGACATCAGACTCTACCAAATTTTGGAGACTTTTCTTTTAAGATACAACCTTTCTGTCTCTTGTGACAGAGAGTCTGTTTCTTAATCATTTGACAAAAACCCTACACAGTATTTTAAAATAGTGTTCTCCAGATCAGAGCTGTAATCTATATAGAACATGGGGTTCAAAGCAAGGAAAAATTATGTGTTTATCAGTGAAACCTTTAATTTGTGTTAATTTTATCATTATCAATATATGAAATCTTCACCTTAAGGGACTTAATGAATGGTTTCTTCTAAAAATTAGAAATGATTGAGTCATTTCACATCATATGAAAATATTAATTTTTAATACAAATTTGGCCCTACAAAAATGGAAACTCAGTAACAAAGATAATGGAGATTCTCTAAACACGAGCAAATATCACAGTAAAATTGTTGATTGTGATTTACACATTGGATGTATCCTCAGTGATTTGGTACAATTATACAACATTTTATAAGAACTGAACAACTGATGAAACTAATTATAGGCCAATCTCCAACCTTCCTTTCATATCAAAAATCCTTGAAAGAGGATTTTTGTTAGCTGTTTGATCTGTTTGATCTGTTAGTCAAACAGCTAACAGATCATCTGCAGAGGAATGGTTTATTTGAAGAGTTTCAGTCAGGTTTCAGAGCTCATCACGGCACAGAAACAGCTTTAGTGAAAGTTACAAATGATCTTCTTATGGCCTCTGACAGTGGACTCATCTCTGTGCTTGTCCTGCTAGACCTTAGTGCAGCATTCGATACTGTTGACCATAATATCCTATTAGAGCGATTAGAACATGCCGTAGGTATTACAGGTACTGCACTGCAGTGGTTTGTATCATATCTATCTAATAGACTCCAATTTGTTCATGTAAATGGAGAGTCCTCTTCACACACTGAGGTTAATTATGGAGTTCCACAGGGTTCAGTGCTAGGACCAATTCTGTTTACATTATACATGCTTCCCTTAGGCAGCATCATTAGAAGACATAGCATACATTTTCACTGCTATGCAGATGACACCCAGCTCTATCTGTCCATGAAGCCAGATAACACACACCAATTAGTTAAACTGCAGGAATGTCTTAAAGACATAAAGACCTGGATGGCCGCTAACTTTCTGCTTCTTAATTCAGATAAAACTGGCCTTCAGTAACGCGGTGAGGAACCTTGGAGTCATTTTTGACCAGGACATGTCCTTCAACGCACGTATTAAACAAATATGTAAGACTGCGTTCTTCCATTTGCGCAATATCTCTAAAGTTAGAAATATCCTGTCTCAGAGTGACGCTGAAAAACTAGTTCACGCATTTATTACTTCCAGGCTGGACTACTGTAATTCATTATTATCAGGATGTCCAAAAAACTCGCTGAAAAGCCTTCAGCTAATCCAAAATGCTGCAGCAAGAGTACTGACAGGGACTAGAAAGAGAGAGCATATTTCTCCTGTTTTGGCTTCCCTTCATTGGCTTCCTGTTAAATCCAGAATTGAATTCAAAATCCTGCTCCTCACATACAAGGTCTTAAATAATCAGGCCCCATCTTATCTTAATGACTTTGTAGTACCATATCACCCCATTAGAGCACTTCGCTCTCGCTCTGCAGGCCTACTTGTTGTTCCTAGAGTATTTAAAAGTAGAATGGGAGGGAGAGCCTTCAGTTTTCAGGCCCCTCTTCTGTGGAACCAGCTTCCAGTTTGGATTCAGGAGACGGACACTATCTCTACTTTCAAGATTAGGCTTAAAACTTTCCTTTTTGCTAAAGCATATAGTTAGGGCTGGGCCAGGTGACCCTGAATCCTCCCTTAGTTATGCTGCAATAGACATAGGCTGCCGGGGGATTCCCATGATGCATTGAGTTTTTGCTTTCCAGTCACCTTTCTCGCTCACTATGTATTAACAGACCTCTCTGCATTGATTTATATCTGTTATTAACCTCTGTCTCTCTTCCACAGCATGTCTTTTATCCTGTCTTCCTTCTCTCACCCCAACCGGTCGCAGCAGATGGCCCCGCCACTCCCTGAGCCTGGTTCTGCCGGAGGTTTCTTCCTGTTAAAAGGGAGTTTTTCCTTCCCACTGTCGCCAAAATGCTTGCTCATAGGGGGTCATATGATTGTTGGGTTTTTCTCTGTATCTATGAAGCGCCTTGAGGCGACTTATGTTGTGATTTGGCGCTATATAAATAAAATTGAATTGAATTGGGTCCAACTCCTGCCTGCCGCACAGCGATTCATGACACGGGTCTTTTAACCTAAAAATGTTTTAATGGCCATGAAGAAAGGACTCTTCAATAGATTTTTCAACTCACCTGTGTTTACTGTCTCCACCTGAAATTAATTGCAGTCTGAATTTTTTTTTTCTTCTGTCCTTTTGTCTTCGGTCTTCAGCCTTGGAAGGAAAAAATAAAAATATTGAAAACCTTATTAGCACACTAAATATACAAAACCTTGCTATATTTCAATTGTTTTAGATTGAAGTTGCCACTGCTAGCTAAGTCAGTTTTGAATCATGCTAATGAGAAGAAGAAAAAAAAACCTGCCGAACAATTAGGCTGCTGTTGTAAAAACGCCAACTTTCTTGTGTTGGCAAGTGGTCGTTAAAATGTCATTAAGACCCTTTCTTTTTATGTAATTCTTAGTAAAACTGTTTTAATCGGTTAAAACTGACGACATAATCTATGTTTGAAAAACAGCGCGAACAACAGCGAACCACTATTCACCACCTGGGTCTGTGCTTTTTAACACAACAGCGCATTCGAAATCGAAGTTCTTGCCTGCAACATATTAATATACTTGCTTTTTTACGGAAAAAATAAACATAACGAAGGTTCCGTTTTACTTACAAGTTTCTCCAAATGTGCTCTCCAGTCGCTCGAGAAGGGCAGCCATATTGAACAGAATTTTTTGTCAACGTCGTTCAGGTTAGAGAGAAAACGTCATGACGTAGTTGACATACACATGCGGAGCTCGGAAAAAAAACATTTACTCAAAAATCATAATTAAGAAAGCAGTATTTACTCTTAACTTCTAAGCCATGTACAATTATAACTGTTTGAATCGTTAACAGAACAAAAGTTTTAAGTTCTTTCAACTTTGAGGAATTTCAATTGTTATATCCACAAACTTTATAAGTCAGGTAGACTGTTGGGGTTTACAGTGCAGTAAAACTTGGCAAAGGACAATACTGTGTCATGAACACCTGTGCCTTTGATGCCTTCTGTCAAAGTCTGTGCTGCGCTTACTGTGACAGTCGTACTGCTCAAAACATGTTGAATAGTTCAGAGGAGAACAAAGTATTCCAGCTTGTGAAATCCCTTGCTACAAAGGGTGTCACTCAACATGCCTATTCATTGAGGGCAGAGGTGCTGAGCTCAATATTCTGCCCTGTTCAGTTGAAGACTGGTGTTCATCGTGTTGATGCACAGTGCCATGTGTCCACAGTAATTCAAAAAACAATGACGGAAAATCCAAGTGTTCACTTCACAAGACAGTGTTCCTCCCAGTACTGCAAACTTTACACACCAAACACAAGGCAAATACCTTTTGTTTCCATTGATCTGTCAGTCCTCTCAGCTTCTGGCATAGCTCACCTTCAGTCTGCTGTTGAACAAGGGCTCAACCTTCCAGCATCGCCATGCCTAAGACCAATCGAAAGTCCTGATGCATCTCCAACAGCATTTAAAACAGATTCATCAGGAAAGCAACTTTGCACAGGGACTGTTTGTCACAGTTTCACCCTGAGAGAGCTTGTATGGATTGACACAGACCTTGGAAAATGCTCTACAGAAACTCTGGAGCACAGTTTTCACAGTCCAAAAAGGTTTTTGCTTACTGAATTCCCATCCACTCTGCTACTTCAAGGAGAGAAATTCACACTGAAAGCAGTCATTACATTTCAGGAGGGCCCAACACCAGAAACACTCGGGCATTATATGACATTCTGTAACAGGACCCTGTACATCTGGGAGATGTATGATGACCTAAGAAAGGATGTAACCATAGCATCTGAAAACACCAGCGTATGTCCGCACACTGTGCTCTACACAAAGGAATGATGGCAAGATCTCATGAAAGAAAGTCCTTTTCTAGTTTGTGAGTTAGATGATGGAAATAGCTGTTATTTTTCAGTTATTGTATTAGACTTGTGAGGCTCAGACAGTTCAATGTATTTACCTTTTCTAACAGGAAACATATATACTACATTGTTCTCGTAGTTTTGTATTTTGTTACCAGCAAATAAAGTTTTTTCTCTAACCGAATGCATTAATTATTTTAAATGCTATATTTAACCTAGTTTTTAAATAAGTTATTGCAGTTTGATTACTAGGTTTAAGAGTGTGATCATAAGAAAAAAATATCCAATGCTGGTTAATATCTCTCAATTTCTTTACGGTAAAGAAAGTGGCTGGTTGAGCTTTAGAAACTTTTGGTAATATCTTTAAAATGAAAGCGGCACAAACGACAATTTTAGCAGCACAAACCAGCACAAACGTAGCACAAACGTTTGACACCAGTTTTGTTTGATTCCATTACTGTGGGGGGGCTGGTTGACCTCTGATGACCTCTAGAAATTTTTATCAATATCTTTAAAATGAAAGCGGCACAAACGACAATTTTAGCAGCACAAACCAGCACAAATGTAGCACAAACATTTGACATCAATTTTGTTCGATTCCATTAATGTGGGGGGGCTGGTTGACCTTTTGACCTTTACATTTTCATTAATATCTTTAAAATGAAAGCGGCACAAACGACAATTTTAGCAGCACAAACGTAGCACAAACGTTTGATACCACTTTTGTTGGATTTGGGTAATGTTGGGGGGCTGGTTGACCTCTGATGACCTCCAGAAATTTTGATTAATATCTTTAAAATGATAGTAGCACAAATGAAAATTTTTGCAGCACAAACCAGCACAAACGTAGCACAAACGTTTGATACCACTTTTGTTGGATTTGAAGAAGGTGGGGGGGCCAACTTCACTCACATGACTTTTCTGTTCATTTTAAGCAGCAGAAGTGAGGCGCATGTCTGTGTGCGTGTGTATGGAGCCATTGGGTGCAGTCACTATAGCAACCAGGCTCACACCTGCCTGCTTAACTAGCTCTGTCTCTCACTCTGCCAAGATTCATCTTAAACACTTCTCTTTCAACTGCTGCTGTGTCCTCAGTGTTTGCTCTACAGGTATGATTTTACCCTCAAAACGTTGCCATCGTTGTTCTCTTTCCAACACCTTGTCTTTCAAAGCTCAGACATTTAAAAATTTTAAACTGTGTGGATCCAAGTGGAGGGATCACATTTTAGTCATTCAGTGACTCAAAGAATATGAACTTTTAATATTCATTCAGAGATTTTCTGACTCTAAATTTTCTTTTCTCATTTCTAAGGTTTTTCTAATTTACAATTAAAACATTTTCAGCTTTTTTCCAACTTCTTCTTCTGTGTAAACGTCAGCTTTTAGCACTTCAGCACTTTTGTTTTCAGATTAAATTCTTTTTCTTTTTATCTCATTCAAACTTTTTAACTTAAAATTCAGCAATTAATTCATTTCAATGCATACATTCAGATTCAAGCATTCACACTGCAGTTTCTTCAGAAAATGCACTTTCTAGTTGACAACTAGAATACATACTTACATCATGTATGGACCAATGAAGAGGAAGCCATGAATCAAGCCAAAGTTAGAAACTTAAGAAAACCTTTTTTTTTTCCTTTTCTTTTTTTTACCAATGTTTGTAATTAGGGTGTAGATAGGTACACAAAGCTACATCATCTGGGGCTGGAAAAGAAAAGCAGCACTGAGGTGCTGAAAGATGCAGGTCCAATAGTGGCCACTTGAGGCTGGGAATCATGGGTGTCCCATGTTAAAATGTCCAACTTTAAACATGGATAGTTTCTGTCTATGATAACTGAACTCTTTCTCAGAACTAAACTGCTTCAGTTTTGCTGAGGCTTAAAGTTTGGGTGCATGTCCTCTTTGATGAACTCTTTGGCTTCCACTAATACACTGTGGCTGAACTGAACTGTGTTTGTGCTCATGGTGCCTTTTGGAGTATTTTTTTTTTATGACAAATAGTCTGGCCTGCTAACTGCTACAAACCATCCACAAACCATCTACTTCAGTTTTGCTGAGTAAAATGCTAGTATTTTATTCATCTGTTTCTTTGCTTTAAAAGAGTCTTCACGTGACATCAGAGCTACTGGGACATGCACACATGAAAGTCAAAACAGTAGTGCAGTCCTTTGCTCTCCAGCCATCTTATGAACGTCTTTGAGTTTAGCCAAAATGCCGGATAGCTGCTGCCTTTTCGTGTTTCTTTACAGCGCCCAGAAGGGCGTAGAATATGGCACCAACATGTGAACACACCCCTCCTGACCCTGCCTTACAGGTCAAATCACGCCAATCCCTGCATTTCCACAGTAACCTAGTCTGTCAATGGAGGCTCATTTAAACTGTAGGACTGATTCACTGTAAAATTCCAAGTCAACAAAATATAAGATTTACACGTGATCATTCATTTCAGCAAACAACAATTTCTTGTTCTTCACCTCTCTGATGACAACCATATTTACCCATCCAGATCGAAAATGCACGTAGATGTCCGTACTTTGAAAGCTTTGATCTTGGTACCAGTGTAAGGTGATCGAGCCATATAAGACGCCACCAAACTGGAGCTCTGGGAGAGACATTGATTTAATTTAAAAGTAGATAAAGCTGCCAGTGAAAAGTATGGCTCACAAGTCCCAAAATCCATAGTTTCTCTGAATGCAGCTTGCTAACGTTAGCCTAGATTTGTGACTCCAAAAATCCAACATGGATTAACCTTATGCACTCCAACATTATGCACACTTAACATTATGCACTCCATACTGTACAGTAACGCCACTGTTTTGCACATGTCTCACTCTGTATATTTTATTTTATTTATTTTATATATTCTATTCATTGTTTACTCTATTTAATTTGTAAAATATGTGTACACACACACACACACACACACACACACACACACACACACACACACACACGTAGAAAAATATTTAGTATACACATCCAGAAATGCATATACTATTATATATTGTACATATATTTATTAGTTTAAGATGTAGCCATTCTTGTATTTTGCTTGTTTACATTATTGTATTTTGCACAACTCTGTTGCTTGTGAAGCTCGCACACAAGAATTTCACTCACATGTGCTGTACCAATGTACCTGCACATGTGATGTGACAATAAAAGTGATTTGATTTGATTTGATTTGACATGGTGGCCATGTTGTTTTCTTTGCAGGGTCCTGAAATCAGTGTGAGATGTCCATGTGACTACAAACACATCATAGTCTATGAATGATAGAAAATAAAATCTAAACCATAGCAACATGACATTACACCTGTGATATCTTTAGCATTGAAGGTGTCTTTATTTGGTATTCAGTAAATGTATCTCCTCATCTTTGTTAATGCTAAAAAAATTTTAACTACCATTTGTTGTTACCATGGCAATGATTCCCTTCAATAAAGATTGTTGTTGTTGTTGTTGTTGTTGGCATCATCCAGCACCACAGGCCCTGGTGTGCTGATGATGGCCTGACAGGAAGCACTGTCCCTGATGTAAAGTATATGGCCTCAGCCAACAACAGTGGCCCTGCTGAAATGTGGATGGTATCATCGAGTAGCACAGGCCCTGGTGTAATGTGGATGGAATCATCCAACAGTACAGTCCCTGGTGTGGTGAAGATCGCCTCACAGGAAGCACTGTCCCTGATGTAAAGTGTATGACCTCAGCCAACCACAATGGCCCTGGTGAAATGTGGATGGTATTGGCCAGCACAACAGGCCATTTTGTAATGTGAATGTCCTCACCAGTAGACCAGGCCCTTGTGTACTGTGGATCGCATCAGCCAGCAACACAAGCCCTGGTGAAATGTGGATGGTATCAACGAGCAGCACAGGCCCTGGTATAATGTGGATGGCCTCATCCAGCAACACCACAGGCCCTGGTGAAATGTGGTTGTTTTCGGCCAGCAACACAGGCCTTTGGGTAATTTGGATGGCTAGCAGCACAGGCCCTGGTCTGGTGAAGATGGCCTCACAGGAATCAAATCAAATCAAATCAAATCACTTTTATTGTCACATCACATGTGCAGGCACACTGGCACAGCACATGCGAGTGAAATTCTTGTGTGCGAGCCCCACAAGCAACAGAGATGTGCAAACACAACAACACAAACGAGCAAAATACAAGAATGGCCAACCTGAAACTAATAAATATATGTACAATATATAATAGTGTATGCATTTCTGGATGTGTATACTAAATATTTTCCTACGTGTGTGTGTGTGTGTGTGTGTGTGTGTGTGTGTGTGTGTGTGTGTGTGTGTGTGTGTGTGTGTGTGTGTGTATACACATTTTTACAAATTAAATAGTAAAAAAAAAAAAAAATAAATAAAAAAAAAAAAAAAAAATAATAATAATAATAAAATATATAAAATATACAGAGTTGAATATGTGCAAAACAAGTGGCATTTATATACAGTGTGGAGTGCATAATGTTGAAGTTCCAGTAGTGAAGCTGAGGTGTCTATGACGTGTTCAGCAGTCTGATGGCCTGATGGAAAAAGCTGTCTCTCAGTCTGCTGGTACGGGACCGGATGCTGCAGAACCTCCTTCCTGATGGAAGCAGTCTGAACAGTTTATGGCTGGGGTGACTGGAGTCCTTGATGATCCTCCCCGCTTTCCTCAGGCAGCGCTTCCTGTAGATGTCTTGGAGGGAGGGAAGCTCACCTCCAATTATCCGTTCAGAGCACCGCACTACTCGCTGGAGAGCTTTGCAGTTGTAGGCGGTGCTGTTGCCATACCAGGTGGTGATGCATCCAGTGAGGATGCTCTCAATGGCACAGTGATAGAAGGTCCTGAGGATGCGGGGGCTCATGCCGAATCTTTTCAGTCTCCTGAGAAAGAAGAGGCGCTGCTGCGCCTTCTTCACTGTTTTGTTTGTGTGTACTGACCACGTAAGATCCTCAGCCAGATGTACTCCAAGGAACCGGAAGCTGCTCACTCTCTCCACAGCAGCGCCGTTGATGGTGATGGGGGTGTGTACTTCTCTGCACCTCCGGAAGTCCACTATCAACTCCTTTGTCTTTGCGACGTTGAGGGTGAGATGGTTGTCTTGACACCAGTGGGTCAGGGCGCTGACCTCCTCCCTGTAAGCCGTCTCATCACCGTTGGTGATAAGACCCACCACTGTAGTGTCGTCCGCAAACTTCACAATGATGTTGGAGCTGTTAGTGGCTGTGCAGTCGTAGGTGTAGAGTGAGTACAGGAGAGGGCTCAGTACACACCCCTGTGGAGCACCAGTGTTCAGTGTGATGGGGGATGAGGTGATGCTGCCCAGTCTGACCACCTGGCGTCTGTCAGACAGGAAGCTAAGGATCCAGCTGCAGAGGGAGCTGCTCAGTCCTAGATCCTGGCCCTGGTGTATTTTCGATGTCATCAGCAAGCAGCACAGACCCTGGTCTAGTGAAGATGGCCTCACAGAAATCACTGGCCCTGGTCTATTGTGGATGGCATCAGCCATCAACACAGGCCCTCGTGAAATATAGGTGGCCTCAGGCAGCAACACAGTCCCTGGTCTAATGTTAATGTCCTCAGCCAACACCATTGGCCCTGGTGTAATGTGGATGGTATTGGCTAGCACCACAGGCCCTTGTATAACGTGAATGGCCTCATCCAAAAACACTGGCCCTGGTGAAATGTGGATGGTATCGGCCAGCACCACAGGCCCTGGTGTAATGTGAATGTCCTCAGCCAGTAGCACAGGCCCTGGTGTAATGTGGATGGCCTCAACTAACAACTCTGTCGCTGGTGAACTATGGATGGTATTGGTCAGCACCACACACCCTGGTGAAATGTGCATGATATCGGTCAGCACCACAGGCCCAGGTGTAATGTGGATGGCATCAATGAGCAGCAGAGGCCCTGTTGTGGTGAAGATGGCCTCACAGGAAGCACTGTCCCTTGTGTAATGTGTATGGCCTCAGCCAACAACAGTGGCCCTGGTGAAATGTGGATTATATTGGCCACTACCACAGGCCCTGGTGTAATGTGAATATCCTCAGCCAGTAGTAAAGGCCCTTGTGTTTTGTGGAACGCATCAGCCAGCAACACAATCCCTGGTGAAATGTTGATGGCCTAATCCAGCAATACAGGCCCTGGTTTGGTGATGATTGCCACACAAGAAGAACTGTACCTGGTGTAATGAGGATGGCCTCATCCAACAGTACAGGCCCTAGTGTTGTGAAGATGGCCTCACAGGAAGCACAGGCCATGGTGTAATGTGGATGGCCTCAGACAGCAGCCAGGCCCTGGTGAAATGTAGATGGCCACAGCCGGCAACATGCGTTCTGGTGAAATGTAGTCTGCCTCAGCCAGTAGCACAGGCCCTGTTGTGGTGAAGATGGTCTCACAGGAAGCACTGTCCCTGGTGTAATGTGTATTTCCTCAGGCAACAACACTGGCCCTGGTGAAATGTGGATGGTATTGGCCAACACCACAGGCCCTGGCGTAATGTGAATGTCCTCAGCCAACACCACTGGCCAAGGTTTAATGGGGATGGTATCAGCCAGTAGCACAGGCCCTTGTGTATTGTGGATCGCATCAGCCAGCAACAGCAAGCCCTCGTGAAATATAGGTGGCCTCAGACAGCAGCGCAGGCCCTGCTGTCATGAAGTGGGCCTCAGAGGGAGCACTAGCTGTGGTATAATGTGGATGGCCACATTCAGTAGCACAGGCCCTGTTGTAATGTGGATGGCCTTATCTACCAACACTGTCCCAAGTGAAATGTGGATGGTAATGGCCAGCACCACAGACCTTGGTGTAATGTGGATGGCCTTAGCCAACACCAATGGCCCTGGTGAAATGTGGATGACATCGGCAAGGACCAATGGCCCTGATGTAATGTGGATGGTTTCAGCCAACAGCACAGTCCCTGGTGTGGTGAAGATGGCCTCACAGGAAGCACTGTCCCTGATGTAATGTGGATGGCCTCAGCAAACAACACTGGCCCTGGTGAAATGTGGATGGTATTAGCCAGCACCAAGGGCCCTGGTGTAATGTGAATGTCCTCAGCCAGTAGCACAGGCCCTTGTGTATTGTGGATCGCATCAGCCAGCAACACAAGCCCTGGTGAAATGCCAAGCTTGCTGTAACTTTTGATAGAAGACTCAGACACACATGTTTATGGCTTTATCGTATAGAACTCAATGTCCCCGTGCTGGGCAAACAGGTTTTGCAGCTGTGTGAGCTAAGATTTTAAAATTATTCACATAATGAAAACCTATACTTTGTTTCAGGCGAGTTTCCCATTCAAATGCATGTAACAGTGAGAAACGCATAAGATAAAGCCATAAACATGTTTGTCTGAGTCTTCTATCAAAAGTTACAGCGATTTATATGAAGTTGTTCAAAAACGCTTTATTTCGCCAAGACAGTGCGTTTCTCACTGTTACATGCATTTGAATGGGAAACTCGCCTGAAACAAAGTATAGGTTTTCATTATGTGAATAATTTTAAAATCTTAGCTCAAACAGCTGCAAAACCTGTTTGCCCAGCACGGAGATATTGAGTTTTATAAGATAAAGCCATAAACATGTTTGTCTGAGTCTTCTATCAAAAGTTACAGCGATTTATATGAAGTTGTTCAAAAACGCTTTATTTCGCCAAGACAGTGCGTTTCTCACTGTTACATGCATTTGAATGGGAAACTCGCCTCAGACAAAGTATAGGTTTTCATTATGTGAATAATTTTAAAATCTTAGCTCAAACAGCTGCAAAACCTGTTTGCCCAGCACGGAGATATTGAGTTTTATAAGATAAAGCCATAAACATGTTTGTCTGAGTCTTCTATCAAAAGTTACAGCGATTTATATGAAGTTGTTCAAAAACGCTTTCTTTCGCCAAGACAGTGTGTTTCTCACTGTTACATGCATTTGAATGGGAAACTCGCCCGAGACAAAGTATAGGTTTTCATTATGTGAATAATTTTAAAATCTTAGCTCAAACGGCTGCAAAACCTGTTTGCCCAGCACGGAGATATTGAGTTTTATAAGATAAAGCCATGAACATGTTTGTCTGAGTCTTCTATCAAAAGTTACAGCGATTTATATGAAGTTGTTCAAAAACGCTTTCTTTCGCCAAGACAATGCGTTTCTCACTGTTACATGCATTTGAATGGGAAACTCGCCTGAAACAAAGTATAGGTTTTCATTATGTGAATAATTTTAAAATCTTAGCTCAAACGGCTGCAAAACCTCTTTCTTTCACCAAGACAATGCGTTTCTCACTGTTACATGCATTTGAATGGGAAACTCGCCTCAGACAAAGTATAGGTTTTCATTATGTGAATAATTTTAAAATCTTAGCTCAAACGGCTGCAAAACCTGTTTGCCCAGCACGGAGATATTGAGTTTTATAAGATAAAGCCATAAACATGTTTGTCTGAGTCTTCTATCAAAAGTTACAGCGATTTATATGAAGTTGTTGAAAAACGCTTTCTTTCGCCAAGACAATGCGTTTCTCACTGTTACATGCATTTGAATGGGAAACTCGCCTCAGACAAAGTATAGGTTTTCATTATGTGAATAATTTTAAAATCTTAACTCAAACGGCTGCAAAACCTGTTTGCCCAGCACGGAGATATTGAGTTTTATAAGATAAAGCCATAAACATGTTTGTCTGAGTCTTCTATCAAAAGTTACAGCGATTTATATGAAGTTGTTCAAAAACGCTTTATTTCGCCAAGACAGTGTGTTTCTCACTGTTACATGCATTTGAATGGGAAACTCGCCCGAGACAAAGTATAGGTTTTCATTATGTGAATAATTTTAAAATCTTAGCTCAAACGGCTGCAAAACCTGTTTGCCCAGCACGGAGATATTGAGTTTTATAAGATAAAGCCATAAACATGTTTGTCTGAGACCTCTATCAAAAGTTACAGCGATTTATATGAAGTTGTTCAAAAACGCTTTCTTTCGCCAAGACAGTGTGTTTCTCACTGTTACATGCATTTGAATGGGAAACTCGCCTCAGACAAAGTATAGGTTTTCATTATGTGAATAATTTTAAAATCTTAGCTCAAACGGCTGCAAAACCTGTTTGCCCAGCACGGAGATATTGAGTTTTATAAGATAAAGCCATAAACATGTTTGTCTGAGTCTTCTATCAAAAGTTACAGCGATTTATATGAAGTTGTTCAAAAACGCTTTCTTTCGCCAAGACAATGCGTTTCTCACTGTTACATGCATTTGAATGGGAAACTCGCCCGAGACAAAGTATAGGTTTTCATTATGTGAATAATTTTAAAATCTTAGCTCAAACGGCTGCAAAACCTGTTTGCCCAGCACGGAGATATTGAGTTTTATAAGATAAAGCCATAAACATGTTTGTCTGAGTCTTCTATCAAAAGTTACAGCGATTTATATGAAGTTGTTCAAAAACGCTTTATTTCGCCAAGACAGTGTGTTTCTCACTGTTACATGCATTTGAATGGGAAACTCGCCTCAGACAAAGTATAGGTTTTCATTATGTGAATAATTTTAAAATCTTAGCTCAAACGGCTGCAAAACCTGTTTGCCCAGCACGGAGATATTGAGTTTTATAAGATAAAGCCATAAACATGTTTGTCTGAGTCTTCTAGCAAAAGTTACAGCGATTTATATGAAGATGTTCAAAAACGCTTTATTTCGCCAAGACAATGCGTTTCTCACTGTTACATGCATTTGAATGGGAAACTCGCCCGAGACAAAGTATAGGTTTTCATTATGTGAATAATTTTAAAATCTTAGCTCAAACGGCTGCAAAACCTGTTTGCCCAGCACGGAGATATTGAGTTTTATAAGATAAAGCCATAAACATGTTTGTCTGAGTCTTCTATCAAAAGTTACAGCGATTTATATGAAGTTGTTCAAAAACGCTTTCTTTCGCCAAGACAATGCGTTTCTCACTATTACATGCATTTGAATGGGAAACTCGCCTGAAACAAAGTATAGGTTTTCATTATGTGAATACTTTTAAAATCTTAGCTCAATCGGCTGCAAAACCTCTTTCTTTCGCCAAGACAATGCGTTTCTCACTGTTACATGCATTTGAATGGGAAACTCGCCTGAAACAAAGTATAGGTTTTCATTATGTGAATAATTTTAAAATCTTAGCTCAAACGGCTGCAAAACCTGTTTGCCCAGCACGGAGATATTGAGTTTTATAAGATAAAGCCATGAACATGTTTGTCTGAGTCTCCTATCAAAAGTTACAGCGATTTATATGAAGTTGTACGAAAATGCTTTCTTTCGCCAAGACAGTGTTTCTCACGGTTACATGCATTTGAATGGGAAACTCACCCGAGACAAAGTATAGGTTTTCATTATGTGAATAATTTTAAAATCTTAGCTCAAACGGCTGCAAAACCTGTTTGCCCAGCACGGAGATATTGAGTTTTATAAGATAAAGCCATAAACATGTGTTTCTGAGTCCTCTATCAAAAGTTACAGCGATTTATATGAAGTTGTACAAAAACGCTTTCTTTCGCCAAGACAATGCGTTTCTCACTGTTACATGCATTTGAATGGGGAACTCGACCGAAACAAATTATAGGTTTTCATTATGTGTATAACTTGGAAATCTTAGCTCAAACAGCTGCAAATCCTGTTTTCCCAGCACAGGGACCTTGAGTTCTATAAGATAAAGCCATAAACATGTGTATCCGAGTCTTCTATCAAAAGTTACAGCTATTTATATGAAGTTGTACAAAAACGCTTTCTTTCGCCAAGACAGTGCGTTTCTCACTGTTACATGCATTTGAATGGGGAACTCGACCGAAACAAAGTATAGGTTTTCATTATGTGTATAACTTGGAAATCTTAGCTCAAACAGCTGCAAATCCTGTTTTCCCAGCACAGGGACCTTGAGTTCTATAAGATAAAGCCATAAACATGTGTATCCGAGTCTTCTATCAAAAGTTACAGCTATTTATATGAAGTTGTACAAAAACGCTTTCTTTCGCCAAGACAGTGCATTTCTCACTGTTACATGCATTTGAATGGGAAACTCGCCTGAAAAAAAGTATAGGTTTTCATTATGTGAATAATTTTAAAATCTTAGCTCAAATGGCTGCAAATCCTGCTTTCCCAGCACGGAGATATTGAGTTCTATAAGATAAAGCCATAAACATGTTTGTCTGAGTCTTCTATCAAAAGTTACAGCGATTTATATGAAGTTGTTCAAAAACGCTTTATTTCGCCAAGACAATGCGTTTCTCACTGTTACATGCATTTGAATGGGAAACTCGCCCGAGACAAAGTATAGGTTTTCATTATGTGAATAATTTTAAAATCTTAGCTCAAACGGCTGCAAAACCTGTTTGCCCAGCACGGAGATATTGAGTTTTATAAGATAACGCCATAAACATGTGTTTCTGAGTCCTCTATCAAAAGTTACAGCGATTTATATGAAGTTGTTCAAAAACGCTTTATTTCGCCAAGACAATGCGTTTCTCACTGTTACATGCATTTGAATGGGAAACTCGCCTGAAAAAAAGTATAGGTTTTCATTATGTGAATAATTTTAAAATCTTAGCTCAAACGGCTGCAAAACCTGTTTGCCCAGCACGGAGATATTGAGTTTTATAAGATAAAGCCATAAACATGTTTGTCTGAGTCTTCTATCAAAAGTTACAGCGATTTATATGAAGTTGTTCAAAAACGCTTTATTTCGCCAAGACAGTGTGTTTCTCACTGTTACATGCATTTGAATGGGAAACTCGCCTCAGACAAAGTATAGGTTTTCATTATGTGAATAATTTTAAAATCTTAGCTCAAACGGCTGCAAAACCTGTTTGCCCAGCACGGAGATATTGAGTTTTATAAGATAAAGCCATAAACATGTTTGTCTGAGTCTTCTAGCAAAAGTTACAGCGATTTATATGAAGTTGTTCAAAAACGCTTTCTTTCGCCAAGACAATGCGTTTCTCACTGTTACATGCATTTGAATGGGAAACTCGCCCGAGACAAAGTATAGGTTTTCATTATGTGAATAATTTTAAAATCTTAGCTCAAACGGCTGCAAAACCTGTTTGCCCAGCACGGAGATATTGAGTTTTATAAGATAAAGCCATAAACATGTTTGTCTGAGTCTTCTATCAAAAGTTACAGCGATTTATATGAAGTTGTTCAAAAACGCTTTCTTTCGCCAAGACAATGCGTTTCTCACTGTTACATGCATTTGAATGGGAAACTCGCCTGAAACAAAGTATAGGTTTTCATTATGTGAATACTTTTAAAATCTTAGCTCAATCGGCTGCAAAACCTCTTTCTTTCGCCAAGACAATGCGTTTCTCACTGTTACATGCATTTGAATGGGAAACTCGCCCGAGACAAAGTATAGGTTTTCATTATGTGAATAATTTTAAAATCTTAGCTCAATCGGCTGCAAAACCTCTTTCTTTCGCCAAGACAATGCGTTTCTCACTGTTACATGCATTTGAATGGGAAACTCGCCTGAAACAAAGTATAGGTTTTCATTATGTGAATAATTTTAAAATCTTAGCTCAAACGGCTGCAAAACCTGTTTGCCCAGCACGGAGATATTGAGTTTTATAAGATAAAGCCATGAACATGTTTGTCTGAGTCTTCTATCAAAAGTTACAGCGATTTATATGAAGTTGTACAAAAATGCTTTCTTTCGCCAAGACAGTGTTTCTCACTGTTACATGCATTTGAATGGGAAACTCACCCGAGACAAAGTATAGGTTTTCATTATGTGAATAATTTTAAAATCTTAGCTCAAACGGCTGCAAAACCTGTTTGCCCAGCACGGAGATATTGAGTTTTATAAGATAAAGCCATGAACATGTTTGTCTGAGTCTTCTATCAAAAGTTACAGCGATTTATATGAAGTTGTTCAAAAACGCTTTCTTTCGCCAAGACAATGCGTTTCTCACTGTTACATGCATTTGAATGGGAAACTCACCCGAGACAAAGTATAGGTTTTCATTATGTGAATAATTTTAAAATCTTAGCTCAAACGGCTGCAAAACCTGTTTGCCCAGCACGGAGATATTGAGTTTTATAAGATAAAGCCATAAACATGTGTTTCTGAGTCCTCTATCAAAAGTTACAGCGATTTATATGAAGTTGTACAAAAACGCTTTCTTTCGCCAAGACAATGCGTTTCTCACTGTTACATGCATTTGAATGGGGAACTCGACCGAAACAAATTATAGGTTTTCATTATGTGTATAACTTGGAAATCTTAGCTCAAACAGCTGCAAATCCTGTTTTCCCAGCACAGGGACCTTGAGTTCTATAAGATAAAGCCATAAACATGTGTATCCGAGTCTTCTATCAAAAGTTACAGCTATTTATATGAAGTTGTACAAAAACGCTTTCTTTCGCCAAGACAGTGCATTTCTCACTGTTACATGCATTTGAATGGGAAACTCGCCTGAAAAAAAGTATAGGTTTTCATTATGTGAATAATTTTAAAATCTTAGCTCAAATGGCTGCAAAACCTGTTTGCCCAGCACGGAGATATTGAGTTCTATAAGATAAAGCCATAAACATGTTTGTCTGAGTCTTCTATCAAAAGTTACAGCGATTTATATGAAGTTGTTCAAAAACGCTTTATTTCGCCAAGACAATGCGTTTCTCACTGTTACATGCATTTGAATGGGAAACTCGCCCGAGACAAAGTATAGGTTTTCATTATGTGAATAATTTTAAAATCTTAGCTCAAACGGCTGCAAAACCTGTTTGCCCAGCACGGAGATATTGAGTTTTATAAGATAAAGCCATAAACATGTGTGTCTGAGTCTTCTATCAAAAGTTACAGCGATTTATATGAAGTTGTTCAAAAACGCTTTCTTTCGCCAAGACAATGCGTTTCTCACTGTTACATGCATTTGAATGGGAAACTCGCCCGAGCCAAAGTATAGGTTTTCATTATGTGAATAATTTTAAAATCTTAGCTTAAATGGCTTCAAAACCTGTTTGCCCAGCACGGAGATATTGAGTTTTATAAGATAAAGCCATAAACACGTGTTTCTGAGTCCTCTATCAAAAGTTACAGCGATTTATATGAAGTTGTTCAAAAACGCTTTATTTCGCCAAGACAATGCGTTTCTCACTGTTACATGCATTTGAATGGGAAACTCGCCTGAAAAAAAGTATAGGTTTTCATTATGTGAATAATTTTAAAATCTTAGCTCAAACGGCTGCAAAACCTGTTTGCCCAGCACGGAGATATTGAGTTTTATAAGATAAAGCCATAAACATGTTTGTCTGAGTCTTCTATCAAAAGTTACAGCGATTTATATGAAGTTGTTCAAAAATGCTTTCTTTCGCCAAGACAATGCGTTTCTCACTGTTACATGCATTTGAATGGGAAACTCGCCCGAGACAAAGTATAGGTTTTCATTATGTGAATAATTTTAAAATCTTAGCTCAAACGGCTGCAAAACCTGTTTGCCCAGCACGGAGATATTGAGTTTTATAAGATAAAGCCATAAACATGTTTGTCTGAGTCTTCTATCAAAAGTTACAGCTATTTATATGAAGTTGTTCAAAAACGCTTTATTTCGCCAAGACAGTGTGTTTCTCACTGTTACATGCATTTGAATGGGAAACTCGCCTCAGACAAAGTATAGGTTTTCATTATGTGAATAATTTTAAAATCTTAGCTCAAACGGCTGCAAAACCTGTTTGCCCAGCACGGAGATATTGAGTTTTATAAGATAAAGCCATAAACATGTTTGTCTGAGTCTTCTATCAAAAGTTACAGCGATTTATATGAAGTTGTTCAAAAACGCTTTCTTTCGCCAAGACAATGCGTTTCTCACTGTTACATGCATTTGAATGGGAAACTCGCCCGAGACAAAGTATAGGTTTTCATTATGTGAATAATTTTAAAATCTTAGCTCAAACGGCTGCAAAACCTGTTTGCCCAGCACGGAGATATTGAGTTTTATAAGATAAAGCCATAAACATGTTTGTCTGAGTCTTCTATCAAAAGTTACAGCGATTTATATGAAGTTGTTCAAAAACGCTTTCTTTCGCCAAGACAATGCGTTTCTCACTGTTACATGCATTTGAATGGGAAACTCGCCTGAAACAAAGTATAGGTTTTCATTATGTGAATACTTTTAAAATCTTAGCTCAATCGGCTGCAAAACCTCTTTCTTTCGCCAAGACAATGCGTTTCTCACTGTTACATGCATTTGAATGGGAAACTCGCCCGAGACAAAGTATAGGTTTTCATTATGTGAATAATTTTAAAATCTTAGCTCAATCGGCTGCAAAACCTCTTTCTTTCGCCAAGACAATGCGTTTCTCACTGTTACATGCATTTGAATGGGAAACTCGCCTGAAACAAAGTATAGGTTTTCATTATGTGAATAATTTTAAAATCTTAGCTCAAACGGCTGCAAAACCTGTTTGCCCAGCACGGAGATATTGAGTTTTATAAGATAAAGCCATGAACATGTTTGTCTGAGTCTTCTATCAAAAGTTACAGCGATTTATATGAAGTTGTACAAAAATGCTTTCTTTCGCCAAGACAGTGTTTCTCACTGTTACATGCATTTGAATGGGAAACTCACCCGAGACAAAGTATAGGTTTTCATTATGTGAATAATTTTAAAATCTTAGCTCAAACGGCTGCAAAACCTGTTTGCCCAGCACGGAGATATTGAGTTTTATAAGATAAAGCCATGAACATGTTTGTCTGAGTCTTCTATCAAAAGTTACAGCGATTTATATGAAGTTGTTCAAAAACGCTTTCTTTCGCCAAGACAATGCGTTTCTCACTGTTACATGCATTTGAATGGGAAACTCACCCGAGACAAAGTATAGGTTTTCATTATGTGAATAATTTTAAAATCTTAGCTCAAACGGCTGCAAAACCTCTTTCTTTCGCCAAGACAATGCGTTTCTCACTGTTACATGCATTTGAATGGGAAACTCGCCCGAGACAAAGTATAGGTTTTCATTATGTGAATAATTTTAAAATCTTAGCTCAAATGGCTTCAAAACCTGTTTGCCCAGCACGGAGATATTGAGTTTTATAAGATAAAGCCATAAACATGTGTTTCTGAGTCCTCTATCAAAAGTTACAGCGATTTATATGAAGTTGTACAAAAACGCTTTATTTCGCCAAGACAGTGCGTTTCTCACTGTTACATGCATTTGAATGGGGAACTCGACCGAAACAAATTATAGGTTTTCATTATGTGTATAACTTGGAAATCTTAGCTCAAACAGCTGCAAATCCTGTTTTCCCAGCACAGGGACCTTGAGTTCTATAAGATAAAGCCATAAACATGTGTATCCGAGTCTTCTATCAAAAGTTACAGCTATTTATATGAAGTTGTACAAAAACGCTTTCTTTCGCCAAGACAGTGCATTTCTCACTGTTACATGCATTTGAATGGGAAACTCGCCTGAAAAAAAGTATAGGTTTTCATTATGTGAATAATTTTAAAATCTTAGCTCAAATGGCTGCAAAACCTGTTTGCCCAGCACGGAGATATTGAGTTCTATAAGATAAAGCCATAAACATGTTTGTCTGAGTCTTCTATCAAAAGTTACAGCGATTTATATGAAGTTGTTCAAAAACGCTTTATTTCGCCAAGACAATGCGTTTCTCACTGTTACATGCATTTGAATGGGAAACTCGCCCGAGACAAAGTATAGGTTTTCATTATGTGAATAATTTTTAAATCTTAGCTCAATCGGCTGCAAAACCTGTTTGCCCAGCACGGAGATATTGAGTTTTATAAGATAAAGCCATAAACATGTTTGTCTGAGTCTTCTATCAAAAGTTACAGCGATTTATATGAAGTTGTACGAAAATGCTTTCTTTCGCCAAGACAGTGTTTCTCACTGTTACATGCATTTGAATGGGGAACTCGACCGAAACAAAGTATAGGTTTTCATTATGTGTATAACTTGAAAATCTTAGCTCAAACAGCTGCAAAACCTGTTTGCCCAGCACGGAGATATTGAGTTTTATAAGATAAAGCCATAAACATGTGTTTCTGAGTCCTCTATCAAAAGTTACAGCGATTTATATGAAGTTGTTCAAAAACGCTTTATTTCGCCAAGACAATGCGTTTCTCACTGTTACATGCATTTGAATGGGAAACTCGCCTAAAAAACAGTATAGGTTTTCATTATGTGAATAATTTTAAAATCTTAGCTCAAACGGCTGCAAAACCTGTTTGCCCAGCACGGAGATATTGAGTTTTATAAGATAAAGCCATAAACATGTTTGTCTGAGTCTTCTATCAAAAGTTACAGCGATTTATATGAAGTTGTACGAAAATGCTTTCTTTCGCCAAGACAGTGTTTCTCACTGTTACATGCATTTGAATGGGAAACTCGCCCGAGACAAAGTATAGGTTTTCATTATGTGAATAATTTTAAAATCTTAGCTCAAACGGCTGCAAAACCTGTTTGCCCAGCACGGAGATATTGAGTTTTATAAGATAAAGCCATAAACATGTTTGTCTGAGTCTTCTATCAAAAGTTACAGCGATTTATATGAAGTTGTTCAAAAACGCTTTCTTTCGCCAAGACAATGCGTTTCTCACGGTTACATGCATTTGAATGGGAAACTCGCCTCAGACAAAGTATAGGTTTTCATTATGTGAATAATTTTAAAATCTTAGCTCAAACGGCTGCAAAACCTGTTTGCCCAGCACGGAGATATTGAGTTTTATAAGATAAAGCCATAAACATGTTTGTCTGAGTCTTCTATCAAAAGTTACAGCGATTTATATGAAGTTGTACGAAAATGCTTTCTTTCGCCAAGACAGTGTTTCTCACTGTTACATGCATTTGAATTGGAAACTCACCCGAGACAAAGTATAGGTTTTCATTATGTGAATAATTTTAAAATCTTAGCTCAAACGGCTGCAAAACCTGTTTGCCCAGCACGGAGATATTGAGTTTTATAAGATAAAGCCATGAACATGTTTGTCTGAGTCTTCTATCAAAAGTTACAGCGATTTATATGAAGTTGTTCAAAGACGCTATATTTCGCCAATACAATGCGTTTCTCACTGTTACATGCATTTGAATGGGGAACTCGACCGAAACAAAGTATAGGTTTTCATTATGTGTATAACTTGAAAATCTTAGCTCAAACAGCTGCAAATCCTGTTTTCCCAGCACAGGGACCTTGAGTTCTATAAGATAAAGCCATAAACATGTGTATCCGAGTCTTCTAGCAAAAGTTACAGCTATTTATATGAAGTTGTACAAAAACGCTTTCTTTCGCCAAGACAGTGCATTTCTCACTGTTACATGCATTTGAATGGGAAACTCGCCTGAAAAAAAGTATAGGTTTTCATTATGTGAATAATTTTAAAATCTTAGCTCAAATGGCTTCAAAACCTGTTTGCCCAGCACGGAGATATTGAGTTCTATAAGATAAAGCCATAAACATGTTTGTCTGAGTCTTCTATCAAAAGTTACAGCGATTTATATGAAGTTGTTCAAAAACGCTTTCTTTCGCCAAGACAATGCGTTTCTCACTGTTACATGCATTTGAATGGGAAACTCGCCCGAGACAAAGTATAGGTTTTCATTATGTGAATAATTTTAAAATCTTAGCTCAAACGGCTGCAAAATCTGTTTGCCCAGCACGGAGATATTGAGTTTTATAAGATAAAGCCATAAACATGTGTGTCTGAGTCCTCTATCAAAAGTTACAGCGATTTATATGAAGTTGTTCAAAAACGCTTTCTTTCGCCAAGACAATGCGTTTCTCACTGTTACATGCATTTGAATGGGAAACTCACCCGAGACAAAGTATAGGTTTTCATTATGTGAATAATTTTAAAATCTTAGCTCAAACGGCTGCAAAACCTGTTTGCCCAGCACGGAGATATTGAGTTTTATAAGATAAAGCCATAAACATGTTTGTCCGAGTCTTCTATCAAAAGTTACAGCGATTTATATGAAGTTGTTCAAAGACGCTTTATTTCGCCAATACAATGCGTTTCTCACTGTTACATGCATTTGAATGGGGAACTCGACCGAAACAAAGTATAGGTTTTCATTATGTGTATAACTTGAAAATCTTAGCTCAAACAGCTGCAAATCCTGTTTTCCCAGCACAGGGACCTTGAGTTCTATAAGATAAAGCCATAAACATGTGTATCCGAGTCTTCTATCAAAAGTTACAGCTATTTATATGAAGTTGTTCAAAAACGCTTTCTTTCGCCAAGACAGTGCGTTTCTCACTGTTATATGCATTTGAATGGGGAACTCGACCGAAACAAAGTATAGGTTTTCATTATGTGAATAATTTTAAAATCTTAGCTCAAATGGCTTCAAAACCTGTTTGCCCAGCACGGAGATATTGAGTTTTATAAGATAAAGCCATAAACATGTTTGTCTGAGTCTTCTATCAAAAGTTACAGCGATTTATATGAAGTTGTTCAAAAACGCTTTATTTCGCCAAGACAATGCGTTTCTCACTGTTACATGCATTTGAATGGGAAACTCGCCCGAGACAAAGTATAGGTTTTCATTATGTGAATAATTTTAAAATCTTAGCTCAAACGGCTGCAAAACCTGTTTGCCCAGCACGGAGATATTGAGTTTTATAAGATAAAGCCATAAACATGTTTGTCTGAGTCTTCTATCAAAAGTTACAGCGATTTATATGAAGTTGTTCAAAAACGCTTTCTTTCGCCAAGACAATGCGTTTCTCACTGTTACATGCATTTGAATGGGAAACTCGCCCAAGACAAAGTATAGGTTTTCATTATGTGAATAATTTTAAAATCTTAGCTCAAACGGCTGCAAAACCTGTTTGCCCAGCACGGAGATATTGAGTTTTATAAGATAAAGCCATGAACATGTTTGTCTGAGTCTTCTATCAAAAGTTACAGCGATTTATATGAAGTTGTTCAAAAACGCTTTCTTTCGCCAAGACAATGCGTTTCTCACGGTTACATGCATTTGAATGGGAAACTCGCCTAAGACAAAGTATAGGTTTTCATTATGTGAATAATTTTAAAATCTTAGCTCAAACGGCTGCAAAACCTGTTTGCCCAGCACGGAGATATTGAGTTTTATAAGATAAAGCCATAAACATGTTTGTCTGAGTCTTCTATCAAAAGTTACAGCGATTTATATGTAGTTGTACGAAAATGCTTTCTTTCGCCAATACAATGCGTTTCTCACTGTTACATGCATTTGAATGGGAAACTCACCCGAGACAAAGTATAGGTTTTCATTATGTGAATAATTTTAAAATCTTAGCTCAAACGGCTGCAAAACCTGTTTGCCCAGCACGGAGATATTGAGTTTTATAAGATAAAGCCATAAACATGTTTGTCCGAGTATTCTATCAAAAGTTACAGCGATTTATATGAAGTTGTTCAAAGACGCTTTATTTCGCCAATACAATGCGTTTCTCACTGTTACATGCATTTGAATGGGGAACTCGACCGAAACAAAGTATAGGTTTTCATTATGTGTATAACTTGAAAATCTTAGCTCAAACAGCTGCAAATCCTGTTTTCCCAGCACAGGGACCTTGAGTTCTATAAGATAAAGCCATAAACATGTGTATCCGAGTCTTCTATCAAAAGTTACAGCTATTTATATGAAGTTGTACAAAAACGCTTTCTTTCGCCAAGACAGTGCGTTTCTCACTGTTACATGCATTTGAATGGGAAACTCGCCTGAAAAAAAGTATAGGTTTTCATTATGTGAATAATTTTAAAATCTTAGCTCAAATGGCTTCAAAACCTGTTTGCCCAGCACGGAGATATTGAGTTTTATAAGATAAAGCCATGAACATGTTTGTCTGAGTCTTCTATCAAAAGTTACAGCGATTTATATGAAGTTGTTCAAAAACGCTTTCTTTCGCCAAGACAATGCGTTTCTCACTGTTACATGCATTTGAATGGGAAACTCACCCGAGACAAAGTATAGGTTTTCATTATGTGAATAATTTTAAAATCTTAGCTCAAACGGCTGCAAAACCTGTTTGCCCAGCACGGAGATATTGAGTTTTATAAGATAAAGCCATAAACATGTTTGTCTGAGTCTTCTATCAAAAGTTACAGCGATTTATATGAAGTTGTTCAAAAACGCTTTCTTTCGCCAAGACAATGCGTTTCTCACGGTTACATGCATTTGAATGGGAAACTCGCCTCAGACAAAGTATAGGTTTTCATTATGTGAATAATTTTAAAATCTTAGCTCAAACGGCTGCAAAACCCGTTTGCCCAGCACGGAGATATTGAGTTTTATAAGATAAAGCCATAAACATGTTTGTCTGAGTCTTCTATCAAAAGTTACAGCGATTTATATGAAGTTGTACGAAAATGCTTTCTTTCGCCAAGACAGTGTTTCTCACTGTTACATGCATTTGAATTGGAAACTCACCCGAGACAAAGTATAGGTTTTCATTATGTGAATAATTTTAAAATCTTAGCTCAAACGGCTGCAAAACATGTTTGCCCAGCACGGAGATATTGAGTTTTATAAGATAAAGCCATGAACATGTTTGTCTGAGTCTTCTATCAAAAGTTACAGCGATTTATATGAAGTTGTTCAAAGACGCTTTATTTCGCCAAGACAATGCGTTTCTCACTGTTACATGCATTTGAATGGGAAACTCGCCCGAGACAAAGTATAGGTTTTCATTATGTGAATAATTTTAAAATCTTAGCTCAAACGGCTGCAAAACCTGTTTGCCCAGCACGGAGATATTGAGTTTTATAAGATAAAGCCATAAACATGTGTGTCTGAGTCTTCTATCAAAAGTTACAGCGATTTATATGAAGTTGTTCAAAAACGCTTTCTTTCGCCAAGACAATGCGTTTCTCACTGTTACATGCATTTGAATGGGAAACTCGCCCGAGCCAAAGTATAGGTTTTCATTATGTGAATAATTTTAAAATCTTAGCTTAAATGGCTTCAAAACCTGTTTGCCCAGCACGGAGATATTGAGTTTTATAAGATAAAGCCATAAACATGTGTTTCTGAGGCCTCTATCAAAAGTTACAGCGATTTATATGAAGTTGTTCAAAAACGCTTTATTTCGCCAAGACGATGCGTTTCTCACTGTTACATGCATTTGAATGGGAAACTCGCCTGAAAAAAAGTATAGGTTTTCATTATGTGAATAATTTTAAAATCCTAGCTCAAACGGCTGCAAAACCTGTTTGCCCAGCACGGAGATATTGAGTTTTATAAGATAAAGCCATGAACATGTTTGTCTGAGTCTTCTATCAAAAGTTACAGCGATTTATATGAAGTTGTTCAAAAACGCTTTCTTTCGCCAAGACAATGCGTTTCTCACTGTTACATGCATTTGAATGGGAAACTCACCCGAGACAAAGTATAGGTTTTCATTATGTGAATAATTTTAAAATCTTAGCTCAAACGGCTGCAAAACCTCTTTCTTTCGCCAAGACAATGCGTTTCTCACTGTTACATGCATTTGAATGGGAAACTCGCCCCAGACAAAGTATAGGTTTTCATTATGTGAATAATTTTAAAATCTTAGCTCAAATGGCTTCAAAACCTGTTTGCCCAGCACGGAGATATTGAGTTTTATAAGATAAAGCCATAAACATGTGTTTCTGAGTCCTCTATCAAAAGTTACAGCGATTTATATGAAGTTGTTCAAAAACGCTTTCTTTCGCCAAGACAATGCGTTTCTCACTGTTACATGCATTTGAATGGGAAACTCGCCTCAGACAAAGTATAGGTTTTCATTATGTGAATAATTTTAAAATCTTAGCTCAAACGGCTGCAAATCCTGTTTTCCCAGCACGGAGATATTGAGTTCTATAAGATAAAGCCATAAACATGTTTGTCTGAGTCCTCTATCAAAAGTTACAGCTATTTATATGAAGTTGTACAAAAACGCTTTCTTTCGCCAAGACAGTGCGTTTCTCACTGTTACATGCATTTGAATGGGGAACTCGACCGAAACAAAGTATAGGTTTTCATTATGTGTATAACTTGGAAATCTTAGCTCAAACAGCTGCAAATCCTGTTTTCCCAGCACGGAGATATTGAGTTTTATAAGATAAAGCCATAAACATGTGTTTCTGAGTCCTCTATCAAAAGTTACAGCGATTTATATGAAGTTGTTCAAAAACGCTTTATTTCGCCAAGACGATGCGTTTCTCACTGTTACATGCATTTGAATGGGAAACTCGCCTGAAAAAAAGTATAGGTTTTCATTATGTGAATAATTTTAAAATCTTAGCTCAAATGGCTGCAAAACCTGTTTGCCCAGCACGGAGATATTGAGTTCTATAAGATAAAGCCATAAACATGTTTGTCTGAGTCTTCTATCAAAAGTTACAGCGATTTATATGAAGTTGTTCAAAAACGCTTTATTTCGCCAAGACAATGCGTTTCTCACTGTTACATGCATTTGAATGGGAAACTCGCCCGAGCCAAAGTATAGGTTTTCATTATGTGAATAATTTTAAAATCTTAGCTCAAACGGCTGCAAAACCTGTTTGCCCAGCACGGAGATATTGAGTTTTATAAGATAAAGCCATAAACATGTGTGTCTGAGTCTTCTATCAAAAGTTACAGCGATTTATATGAAGTTGTTCAAAAACGCTTTCTTTCGCCAAGACAATGCGTTTCTCACTGTTACATGCATTTGAATGGGAAACTCACCCGAGACAAAGTATAGGTTTTCATTATGTGAATAATTTTAAAATCTTAGCTCAAACGGCTGCAAAACCTGTTTGCCCAGCACGGAGATATTGAGTTTTATAAGATAAAGCCATAAACATGTTTGTCTGAGTCTTCTATCAAAAGTTACAGCGATTTATATGAAGTTGTTCAAAAACGCTTTCTTTCGCCAAGACAATGCGTTTCTCACGGTTACATGCATTTGAATGGGAAACTCGCCTCAGACAAAGTATAGGTTTTCATTATGTGAATAATTTTAAAATCTTAGCTCAAACGGCTGCAAAACCTGTTTGCCCAGCACGGAGATATTGAGTTTTATAAGATAAAGCCATAAACATGTTTGTCTGAGTCTTCTATCAAAAGTTACAGCGATTTATATGAAGTTGTACGAAAATGCTTTCTTTCGCCAAGACAGTGTTTCTCACTGTTACATGCATTTGAATTGGAAACTCACCCGAGACAAAGTATAGGTTTTCATTATGTGAATAATTTTAAAATCTTAGCTCAAACGGCTGCAAAACCTGTTTGCCCAGCACGGAGATATTGAGTTTTATAAGATAAAGCCATAAACATGTTTGTCTGAGTCTTCTATCAAAAGTTACAGCGATTTATATGAAGTTGTTCAAAAACGCTTTCTTTCGCCAAGACAATGCGTTTCTCACGGTTACATGCATTTGAATGGGAAACTCGCCTCAGACAAAGTATAGGTTTTCATTATGTGAATAATTTTAAAATCTTAGCTCAAACGGCTGCAAAACCTGTTTGCCCAGCACGGAGATATTGAGTTTTATAAGATAAAGCCATAAACATGTTTGTCTGAGTCTTCTATCAAAAGTTACAGCGATTTATATGAAGTTGTACGAAAATGCTTTCTTTCGCCAAGACAGTGTTTCTCACTGTTACATGCATTTGAATTGGAAACTCACCCGAGACAAAGTATAGGTTTTCATTATGTGAATAATTTTAAAATCTTAGCTCAAACGGCTGCAAAACCTGTTTGCCCAGCACGGAGATATTGAGTTTTATAAGATAAAGCCATGAACATGTTTGTCTGAGTCTTCTATCAAAAGTTACAGCGATTTATATGAAGTTGTTCAAAGACGCTTTATTTCGCCAATACAATGCGTTTCTCACTGTTACATGCATTTGAATGGGGAACTCGACCGAAACAAAGTATAGGTTTTCATTATGTGTATAACTTGAAAATCTTAGCTCAAACAGCTGCAAATCCTGTTTTCCCAGCACAGGGACCTTGAGTTCTATAAGATAAAGCCATAAACATGTGTATCCGAGTCTTCTATCAAAAGTTACAGCTATTTATATGAAGTTGTACAAAAACGCTTTCTTTCGCCAAGACAGTGCGTTTCTCACTGTTACATGCATTTGAATGGGGAACTCGACCGAAACAAAGTATAGGTTTTCATTATGTGTATAACTTGGAAATCTTAGCTCAAACAGCTGCAAATCCTGTTTTCCCAGCACAGGGACCTTGAGTTCTATAAGATAAAGCCATAAACATGTGTATCCGAGTCTTCTAGCAAAAGTTACAGCTATTTATATGAAGTTGTACAAAAACGCTTTCTTTCGCCAAGACAATGCGTTTCTCACTGTTACATGCATTTGAATGGGAAACTCGCCCGAGACAAAGTATAGGTTTTCATTATGTGAATAATTTTAAAATCTTAGCTCAAACGGCTGCAAAACCTGTTTGCCCAGCACGGAGATATTGAGTTTTATAAGATAAAGCCATAAACATGTTTGTCTGAGTCTTCTATCAAAAGTTACAGCGATTTATATGAAGTTGTTCAAAAACGCTTTCTTTCGCCAAGACAATGCGTTTCTCACTGTTACATGCATTTGAATGGGAAACTCACCCGAGACAAAGTATAGGTTTTCATTATGTGAATAATTTTAAAATCTTAGCTCAAACGGCTGCAAAACCTGTTTGCCCAGCACGGAGATATTGAGTTTTATAAGATAAAGCCATGAACATGTTTGTCTGAGTCTTCTATCAAAAGTTACAGCGATTTATATGAAGTTGTTCAAAGACGCTTTATTTCGCCAATACAATGCGTTTCTCACTGTTACATGCATTTGAATGGGGAACTCGACCGAAACAAAGTATAGGTTTTCATTATGTGTATAACTTGAAAATCTTAGCTCAAACAGCTGCAAATCCTGTTTTCCCAGCACAGGGACCTTGAGTTCTATAAGATAAAGCCATAAACATGTGTATCCGAGTCTTCTATCAAAAGTTACAGCTATTTATATGAAGTTGTACAAAAACGCTTTCTTTCGCCAAGACAGTGCGTTTCTCACTGTTACATGCATTTGAATGGGGAACTCGACCGAAACAAAGTATAGGTTTTCATTATGTGTATAACTTGGAAATCTTAGCTCAAACAGCTGCAAATCCTGTTTTCCCAGCACAGGGACCTTGAGTTCTATAAGATAAAGCCATAAACATGTGTATCCGAGTCTTCTAGCAAAAGTTACAGCTATTTATATGAAGTTGTACAAAAACGCTTTCTTTCGCCAAGACAATGCGTTTCTCACTGTTACATGCATTTGAATGGGAAACTCGCCCGAGACAAAGTATAGGTTTTCATTATGTGAATAATTTTAAAATCTTAGCTCAAACGGCTGCAAAACCTGTTTGCCCAGCACGGAGATATTGAGTTTTATAAGATAAAGCCATAAACATGTGTGTCTGAGTCTTCTATCAAAAGTTACAGCGATTTATATGAAGTTGTTCAAAAACGCTTTCTTTCGCCAAGACAATGCGTTTCTCACTGTTACATGCATTTGAATGGGAAACTCACCCGAGACAAAGTATAGGTTTTCATTATGTGAATAATTTTAAAATCTTAGCTCAAACGGCTGCAAAACCTGTTTGCCCAGCACGGAGATATTGAGTTTTATAAGATAAAGCCATGAACATGTTTGTCTGAGTCTTCTATCAAAAGTTACAGCGATTTATATGAAGTTGTTCAAAGACGCTTTATTTCGCCAATACAATGCGTTTCTCACTGTTACATGCATTTGAATGGGGAACTCGACCGAAACAAAGTATAGGTTTTCATTATGTGTATAACTTGGAAATCTTAGCTCAAACAGCTGCAAATCCTGTTTTCCCAGCACAGGGACCTTGAGTTCTATAAGATAAAGCCATAAACATGTGTATCCGAGTCTTCTAGCAAAAGTTACAGCTATTTATATGAAGTTGTACAAAAACGCTTTCTTTCGCCAAGACAATGCGTTTCTCACTGTTACATGCATTTGAATGGGAAACTCGCCCGAGACAAAGTATAGGTTTTCATTATGTGAATAATTTTAAAATCTTAGCTCAAACGGCTGCAAAACCTGTTTGCCCAGCACGGAGATATTGAGTTTTATAAGATAAAGCCATAAACATGTG
This sequence comes from Aulonocara sp. 'chitande type north' Nkhata Bay, assembly GCF_057382095.1. NCBI lineage: Eukaryota > Metazoa > Chordata > Actinopteri > Cichliformes > Cichlidae > Aulonocara > Aulonocara sp. 'chitande type north' Nkhata Bay. The sequence continues at coordinate 56,158,479 of NC_141346.1, read as the reverse complement.
TGTCTGAGTCTTCTATCAAAAGTTACAGCGATTTATATGAAGTTGTTCAAAAACGCTTTCTTTCGCCAAGACAATGCGTTTCTCACTGTTACATGCATTTGAATGGGAAACTCGCCTGAAAAAAAGTATAGGTTTTCATTATGTGAATAATTTTAAAATCCTAGCTCAAACGGCTGCAAAACCTGTTTGCCCAGCACGGAGATATTGAGTTTTATAAGATAAAGCCATGAACATGTTTGTCTGAGTCTTTTATCAAAAGTTACAGCGATTTATATGAAGTTGTTCAAAACCTCTTTCTTTCGCCAAGACAATGCGTTTCTCACTGTTACATGCATTTGAATGGGAAACTCGCCCCAGACAAAGTATAGGTTTTCATTATGTGAATAATTTTAAAATCTTAGCTCAAATGGCTTCAAAACCTGTTTGCCCAGCACGGAGATATTGAGTTTTATAAGATAAAGCCATAAACATGTGTTTCTGAGTCTTCTATCAAAAGTTACAGCGATTTATATGAAGTTGTTCAAAAACGCTTTCTTTCGCCAAGACAATGCGTTTCTCACTGTTACATGCATTTGAATGGGAAACTCGCCCGAGACAAAGTATAGGTTTTCATTATGTGAATAATTTTAAAATCTTAGCTCAAACGGCTGCAAAACCTGTTTGCCCAGCATGGAGATATTGAGTTTTATAAGATAAAGCCATAAACATGTGTGTCTGAGTCTTCTATCAAAAGTTACAGCGATTTATATGAAGTTGTTCAAAAACGCTTTCTTTCGCCAAGACAATGCGTTTCTCACTGTTACATGCATTTGAATGGGAAACTCGCCTGAAAAAAAGTATAGGTTTTCATTATGTGAATAATTTTAAAATCCTAGCTCAAACGGCTGCAAAACCTGTTTGCCCAGCACGGAGATATTGAGTTTTATAAGATAAAGCCATGAACATGTTTGTCTGAGTCTTTTATCAAAAGTTACAGCGATTTATATGAAGTTGTTCAAAACCTCTTTCTTTCGCCAAGACAATGCGTTTCTCACTGTTACATGCATTTGAATGGGAAACTCGCCCCAGACAAAGTATAGGTTTTCATTATGTGAATAATTTTAAAATCTTAGCTCAAATGGCTTCAAAACCTGTTTGCCCAGCACGGAGATATTGAGTTTTATAAGATAAAGCCATAAACATGTTTGTCTGAGTCTTCTATCAAAAGTTACAGCGATTTATATGTAGTTGTACGAAAATGCTTTCTTTCGCCAATACAATGCGTTTCTCACTGTTACATGCATTTGAATGGGAAACTCACCCGAGACAAAGTATAGGTTTTCATTATGTGAATAATTTTAAAATCTTAGCTCAAACGGCTGCAAAACCTGTTTGCCCAGCACGGAGATATTGAGTTTTATAAGATAAAGCCATGAACATGTTTGTCTGAGTCTTCTATCAAAAGTTACAGCGATTTATATGAAGTTGTTCAAAAACGCTTTCTTTCGCCAAGACAATGCGTTTCTCACTGTTACATGCATTTGAATGGGAAACTCACCCGAGACAAAGTATAGGTTTTCATTATGTGAATAATTTTAAAATCTTAGCTCAAACGGCTGCAAAACCTCTTTCTTTCGCCAAGACAATGCGTTTCTCACGGTTACATGCATTTGAATGGGAAACTCGCCTCAGACAAAGTATAGGTTTTCATTATGTGAATAATTTTAAAATCTTAGCTCAAACGGCTGCAAAACCTGTTTGCCCAGCACGGAGATATTGAGTTTTATAAGATAAAGCCATAAACATGTGTATCCGAGTCTTCTATCAAAAGTTAGAGCTATTTATATGAAGTTGTACAAAAACGCTTTCTTTCGCCAAGACAGTGCGTTTCTCACTGTTACATGCATTTGAATGGGGAACTCGACCGAAACAAAGTATAGGTTTTCATTATGTGTATAACTTGGAAATCTTAGCTCAAACAGCTGCAAATCCTGTTTTCCCAGCACAGGGACCTTGAGTTCTATAAGATAAAGCCATAAACATGTTTGTCTGAGTCTTCTATCAAAAGTTACAGCGATTTATATGAAGTTGTTCAAAAACGCTTTCTTTCGCCAAGACAATGCGTTTCTCACTGTTACATGCATTTGAATGGGAAACTCACCCGAGACAAAGTATAGGTTTTCATTATGTGAATAATTTTAAAATCTTAGCTCAAACGGCTGCAAAACCTGTTTGCCCAGCACGGAGATATTGAGTTTTATAAGATAAAGCCATAAACATGTGTTTCTGAGTCCTCTATCAAAAGTTACAGCGATTTATATGAAGTTGTACAAAAACGCTTTCTTTCGCCAAGACAATGCGTTTCTCACTGTTACATGCATTTGAATGGGGAACTCGACCGAAACAAAGTATAGGTTTTCATTATGTGTATAACTTGGAAATCTTAGCTCAAACAGCTGCAAATCCTGTTTTCCCAGCACAGGGACCTTGAGTTCTATAAGATAAAGCCATAAACATGTGTATCCGAGTCTTCTATCAAAAGTTACAGCTATTTATATGAAGTTGTACAAAAACGCTTTCTTTCGCCAAGACAGTGCATTTCTCACTGTTACATGCATTTGAATGGGAAACTCGCCTGAAAAAAAGTATAGGTTTTCATTATGTGAATAATTTTAAAATCTTAGCTCAAACGGCTGCAAAACCCGTTTGCCCAGCACGGAGATATTGAGTTCTATAAGATAAAGCCATAAACATGTTTGTCTGAGTCTTCTATCAAAAGTTACAGCGATTTATATGAAGTTGTTCAAAAACGCTTTATTTCGCCAAGACAATGCGTTTCTCACTGTTACATGCATTTGAATGGGAAACTCGCCCGAGACAAAGTATAGGTTTTCATTATGTGAATAATTTTAAAATCTTAGCTCAAACGGCTGCAAAACCTGTTTGCCCAGCACGGAGATATTGAGTTTTATAAGATAAAGCCATAAACATGTGTTTCTGAGTCCTCTATCAAAAGTTACAGCGATTTATATGAAGTTGTACAAAAACGCTTTCTTTCGCCAAGACAATGCGTTTCTCACTGTTACATGCATTTGAATGGGAAACTCACCCGAGACAAAGTATAGGTTTTCATTATGTGAATAATTTTAAAATCTTAGCTCAAACAGCTGCAAATCCTGTTTTCCCAGCACAGGGACCTTGAGTTCTATAAGATAAAGCCATAAACATGTGTATCCGAGTCTTCTATCAAAAGTTAGAGCTATTTATATGAAGTTGTACAAAAACGCTTTCTTTCGCCAAGACAGTGCGTTTCTCACTGTTACATGCATTTGAATGGGGAACTCGACCGAAACAAAGTATAGGTTTTCATTATGTGTATAACTTGGAAATCTTAGCTCAAACAGCTGCAAATCCTGTTTTCCCAGCACAGGGACCTTGAGTTCTATAAGATAAAGCCATAAACATGTATATCCGAGTCTTCTATCAAAAGTTACAGCTATTTATATGAAGTTGTACAAAAACGCTTTCTTTCGCCAAGACAGTGCATTTCTCACTGTTACATGCATTTGAATGGGAAACTCGCCTGAAAAAAAGTATAGGTTTTCATTATGTGAATAATTTTAAAATCTTAGCTCAAATGGCTTCAAAACCTGTTTGCCCAGCACGGAGATATTGAGTTCTATAAGATAAAGCCATAAACATGTTTGTCTGAGTCTTCTATCAAAAGTTACAGCGATTTATATGAAGTTGTTCAAAAACGCTTTATTTCGCCAAGACAATGCATTTCTCACTGTTACATGCATTTGAATGGGAAACTCGCCTGAAAAAAAGTATAGGTTTTCATTATGTGAATAATTTTAAAATCTTAGCTCAAACGGCTGCAAAACCTGTTTGCCCAGCACGGAGATATTGAGTTTTATAAGATAAAGCCATAAACATGTGTGTCTGAGTCTTCTATCAAAAGTTACAGCGATTTATATGAAGTTGTTCAAAAACGCTTTCTTTCGCCAAGACAATGCGTTTCTCACTGTTACATGCATTTGAATGGGAAACTCGCCCGAGCCAAAGTATAGGTTTTCATTATGTGAATAATTTTAAAATCTTAGCTTAAATGGCTTCAAAACCTGTTTGCCCAGCACGGAGATATTGAGTTTTATAAGATAAAGCCATAAACATGTGTTTCTGAGTCCTCTATCAAAAGTTACAGCGATTTATATGAAGTTGTTCAAAAACGCTTTATTTCGCCAAGACAATGCGTTTCTCACTGTTACATGCATTTGAATGGGAAACTCGCCCGAGACAAAGTATAGGTTTTCATTATGTGAATAATTTTAAAATCTTAGCTCAAACGGCTGCAAAACCTGTTTGCCCAGCACGGAGATATTGAGTTTTATAAGATAAAGCCATGAACATGTTTGTCTGAGTCTTCTATCAAAAGTTACAGCGATTTATATGAAGTTGTTCAAAAACGCTTTCTTTCGCCAAGACAATGCGTTTCTCACTGTTACATGCATTTGAATGGGAAACTCACCCGAGACAAAGTATAGGTTTTCATTATGTGAATAATTTTAAAATCCTAGCTCAAACGGCTGCAAAACCTGTTTGCCCAGCACGGAGATATTGAGTTTTATAAGATAAAGCCATAAACATGTTTGTCTGAGACCTCTATCAAAAGTTACAGCGATTTATATGAAGTTGTTCAAAAACGCTTTATTTCGCCAAGACAGTGTGTTTCTCACTGTTACATGCATTTGAATGGGAAACTCGCCCGAGACAAAGTATAGGTTTTCATTATGTGAATAATTTTAAAATCTTAGCTCAAACGGCTGCAAAACCTCTTTCTTTCACCAAGACAATGCGTTTCTCACTGTTACATGCATTTGAATGGGAAACTCGCCTCAGACAAAGTATAAGGTTTTCATTATGTGAATAATTTTAAAATCTTAGCTCAAACGGCTGCAAAACCTGTTTGCCCAGCACGGAGATATTGAGTTTTATAAGATAAAGCCATGAACATGTTTGTCTGAGTCTTCTATCAAAAGTTACAGCGATTTATATGAAGTTGTTCAAAAACGCTTTCTTTCGCCAAGACAATGCGTTTCTCACTGTTACATGCATTTGAATGGGAAACTCACCCGAGACAAAGTATAGGTTTTCATTATGTGAATAATTTTAAAATCCTAGCTCAAACGGCTGCAAAACCTGTTTGCCCAGCACGGAGATATTGAGTTTTATAAGATAAAGCCATAAACATGTTTGTCTGAGACCTCTATCAAAAGTTACAGCGATTTATATGAAGTTGTTCAAAAACGCTTTATTTCGCCAAGACAGTGTGTTTCTCACTGTTACATGCATTTGAATGGGAAACTCGCCCGAGACAAAGTATAGGTTTTCATTATGTGAATAATTTTAAAATCTTAGCTCAAACGGCTGCAAAACCTCTTTCTTTCACCAAGACAATGCGTTTCTCACTGTTACATGCATTTGAATGGGAAACTCGCCTCAGACAAAGTATAAGGTTTTCATTATGTGAATAATTTTAAAATCTTAGCTCAAACGGCTGCAAAACCTGTTTGCCCAGCACGGAGATATTGAGTTTTATAAGATAAAGCCATAAACATGTTTGTCTGAGTCTTCTATCAAAAGTTACAGCGATTTATATGAAGTTGTTCAAAAACGCTTTCTTTCGCCAAGACAATGCGTTTCTCACTGTTACATGCATTTGAATGGGAAACTCGCCTGAAACAAAGTATAGGTTTTCATTGTGTGAATACTTTTAAAATCTTAGCTCAATCGGCTGCAAAACCTCTTTCTTTCGCCAAGACAATGCGTTTCTCACTGTTACATGCATTTGAATGGGAAACTCACCCGAGACAAAGTATAGGTTTTCATTATGTGAATAATTTTAAAATCTTAGCTCAAACGGCTGCAAAACCTGTTTGCCCAGCACGGAGATATTGAGTTTTATAAGATAAAGCCATGAACATGTTTGTCTGAGTCTTCTATCAAAAGTTACAGCGATTTATATGAAGTTGTTCAAAAACGCTTTCTTTCGCCAAGACAATGCGTTTCTCACTGTTACATGCATTTGAATGGGAAACTCGCCTCAGACAAAGTATAGGTTTTCATTATGTGAATAATTTTAAAATCTTAGCTCAAACGGCTGCAAAACCTGTTTGCCCAGCACGGAGATATTGAGTTTTATAAGATAAAGCCATAAACATGTTTGTCTGAGTCTTCTATCAAAAGTTACAGCGATTTATATGAAGTTGTACGAAAATGCTTTCTTTCGCCAAGACAGTGTTTCTCACTGTTACATGCATTTGAATGGGAAACTCACCCGAGACAAAGTATAGGTTTTCATTATGTGAATAATTTTAAAATCTTAGCTCAAATGGCTTCAAAACCTGTTTGCCCAGCACGGAGATATTGAGTTTTATAAGATGAAGCCATAAACATGTGTTTCTGAGTCCTCTATCAAAAGTTACAGCGATTTATATGAAGTTGTTCAAAAACGCTTTCTTTCGCCAAGACAATGCGTTTCTCACTGTTACATGCATTTGAATGGGAAACTCGCCTCAGACAAAGTATAGGTTTTCATTATGTGAATAATTTTAAAATCTTAGCTCAAACGGCTGCAAAACTTGTTTGCCCAGCACGGAGATATTGAGTTTTATAAGATAAAGCCATAAACATGTGTTTCTGAGTCCTCTATCAAAAGTTACAGCGATTTATATGAAGTTGTTCAAAAACGCTTTCTTTCGCCAAGACAATGCGTTTCTCACTGTTACATGCATTTGAATGGGAAACTCGCCCCAGACAAAGTATAGGTTTTCATTATGTGAATAATTTTAAAATCTTAGCTCAAACGGCTGCAAAACCTCTTTCTTTCACCAAGACAATGCGTTTCTCACTGTTACATGCATTTGAATGGGAAACTCGCCTCAGACAAAGTATAAGGTTTTCATTATGTGAATAATTTTAAAATCTTAGCTCAAACGGCTGCAAAACCTGTTTGCCCAGCACGGAGATATTGAGTTTTATAAGATAAAGCCATAAACATGTTTGTCTGAGTCTTCTATCAAAAGTTACAGCGATTTATATGAAGTTGTTCAAAAACGCTTTCTTTCGCCAAGACAATGCGTTTCTCACTGTTACATGCATTTGAATGGGAAACTCGCCCGAGACAAAGTATAGGTTTTCATTATGTGAATAATTTTAAAATCTTAGCTCAAACGGCTGCAAAACCTCTTTCTTTCACCAAGACAATGCGTTTCTCACTGTTACATGCATTTGAATGGGAAACTCGCCTCAGACAAAGTAGAGGTTTTCATTATGTGAATAATTTTAAAATCTTAGCTCAAACGGCTGCAAAACCTGTTTGCCCAGCACGGAGATATTGAGTTTTATAAGATAAAGCCATAAACATGTGTGTCTGAGTCTTCTATCAAAAGTTACAGCGATTTATATGAAGTTGTTCAAAAACGCTTTCTTTCGCCAAGACAATGCGTTTCTCACGGTTACATGCATTTGAATGGGAAACTCGCCTAAGACAAAGTATAGGTTTTCATTATGTGAATAATTTTAAAATCTTAGCTCAAACGGCTGCAAAACCTGTTTGCCCAGCACGGAGATATTGAGTTTTATAAGATAAAGCCATAAACATGTGTGTCTGAGTCTTCTATCAAAAGTTACAGCGATTTATATGTTGTAGTACGAAAATGCTTTCTTTCGCCAAGACAGTGTTTCTCACTGTTACATGCATTTGAATGGGAAACTCACCCGAGACAAAGTATAGGTTTTCATTATGTGAATAATTTTAAAATCTTAGCTCAAACGGCTGCAAAACCTGTTTGCCCAGCACGGAGATATTGAGTTTTATAAGATAAAGCCATAAACATGTGTGTCTGAGTCTTCTATCAAAAGTTACAGCGATTTATATGAAGTTGTTCAAAAACGCTTTCTTTCGCCAAGACAATGGTTTCTCACTGTTACATGCATTTGAATGGGAAACTCGACTGAAAAAAAGTATAGGTTTTCATTATGTGAATAGTTTTAAAATCTTAGCTCAAACGGCTGCAAAACCTGTTTGCCCAGCACGGAGATATTGAGTTTTATAAGATAAAGCCATAAACATGTTTGTCTGAGTCTTCTATCAAAAGTTACAGCGATTTATATGAAGTTGTTCAAAAACGCTTTCTTTCGCCAAGACAATGCGTTTCTCACTGTTACATGCATTTGAATGGGAAACTCGCCCCAGACAAAGTATAGGTTTTCATTATGTGAATAATTTTAAAATCTTAGCTCAAATGGCTTCAAAACCTGTTTGCCCAGCACGGAGATATTGAGTTTTATAAGATGAAGCCATAAACATGTGTTTCTGAGTCCTCTATCAAAAGTTACAGCGATTTATATGAAGTTGTTCAAAAACGCTTTCTTTCGCCAAGACAATGCGTTTCTCACTGTTACATGCATTTGAATGGGAAACTCGCCTCAGACAAAGTATAGGTTTTCATTATGTGAATAATTTTAAAATCTTAGCTCAAACGGCTGCAAAACCTGTTTGCCCAGCACGGAGATATTGAGTTTTATAAGATAAAGCCATAAACATGTGTTTCTGAGTCCTCTATCAAAAGTTACAGCGATTTATATGAAGTTGTTCAAAAACGCTTTCTTTCGCCAAGACAATGCGTTTCTCACTGTTACATGCATTTGAATGGGAAACTCGCCCCAGACAAAGTATAGGTTTTCATTATGTGAATAATTTTAAAATCTTAGCTCAAATGGCTTCAAAACCTGTTTGCCCAGCACGGAGATATTGAGTTTTATAAGATGAAGCCATAAACATGTGTTTCTGAGTCCTCTATCAAAAGTTACAGCGATTTATATGAAGTTGTTCAAAAACGCTTTCTTTCGCCAAGACAGTGCGTTTCTCACTGTTACATGCATTTGAATGGGGAACTCGACCGAAACAAAGTATAGGTTTTCATTATGTGTATAACTTGAAAATCTTAGCTCAAACAGCTGCAAATCCTGTTTTCCCAGCACGGGGACCTTGAGTTCTATAAGAAAAAGCCATAAACATGTGTATCCGAGTCTTCTAGCAAAAGTTACAGCTATTTATATGAAGTTGTACAAAAACGCTTTCTTTCGCCAAGACAGTGCATTTCTCACTGTTACATGCATTTGAATGGGGAACTCGCCCGAAACAAAGTATAGGTTTTCATTATGTGAATAATTTTAAAATCTTAGCTCAAATGGCTGCAAAACCTGTTTGCCCAGCACGGGGACCTTGAGTTCTATAAGAAAAAGCCATAAACGTGTATCCGAGTCTTCTATCAAAAGTTACAGCTATTTAAATGAAGTTGTACAAAAACGCTTTCTTTCGCCAAGACAGTGCATTTCTCACTGTTACATGCATTTGAATGGGGAACTCGACCGAAACAAAGTATAGGTTTTCATTATGTGAATAATTTTAAAATCTTAGCTCAAACGGCTGCAAAACCTGTTTGCCCCGCACGGAGATATTGAGTTTTATAAGATAAAGCCATAAACATGTGTGTCTGAGTCTTCTATCAAAAGTTACAGCGATTTATATGAAGTTGTTCAAAAACGCTTTCTTTCGCCAAGACAATGCGTTTCTCACGGTTACATGCATTTGAATGGGAAACTCGCCTCAGACAAAGTATAGGTTTTCATTATGTGAATAATTTTAAAATCTTAGCTCAAACGGCTGCAAAACATCTTTCTTTCGCCAAGACAATGCGTTTCTCACTGTTACATGCATTTGAATGGGAAACTCGCCCGAGACAAAGTATAGGTTTTCATTATGTGAATAATTTTAAAATCTTAGCTCAAATGGCTTCAAAACCTGTTTGCCCAGCACGGAGATATTGAGTTTTATAAGATAAAGCCATAAACATGTGTTTCTGAGTCCTCTATCAAAAGTTACAGCGATTTATATGAAGTTGTTCAAAAACGCTTTCTTTCGCCAAGACAATGCGTTTCTCACGGTTACATGCATTTGAATGGGAAACTCGCCTCAGACAAAGTATAGGTTTTCATTATGTGAATAATTTTAAAATCTTAGCTCAAACGGCTGCAAAACCTGTTTGCCCAGCACGGAGATATTGAGTTTTATAAGATAAAGCCATAAACATGTGTTTCTGAGTCCTCTATCAAAAGTTACAGCGATTTATATGAAGTTGTTCAAAAACGCTTTCTTTCGCCAAGACAATGCGTTTCTCACGGTTACATGCATTTGAATGGGAAACTCGCCTCAGACAAAGTATAGGTTTTCATTATGTGAATAATTTTAAAATCTTAGCTCAAATGGCTTCAAAACCTGTTTGCCCAGCACGGAGATATTGAGTTTTATAAGATAAAGCCATAAACATGTGTTTCTGAGTCCTCTATCAAAAGTTACAGCGATTTATATGAAGTTGTTCAAAAACGCTTTATTTCGCCAAGACAGTGTGTTTCTCACTGTTACATGCATTTGAATGGGAAACTCGCCCGAGACAAAGTATAGGTTTTCATTATGTGAATAATTTTAAAATCTTAGCTCAAACGGCTGCAAAACCTGTTTGCCCAGCACGGAGATATTGAGTTTTATAAGATAAAGCCATAAACATGTGTTTCTGAGTCCTCTATCAAAAGTTACAGCGATTTATATGAAGTTGTTCAAAAACGCTTTATTTCGCCAAGACAGTGTGTTTCTCACTGTTACATGCATTTGAATGGGAAACTCACCCGAGACAAAGTATAGGTTTTCATTATGTGAATAATTTTAAAATCTTAGCTCAAACGGCTGCAAAACCTGTTTGCCCAGCACGGGGACCTTGAGTTCTATAAGATAAAGCCATAAACATGTGTTTCTGAGTCTTCTATCAAAAGTTACAGCGATTTATATGAAGTTGTTCAAAAACGCTTTCTTTCGCCAAGACAATGCGTTTCTCACGGTTACATGCATTTGAATGGGAAACTCGCCTCAGACAAAGTATAGGTTTTCATTATGTGAATAATTTTAAAATCTTAGCTCAAACGGCTGCAAAACCTGTTTGCCCAGCATGGAGATATTGAGTTTTATAAGATAAAGCCATAAACATGTGTGTCTGAGTCTTCTATCAAAAGTTACAGCGATTTATATGAAGTTGTTCAAAAACGCTTTCTTTCGCCAAGACAATGCGTTTCTCACGGTTACATGCATTTGAATGGGAAACTCGCCCCAGACAAAGTATAGGTTTTCATTATGTGAATAATTTTAAAATCTTAGCTCAAACGGCTGCAAAACCTCTTTCTTTCGCCAAGACAATGCGTTTCTCACTGTTACATGCATTTGAATGGGAAACTCGCCCCAGACAAAGTATAGGTTTTCATTATGTGAATAATTTTAAAATCTTAGCTCAAACGGTTGCAAAACCTGTTTGCCCAGCACGGAGATATTGAGTTTTATAAGATAAAGCCATGAACATGTTTGTCTGAGTCTTCTATCAAAAGTTACAGCGATTTATATGAAGTTGTTCAAAAACGCTTTCTTACGCCAAGACAATGCGTTTCTCACGGTTACATGCATTTGAATGGGAAACTCGCCTCAGACAAAGTATAGGTTTTCATTATGTGAATAATTTTAAAATCTTAGCTCAAACGGCTGCAAAACCTGTTTGCCCAGCACGGAGATATTGAGTTTTATAAGATAAAGCCATAAACATGTGTTTCTCAGTCCTCTATCAAAAGTTACAGCGATTTATATGAAGTTGTTCAAAAACGCTTTCTTTCGCCAAGACAATGCGTTTCTCACGGTTACATGCATTTGAATGGGAAACTCGCCTCAGACAAAGTATAGGTTTTCATTATGTGAATAATTTTAAAATCTTAGCTCAAACGGCTGCAAAACCTGTTTGCCCAGCACGGAGATATTGAGTTTTATAAGATAAAGGCATAAACATGTTTGTCTGAGTCTTCTATCAAAAGTTACAGCGATTTATATGAAGTTGTTCAAAAACGCTTTATTTCGCCAAGACAGTGTGTTTCTCACTGTTACATGCATTTGAATGGGAAACTCGCCCGAGACAAAGTATAGGTTTTCATTATGTGAATACTTTTAAAATCTTAGCTCAATCGGCTGCAAAACCTCTTTCTTTCGCCAAGACAATGCGTTTCTCACTGTTACATGCATTTGAATGGGAAACTCGCCTCAGACAAAGTATAAGGTTTTCATTATGTGAATAATTTTAAAATCTTAGCTCAAACGGCTGCAAAACCTGTTTGCCCAGCACGGAGATATTGAGTTTTATAAGATAAAGCCATAAACATGTTTGTCTGAGTCTTCTATCAAAAGTTACAGCGATTTATATGAAGTTGTTCAAAAACGCTTTCTTTCGCCAAGACAATGCGTTTCTCACTGTTACATGCATTTGAATGGGAAACTCACCCGAGACAAAGTATAGGTTTTCATTATGTGAATAATTTTAAAATCTTAGCTCAAACGGCTGCAAAACCTGTTTGCCCAGCACGGAGATATTGAGTTTTATAAGATAAAGCCATAAACATGTTTGTCTGAGTCTTCTATCAAAAGTTACAGCGATTTATATGAAGTTGTTCAAAAACGCTTTCTTTCGCCAAGACAATGCGTTTCTCACGGTTACATGCATTTGAATGGGAAACTCGCCTCAGACAAAGTATAGGTTTTCATTATGTGAATAATTTTAAAATCTTAGCTCAAACGGCTGCAAAACCTGTTTGCCCAGCACGGAGATATTGAGTTTTATAAGATAAAGCCATAAACATGTGTGTCTGAGTCTTCTATCAAAAGTTACAGCGATTTATATGAAGTTGTTCAAAAACGCTTTCTTTCGCCAAGACAATGCGTTTCTCACGGTTACATGCATTTGAATGGGAAACTCGCCTCAGACAAAGTATAGGTTTTCATTATGTGAATAATTTTAAAATCTTAGCTCAAACGGCTGCAAAACCTGTTTGCCCAGCACGGAGATATTGAGTTTTATAAGATAAAGGCATAAACATGTTTGTCTGAGTCTTCTATCAAAAGTTACAGCGATTTATATGAAGTTGTTCAAAAACGCTTTATTTCGCCAAGACAGTGTGTTTCTCACTGTTACATGCATTTGAATGGGAAACTCGCCCGAGACAAAGTATAGGTTTTCATTATGTGAATACTTTTAAAATCTTAGCTCAATCGGCTGCAAAACCTCTTTCTTTCGCCAAGACAATGCGTTTCTCACTGTTACATGCATTTGAATGGGAAACTCGCCTCAGACAAAGTATAAGGTTTTCATTATGTGAATAATTTTAAAATCTTAGCTCAAACGGCTGCAAAACCTGTTTGCCCAGCACGGAGATATTGAGTTTTATAAGATAAAGCCATAAACATGTTTGTCTGAGTCTTCTATCAAAAGTTACAGCGATTTATATGAAGTTGTTCAAAAACGCTTTCTTTCGCCAAGACAATGCGTTTCTCACTGTTACATGCATTTGAATGGGAAACTCACCCGAGACAAAGTATAGGTTTTCATTATGTGAATAATTTTAAAATCTTAGCTCAAATGGCTGCAAAACCTGTTTGCCCAGCACGGAGATATTGAGTTTTATAAGATGAAGCCATAAACATGTGTTTCTGAGTCCTCTATCAAAAGTTACAGCGATTTATATGAAGTTCTTCAAAAACGCTTTCTTTCGCCAAGACAATGCGTTTCTCACTGTTACATGCATTTGAATGGGAAACTCGCCTCAGACAAAGTATAGGTTTTCATTATGTGAATAATTTTAAAATCTTAGCTCAAACGGCTGCAAAACCTGTTTGCCCAGCACGGAGATATTGAGTTTTATAAGATAAAGCCATAAACATGTGTTTCTGAGTCCTCTATCAAAAGTTACAGCGATTTATATGAAGTTGTACAAAAACGCTTTCTTTCGCCAAGACAGTGCGTTTCTCACTGTTACATGCATTTGAATGGGGAACTCGACCGAAACAAAGTATAGGTTTTCATTATGTGTATAACTTGAAAATCTTAGCTCAAACAGCTGCAAATCCTGTTTTCCCAGCACGGGGACCTTGAGTTCTATAAGAAAAAGCCATAAACATGTGTATCCGAGTCTTCTAGCAAAAGTTACAGCTATTTATATGAAGTTGTACAAAAACGCTTTCTTTCGCCAAGACAGTGCATTTCTCACTGTTACATGCATTTGAATGGGGAACTCGCCCGAAACAAATTATAGGTTTTCATTATGTGAATAATTTTAAAATCTTAGCTCAAATGGCTTCAAAACCTGTTTGCCCAGCACGGAGATATTGAGTTTTATAAGATAAAGCCATAAACATGTGTTTCTGAGTCCTCTATCAAAAGTTACAGCGATTTATATGAAGTTGTTCAAAAACGCTTTCTTTCGCCAAGACAATGCGTTTCTCACTGTTACATGCATTTGAATGGGAAACTCACCCGAGACAAAGTATAGGTTTTCATTATGTGAATAATTTTAAAATCTTAGCTCAAACGGCTGCAAAACCTGTTTGCCCAGCACGGAGATATTGAGTTTTATAAGATAAAGCCATAAACATGTTTGTCTGAGTCTTCTATCAAAAGTTACAGCGATTTATATGAAGTTGTTCAAAAACGCTTTCTTTCGCCAAGACAATGCGTTTCTCACGGTTACATGCATTTGAATGGGAAACTCGCCTCAGACAAAGTATAGGTTTTCATTATGTGAATAATTTTAAAATCTTAGCTCAAACGGCTGCAAAACCTGTTTGCCCAGCACGGAGATATTGAGTTTTATAAGATAAAGCCATAAACATGTTTGTCTGAGTCTTCTATCAAAAGTTACAGCGATTTATATGAAGTTGTTCAAAAACGCTTTATTTCGCCAAGACAGTGTGTTTCTCACTGTTACATGCATTTGAATGGGAAACTCGCCTCAGACAAAGTATAGGTTTTCATTATGTGAATAATTTTAAAATCTTAGCTCAATCGGCTGCAAAACCTCTTTCTTTCGCCAAGACAATGCGTTTCTCACGGTTACATGCATTTGAATGGGAAACTCGCCCGAGACAAAGTATAGGTTTTCATTATGTGAATAATTTTAAAATCTTAGCTCAAACGGTTGCAAAACCTGTTTGCCCAGCACGGAGATATTGAGTTTTATAAGATAAAGCCATAAACATGTTTGTCTGAGACCTCTATCAAAAGTTACAGCGATTTATATGAAGTTGTTCAAAAACGCTTTCTTTCGCCAAGACAATGCGTTTCTCACTGTTACATGCATTTGAATGGGAAACTCGCCCGAGACAAAGTATAGGTTTTCATTATGTGAATAATTTTAAAATCTTAGCTCAAACGGCTGCAAAACCTCTTTCTTTCACCAAGATAATGCGTTTCTCACTGTTACATGCATTTGAATGGGAAACTCGCCTCAGACAAAGTAGAGGTTTTCATTATGTGAATAATTTTAAAATCTTAGCTCAAAGGCTGCAAAACCTGTTTGCCCAGCACGGAGATATTGAGTTTTATAAGATAAAGCCATGAACATGTTTGTCTGAGTCTTCTATCAAAAGTTACAGCGATTTATATGAAGTTGTTCAAAAACGCTTTCTTTCGCCAAGACAATGCGTTTCTCACTGTTACATGCATTTGAATGGGAAACTCGACTGAAAAAAAGTATAGGTTTTCATTATGTGAATAATTTTAAAATCTTAGCTCAAACGGCTGCAAAACCTGTTTGCCCAGCACGGAGATATTGAGTTTTATAAGATAAAGCCATAAACATGTTTGTCTGAGTCTTCTATCAAAAGTTACAGCGATTTATATGAAGTTGTTCAAAAACGCTTTCTTTCGCCAAGACAATGCGTTTCTCACGGTTACATGCATTTGAATGGGAAACTCGCCTCAGACAAAGTATAGGTTTTCATTATGTGAATAATTTTAAAATCTTAGCTCAAACGGCTGCAAAACCTGTTTGCCCAGCACGGAGATATTGAGTTTTATAAGATAAAGCCATAAACATGTTTGTCTGAGTCTTCTATCAAAAGTTACAGCGATTTATATGAAGTTGTTCAAAAACGCTTTATTTCGCCAAGACAGTGTGTTTCTCACTGTTACATGCATTTGAATGGGAAACTCGCCTCAGACAAAGTATAGGTTTTCATTATGTGAATAATTTTAAAATCTTAGCTCAATCGGCTGCAAAACCTCTTTCTTTCGCCAAGACAATGCGTTTCTCACGGTTACATGCATTTGAATGGGAAACTCGCCCGAGACAAAGTATAGGTTTTCATTATGTGAATAATTTTAAAATCTTAGCTCAAACGGTTGCAAAACCTGTTTGCCCAGCACGGAGATATTGAGTTTTATAAGATAAAGCCATAAACATGTTTGTCTGAGACCTCTATCAAAAGTTACAGCGATTTATATGAAGTTGTTCAAAAACGCTTTCTTTCGCCAAGACAATGCGTTTCTCACTGTTACATGCATTTGAATGGGAAACTCGCCCGAGACAAAGTATAGGTTTTCATTATGTGAATAATTTTAAAATCTTAGCTCAAACGGCTGCAAAACCTCTTTCTTTCACCAAGATAATGCGTTTCTCACTGTTACATGCATTTGAATGGGAAACTCGCCTCAGACAAAGTAGAGGTTTTCATTATGTGAATAATTTTAAAATCTTAGCTCAAAGGCTGCAAAACCTGTTTGCCCAGCACGGAGATATTGAGTTTTATAAGATAAAGCCATGAACATGTTTGTCTGAGTCTTCTATCAAAAGTTACAGCGATTTATATGAAGTTGTTCAAAAACGCTTTCTTTCGCCAAGACAATGCGTTTCTCACTGTTACATGCATTTGAATGGGAAACTCGACTGAAAAAAAGTATAGGTTTTCATTATGTGAATAATTTTAAAATCTTAGCTCAAACGGCTGCAAAACCTGTTTGCCCAGCACGGAGATATTGAGTTTTATAAGATAAAGCCATGAACATGTTTGTCTGAGTCTTCTATCAAAAGTTACAGCGATTTATATGAAGTTGTTCAAAAACGCTTTCTTTCGCCAAGACAATGCGTTTCTCACTGTTACATGCATTTGAATGGGAAACTCGACTGAAAAAAAGTATAGGTTTTCATTATGTGAATAATTTTAAAATCTTAGCTCAAACGACTGCAAAACCTGTTTGCCCAGCACGGAGATATTGAGTTTTATAAGATAAAACCATAAACATGTGTGTCTGAGTCTTATATCAAAAGTTACAGCGATTTATATGTAGTTGTACGAAAATGCTTTCTTTCGCCAATACAATGCGTTTCTCACTGTTACATGCATTTGAATGGGAAACTCACCCGAGACAAAGTATAGGTTTTCATTATGTGAATAATTTTAAAATCTTAGCTCAAACGGCTGCAAAACCTGTTTGCCCAGCACGGAGATATTGAGTTTTATAAGATAAAGCCATAAACATGTGTGTCTGAGTCTTCTATCAAAAGTTACAGCGATTTATATGAAGTTGTTCAAAAACGCTTTCTTTCACCAAGACAATGCGTTTCTCACTGTTACATGCATTTGAATGGGAAACTCGCCCGAGACAAAGTATAGGTTTTCATTATGTGAATAATTTTAAAATCCTAGCTCAAACGGCTGCAAAACCTGTTTGCCCAGCACGGAGATATTGAGTTTTATAAGATAAAGCCATAAACATGTTTGTCTGAGTCTTCTATCAAAAGTTACAGCGATTTATATGAAGTTGTTCAAAAACGCTTTCTTTCGCCAAGACAATGCGTTTCTCACTGTTACATGCATTTGAATGGGAAACTCGCCCGAGACAAAGTATAGGTTTTCATTATGTGAATAATTTTAAAATCTTAGCTCAAACGGTTGCAAAACCTGTTTGCCCAGCACGGAGATATTGAGTTTTATAAGATAAAGCCATAAACCTGTTTGTCTGAGACCTCTATCAAAAGTTACAGCGATTTATATGAAGTTGTTCAAAAACGATTTATTTCGCCAAGACAGTGTGTTTCTCACTGTTACATGCATTTGAATGGGAAACTCGCCCGAGACAAAGTATAGGTTTTCATTATGTGAATAATTTTAAAATCTTAGCTCAAACGGCTGCAAAACCTCTTTCTTTCACCAAGACAATGCGTTTCTCACTGTTACATGCATTTGAATGGGAAACTCGCCTCAGACAAAGTATAAGGTTTTCATTATGTGAATAATTTTAAAATCTTAGCTCAAACGGCTGCAAAACCTGTTTGCCCAGCACGGAGATATTGAGTTTTATAAGATAAAGCCATAAACATGTTTGTCTGAGTCTTCTATCAAAAGTTACAGCGATTTATATGAAGTTGTTCAAAAACGCTTTCTTTCGCCAAGACAATGCGTTTCTCACTGTTACATGCATTTGAATGGGAAACTCGCCTGAAACAAAGTATAGGTTTTCATTGTGTGAATACTTTTAAAATCTTAGCTCAATCGGCTGCAAAACCTCTTTCTTTCGCCAAGACAATGCGTTTCTCACTGTTACATGCATTTGAATGGGAAACTCACCCGAGACAAAGTATAGGTTTTCATTATGTGAATAATTTTAAAATCTTAGCTCAAACGGCTGCAAAACCTGTTTGCCCAGCACGGAGATATTGAGTTTTATAAGATAAAGCCATGAACATGTTTGTCTGAGTCTTCTATCAAAAGTTACAGCGATTTATATGAAGTTGTTCAAAAACGCTTTCTTTCGCCAAGACAATGCGTTTCTCACTGTTACATGCATTTGAATGGGAAACTCGCCTCAGACAAAGTATAGGTTTTCATTATGTGAATAATTTTAAAATCTTAGCTCAAACGGCTGCAAAACCTGTTTGCCCAGCACGGAGATATTGAGTTTTATAAGATAAAGCCATAAACATGTGTGTCTGAGTCTTCTATCAAAAGTTACAGCGATTTATATGAAGTTGTTCAAAAACGCTTTGTTTCGCCAAGACAATGCGTTTCTCACGGTTACATGCATTTGAATGGGAAACTCGCCTAAGACAAAGTATAGGTTTTCATTATGTGAATAATTTTAAAATCTTAGCTCAAACGGCTGCAAAACCTGTTTGCCCAGCACGGAGATATTGAGTTTTATAAGATAAAGCCATAAACACGTGTGTCTGAGTCTTCTATCAAAAGTTACAGCGATTTATATGAAGTTGTTCAAAAACGCTTTCTTTCGCCAAGACAATGGTTTCTCACTGTTACATGCATTTGAATGGGAAACTCGACTGAAAAAAAGTATAGGTTTTCATTATGTGAATAATTTTAAAATCTTAGCTCAAACGGCTGCAAAACCTGTTTGCCCAGCACGGAGATATTGAGTTTTATAAGATAAAGCCATGAACATGTTTGTCTGAGTCTTCTATCAAAAGTTACAGCGATTTATATGAAGTTGTTCAAAAACGCTTTCTTTCGCCAAGACAATGCGTTTCTCACTGTTACATGCATTTGAATGGGAAACTCACCCGAGACAAAGTATAGGTTTTCATTATGTGAATAATTTTAAAATCTTAGCTCAAACGGCTGCAAAACCTGTTTGCCCAGCACGGAGATATTGAGTTTTATAAGATAAAGCCATGAACATGTTTGTCTGAGTCTTCTATCAAAAGTTACAGCGATTTATATGAAGTTGTTCAAAAACGCTTTCTTTCGCCAAGACAATGCGTTTCTCACGGTTACATGCATTTGAATGGGAAACTCGCCTCAGACAAAGTATAGGTTTTCATTATGTGAATAATTTTAAAATCTTAGCTCAAACGGCTGCAAAACCTGTTTGCCCAGCACGGAGATATTGAGTTTTATAAGATAAAGCCATGAACATGTTTGTCTGAGTCTTCTATCAAAAGTTACAGCGATTTATATGAAGTTGTTCAAAAACGCTTTCTTTCGCCAAGACAATGCGTTTCTCACTGTTACATGCATTTGAATGGGAAACTCGACTGAAAAAAAGTATAGGTTTTCATTATGTGAATAATTTTAAAATCTTAGCTCAAACGACTGCAAAACCTGTTTGCCCAGCACGGAGATATTGAGTTTTATAAGATAAAACCATAAACATGTGTGTCTGAGTCTTATATCAAAAGTTACAGCGATTTATATGTAGTTGTACGAAAATGCTTTCTTTCGCCAATACAATGCGTTTCTCACTGTTACATGCATTTGAATGGGAAACTCACCCGAGACAAAGTATAGGTTTTCATTATGTGAATAATTTTAAAATCTTAGCTCAAACGGCTGCAAAACCTGTTTGCCCAGCACGGAGATATTGAGTTTTATAAGATAAAGCCATAAACATGTGTGTCTGAGTCTTCTATCAAAAGTTACAGCGATTTATATGAAGTTGTTCAAAAACGCTTTCTTTCACCAAGACAATGCGTTTCTCACTGTTACATGCATTTGAATGGGAAACTCGCCCGAGACAAAGTATAGGTTTTCATTATGTGAATAATTTTAAAATCCTAGCTCAAACGGCTGCAAAACCTGTTTGCCCAGCACGGAGATATTGAGTTTTATAAGATAAAGCCATAAACATGTTTGTCTGAGTCTTCTATCAAAAGTTACAGCGATTTATATGAAGTTGTTCAAAAACGCTTTCTTTCGCCAAGACAATGCGTTTCTCACTGTTACATGCATTTGAATGGGAAACTCGCCCGAGACAAAGTATAGGTTTTCATTATGTGAATAATTTTAAAATCTTAGCTCAAACGGTTGCAAAACCTGTTTGCCCAGCACGGAGATATTGAGTTTTATAAGATAAAGCCATAAACCTGTTTGTCTGAGACCTCTATCAAAAGTTACAGCGATTTATATGAAGTTGTTCAAAAACGCTTTATTTCGCCAAGACAGTGTGTTTCTCACTGTTACATGCATTTGAATGGGAAACTCGCCCGAGACAAAGTATAGGTTTTCATTATGTGAATAATTTTAAAATCTTAGCTCAAACGGCTGCAAAACCTCTTTCTTTCACCAAGACAATGCGTTTCTCACTGTTACATGCATTTGAATGGGAAACTCGCCTCAGACAAAGTATAAGGTTTTCATTATGTGAATAATTTTAAAATCTTAGCTCAAACGGCTGCAAAACCTGTTTGCCCAGCACGGAGATATTGAGTTTTATAAGATAAAGCCATAAACATGTTTGTCTGAGTCTTCTATCAAAAGTTACAGCGATTTATATGAAGTTGTTCAAAAACGCTTTCTTTCGCCAAGACAATGCGTTTCTCACTGTTACATGCATTTGAATGGGAAACTCGCCTGAAACAAAGTATAGGTTTTCATTGTGTGAATACTTTTAAAATCTTAGCTCAATCGGCTGCAAAACCTCTTTCTTTCGCCAAGACAATGCGTTTCTCACTGTTACATGCATTTGAATGGGAAACTCACCCGAGACAAAGTATAGGTTTTCATTATGTGAATAATTTTAAAATCTTAGCTCAAACGGCTGCAAAACCTGTTTGCCCAGCACGGAGATATTGAGTTTTATAAGATAAAGCCATGAACATGTTTGTCTGAGTCTTCTATCAAAAGTTACAGCGATTTATATGAAGTTGTTCAAAAACGCTTTCTTTCGCCAAGACAATGCGTTTCTCACTGTTACATGCATTTGAATGGGAAACTCGCCTCAGACAAAGTATAGGTTTTCATTATGTGAATAATTTTAAAATCTTAGCTCAAACGGCTGCAAAACCTGTTTGCCCAGCACGGAGATATTGAGTTTTATAAGATAAAGCCATAAACATGTGTGTCTGAGTCTTCTATCAAAAGTTACAGCGATTTATATGAAGTTGTTCAAAAACGCTTTCTTTCGCCAAGACAATGGTTTCTCACTGTTACATGCATTTGAATGGGAAACTCGACTGAAAAAAAGTATAGGTTTTCATTATGTGAATAATTTTAAAATCTTAGCTCAAACGACTGCAAAACCTGTTTGCCCAGCACGGAGATATTGAGTTTTATAAGATAAAGCCATAAACACGTGTGTCTGAGTCTTCTATCAAAAGTTACAGCGATTTATATGAAGTTGTTCAAAAACGCTTTCTTTCGCCAAGACAATGGTTTCTCACTGTTACATGCATTTGAATGGGAAACTCGACTGAAAAAAAGTATAGGTTTTCATTATGTGAATAATTTTAAAATCTTAGCTCAAACGGCTGCAAAACCTGTTTGCCCAGCACGGAGATATTGAGTTTTATAAGATAAAGCCATGAACATGTTTGTCTGAGTCTTCTATCAAAAGTTACAGCGATTTATATGAAGTTGTTCAAAAACGCTTTCTTTCGCCAAGACAATGCGTTTCTCACTGTTACATGCATTTGAATGGGAAACTCACCCGAGACAAAGTATAGGTTTTCATTATGTGAATAATTTTAAAATCTTAGCTCAAACGGCTGCAAAACCTGTTTGCCCAGCACGGAGATATTGAGTTTTATAAGATAAAGCCATGAACATGTTTGTCTGAGTCTTCTATCAAAAGTTACAGCGATTTATATGAAGTTGTTCAAAAACGCTTTCTTTCGCCAAGACAATGCGTTTCTCACGGTTACATGCATTTGAATGGGAAACTCGCCTCAGACAAAGTATAGGTTTTCATTATGTGAATAATTTTAAAATCTTAGCTCAAACGGCTGCAAAACCTGTTTGCCCAGCACGGAGATATTGAGTTTTATAAGATAAAGCCATAAACATGTTTGTCTGAGTCTTCTATCAAAAGTTACAGCGATTTATATGAAGTTGTTCAAAAACGCTTTCTTTCGCCAAGACAATGCGTTTCTCACTGTTACATGCATTTGAATGGGAAACTCGCCCCAGACAAAGTATAGGTTTTCATTATGTGAATAATTTTAAAATCTTAGCTCAAATGGCTTCAAAACCTGTTTGCCCAGCACGGAGATATTGAGTTTTATAAGATGAAGCCATAAACATGTGTTTCTGAGTCCTCTATCAAAAGTTACAGCGATTTATATGAAGTTGTTCAAAAACGCTTTCTTTCGCCAAGACAATGCGTTTCTCACTGTTACATGCATTTGAATGGGAAACTCGCCTCAGACAAAGTATAGGTTTTCATTATGTGAATAATTTTAAAATCTTAGCTCAAACGGCTGCAAAACTTGTTTGCCCAGCACGGAGATATTGAGTTTTATAAGATAAAGCCATAAACATGTGTTTCTGAGTCCTCTATCAAAAGTTACAGCGATTTATATGAAGTTGTTCAAAAACGCTTTCTTTCGCCAAGACAATGCGTTTCTCACTGTTACATGCATTTGAATGGGAAACTCGCCTCAGACAAAGTATAAGGTTTTCATTATGTGAATAATTTTAAAATCTTAGCTCAAACGGCT
Source organism: Aulonocara sp. 'chitande type north' Nkhata Bay (assembly GCF_057382095.1). NCBI lineage: Eukaryota > Metazoa > Chordata > Actinopteri > Cichliformes > Cichlidae > Aulonocara > Aulonocara sp. 'chitande type north' Nkhata Bay. The sequence continues at coordinate 56,135,130 of NC_141346.1, read as the reverse complement.
GCAAAACCTGTTTGCCCAGCACGGAGATATTGAGTTTTATAAGATAAAGCCATAAACATGTTTGTCTGAGTCTTCTATCAAAAGTTACAGCGATTTATATGAAGTTGTTCAAAAACGCTTTCTTTCGCCAAGACAATGCGTTTCTCACTGTTACATGCATTTGAATGGGAAACTCGCCCCAGACAAAGTATAGGTTTTCATTATGTGAATAATTTTAAAATCTTAGCTCAAATGGCTTCAAAACCTGTTTGCCCAGCACGGAGATATTGAGTTTTATAAGATGAAGCCATAAACATGTGTTTCTGAGTCCTCTATCAAAAGTTACAGCGATTTATATGAAGTTGTTCAAAAACGCTTTCTTTCGCCAAGACAATGCGTTTCTCACTGTTACATGCATTTGAATGGGAAACTCGCCTCAGACAAAGTATAGGTTTTCATTATGTGAATAATTTTAAAATCTTAGCTCAAACGGCTGCAAAACTTGTTTGCCCAGCACGGAGATATTGAGTTTTATAAGATAAAGCCATAAACATGTGTTTCTGAGTCCTCTATCAAAAGTTACAGCGATTTATATGAAGTTGTTCAAAAACGCTTTCTTTCGCCAAGACAATGCGTTTCTCACTGTTACATGCATTTGAATGGGAAACTCGCCTCAGACAAAGTATAAGGTTTTCATTATGTGAATAATTTTAAAATCTTAGCTCAAACGGCTGCAAAACCTGTTTGCCCAGCACGGAGATATTGAGTTTTATAAGATAAAGCCATAAACATGTTTGTCTGAGTCTTCTATCAAAAGTTACAGCGATTTATATGAAGTTGTTCAAAAACGCTTTCTTTCGCCAAGACAATGCGTTTCTCACTGTTACATGCATTTGAATGGGAAACTCGCCCGAGACAAAGTATAGGTTTTCATTATGTGAATAATTTTAAAATCTTAGCTCAAACGGCTGCAAAACCTCTTTCTTTCACCAAGACAATGCGTTTCTCACTGTTACATGCATTTGAATGGGAAACTCGCCTCAGACAAAGTAGAGGTTTTCATTATGTGAATAATTTTAAAATCTTAGCTCAAACGGCTGCAAAACCTGTTTGCCCAGCACGGAGATATTGAGTTTTATAAGATAAAGCCATAAACATGTTTGTCTGAGTCTTCTATCAAAAGTTACAGCGATTTATATGAAGTTGTTCAAAAACGCTTTGTTTCGCCAAGACAATGCGTTTCTCACGGTTACATGCATTTGAATGGGAAACTCGACTGAAAAAAAGTATAGGTTTTCATTATGTGAATAATTTTAAAATCTTAGCTCAAACGGCTGCAAAACCTGTTTGCCCAGCACGGAGATATTGAGTTTTATAAGATAAAGCCATGAACATGTTTGTCTGAGTCTTCTATCAAAAGTTACAGCGATTTATATGAAGTTGTTCAAAAACGCTTTCTTTCGCCAAGACAATGCGTTTCTCACGGTTACATGCATTTGAATGGGAAACTCGCCTCAGACAAAGTATAGGTTTTCATTATGTGAATAATTTTAAAATCTTAGCTCAAACGGCTGCAAAACCTGTTTGCCCAGCACGGAGATATTGAGTTTTATAAGATAAAGCCATAAACATGTTTGTCTGAGTCTTCTATCAAAAGTTACAGCGATTTATATGAAGTTGTTCAAAAACGCTTTCTTTCGCCAAGACAATGCGTTTCTCACGGTTACATGCATTTGAATGGGAAACTCGCCTCAGACAAAGTATAGGTTTTCATTATGTGAATAATTTTAAAATCTTAGCTCAAACGGCTGCAAAACCTGTTTGCCCAGCACGGAGATATTGAGTTTTATAAGATAAAGCCATAAACATGTGTTTCTCAGTCCTCTATCAAAAGTTACAGCGATTTATATGAAGTTGTTCAAAAACGCTTTCTTTCGCCAAGACAATGCGTTTCTCACGGTTACATGCATTTGAATGGGAAACTCGCCTCAGACAAAGTATAGGTTTTCATTATGTGAATAATTTTAAAATCTTAGCTCAAACGGCTGCAAAACCTGTTTGCCCAGCACGGAGATATTGAGTTTTATAAGATAAAGGCATAAACATGTTTGTCTGAGTCTTCTATCAAAAGTTACAGCGATTTATATGAAGTTGTTCAAAAACGCTTTATTTCGCCAAGACAGTGTGTTTCTCACTGTTACATGCATTTGAATGGGAAACTCGCCCGAGACAAAGTATAGGTTTTCATTATGTGAATAATTTTAAAATCTTAGCTCAAACGGCTGCAAAACCTCTTTCTTTCGCCAAGACAATGCGTTTCTCACGGTTACATGCATTTGAATGGGAAACTCGCCTCAGACAAAGTATAGGTTTTCATTATGTGAATAATTTTAAAATCTTAGCTCAAACGGCTGCAAAACCTGTTTGCCCAGCACGGAGATATTGAGTTTTATAAGATAAAGCCATAAACATGTGTGTCTGAGTCTTCTATCAAAAGTTACAGCGATTTATATGAAGTTGTTCAAAAACGCTTTCTTTCGCCAAGACAATGCGTTTCTCACGGTTACATGCATTTGAATGGGAAACTCGCCTCAGACAAAGTATAGGTTTTCATTATGTGAATAATTTTAAAATCTTAGCTCAAACGGCTGCAAAACCTGTTTGCCCAGCACGGAGATATTGAGTTTTATAAGATAAAGGCATAAACATGTTTGTCTGAGTCTTCTATCAAAAGTTACAGCGATTTATATGAAGTTGTTCAAAAACGCTTTATTTCGCCAAGACAGTGTGTTTCTCACTGTTACATGCATTTGAATGGGAAACTCGCCCGAGACAAAGTATAGGTTTTCATTATGTGAATACTTTTAAAATCTTAGCTCAATCGGCTGCAAAACCTCTTTCTTTCGCCAAGACAATGCGTTTCTCACTGTTACATGCATTTGAATGGGAAACTCGCCTCAGACAAAGTATAAGGTTTTCATTATGTGAATAATTTTAAAATCTTAGCTCAAACGGCTGCAAAACCTGTTTGCCCAGCACGGAGATATTGAGTTTTATAAGATAAAGCCATAAACATGTTTGTCTGAGTCTTCTATCAAAAGTTACAGCGATTTATATGAAGTTGTTCAAAAACGCTTTCTTTCGCCAAGACAATGCGTTTCTCACTGTTACATGCATTTGAATGGGAAACTCACCCGAGACAAAGTATAGGTTTTCATTATGTGAATAATTTTAAAATCTTAGCTCAAATGGCTGCAAAACCTGTTTGCCCAGCACGGAGATATTGAGTTTTATAAGATGAAGCCATAAACATGTGTTTCTGAGTCCTCTATCAAAAGTTACAGCGATTTATATGAAGTTCTTCAAAAACGCTTTCTTTCGCCAAGACAATGCGTTTCTCACTGTTACATGCATTTGAATGGGAAACTCGCCTCAGACAAAGTATAGGTTTTCATTATGTGAATAATTTTAAAATCTTAGCTCAAACGGCTGCAAAACCTGTTTGCCCAGCACGGAGATATTGAGTTTTATAAGATAAAGCCATAAACATGTGTTTCTGAGTCCTCTATCAAAAGTTACAGCGATTTATATGAAGTTGTACAAAAACGCTTTCTTTCGCCAAGACAGTGCGTTTCTCACTGTTACATGCATTTGAATGGGGAACTCGACCGAAACAAAGTATAGGTTTTCATTATGTGTATAACTTGAAAATCTTAGCTCAAACAGCTGCAAATCCTGTTTTCCCAGCACGGGGACCTTGAGTTCTATAAGAAAAAGCCATAAACATGTGTATCCGAGTCTTCTAGCAAAAGTTACAGCTATTTATATGAAGTTGTACAAAAACGCTTTCTTTCGCCAAGACAGTGCATTTCTCACTGTTACATGCATTTGAATGGGGAACTCGCCCGAAACAAATTATAGGTTTTCATTATGTGAATAATTTTAAAATCTTAGCTCAAATGGCTTCAAAACCTGTTTGCCCAGCACGGAGATATTGAGTTTTATAAGATAAAGCCATAAACATGTGTTTCTGAGTCCTCTATCAAAAGTTACAGCGATTTATATGAAGTTGTTCAAAAACGCTTTCTTTCGCCAAGACAATGCGTTTCTCACTGTTACATGCATTTGAATGGGAAACTCACCCGAGACAAAGTATAGGTTTTCATTATGTGAATAATTTTAAAATCTTAGCTCAAACGGCTGCAAAACCTGTTTGCCCAGCACGGAGATATTGAGTTTTATAAGATAAAGCCATAAACATGTTTGTCTGAGTCTTCTATCAAAAGTTACAGCGATTTATATGAAGTTGTTCAAAAACGCTTTCTTTCGCCAAGACAATGCGTTTCTCACGGTTACATGCATTTGAATGGGAAACTCGCCTCAGACAAAGTATAGGTTTTCATTATGTGAATAATTTTAAAATCTTAGCTCAAACGGCTGCAAAACCTGTTTGCCCAGCACGGAGATATTGAGTTTTATAAGATAAAGCCATAAACATGTTTGTCTGAGTCTTCTATCAAAAGTTACAGCGATTTATATGAAGTTGTTCAAAAACGCTTTATTTCGCCAAGACAGTGTGTTTCTCACTGTTACATGCATTTGAATGGGAAACTCGCCTCAGACAAAGTATAGGTTTTCATTATGTGAATAATTTTAAAATCTTAGCTCAATCGGCTGCAAAACCTCTTTCTTTCGCCAAGACAATGCGTTTCTCACGGTTACATGCATTTGAATGGGAAACTCGCCCGAGACAAAGTATAGGTTTTCATTATGTGAATAATTTTAAAATCTTAGCTCAAACGGTTGCAAAACCTGTTTGCCCAGCACGGAGATATTGAGTTTTATAAGATAAAGCCATAAACATGTTTGTCTGAGACCTCTATCAAAAGTTACAGCGATTTATATGAAGTTGTTCAAAAACGCTTTCTTTCGCCAAGACAATGCGTTTCTCACTGTTACATGCATTTGAATGGGAAACTCGCCCGAGACAAAGTATAGGTTTTCATTATGTGAATAATTTTAAAATCTTAGCTCAAACGGCTGCAAAACCTCTTTCTTTCACCAAGATAATGCGTTTCTCACTGTTACATGCATTTGAATGGGAAACTCGCCTCAGACAAAGTAGAGGTTTTCATTATGTGAATAATTTTAAAATCTTAGCTCAAAGGCTGCAAAACCTGTTTGCCCAGCACGGAGATATTGAGTTTTATAAGATAAAGCCATGAACATGTTTGTCTGAGTCTTCTATCAAAAGTTACAGCGATTTATATGAAGTTGTTCAAAAACGCTTTCTTTCGCCAAGACAATGCGTTTCTCACTGTTACATGCATTTGAATGGGAAACTCGACTGAAAAAAAGTATAGGTTTTCATTATGTGAATAATTTTAAAATCTTAGCTCAAACGGCTGCAAAACCTGTTTGCCCAGCACGGAGATATTGAGTTTTATAAGATAAAGCCATGAACATGTTTGTCTGAGTCTTCTATCAAAAGTTACAGCGATTTATATGAAGTTGTTCAAAAACGCTTTCTTTCGCCAAGACAATGCGTTTCTCACTGTTACATGCATTTGAATGGGAAACTCGACTGAAAAAAAGTATAGGTTTTCATTATGTGAATAATTTTAAAATCTTAGCTCAAACGACTGCAAAACCTGTTTGCCCAGCACGGAGATATTGAGTTTTATAAGATAAAACCATAAACATGTGTGTCTGAGTCTTATATCAAAAGTTACAGCGATTTATATGTAGTTGTACGAAAATGCTTTCTTTCGCCAATACAATGCGTTTCTCACTGTTACATGCATTTGAATGGGAAACTCACCCGAGACAAAGTATAGGTTTTCATTATGTGAATAATTTTAAAATCTTAGCTCAAACGGCTGCAAAACCTGTTTGCCCAGCACGGAGATATTGAGTTTTATAAGATAAAGCCATAAACATGTGTGTCTGAGTCTTCTATCAAAAGTTACAGCGATTTATATGAAGTTGTTCAAAAACGCTTTCTTTCACCAAGACAATGCGTTTCTCACTGTTACATGCATTTGAATGGGAAACTCGCCCGAGACAAAGTATAGGTTTTCATTATGTGAATAATTTTAAAATCCTAGCTCAAACGGCTGCAAAACCTGTTTGCCCAGCACGGAGATATTGAGTTTTATAAGATAAAGCCATAAACATGTTTGTCTGAGTCTTCTATCAAAAGTTACAGCGATTTATATGAAGTTGTTCAAAAACGCTTTCTTTCGCCAAGACAATGCGTTTCTCACTGTTACATGCATTTGAATGGGAAACTCGCCCGAGACAAAGTATAGGTTTTCATTATGTGAATAATTTTAAAATCTTAGCTCAAACGGTTGCAAAACCTGTTTGCCCAGCACGGAGATATTGAGTTTTATAAGATAAAGCCATAAACCTGTTTGTCTGAGACCTCTATCAAAAGTTACAGCGATTTATATGAAGTTGTTCAAAAACGCTTTATTTCGCCAAGACAGTGTGTTTCTCACTGTTACATGCATTTGAATGGGAAACTCGCCCGAGACAAAGTATAGGTTTTCATTATGTGAATAATTTTAAAATCTTAGCTCAAACGGCTGCAAAACCTCTTTCTTTCACCAAGACAATGCGTTTCTCACTGTTACATGCATTTGAATGGGAAACTCGCCTCAGACAAAGTATAAGGTTTTCATTATGTGAATAATTTTAAAATCTTAGCTCAAACGGCTGCAAAACCTGTTTGCCCAGCACGGAGATATTGAGTTTTATAAGATAAAGCCATAAACATGTTTGTCTGAGTCTTCTATCAAAAGTTACAGCGATTTATATGAAGTTGTTCAAAAACGCTTTCTTTCGCCAAGACAATGCGTTTCTCACTGTTACATGCATTTGAATGGGAAACTCGCCTGAAACAAAGTATAGGTTTTCATTGTGTGAATACTTTTAAAATCTTAGCTCAATCGGCTGCAAAACCTCTTTCTTTCGCCAAGACAATGCGTTTCTCACTGTTACATGCATTTGAATGGGAAACTCACCCGAGACAAAGTATAGGTTTTCATTATGTGAATAATTTTAAAATCTTAGCTCAAACGGCTGCAAAACCTGTTTGCCCAGCACGGAGATATTGAGTTTTATAAGATAAAGCCATGAACATGTTTGTCTGAGTCTTCTATCAAAAGTTACAGCGATTTATATGAAGTTGTTCAAAAACGCTTTCTTTCGCCAAGACAATGCGTTTCTCACTGTTACATGCATTTGAATGGGAAACTCGCCTCAGACAAAGTATAGGTTTTCATTATGTGAATAATTTTAAAATCTTAGCTCAAACGGCTGCAAAACCTGTTTGCCCAGCACGGAGATATTGAGTTTTATAAGATAAAGCCATAAACATGTGTGTCTGAGTCTTCTATCAAAAGTTACAGCGATTTATATGAAGTTGTTCAAAAACGCTTTGTTTCGCCAAGACAATGCGTTTCTCACGGTTACATGCATTTGAATGGGAAACTCGCCTAAGACAAAGTATAGGTTTTCATTATGTGAATAATTTTAAAATCTTAGCTCAAACGGCTGCAAAACCTGTTTGCCCAGCACGGAGATATTGAGTTTTATAAGATAAAGCCATAAACACGTGTGTCTGAGTCTTCTATCAAAAGTTACAGCGATTTATATGAAGTTGTTCAAAAACGCTTTCTTTCGCCAAGACAATGGTTTCTCACTGTTACATGCATTTGAATGGGAAACTCGACTGAAAAAAAGTATAGGTTTTCATTATGTGAATAATTTTAAAATCTTAGCTCAAACGGCTGCAAAACCTGTTTGCCCAGCACGGAGATATTGAGTTTTATAAGATAAAGCCATGAACATGTTTGTCTGAGTCTTCTATCAAAAGTTACAGCGATTTATATGAAGTTGTTCAAAAACGCTTTCTTTCGCCAAGACAATGCGTTTCTCACGGTTACATGCATTTGAATGGGAAACTCGCCTCAGACAAAGTATAGGTTTTCATTATGTGAATAATTTTAAAATCTTAGCTCAAACGGCTGCAAAACCTGTTTGCCCAGCACGGAGATATTGAGTTTTATAAGATAAAGCCATGAACATGTTTGTCTGAGTCTTCTATCAAAAGTTACAGCGATTTATATGAAGTTGTTCAAAAACGCTTTCTTTCGCCAAGACAATGCGTTTCTCACGGTTACATGCATTTGAATGGGAAACTCGCCTCAGACAAAGTATAGGTTTTCATTATGTGAATAATTTTAAAATCTTAGCTCAAACGGCTGCAAAACCTGTTTGCCCAGCACGGAGATATTGAGTTTTATAAGATAAAGCCATGAACATGTTTGTCTGAGTCTTCTATCAAAAGTTACAGCGATTTATATGAAGTTGTTCAAAAACGCTTTCTTTCGCCAAGACAATGCGTTTCTCACTGTTACATGCATTTGAATGGGAAACTCGACTGAAAAAAAGTATAGGTTTTCATTATGTGAATAATTTTAAAATCTTAGCTCAAACGACTGCAAAACCTGTTTGCCCAGCACGGAGATATTGAGTTTTATAAGATAAAACCATAAACATGTGTGTCTGAGTCTTATATCAAAAGTTACAGCGATTTATATGTAGTTGTACGAAAATGCTTTCTTTCGCCAATACAATGCGTTTCTCACTGTTACATGCATTTGAATGGGAAACTCACCCGAGACAAAGTATAGGTTTTCATTATGTGAATAATTTTAAAATCTTAGCTCAAACGGCTGCAAAACCTGTTTGCCCAGCACGGAGATATTGAGTTTTATAAGATAAAGCCATAAACATGTGTGTCTGAGTCTTCTATCAAAAGTTACAGCGATTTATATGAAGTTGTTCAAAAACGCTTTCTTTCACCAAGACAATGCGTTTCTCACTGTTACATGCATTTGAATGGGAAACTCGCCCGAGACAAAGTATAGGTTTTCATTATGTGAATAATTTTAAAATCCTAGCTCAAACGGCTGCAAAACCTGTTTGCCCAGCACGGAGATATTGAGTTTTATAAGATAAAGCCATAAACATGTTTGTCTGAGTCTTCTATCAAAAGTTACAGCGATTTATATGAAGTTGTTCAAAAACGCTTTCTTTCGCCAAGACAATGCGTTTCTCACTGTTACATGCATTTGAATGGGAAACTCGCCCGAGACAAAGTATAGGTTTTCATTATGTGAATAATTTTAAAATCTTAGCTCAAACGGTTGCAAAACCTGTTTGCCCAGCACGGAGATATTGAGTTTTATAAGATAAAGCCATAAACCTGTTTGTCTGAGACCTCTATCAAAAGTTACAGCGATTTATATGAAGTTGTTCAAAAACGCTTTATTTCGCCAAGACAGTGTGTTTCTCACTGTTACATGCATTTGAATGGGAAACTCGCCCGAGACAAAGTATAGGTTTTCATTATGTGAATAATTTTAAAATCTTAGCTCAAACGGCTGCAAAACCTCTTTCTTTCACCAAGACAATGCGTTTCTCACTGTTACATGCATTTGAATGGGAAACTCGCCTCAGACAAAGTATAAGGTTTTCATTATGTGAATAATTTTAAAATCTTAGCTCAAACGGCTGCAAAACCTGTTTGCCCAGCACGGAGATATTGAGTTTTATAAGATAAAGCCATAAACATGTTTGTCTGAGTCTTCTATCAAAAGTTACAGCGATTTATATGAAGTTGTTCAAAAACGCTTTCTTTCGCCAAGACAATGCGTTTCTCACTGTTACATGCATTTGAATGGGAAACTCGCCTGAAACAAAGTATAGGTTTTCATTGTGTGAATACTTTTAAAATCTTAGCTCAATCGGCTGCAAAACCTCTTTCTTTCGCCAAGACAATGCGTTTCTCACTGTTACATGCATTTGAATGGGAAACTCACCCGAGACAAAGTATAGGTTTTCATTATGTGAATAATTTTAAAATCTTAGCTCAAACGGCTGCAAAACCTGTTTGCCCAGCACGGAGATATTGAGTTTTATAAGATAAAGCCATGAACATGTTTGTCTGAGTCTTCTATCAAAAGTTACAGCGATTTATATGAAGTTGTTCAAAAACGCTTTCTTTCGCCAAGACAATGCGTTTCTCACTGTTACATGCATTTGAATGGGAAACTCGCCTCAGACAAAGTATAGGTTTTCATTATGTGAATAATTTTAAAATCTTAGCTCAAACGGCTGCAAAACCTGTTTGCCCAGCACGGAGATATTGAGTTTTATAAGATAAAGCCATAAACACGTGTGTCTGAGTCTTCTATCAAAAGTTACAGCGATTTATATGAAGTTGTTCAAAAACGCTTTCTTTCGCCAAGACAATGGTTTCTCACTGTTACATGCATTTGAATGGGAAACTCACCCGAGACAAAGTATAGGTTTTCATTATGTGAATAATTTTAAAATCTTAGCTCAAACGGCTGCAAAACCTGTTTGCCCAGCACGGAGATATTGAGTTTTATAAGATAAAGCCATGAACATGTTTGTCTGAGTCTTCTATCAAAAGTTACAGCGATTTATATGAAGTTGTTCAAAAACGCTTTCTTTCGCCAAGACAATGCGTTTCTCACGGTTACATGCATTTGAATGGGAAACTCGCCTCAGACAAAGTATAGGTTTTCATTATGTGAATAATTTTAAAATCTTAGCTCAAACGGCTGCAAAACCTGTTTGCCCAGCACGGAGATATTGAGTTTTATAAGATAAAGCCATAAACATGTTTGTCTGAGTCTTCTATCAAAAGTTACAGCGATTTATATGAAGTTGTTCAAAAACGCTTTCTTTCGCCAAGACAATGCGTTTCTCACTGTTACATGCATTTGAATGGGAAACTCGCCCCAGACAAAGTATAGGTTTTCATTATGTGAATAATTTTAAAATCTTAGCTCAAATGGCTTCAAAACCTGTTTGCCCAGCACGGAGATATTGAGTTTTATAAGATGAAGCCATAAACATGTGTTTCTGAGTCCTCTATCAAAAGTTACAGCGATTTATATGAAGTTGTTCAAAAACGCTTTCTTTCGCCAAGACAATGCGTTTCTCACTGTTACATGCATTTGAATGGGAAACTCGCCTCAGACAAAGTATAGGTTTTCATTATGTGAATAATTTTAAAATCTTAGCTCAAACGGCTGCAAAACTTGTTTGCCCAGCACGGAGATATTGAGTTTTATAAGATAAAGCCATAAACATGTGTTTCTGAGTCCTCTATCAAAAGTTACAGCGATTTATATGAAGTTGTTCAAAAACGCTTTCTTTCGCCAAGACAATGCGTTTCTCACTGTTACATGCATTTGAATGGGAAACTCGCCTCAGACAAAGTATAAGGTTTTCATTATGTGAATAATTTTAAAATCTTAGCTCAAACGGCTGCAAAACCTGTTTGCCCAGCACGGAGATATTGAGTTTTATAAGATAAAGCCATAAACATGTTTGTCTGAGTCTTCTATCAAAAGTTACAGCGATTTATATGAAGTTGTTCAAAAACGCTTTCTTTCGCCAAGACAATGCGTTTCTCACTGTTACATGCATTTGAATGGGAAACTCGCCCGAGACAAAGTATAGGTTTTCATTATGTGAATAATTTTAAAATCTTAGCTCAAACGGCTGCAAAACCTCTTTCTTTCACCAAGACAATGCGTTTCTCACTGTTACATGCATTTGAATGGGAAACTCGCCTCAGACAAAGTAGAGGTTTTCATTATGTGAATAATTTTAAAATCTTAGCTCAAACGGCTGCAAAACCTGTTTGCCCAGCACGGAGATATTGAGTTTTATAAGATAAAGCCATAAACATGTGTGTCTGAGTCTTCTATCAAAAGTTACAGCGATTTATATGAAGTTGTTCAAAAACGCTTTCTTTCGCCAAGACAATGCGTTTCTCACGGTTACATGCATTTGAATGGGAAACTCGCCTAAGACAAAGTATAGGTTTTCATTATGTGAATAATTTTAAAATCTTAGCTCAAACGGCTGCAAAACCTGTTTGCCCAGCACGGAGATATTGAGTTTTATAAGATAAAGCCATAAACATGTGTGTCTGAGTCTTCTATCAAAAGTTACAGCGATTTATATGTTGTAGTACGAAAATGCTTTCTTTCGCCAAGACAGTGTTTCTCACTGTTACATGCATTTGAATGGGAAACTCGCCCGAGACAAAGTATAGGTTTTCATTATGTGAATAATTTTAAAATCTTAGCTCAAACGGCTGCAAAACCTGTTTGCCCAGCACGGAGATATTGAGTTTTATAAGATAAAGCCATGAACATGTTTGTCTGAGTCTTCTATCAAAAGTTACAGCGATTTATATGAAGTTGTTCAAAAACGCTTTCTTTCGCCAAGACAATGCGTTTCTCACGGTTACATGCATTTGAATGGGAAACTCGCCTCAGACAAAGTATAGGTTTTCATTATGTGAATAATTTTAAAATCTTAGCTCAAACGGCTGCAAAACCTGTTTGCCCAGCACGGAGATATTGAGTTTTATAAGATAAAGCCATAAACATGTTTGTCTGAGTCTTCTATCAAAAGTTACAGCGATTTATATGAAGTTGTTCAAAAACGCTTTCTTTCGCCAAGACAATGCGTTTCTCACTGTTACATGCATTTGAATGGGAAACTCGCCCCAGACAAAGTATAGGTTTTCATTATGTGAATAATTTTAAAATCTTAGCTCAAATGGCTTCAAAACCTGTTTGCCCAGCACGGAGATATTGAGTTTTATAAGATGAAGCCATAAACATGTGTTTCTGAGTCCTCTATCAAAAGTTACAGCGATTTATATGAAGTTGTTCAAAAACGCTTTCTTTCGCCAAGACAATGCGTTTCTCACTGTTACATGCATTTGAATGGGAAACTCGCCTCAGACAAAGTATAGGTTTTCATTATGTGAATAATTTTAAAATCTTAGCTCAAACGGCTGCAAAACTTGTTTGCCCAGCACGGAGATATTGAGTTTTATAAGATAAAGCCATAAACATGTGTTTCTGAGTCCTCTATCAAAAGTTACAGCGATTTATATGAAGTTGTTCAAAAACGCTTTCTTTCGCCAAGACAATGCGTTTCTCACTGTTACATGCATTTGAATGGGAAACTCGCCTCAGACAAAGTATAAGGTTTTCATTATGTGAATAATTTTAAAATCTTAGCTCAAACGGCTGCAAAACCTGTTTGCCCAGCACGGAGATATTGAGTTTTATAAGATAAAGCCATAAACATGTTTGTCTGGGTCTTCTATCAAAAGTTACAGCGATTTATATGAAGTTGTTCAAAAACGCTTTCTTTCGCCAAGACAATGCGTTTCTCACTGTTACATGCATTTGAATGGGAAACTCGCCCGAGACAAAGTATAGGTTTTCATTATGTGAATAATTTTAAAATCTTAGCTCAAACGGCTGCAAAACCTCTTTCTTTCACCAAGACAATGCGTTTCTCACTGTTACATGCATTTGAATGGGAAACTCGCCTCAGACAAAGTAGAGGTTTTCATTATGTGAATAATTTTAAAATCTTAGCTCAAACGGCTGCAAAACCTGTTTGCCCAGCACGGAGATATTGAGTTTTATAAGATAAAGCCATAAACATGTGTGTCTGAGTCTTCTATCAAAAGTTACAGCGATTTATATGAAGTTGTTCAAAAACGCTTTCTTTCGCCAAGACAATGCGTTTCTCACGGTTACATGCATTTGAATGGGAAACTCGCCTAAGACAAAGTATAGGTTTTCATTATGTGAATAATTTTAAAATCTTAGCTCAAACGGCTGCAAAACCTGTTTGCCCAGCACGGAGATATTGAGTTTTATAAGATAAAGCCATAAACATGTGTGTCTGAGTCTTCTATCAAAAGTTACAGCGATTTATATGTTGTAGTACGAAAATGCTTTCTTTCGCCAAGACAGTGTTTCTCACTGTTACATGCATTTGAATGGGAAACTCGCCCGAGACAAAGTATAGGTTTTCATTATGTGAATAATTTTAAAATCTTAGCTCAAACGGCTGCAAAACCTCTTTCTTTCACCAAGACAATGCGTTTCTCACTGTTACATGCATTTGAATGGGAAACTCGCCTCAGACAAAGTAGAGGTTTTCATTATGTGAATAATTTTAAAATCTTAGCTCAAACGGCTGCAAAACCTGTTTGCCCAGCACGGAGATATTGAGTTTTATAAGATAAAGCCATAAACATGTTTGTCTGAGTCTTCTATCAAAAGTTACAGCGATTTATATGAAGTTGTTCAAAAACGCTTTCTTTCGCCAAGACAATGCGTTTCTCACTGTTACATGCATTTGAATGGGAAACTCGCCCCAGACAAAGTATAGGTTTTCATTATGTGAATAATTTTAAAATCTTAGCTCAAATGGCTTCAAAACCTGTTTGCCCAGCACGGAGATATTGAGTTTTATAAGATGAAGCCATAAACATGTGTTTCTGAGTCCTCTATCAAAAGTTACAGCGATTTATATGAAGTTGTTCAAAAACGCTTTCTTTCGCCAAGACAATGCGTTTCTCACTGTTACATGCATTTGAATGGGAAACTCGCCTCAGACAAAGTATAGGTTTTCATTATGTGAATAATTTTAAAATCTTAGCTCAAACGGCTGCAAAACCTGTTTGCCCAGCACGGAGATATTGAGTTTTATAAGATAAAGTCATAAACATGTGTTTCTGAGTCCTCTATCAAAAGTTACAGCGATTTATATGAAGTTGTTCAAAAACGCTTTCTTTCGCCAAGACAGTGCGTTTCTCACTGTTACATGCATTTGAATGGGGAACTCGACCGAAACAAAGTATAGGTTTTCATTATGTGTATAACTTGAAAATCTTAGCTCAAACAGCTGCAAATCCTGTTTTCCCAGCACGGGGACCTTGAGTTCTATAAGAAAAAGCCATAAACATGTGTATCCGAGTCTTCTAGCAAAAGTTACAGCTATTTATATGAAGTTGTACAAAAACGCTTTCTTTCGCCAAGACAGTGCATTTCTCACTGTTACATGCATTTGAATGGGGAACTCGCCCGAAACAAAGTATAGGTTTTCATTATGTGAATAATTTTAAAATCTTAGCTCAAATGGCTGCAAAACCTGTTTGCCCAGCACGGGGACCTTGAGTTCTATAAGAAAAAGCCATAAACGTGTATCCGAGTCTTCTATCAAAAGTTACAGCTATTTATATGAAGTTGTACAAAAACGCTTTCTTTCGCCAAGACAGTGCATTTCTCACTGTTACATGCATTTGAATGGGGAACTCGACCGAAACAAAGTATAGGTTTTCATTATGTGAATAATTTTAAAATCTTAGCTCAAACGGCTGCAAAACCTGTTTGCCCAGCACGGAGATATTGAGTTTTATAAGATAAAGCCATAAACATGTGTGTCTGAGTCTTCTATCAAAAGTTACAGCGATTTATATGAAGTTGTTCAAAAACGCTTTCTTTCGCCAAGACAATGCGTTTCTCACGGTTACATGCATTTGAATGGGAAACTCGCCTCAGACAAAGTATAGGTTTTCATTATGTGAATAATTTTAAAATCTTAGCTCAAACGGCTGCAAAACCTGTTTTCCCAGCACGGAGATATTGAGTTTTATAAGATAAAGCCATGAACATGTTTGTCTGAGTCTTCTATCAAAAGTTACAGCGATTTATATGAAGTTGTTCAAAAACGCTTTCTTACGCCAAGACAATGCGTTTCTCACGGTTACATGCATTTGAATGGGAAACTCGCCTCAGACAAAGTATAGGTTTTCATTATGTGAATAATTTTAAAATCTTAGCTCAAACGGCTGCAAAACCTGTTTGCCCAGCACGGAGATATTGAGTTTTATAAGATAAAGCCATAAACATGTGTTTCTGAGTCTTCTATCAAAAGTTACAGCGATTTATATGAAGTTGTTCAAAAACGCTTTCTTTCGCCAAGACAATGCGTTTCTCACGGTTACATGCATTTGAATGGGAAACTCGCCTCAGACAAAGTATAGGTTTTCATTATGTGAATAATTTTAAAATCTTAGCTCAAACGGCTGCAAAACCTGTTTGCCCAGCATGGAGATATTGAGTTTTATAAGATAAAGCCATAAACATGTGTGTCTGAGTCTTCTATCAAAAGTTACAGCGATTTATATGAAGTTGTTCAAAAACGCTTTCTTTCGCCAAGACAATGCGTTTCTCACTGTTACATGCATTTGAATGGGAAACTCACCCGAGACAAAGTATAGGTTTTCATTATGTGAATAATTTTAAAATCTTAGCTCAAACGGCTGCAAAACCTGTTTGCCCAGCACGGAGATATTGAGTTTTATAAGATAAAGCCATGAACATGTTTGTCTGAGTCTTCTATCAAAAGTTACAGCGATTTATATGAAGTTGTTCAAAAACGCTTTCTTTCGCCAAGACAATGCGTTTCTCACTGTTACATGCATTTGAATGGGAAACTCGCCCCAGACAAAGTATAGGTTTTCATTATGTGAATAATTTTAAAATCTTAGCTCAAACGGCTGCAAAACCTCTTTCTTTCGCCAAGACAATGCGTTTCTCACTGTTACATGCATTTGAATGGGAAACTCGCCCCAGACAAAGTATAGGTTTTCATTATGTGAATAATTTTAAAATCTTAGCTCAAACGGTTGCAAAACCTGTTTGCCCAGCACGGAGATATTGAGTTTTATAAGATAAAGCCATGAACATGTTTGTCTGAGTTTTCTATCAAAAGTTACAGCGATTTATATGAAGTTGTTCAAAAACGCTTTCTTTCGCCAAGACAATGCGTTTCTCACTGTTACATGCATTTGAATGGGAAACTCGCCCCAGACAAAGTATAGGTTTTCATTATGTGAATAATTTTAAAATCTTAGCTCAAACGGCTGCAAAACCTCTTTCTTTCGCCAAGACAATGCGTTTCTCACTGTTACATGCATTTGAATGGGAAACTCGCCCGAGACAAAGTATAGGTTTTCATTATGTGAATAATTTTAAAATCTTAGCTCAAATGGCTTCAAAACCTGTTTGCCCAGCACGGAGATATTGAGTTTTATAAGATAAAGCCATGAACATGTGTTTCTGAGTCTTCTATCAAAAGTTACAGCGATTTATATGAAGTTGTTCAAAAACGCTTTCTTACGCCAAGACAATGCGTTTCTCACGGTTACATGCATTTGAATGGGAAACTCGCCTCAGACAAAGTATAGGTTTTCATTATGTGAATAATTTTAAAATCTTAGCTCAAACGGCTGCAAAACCTGTTTGCCCAGCACGGAGATATTGAGTTTTATAAGATAAAGCCATAAACATGTGTTTCTGAGTCCTCTATCAAAAGTTACAGCGATTTATATGAAGTTGTTCAAAAACGCTTTCTTTCGCCAAGACAATGCGTTTCTCACGGTTACATGCATTTGAATGGGAAACTCGCCTCAGACAAAGTATAGGTTTTCATTATGTGAATAATTTTAAAATCTTAGCTCAAACGGCTGCAAAACATCTTTCTTTCGCCAAGACAATGCGTTTCTCACTGTTACATGCATTTGAATGGGAAACTCGCCCCAGACAAAGTATAGGTTTTCATTATGTGAATAATTTTAAAATCTTAGCTCAAACGGCTGCAAAACCTCTTTCTTTCGCCAAGACAATGCGTTTCTCACTGTTACATGCATTTGAATGGGAAACTCGCCCCAGACAAAGTATAGGTTTTCATTATGTGAATAATTTTAAAATCTTAGCTCAAACGGTTGCAAAACCTGTTTGCCCAGCACGGAGATATTGAGTTTTATAAGATAAAGCCATGAACATGTTTGTCTGAGTTTTCTATCAAAAGTTACAGCGATTTATATGAAGTTGTTCAAAAACGCTTTCTTTCGCCAAGACAATGCGTTTCTCACTGTTACATGCATTTGAATGGGAAACTCGCCCCAGACAAAGTATAGGTTTTCATTATGTGAATAATTTTAAAATCTTAGCTCAAACGGCTGCAAAACCTCTTTCTTTCGCCAAGACAATGCGTTTCTCACTGTTACATGCATTTGAATGGGAAACTCGCCCCAGACAAAGTATAGGTTTTCATTATGTGAATAATTTTAAAATCTTAGCTCAAACGGTTGCAAAACCTGTTTGCCCAGCACGGAGATATTGAGTTTTATAAGATAAAGCCATGAACATGTTTGTCTGAGTTTTCTATCAAAAGTTACAGCGATTTATATGAAGTTGTTCAAAAACGCTTTCTTACGCCAAGACAATGCGTTTCTCACGGTTACATGCATTTGAATGGGAAACTCGCCTCAGACAAAGTATAGGTTTTCATTATGTGAATAATTTTAAAATCTTAGCTCAAACGGCTGCAAAACCTGTTTGCCCAGCACGGAGATATTGAGTTTTATAAGATAAAGCCATAAACATGTGTTTCTGAGTCCTCTATCAAAAGTTACAGCGATTTATATGAAGTTGTTCAAAAACGCTTTCTTTCGCCAAGACAATGCGTTTCTCACGGTTACATGCATTTGAATGGGAAACTCGCCTCAGACAAAGTATAGGTTTTCATTATGTGAATAATTTTAAAATCTTAGCTCAAACGGCTGCAAAACATCTTTCTTTCGCCAAGACAATGCGTTTCTCACTGTTACATGCATTTGAATGGGAAACTCGCCCGAGACAAAGTATAGGTTTTCATTATGTGAATAATTTTAAAATCTTAGCTCAAACGGCTGCAAAACCTGTTTGCCCAGCACGGGGACCTTGAGTTCTATAAGATAAAGCCATAAACATGTGTTTCTGAGTCCTCTATCAAAAGTTACAGCGATTTATATGAAGTTGTTCAAAAACGCTTTATTTCGCCAAGACAGTGTGTTTCTCACTGTTACATGCATTTGAATGGGAAACTCGCCCGAGACAAAGTATAGGTTTTCATTATGTGAATAATTTTAAAATCTTAGCTCAAACGGCTGCAAAACCTGTTTGCCCAGCACGGGGACCTTGAGTTCTATAAGATAAAGCCATAAACATGTGTTTCTGAGTCTTCTATCAAAAGTTACAGCGATTTATATGAAGTTGTTCAAAAACGCTTTCTTTCGCCAAGACAATGCGTTTCTCACGGTTACATGCATTTGAATGGGAAACTCGCCTCAGACAAAGTATAGGTTTTCATTATGTGAATAATTTTAAAATCTTAGCTCAAACGGCTGCAAAACCTGTTTGCCCAGCATGGAGATATTGAGTTTTATAAGATAAAGCCATAAACATGTGTGTCTGAGTCTTCTATCAAAAGTTACAGCGATTTATATGAAGTTGTTCAAAAACGCTTTCTTTCGCCAAGACAATGCGTTTCTCACTGTTACATGCATTTGAATGGGAAACTCACCCGAGACAAAGTATAGGTTTTCATTATGTGAATAATTTTAAAATCTTAGCTCAAACGGCTGCAAAACCTGTTTGCCCAGCACGGAGATATTGAGTTTTATAAGATAAAGCCATGAACATGTTTGTCTGAGTCTTCTATCAAAAGTTACAGCGATTTATATGAAGTTGTTCAAAAACGCTTTCTTTCGCCAAGACAATGCGTTTCTCACTGTTACATGCATTTGAATGGGAAACTCGCCCCAGACAAAGTATAGGTTTTCATTATGTGAATAATTTTAAAATCTTAGCTCAAACGGCTGCAAAACCTCTTTCTTTCGCCAAGACAATGCGTTTCTCACTGTTACATGCATTTGAATGGGAAACTCGCCCCAGACAAAGTATAGGTTTTCATTATGTGAATAATTTTAAAATCTTAGCTCAAACGGTTGCAAAACCTGTTTGCCCAGCACGGAGATATTGAGTTTTATAAGATAAAGCCATGAACATGTTTGTCTGAGTTTTCTATCAAAAGTTACAGCGATTTATATGAAGTTGTTCAAAAACGCTTTCTTACGCCAAGACAATGCGTTTCTCACGGTTACATGCATTTGAATGGGAAACTCGCCTCAGACAAAGTATAGGTTTTCATTATGTGAATAATTTTAAAATCTTAGCTCAAACGGCTGCAAAACCTGTTTGCCCAGCACGGAGATATTGAGTTTTATAAGATAAAGCCATAAACATGTGTTTCTGAGTCCTCTATCAAAAGTTACAGCGATTTATATGAAGTTGTTCAAAAACGCTTTCTTTCGCCAAGACAATGCGTTTCTCACGGTTACATGCATTTGAATGGGAAACTCGCCTCAGACAAAGTATAGGTTTTCATTATGTGAATAATTTTAAAATCTTAGCTCAAACGGCTGCAAAACATCTTTCTTTCGCCAAGACAATGCGTTTCTCACTGTTACATGCATTTGAATGGGAAACTCGCCCGAGACAAAGTATAGGTTTTCATTATGTGAATAATTTTAAAATCTTAGCTCAAATGGCTTCAAAACCTGTTTGCCCAGCACGGAGATATTGAGTTTTATAAGATAAAGCCATAAACATGTGTTTCTGAGTCTTCTATCAAAAGTTACAGCGATTTATATGAAGTTGTTCAAAAACGCTTTCTTACGCCAAGACAATGCGTTTCTCACGGTTACATGCATTTGAATGGGAAACTCGCCTCAGACAAAGTATAGGTTTTCATTATGTGAATAATTTTAAAATCTTAGCTCAAACGGCTGCAAAACCTGTTTGCCCAGCACGGAGATATTGAGTTTTATAAGATAAAGCCATAAACATGTGTTTCTGAGTCTTCTATCAAAAGTTACAGCGATTTATATGAAGTTGTTCAAAAACGCTTTCTTACGCCAAGACAATGCGTTTCTCACGGTTACATGCATTTGAATGGGAAACTCGCCTCAGACAAAGTATAGGTTTTCATTATGTGAATAATTTTAAAATCTTAGCTCAAACGGCTGCAAAACCTGTTTGCCCAGCACGGAGATATTGAGTTTTATAAGATAAAGCCATAAACATGTGTTTCTGAGTCCTCTATCAAAAGTTACAGCGATTTATATGAAGTTGTTCAAAAACGCTTTCTTTCGCCAAGACAATGCGTTTCTCACGGTTACATGCATTTGAATGGGAAACTCGCCTCAGACAAAGTATAGGTTTTCATTATGTGAATAATTTTAAAATCTTAGCTCAAACGGCTGCAAAACATCTTTCTTTCGCCAAGACAATGCGTTTCTCACTGTTACATGCATTTGAATGGGAAACTCGCCCGAGACAAAGTATAGGTTTTCATTATGTGAATAATTTTAAAATCTTAGCTCAAACGGCTGCAAAACCTGTTTGCCCAGCACGGGGACCTTGAGTTCTATAAGAAAAAGCCATAAACATGTGTATCCAAGTCTTCTATCAAAGGTTACAGCGATTTATATGAAGTTGTTCAAAAACGCTTTATTTCGCCAAGACAGTGCGTTTCTCACTGTTACATGCATTTGAATGGGGAACTCGACCGAAACAAAATATAGGTTTTCATTATGTGTATAACTTGGAAATCTTAGCTCAAACAGCTGCAAAACCTGTTTGCCCAGCACGGAGATATTGAGTTTTATAAGATAAAGCCATAAACATGTGTATCTGAGTCTTCTATCAAAAGTTACAGCGATTTATATGAAGTTGTACAAAAACGCTTTCTTTCGCCAAGACAATGCGTTTCTCACTGTTACATGCATTTGAATGGGAAACTCGCCTCAGACAAAGTATAGGTTTTCATTATGTGAATAATTTTAAAATCTTAGCTCAAACGGCTGCAAAACATCTTTCTTTCGCCAAGACAATGCGTTTCTCACTGTTACATGCATTTGAATGGGAAACTCGCCCGAGACAAAGTATAGGTTTTCATTATGTGAATAATTTTAAAATCTTAGCTCAAACAGCTGCAAAACCTGTTTGCCCAGCACGGGGACCTTGAGTTCTATAAGAAAAAGCCATAAACATGTGTTTCTGAGTCCTCTATCAAAAGTTACAGCGATTTATATGAAGTTGTTCAAAAACGCTTTCTTTCGCCAAGACAATGCGTTTCTCACGGTTACATGCATTTGAATGGGAAACTCGCCTCAGACAAAGTATAGGTTTTCATTATGTGAATAATTTTAAAATCTTAGCTCAAACGGCTGCAAAACATCTTTCTTTCGCCAAGACAATGCGTTTCTCACTGTTACATGCATTTGAATGGGAAACTCGCCCGAGACAAAGTATAGGTTTTCATTATGTGAATAATTTTAAAATCTTAGCTCAAATGGCTTCAAAACCTGTTTGCCCAGCACGGAGATATTGAGTTTTATAAGATAAAGCCATAAACATGTGTTTCTGAGTCTTCTATCAAAAGTTACAGCGATTTATATGAAGTTGTTCAAAAACGCTTTCTTACGCCAAGACAATGCGTTTCTCACGGTTACATGCATTTGAATGGGAAACTCGCCTCAGACAAAGTATAGGTTTTCATTATGTGAATAATTTTAAAATCTTAGCTCAAACGGCTGCAAAACATCTTTCTTTCGCCAAGACAATGCGTTTCTCACTGTTACATGCATTTGAATGGGAAACTCGCCCGAGACAAAGTATAGGTTTTCATTATGTGAATAATTTTAAAATCTTAGCTCAAACGGCTGCAAAACCTGTTTGCCCAGCACGGGGACCTTGAGTTCTATAAGAAAAAGCCATAAACATGTGTATCCAAGTCTTCTATCAAAGGTTACAGCGATTTATATGAAGTTGTTCAAAAACGCTTTCTTTCGCCAAGACAATGCGTTTCTCACTGTTACATGCATTTGAATGGGAAACTCGCCCGAGACAAAGTATAGGTTTTCATTATGTGAATAATTTTAAAATCTTAGCTCAAACGGCTGCAAAACCTGTTTGCCCAGCACGGGGACCTTGAGTTCTATAAGAAAAAGCCATAAACATGTGTATCCAAGTCTTCTATCAAAAGTTACAGCGATTTATATGAAGTTGTTCAAAAACGCTTTCTTTCGCCAAGACAATGCGTTTCTCACGGTTACATGCATTTGAATGGGAAACTCGCCTCAGACAAAGTATAGGTTTTCATTATGTGAATAATTTTAAAATCTTAGCTCAAACGGCTGCAAAACATCTTTCTTTCGCCAAGACAATGCGTTTCTCACTGTTACATGCATTTGAATGGGAAACTCGCCCGAGACAAAGTATAGGTTTTCATTATGTGAATAATTTTAAAATCTTAGCTCAAATGGCTTCAAAACCTGTTTGCCCAGCACGGAGATATTGAGTTTTATAAGATAAAGCCATAAACATGTGTTTCTGAGTCTTCTATCAAAAGTTACAGCGATTTATATGAAGTTGTTCAAAAACGCTTTCTTACGCCAAGACAATGCGTTTCTCACGGTTACATGCATTTGAATGGGAAACTCGCCTCAGACAAAGTATAGGTTTTCATTATGTGAATAATTTTAAAATCTTAGCTCAAACGGCTGCAAAACATCTTTCTTTCGCCAAGACAATGCGTTTCTCACTGTTACATGCATTTGAATGGGAAACTCGCCCGAGACAAAGTATAGGTTTTCATTATGTGAATAATTTTAAAATCTTAGCTCAAACGGCTGCAAAACCTGTTTGCCCAGCACGGGGACCTTGAGTTCTATAAGAAAAAGCCATAAACATGTGTATCCAAGTCTTCTATCAAAGGTTACAGCGATTTATATGAAGTTGTTCAAAAACGCTTTCTTTCGCCAAGACAATGCGTTTCTCACTGTTACATGCATTTGAATGGGAAACTCGCCCGAGACAAAGTATAGGTTTTCATTATGTGAATAATTTTAAAATCTTAGCTCAAACGGCTGCAAAACCTGTTTGCCCAGCACGGGGACCTTGAGTTCTATAAGAAAAAGCCATAAACATGTGTATCCAAGTCTTCTATCAAAAGTTACAGCGATTTATATGAAGTTGTTCAAAAACGCTTTCTTTCGCCAAGACAATGCGTTTCTCACGGTTACATGCATTTGAATGGGAAACTCGCCTCAGACAAAGTATAGGTTTTCATTATGTGAATAATTTTAAAATCTTAGCTCAAACGGTTGCAAAACCTGTTTGCCCAGCACGGAGATATTGAGTTTTATAAGATAAAGCCATGAACATGTTTGTCTGAGTCTTCTATCAAAAGTTACAGCGATTTATATGAAGTTGTTCAAAAACGCTTTATTTCGCCAAGACAGTGCGTTTCTCACTGTTACATGCATTTGAATGGGGAACTCGACCGAAACAAAATATAGGTTTTCATTATGTGTATAACTTGGAAATCTTAGCTCAAACAGCTGCAAAACCTGTTTGCCCAGCACGGAGATATTGAGTTTTATAAGATAAAGCCATAAACATGTGTATCTGAGTCTTCTATCAAAAGTTACAGCGATTTATATGAAGTTGTACAAAAACGCTTTCTTTCGCCAAGACAATGCGTTTCTCACTGTTACATGCATTTGAATGGGAAACTCGCCTCAGACAAAGTATAGGTTTTCATTATGTGAATAATTTTAAAATCTTAGCTCAAACGGCTGCAAAACATCTTTCTTTCGCCAAGACAATGCGTTTCTCACTGTTACATGCATTTGAATGGGAAACTCGCCCGAGACAAAGTATAGGTTTTCATTATGTGAATAATTTTAAAATCTTAGCTCAAACGGCTGCAAAACCTGTTTGCCCAGCACGGAGATATTGAGTTTTATAAGAAAAAGCCATAAACATGTGTATCCAAGTCTTCTATCAAAAGTTACAGCGATTTATATGAAGTTGTTCAAAAACGCTTTCTTTCGCCAAGACAATGCGTTTCTCACGGTTACATGCATTTGAATGGGGAACTCGACCGAAACAAAGTATAGGTTTTCATTATGTGAATAATTTTAAAATCTTAGCTCAAACGGCTGCAAAACCTGTTTGCCCAGCACGGAGATATTGAGTTTTATAAGAAAAAGCCATAAACATGTGTATCCAAGTCTTCTATCAAAAGTTACAGCGATTTATATGAAGTTGTTCAAAAACGCTTTCTTCCGCCAAGACAATGCGTTTCTCACGGTTACATGCATTTGAATGGGAAACTCGCCTCAGACAAAGTATAGGTTTTCATTATGTGAATAATTTTAAAATCTTAGCTCAAACGGCTGCAAAACCTGTTTGCCCAGCACGGAGATATTGAGTTTTATAAGATAAAGCCATGAACATGTTTGTCTGAGTCTTCTATCAAAAGTTACAGCGATTTATATGAAGTTGTTCAAAAACGCTTTCTTTCGCCAAGACAATGCGTTTCTCACTGTTACATGCATTTGAATGGGAAACTCGCCCGAGACAAAGTATAGGTTTTCATTATGTGAATAATTTTAAAATCTTAGCTCAAACGGCTGCAAAACCTCTTTCTTTCGCCAAGACAATGCGTTTCTCACTGTTACATGCATTTGAATGGGAAACTCGCCCGAGACAAAGTATAGGTTTTCATTATGTGAATAATTTTAAAATCTTAGCTCAAATGGCTTCAAAACCTGTTTGCCCAGCACGGAGATATTGAGTTTTATAAGATAAAGCCATAAACATGTTTGTCTGAGTCCTCTATCAAAAGTTACAGCTATTTATATGAAGTTGTACAAAAACGCTTTATTTCGCCAAGACAATGCGTTTCTCACTGTTACATGCATTTGAATGGGGAACTCGACCGAAACAAAGTATAGGTTTTCATTATGTGTATAACTTGGAAATCTTAGCTCAAACAGCTGCAAATCCTGTTTTCCCAGCACGGGGACCTTGAGTTCTATAAGAAAAAGCCATAAACATGTGTATCCGAGTCTTCTAGCAAAAGTTACAGCTATTTATATGAAGTTGTACAAAAACGCTTTCTTTCGCCAAGACAGTGCATTTCTCACTGTTACATGCATTTGAATGGGGAACTCGCCCGAAACAAAGTATAGGTTTTCATTATGTGAATAATTTTAAAATCTTAGCTCAAATGGCTGCAAAACCTGTTTGCCCAGCACGGGGACCTTGAGTTTTATAAGATAAAGCCATGAACATGTTTGTCTGAGTCTTCTATCAAAAGTTACAGCGATTTATATGAAGTTGTTCAAAAACGCTTTCTTTCGCCAAGACAATGCGTTTCTCACTGTTACATGCATTTGAATGGGAAACTCACCCGAGACAAAGTATAGGTTTTCATTATGTGAATAATTTTAAAATCTTAGCTCAAACGGCTGCAAAACCTCTTTCTTTCGCCAAGACAATGCGTTTCTCACTGTTACATGCATTTGAATGGGAAACTCGCCCCAGACAAAGTATAGGTTTTCATTATGTGAATAATTTTAAAATCTTAGCTCAAACGGCTGCAAAACATCTTTCTTTCGCCAAGACAATGCGTTTCTCACTGTTACATGCATTTGAATGGGAAACTCGCCCGAGACAAAGTATAGGTTTTCATTATGTGAATAATTTTAAAATCTTAGCTCAAACGGCTGCAAAACCTGTTTGCCCAGCACGGAGATATTGAGTTTTATAAGATAAAGCCATAAACATGTGTGTCTGAGTCTTCTATCAAAAGTTACAGCGATTTATATGAAGTTGTTCAAAAACGCTTTCTTTCGCCAAGACAATGCGTTTCTCACGGTTACATGCATTTGAATGGGAAACTCGCCTCAGACAAAGTATAGGTTTTCATTATGTGAATAATTTTAAAATCTTAGCTCAAACGGCTGCAAAACCTGTTTGCCCAGCACGGAGATATTGAGTTTTATAAGATAAAGCCATAAACATGTGTGTCTGAGTCTTCTATCAAAAGTTACAGCGATTTATATGAAGTTGTTCAAAAACGCTTTCTTTCGCCAAGACAATGCGTTTCTCACGGTTACATGCATTTGAATGGGAAACTCGCCTCAGACAAAGTATAGGTTTTCATTATGTGAATAATTTTAAAATCTTAGCTCAAACGGCTGCAAAACCTGTTTGCCCAGCACGGAGATATTGAGTTTTATAAGATAAAGCCATAAACATGTGTTTCTGAGTCCTCTATCAAAAGTTACAGCGATTTATATGAAGTTGTTCAAAAACGCTTTATTTCACCAATACAATGCGTTTCTCACTGTTACATGCATTTGAATGGGAAACTCACCCGAGACAAAGTATAGGTTTTCATTATGTGAATAATTTTAAAATCTTAGCTCAAACGGCTGCAAAATCTGTTTGCCCAGCACGGAGATATTGAGTTTTATAAGATAAAGCCATAAACATGTTTGTCTGAGACCTCTATCAAAAGTTACAGCGATTTATATGAAGTTGTTCAAAAACGCTTTCTTTCGCCAAGACAATGCGTTTCTCACGGTTACATGCATTTGAATGGGAAACTCGCCTGAAAAAAAGTATAGGTTTTCATTATGTGAATAATTTTAAAATCTTAGCTCAAACGGCTGCAAAACCTGTTTGCCCAGCACGGAGATATTGAGTTTTATAAGATAAAGCCATAAACATGTGTGTCTGAGTCTTCTATCAAAAGTTACAGCGATTTATATGAAGTTGTTCAAAAACGCTTTCTTTCGCCAAGACAATGCGTTTCTCACGGTTACATGCATTTGAATGGGAAACTCGCCTCAGACAAAGTATAGGTTTTCATTATGTGAATAATTTTAAAATCTTAGCTCAAACGGCTGCAAAACCTGTTTGCCCAGCATGGAGATATTGAGTTTTATAAGATAAAGCCATAAACATGTGTGTCTGAGTCTTCTATCAAAAGTTACAGCGATTTATATGAAGTTGTTCAAAAACGCTTTCTTTCGCCAAGACAATGCGTTTCTCACTGTTACATGCATTTGAATGGGAAACTCGCCCGAGACAAAGTATAGGTTTTCATTATGTGAATAATTTTAAAATCTTAGCTCAAATGGCTTCAAAACCTGTTTGCCCAGCACGGAGATATTGAGTTTTATAAGATAAAGCCATAAACATGTTTGTCTGAGTCCTCTATCAAAAGTTACAGCGATTTATATGAAGTTGTTCAAAAACGCTTTATTTCGCCAAGACAATGCGTTTCTCACTGTTACATGCATTTGAATGGGAAACTCGCCCGAGACAAAGTATAGGTTTTCATTATGTGAATAATTTTAAAATCTTAGCTCAAACGGCTGCAAAACCTGTTTGCCCAGCACGGAGATATTGAGTTTTATAAGATAAAGCCATAAACATGTGTGTCTGAGTCTTCTATCAAAAGTTACAGCGATTTATATGAAGTTGTTCAAAAACGCTTTCTTTCGCCAAGACAATGCGTTTCTCACGGTTACATGCATTTGAATGGGAAACTCGCCTCAGACAAAGTATAGGTTTTCATTATGTGAATAATTTTAAAATCTTAGCTCAAACGGCTGCAAAACCTGTTTGCCCAGCACGGAGATATTGAGTTTTATAAGATAAAGCCATAAACATGTGTGTCTGAGTCTTCTATCAAAAGTTACAGCGATTTATATGAAGTTGTTCAAAAACGCTTTCTTTCGCCAAGACAATGCGTTTCTCACGGTTACATGCATTTGAATGGGAAACTCGCCTCAGACAAAGTATAGGTTTTCATTATGTGAATAATTTTAAAATCTTAGCTCAAACGGCTGCAAAACCTGTTTGCCCAGCACGGAGATATTGAGTTTTATAAGATAAAGCCATAAACATGTGTTTCTGAGTCCTCTATCAAAAGTTACAGCGATTTATATGAAGTTGTTCAAAAACGCTTTCTTTCGCCAAGACAATGCGTTTCTCACGGTTACATGCATTTGAATGGGAAACTCGCCTGAAAAAAAGTATAGGTTTTCATTATGTGAATAATTTTAAAATCTTAGCTCAAACGGCTGCAAAACCTGTTTGCCCAGCACGGAGATATTGAGTTTTATAAGATAAAGCCATAAACATGTGTGTCTGAGTCTTCTATCAAAAGTTACAGCGATTTATATGAAGTTGTTCAAAAACGCTTTCTTTCGCCAAGACAATGCGTTTCTCACGGTTACATGCATTTGAATGGGAAACTCGCCTCAGACAAAGTATAGGTTTTCATTATGTGAATAATTTTAAAATCTTAGCTCAAACGGCTGCAAAACCTGTTTGCCCAGCATGGAGATATTGAGTTTTATAAGATAAAGCCATAAACATGTGTGTCTGAGTCTTCTATCAAAAGTTACAGCGATTTATATGAAGTTGTTCAAAAACGCTTTCTTTCGCCAAGACAATGCGTTTCTCACTGTTACATGCATTTGAATGGGAAACTCGCCCGAGACAAAGTATAGGTTTTCATTATGTGAATAATTTTAAAATCTTAGCTCAAATGGCTTCAAAACCTGTTTGCCCAGCACGGAGATATTGAGTTTTATAAGATAAAGCCATAAACATGTTTGTCTGAGTCCTCTATCAAAAGTTACAGCGATTTATATGAAGTTGTACAAAAACGCTTTATTTCGCCAGATGCATGCACTGTTACATGCATTTGAATGGGGAACTCGACCGAAACAAAGTATAGGTTTTCATTATGTGAATAATTTTAAAATCTTAGCTCAAATGGCTTCAAAACCTGTTTGCCCAGCACGGAGATATTGAGTTTTATAAGATAAAGCCATGAACATGTTTGTCTGAGTCTTCTATCAAAAGTTACAGCGATTTATATGAAGTTGTTCAAAAACGCTTTATTTCGCCAATACAATGCGTTTCTCACTGTTACATGCATTTGAATGGGAAACTCACCCGAGACAAAGTATAGGTTTTCATTATGTGAATAATTTTAAAATCTTAGCTCAAACGGCTGCAAAATCTGTTTGCCCAGCACGGAGATATTGAGTTTTATAAGATAAAGCCATAAACATGTTTGTCTGAGACCTCTATCAAAAGTTACAGCGATTTATATGAAGTTGTTCAAAAACGCTTTCTTTCGCCAAGACAATGCGTTTCTCACTGTTACATGCATTTGAATGGGAAACTCGCCTGAAAAAAAGTATAGGTTTTCATTATGTGAATAATTTTAAAATCTTAGCTCAAATGGCTTCAAAACCTGTTTGCCCAGCACGGAGATATTGAGTTTTATAAGATAAAGCCATAAACATGTGTTTCTGAGTCCTCTATCAAAAGTTACAGCGATTTATATGAAGTTGTTCACAAACGCTTTCTTTCGCCAAGACAATGTGTTTCTCACGGTTACATGCATTTGAATGGGAAACTCGCCTGAAATAAAGTATAGGTTTTCATTATGTGAATAATTTTAAAATCTTAGCTCAAACGGCTGCAAAACCTGTTTGCCCAGCACGGAGATATTGAGTTTTATAAGATAAAGCCATAAACATGTGTTTCTGAGTCCTCTATCAAAAGTTACAGCGATTTATATGAAGTTGTTCAAAAACGCTTTATTTCGCCAAGACAGTGTGTTTCTCACTGTTACATGCATTTGAATGGGGAACTCGACCGAAACAAAGTATAGGTTTTCATTATGTGTATAACTTGAAAATCTTAGCTCAAACAGCTGCAAAACCTGTTTGCCCAGCACGGAGATATTGAGTTTTATAAGATAAAGCCATAAACATGTGTTTCTGAGTCCTCTATCAAAAGTTACAGCGATTTATATGAAGTTGTTCAAAAACGCTTTATTTCACCAATACAATGCGTTTCTCACTGTTACATGCATTTGAATGGGAAACTCACCCGAGACAAAGTATAGGTTTTCATTATGTGAATAATTTTAAAATCTTAGCTCAAACGGCTGCAAAATCTGTTTGCCCAGCACGGAGATATTGAGTTTTATAAGATAAAGCCATAAACATGTTTGTCTGAGACCTCTATCAAAAGTTACAGCGATTTATATGAAGTTGTTCAAAAACGCTTTCTTTCGCCAAGACAATGCGTTTCTCACGGTTACATGCATTTGAATGGGAAACTCGCCTGAAAAAAAGTATAGGTTTTCATTATGTGAATAATTTTAAAATCTTAGCTCAAACGGCTGCAAAACCTGTTTGCCCAGCACGGAGATATTGAGTTTTATAAGATAAAGCCATAAACATGTGTGTCTGAGTCTTCTATCAAAAGTTACAGCGATTTATATGAAGTTGTTCAAAAACGCTTTCTTTCGCCAAGACAATGCGTTTCTCACGGTTACATGCATTTGAATGGGAAACTCGCCTCAGACAAAGTATAGGTTTTCATTATGTGAATAATTTTAAAATCTTAGCTCAAACGGCTGCAAAACCTGTTTGCCCAGCATGGAGATATTGAGTTTTATAAGATAAAGCCATAAACATGTGTGTCTGAGTCTTCTATCAAAAGTTACAGCGATTTATATGAAGTTGTTCAAAAACGCTTTCTTTCGCCAAGACAATGCGTTTCTCACTGTTACATGCATTTGAATGGGAAACTCGCCCGAGACAAAGTATAGGTTTTCATTATGTGAATAATTTTAAAATCTTAGCTCAAATGGCTTCAAAACCTGTTTGCCCAGCACGGAGATATTGAGTTTTATAAGATAAAGCCATAAACATGTTTGTCTGAGTCCTCTATCAAAAGTTACAGCGATTTATATGAAGTTGTACAAAAACGCTTTATTTCGCCAGATGCATGCACTGTTACATGCATTTGAATGGGGAACTCGACCGAAACAAAGTATAGGTTTTCATTATGTGAATAATTTTAAAATCTTAGCTCAAATGGCTTCAAAACCTGTTTGCCCAGCACGGAGATATTGAGTTTTATAAGATAAAGCCATGAACATGTTTGTCTGAGTCTTCTATCAAAAGTTACAGCGATTTATATGAAGTTGTTCAAAAACGCTTTATTTCGCCAATACAATGCGTTTCTCACTGTTACATGCATTTGAATGGGAAACTCACCCGAGACAAAGTATAGGTTTTCATTATGTGAATAATTTTAAAATCTTAGCTCAAACGGCTGCAAAATCTGTTTGCCCAGCACGGAGATATTGAGTTTTATAAGATAAAGCCATAAACATGTTTGTCTGAGACCTCTATCAAAAGTTACAGCGATTTATATGAAGTTGTTCAAAAACGCTTTCTTTCGCCAAGACAATGCGTTTCTCACTGTTACATGCATTTGAATGGGAAACTCGCCTGAAAAAAAGTATAGGTTTTCATTATGTGAATAATTTTAAAATCTTAGCTCAAATGGCTTCAAAACCTGTTTGCCCAGCACGGAGATATTGAGTTTTATAAGATAAAGCCATAAACATGTGTTTCTGAGTCCTCTATCAAAAGTTACAGCGATTTATATGAAGTTGTTCACAAACGCTTTCTTTCGCCAAGACAATGTGTTTCTCACGGTTACATGCATTTGAATGGGAAACTCGCCTGAAATAAAGTATAGGTTTTCATTATGTGAATAATTTTAAAATCTTAGCTCAAACGGCTGCAAAACCTGTTTGCCCAGCACGGAGATATTGAGTTTTATAAGATAAAGCCATAAACATGTGTTTCTGAGTCCTCTATCAAAAGTTACAGCGATTTATATGAAGTTGTTCAAAAACGCTTTATTTCGCCAAGACAGTGTGTTTCTCACTGTTACATGCATTTGAATGGGGAACTCGACCGAAACAAAGTATAGGTTTTCATTATGTGTATAACTTGAAAATCTTAGCTCAAACAGCTGCAAAACCTGTTTGCCCAGCACGGAGATATTGAGTTTTATAAGATAAAGCCATGAACATGTTTGTCTGAGTCTTCTATCAAAAGTTACAGCGATTTATATGAAGTTGTTCAAAAACGCTTTCTTTCGCCAAGACAATGCGTTTCTCACTGTTACATGCATTTGAATGGGAAACTCACCCGAGACAAAGTATAGGTTTTCATTATGTGAATAATTTTAAAATCTTAGCTCAAACGGCTGCAAAACCTCTTTCTTTCGCCAAGACAATGCGTTTCTCACTGTTACATGCATTTGAATGGGAAACTCGCCCCAGACAAAGTATAGGTTTTCATTATGTGAATAATTTTAAAATCTTAGCTCAAACGGCTGCAAAACATCTTTCTTTCGCCAAGACAATGCGTTTCTCACTGTTACATGCATTTGAATGGGAAACTCGCCCGAGACAAAGTATAGGTTTTCATTATGTGAATAATTTTAAAATCTTAGCTCAAACGGCTGCAAAACCTGTTTGCCCAGCACGGAGATATTGAGTTTTATAAGATAAAGCCATAAACATGTGTGTCTGAGTCTTCTATCAAAAGTTACAGCGATTTATATGAAGTTGTTCAAAAACGCTTTCTTTCGCCAAGACAATGCGTTTCTCACGGTTACATGCATTTGAATGGGAAACTCGCCTCAGACAAAGTATAGGTTTTCATTATGTGAATAATTTTAAAATCTTAGCTCAAACGGCTGTAAAACCTGTTTGCCCAGCACGGAGATATTGAGTTTTATAAGATAAAGCCATGAACATGTTTGTCTGAGTCTTCTATCAAAAGTTACAGCGATTTATATGAAGTTGTTCAAAAACGCTTTATTTCGCCAATACAATGCGTTTCTCACTGTTACATGCATTTGAATGGGAAACTCACCCGAGACAAAGTATAGGTTTTCATTATGTGAATAATTTTAAAATCTTAGCTCAAACGGCTGCAAAATCTGTTTGCCCAGCACGGAGATATTGAGTTTTATAAGATAAAGCCATAAACATGTTTGTCTGAGACCTCTATCAAAAGTTACAGCGATTTATATGAAGTTGTTCAAAAACGCTTTCTTTCGCCAAGACAATGCGTTTCTCACGGTTACATGCATTTGAATGGGAAACTCGCCTGAAAAAAAGTATAGGTTTTCATTATGTGAATAATTTTAAAATCTTAGCTCAAACGGCTGCAAAACCTGTTTGCCCAGCACGGAGATATTGAGTTTTATAAGATAAAGCCATAAACATGTGTGTCTGAGTCTTCTATCAAAAGTTACAGCGATTTATATGAAGTTGTTCAAAAACGCTTTCTTTCGCCAAGACAATGCGTTTCTCACTGTTACATGCATTTGAATGGGAAACTCGCCCGAGACAAAGTATAGGTTTTCATTATGTGAATAATTTTAAAATCTTAGCTCAAATGGCTTCAAAACCTGTTTGCCCAGCACGGAGATATTGAGTTTTATAAGATAAAGCCATAAACATGTTTGTCTGAGTCCTCTATCAAAAGTTACAGCGATTTATATGAAGTTGTACAAAAACGCTTTATTTCGCCAGATGCATGCACTGTTACATGCATTTGAATGGGGAACTCGACCGAAACAAAGTATAGGTTTTCATTATGTGAATAATTTTAAAATCTTAGCTCAAACGGCTGCAAAACATCTTTCTTTCGCCAAGACAATGCGTTTCTCACTGTTACATGCATTTGAATGGGAAACTCGCCCGAGACAAAGTATAGGTTTTCATTATGTGAATAATTTTAAAATCTTAGCTCAAATGGCTTCAAAACCTGTTTGCCCAGCACGGAGATATTGAGTTTTATAAGATAAAGCCATAAACATGTGTTTCTGAGTCCTCTATCAAAAGTTACAGCGATTTATATGAAGTTGTTCACAAACGCTTTCTTTCGCCAAGACAATGTGTTTCTCACGGTTACATGCATTTGAATGGGAAACTCGCCTGAAATAAAGTATAGGTTTTCATTATGTGAATAATTTTAAAATCTTAGCTCAAACGGCTGCAAAACCTGTTTGCCCAGCACGGAGATATTGAGTTTTATAAGATAAAGCCATAAACATGTGTTTCTGAGTCCTCTATCAAAAGTTACAGCGATTTATATGAAGTTGTTCAAAAACGCTTTATTTCGCCAAGACAGTGTGTTTCTCACTGTTACATGCATTTGAATGGGGAACTCGACCGAAACAAAGTATAGGTTTTCATTATGTGTATAACTTGAAAATCTTAGCTCAAACAGCTGCAAAACCTGTTTGCCCAGCACGGAGATATTGAGTTTTATAAGATAAAGCCATGAACATGTTTGTCTGAGTCTTCTATCAAAAGTTACAGCGATTTATATGAAGTTGTTCAAAAACGCTTTCTTTCGCCAAGACAATGCGTTTCTCACTGTTACATGCATTTGAATGGGAAACTCACCCGAGACAAAGTATAGGTTTTCATTATGTGAATAATTTTAAAATCTTAGCTCAAACGGCTGCAAAACCTCTTTCTTTCGCCAAGACAATGCGTTTCTCACTGTTACATGCATTTGAATGGGAAACTCGCCCCAGACAAAGTATAGGTTTTCATTATGTGAATAATTTTAAAATCTTAGCTCAAACGGCTGCAAAACATCTTTCTTTCGCCAAGACAATGCGTTTCTCACTGTTACATGCATTTGAATGGGAAACTCGCCCGAGACAAAGTATAGGTTTTCATTATGTGAATAATTTTAAAATCTTAGCTCAAACGGCTGCAAAACCTGTTTGCCCAGCACGGAGATATTGAGTTTTATAAGATAAAGCCATAAACATGTGTGTCTGAGTCTTCTATCAAAAGTTACAGCGATTTATATGAAGTTGTTCAAAAACGCTTTCTTTCGCCAAGACAATGCGTTTCTCACGGTTACATGCATTTGAATGGGAAACTCGCCTCAGACAAAGTATAGGTTTTCATTATGTGAATAATTTTAAAATCTTAGCTCAAACGGCTGTAAAACCTGTTTGCCCAGCACGGAGATATTGAGTTTTATAAGATAAAGCCATGAACATGTTTGTCTGAGTCTTCTATCAAAAGTTACAGCGATTTATATGAAGTTGTTCAAAAACGCTTTATTTCGCCAATACAATGCGTTTCTCACTGTTACATGCATTTGAATGGGAAACTCACCCGAGACAAAGTATAGGTTTTCATTATGTGAATAATTTTAAAATCTTAGCTCAAACGGCTGCAAAATCTGTTTGCCCAGCACGGAGATATTGAGTTTTATAAGATAAAGCCATAAACATGTTTGTCTGAGACCTCTATCAAAAGTTACAGCGATTTATATGAAGTTGTTCAAAAACGCTTTCTTTCGCCAAGACAATGCGTTTCTCACGATTACATGCATTTGAATGGGAAACTCGCCTGAAAAAAAGTATAGGTTTTCATTATGTGAATAATTTTAAAATCTTAGCTCAAACGGCTGCAAAACCTGTTTGCCCAGCACGGAGATATTGAGTTTTATAAGATAAAGCCATAAACATGTGTGTCTGAGTCTTCTATCAAAAGTTACAGCGATTTATATGAAGTTGTTCAAAAACGCTTTCTTTCGCCAAGACAATGCGTTTCTCACGGTTACATGCATTTGAATGGGAAACTCGCCTCAGACAAAGTATAGGTTTTCATTATGTGAATAATTTTAAAATCTTAGCTCAAACGGCTGCAAAACCTGTTTGCCCAGCATGGAGATATTGAGTTTTATAAGATAAAGCCATAAACATGTGTGTCTGAGTCTTCTATCAAAAGTTACAGCGATTTATATGAAGTTGTTCAAAAACGCTTTCTTTCGCCAAGACAATGCGTTTCTCACTGTTACATGCATTTGAATGGGAAACTCGCCCGAGACAAAGTATAGGTTTTCATTATGTGAATAATTTTAAAATCTTAGCTCAAATGGCTTCAAAACCTGTTTGCCCAGCACGGAGATATTGAGTTTTATAAGATAAAGCCATAAACATGTTTGTCTGAGTCCTCTATCAAAAGTTACAGCGATTTATATGAAGTTGTACAAAAACGCTTTATTTCGCCAGATGCATGCACTGTTACATGCATTTGAATGGGGAACTCGACCGAAACAAAGTATAGGTTTTCATTATGTGAATAATTTTAAAATCTTAGCTCAAATGGCTTCAAAACCTGTTTGCCCAGCACGGAGATATTGAGTTTTATAAGATAAAGCCATGAACATGTTTGTCTGAGTCTTCTATCAAAAGTTACAGCGATTTATATGAAGTTGTTCAAAAACGCTTTCTTTCGCCAAGACAATGCGTTTCTCACGGTTACATGCATTTGAATGGGAAACTCACCCGAGACAAAGTATAGGTTTTCATTATGTGAATAATTTTAAAATCTTAGCTCAAACGGCTGCAACCTGTTTGCCCAGCACGGGGATATTGAGTTCTATAAGATAAAGCCATAAACATGTTTGTCTGAGTCCTCTATCAAAAGTTACAGCGATTTATATGAAGTTGTTCAAAAACGCTTTCTTTCGCCAAGACAATGCGTTTCTCACGGTTACATGCATTTGAATGGGAAACTCGCCTCAGACAAAGTATAGGTTTTCATTATGTGAATAATTTTAAAATCTTAGCTCAAACGGCTGCAAAACATCTTTCTTTCGCCAAGACAATGCGTTTCTCACTGTTACATGCATTTGAATGGGGAACTCGACCGAAACAAAGTATAGGTTTTCATTATGTGAATAATTTTAAAATCTTAGCTCAAACGGCTGCAACCTGTTTGCCCAGCACGGAGATATTGAGTTTTATAAGATAAAGCCATAAACATGTTTGTCTGAGTCCTCTATCAAAAGTTACAGCGATTTATATGAAGTTGTTCAAAAACGCTTTATTTCGCCAATACAATGCGTTTCTCACTGTTACATGCATTTGAATGGGGAACTCGACCGAAACAAAGTATAGGTTTTCATTATGTGAATAATTTTAAAATCTTAGCTCAAATGGCTTCAAAACCTGTTTGCCCAGCACGGAGATATTGAGTTTTATAAGATAAAGCCATAAACATGTGTTTCTGAGTCCTCTATCAAAAGTTACAGCGATTTATATGAAGTTGTTCACAAACGCTTTCTTTCGCCAAGACAATGTGTTTCTCACGGTTACATGCATTTGAATGGGAAACTCGCCTGAAATAAAGTATAGGTTTTCATTATGTGAATAATTTTAAAATCTTAGCTCAAACGGCTGCAAAACCTGTTTGCCCAGCACGGAGATATTGAGTTTTATAAGATAAAGCCATAAACATGTGTTTCTGAGTCCTCTATCAAAAGTTACAGCGATTTATATGAAGTTGTTCAAAAACGCTTTCTTTCGCCAAGACAATGCGTTTCTCACTGTTACATGCATTTGAATGGGAAACTCGCCCGAGACAAAGTATAGGTTTTCATTATGTGAATAATTTTAAAATCTTAGCTCAAACGGCTGCAAAACATCTTTCTTTCGCCAAGACAATGCGTTTCTCACTGTTACATGCATTTGAATGGGGAACTCGACCGAAACAAAGTATAGGTTTTCATTATGTGAATAATTTTAAAATCTTAGCTCAAATGGCTTCAAAACCTGTTTGCCCAGCACGGAGATATTGAGTTTTATAAGATAAAGCCATAAACATGTGTTTCTGAGTCCTCTATCAAAAGTTACAGCGATTTATATGAAGTTGTTCAAAAACGCTTTCTTTCGCCAAGACAATGCGTTTCTCACGGTTACATGCATTTGAATGGGAAACTCGCCTCAGACAAAGTATAGGTCTTCATTATGTGAATAATTTTAAAATCTTAGCTCAAACGGCTGCAAAACCTGTTTGCCCAGCACGGAGATATTGAGTTTTATAAGATAAAGCCATAAACATGTGTTTCTGAGTCCTCTATCAAAAGTTACAGCGATTTATATGAAGTTGTACAAAAAAGCTTTATTTCGCCAAGACAGTGTGTTTCTCACTGTTACATGCATTTGAATGGGAAACTCGCCCGAGACAAAGTATAGGTTTTCATTATGTGAATAATTTTAAAATCTTAGCTCAAACGGCTGCAAAACCTGTTTGCCCAGCACGGAGATATTGAGTTCTATAAGATAAAGCCATAAACATGTTTGTCTGAGACCTCTATCAAAAGTTACAGCGATTTATATGAAGTTGTTCAAAAACGCTTTATTTCGCCAAGACAATGCGTTTCTCACTGTTACATGCATTTGAATGGGAAACTCGCCCGAGCCAAAGTATAGGTTTTCATTATGTGAATAATTTTAAAATCTTAGCTTAAATGGCTTCAAAACCTGTTTGCCCAGCACGGAGATATTGAGATATTGAGTTTTATAAGATAAAGCCATAAACATGTGTTTCTGAGTCCTCTATCAAAAGTTACATCGATTTATATGAAGTTGTTCAAAAACGCTTTATTTCGCCAAGACAATGCGTTTCTCACTGTTACATGCATTTGAATGGGAAACTCGCCCGAGCCAAAGTATAGGTTTTCATTATGTGAATAATTTTAAAATCTTAGCTTAAATGGCTTCAAAACCTGTTTGCCCAGCACGGAGATATTGAGATATTGAGTTTTATAAGATAAAGCCATAAACATGTGTTTCTGAGTCCTCTATCAAAAGTTACAGCGATTTATATGAAGTTGTTCAAAAACGCTTTCTTTCGCCAAGACAATGCGTTTCTCACGGTTACATGCATTTGAATGGGAAACTCACCCGAGACAAAGTATAGGTTTTCATTATGTGAATAATTTTAAAATCTTAGCTCAAACGGCTGCAACCTGTTTGCCCAGCACGGGGATATTGAGTTCTATAAGATAAAGCCATAAACATGTTTGTCTGAGTCCTCTATCAAAAGTTACAGCGATTTATATGAAGTTGTTCAAAAACGCTTTCTTTCGCCAAGACAATGCGTTTCTCACGGTTACATGCATTTGAATGGGAAACTCGCCTCAGACAAAGTATAGGTTTTCATTATGTGAATAATTTTAAAATCTTAGCTCAAACGGCTGCAAAACATCTTTCTTTCGCCAAGACAATGCGTTTCTCACTGTTACATGCATTTGAATGGGAAACTCGCCTCAGACAAAGTATAGGTCTTCATTATGTGAATAATTTTAAAATCTTAGCTCAAACGGCTGCAAAACCTGTTTGCCCAGCACGGAGATATTGAGTTTTATAAGATAAAGCCATAAACATGTGTTTCTGAGTCCTCTATCAAAAGTTACAGCGATTTATATGAAGTTGTACAAAAAAGCTTTATTTCGCCAAGACAGTGTGTTTCTCACTGTTACATGCATTTGAATGGGAAACTCGCCCGAGCCAAAGTATAGGTTTTCATTATGTGAATAATTTTAAAATCTTAGCTTAAATGGCTTCAAAACCTGTTTGCCCAGCACGGAGATATTGAGATATTGAGTTTTATAAGATAAAGCCATAAACATGTGTTTCTGAGTCCTCTATCAAAAGTTACATCGATTTATATGAAGTTGTTCAAAAACGCTTTATTTCGCCAAGACAATGCGTTTCTCACTGTTACATGCATTTGAATGGGAAACTCGCCTGAGACAAAGTATAGGTTTTCATTATGTGAATAATTTTAAAATCTTAGCTCAAACAGCTGCAAAACCTGTTTGCCCAGCACGGAGATATTGAGTTCTATAAGATAAAGCCATAAACATGTTTGTCTGAGTCTTCTATCAAAAGTTACAGCGATTTATATGAAGTTGTACGAAAATGCTTTCTTTCGCCAAGACAGTGTGTTTCTCACTGTTACATGCATTTGAATGGGAAACTCACCCGAGACAAAGTATAGGTTTTCATTATGTGAATAATTTTAAAATCTTAGCTCAAACGGCTGCAAAACCTGTTTGCCCAGCACGGAGATATTGAGTTCTATAAGATAAAGCCATAAACATGTTTGTCTGAGACCTCTATCAAAAGTTACAGCGATTTATATGAAGTTGTTCAAAAACGCTTTATTTCGCCAAGACAATGCGTTTCTCACTGTTACATGCATTTGAATGGGAAACTCGCCCGAGCCAAAGTATAGGTTTTCATTATGTGAATAATTTTAAAATCTTAGCTTAAATGGCTTCAAAACCTGTTTGCCCAGCACGGAGATATTGAGATATTGAGTTTTATAAGATAAAGCCATAAACATGTGTTTCTGAGTCCTCTATCAAAAGTTACAGCGATTTATATGAAGTTGTTCAAAAACGCTTTCTTTCGCCAAGACAATGCGTTTCTCACGGTTACATGCATTTGAATGGGAAACTCACCCGAGACAAAGTATAGGTTTTCATTATGTGAATAATTTTAAAATCTTAGCTCAAACGGCTGCAACCTGTTTGCCCAGCACGGGGATATTGAGTTCTATAAGATAAAGCCATAAACATGTTTGTCTGAGTCCTCTATCAAAAGTTACAGCGATTTATATGAAGTTGTTCAAAAACGCTTTCTTTCGCCAAGACAATGCGTTTCTCACGGTTACATGCATTTGAATGGGAAACTCGCCTCAGACAAAGTATAGGTTTTCATTATGTGAATAATTTTAAAATCTTAGCTCAAACGGCTGCAAAACATCTTTCTTTCGCCAAGACAATGCGTTTCTCACTGTTACATGCATTTGAATGGGGAACTCGACCGAAACAAAGTATAGGTTTTCATTATGTGAATAATTTTAAAATCTTAGCTCAAACGGCTGCAACCTGTTTGCCCAGCACGGAGATATTGAGTTTTATAAGATAAAGCCATAAACATGTTTGTCTGAGTCCTCTATCAAAAGTTACAGCGATTTATATGAAGTTGTTCAAAAACGCTTTCTTTCGCCAAGACAATGCGTTTCTCACGGTTACATGCATTTGAATGGGAAACTCGCCTCAGACAAAGTATAGGTTTTCATTATGTGAATAATTTTAAAATCTTAGCTCAAACGGCTGCAAAACATCTTTCTTTCGCCAAGACAATGCGTTTCTCACTGTTACATGCATTTGAATGGGAAACTCGCCCGAGACAAAGTATAGGTTTTCATTATGTGAATAATTTTAAAATCTTAGCTCAAATGGCTTCAAAACCTGTTTGCCCAGCACGGAGATATTGAGTTTTATAAGATAAAGCCATAAACATGTGTTTCTGAGTCCTCTATCAAAAGTTACAGCGATTTATATGAAGTTGTTCAAAAACGCATTCTTTCGCCAAGACAATGTGTTTCTCACGGTTACATGCATTTGAATGGGAAACTCGCCTCAGACAAAGTATAGGTTTTCATTATGTGAATAATTTTAAAATCTTAGCTCAAATGGCTTCAAAACCTGTTTGCCCAGCACGGAGATATTGAGTTTTATAAGATAAAGCCATAAACATGTGTTTCTGAGTCCTCTATCAAAAGTTACAGCGATTTATATGAAGTTGTTCAAAAACGCTTTATTTCGCCAAGACAGTGCGTTTCTCACTGTTACATGCATTTGAATGGGGAACTCGACCGAAACAAAGTATAGGTTTTCATTATGTGAATAATTTTAAAATCTTAGCTCAAACGGCTGCAAAACCTGTTTGCCCAGCACGGAGATATTGAGTTTTATAAGATAAAGCCATAAACATGTGTGTCTGAGTCTTCTATCAAAAGTTACAGCGATTTATATGAAGTTGTTCAAAAACGCTTTCTTTCGCCAAGACAATGCGTTTCTCACTGTTACATGCATTTGAATGGGAAACTCGCCCGAGCCAAAGTATAGGTTTTCATTATGTGAATAATTTTAAAATCTTAGCTTAAATGGCTTCAAAACCTGTTTGCCCAGCACGGAGATATTGAGATATTGAGTTTTATAAGATAAAGCCATAAACATGTGTTTCTGAGTCCTCTATCAAAAGTTACAGCGATTTATATGAAGTTGTTCAAAAACGCTTTCTTTCGCCAAGACAATGCGTTTCTCACTGTTACATGCATTTGAATGGGAAACTCGCCCGAGCCAAAGTATAGGTTTTCATTATGTGAATAATTTTAAAATCTTAGCTTAAATGGCTTCAAAACCTGTTTGCCCAGCACGGAGATATTGAGATATTGAGTTTTATAAGATAAAG
This sequence comes from Aulonocara sp. 'chitande type north' Nkhata Bay, assembly GCF_057382095.1. Taxonomy (NCBI): domain Eukaryota; kingdom Metazoa; phylum Chordata; class Actinopteri; order Cichliformes; family Cichlidae; genus Aulonocara; species Aulonocara sp. 'chitande type north' Nkhata Bay. Next base: position 56,092,468 of record NC_141346.1, on the reverse strand, counting down.
CCATAAACATGTGTTTCTGAGTCCTCTATCAAAAGTTACAGCGATTTATATGAAGTTGTTCAAAAACGCTTTCTTTCGCCAAGACAATGCGTTTCTCACTGTTACATGCATTTGAATGGGAAACTCGCCCGAGACAAAGTATAGGTTTTCATTATGTGAATAATTTTAAAATCTTAGCTCAAATGGCTTCAAAACCTGTTTGCCCAGCACGGAGATATTGAGTTTTATAAGATAAAGCCATAAACATGTGTTTCTGAGTCCTCTATCAAAAGTTACAGCGATTTATATGAAGTTGTTCAAAAACGCATTCTTTCGCCAAGACAATGCGTTTCTCACGGTTACATGCATTTGAATGGGAAACTCGCCTCAGACAAAGTATAGGTTTTCATTATGTGAATAATTTTAAAATCTTAGCTCAAACGGCTGCAAAACCTGTTTGCCCAGCACGGGGACCTTGAGTTCTATAAGAAAAAGCCATAAACATGTGTATCCGAGTCTTCTATCAAAAGTTACAGCTATTTATATGAAGTTGTACAAAAACGCTTTCTTTCGCCAAGACAATGCGTTTCTCACTGTTACATGCATTTGAATGGGGAACTCGCCTCAGACAAAGTATAGGTTTTCATTATGTGAATAATTTTAAAATCTTAGCTCAAACGGCTGCAAAACCTGTTTGCCCAGCACGGAGATATTGAGTTTTATAAGATAAAGCCATAAACATGTGTGTCTGAGTCTTCTATCAAAAGTTACAGCGATTTATATGAAGTTGTTCAAAAACGCTTTCTTTCGCCAAGACAATGCGTTTCTCACTGTTACATGCATTTGAATGGGAAACTCGCCCGAGCCAAAGTATAGGTTTTCATTATGTGAATAATTTTAAAATCTTAGCTTAAATGGCTTCAAAACCTGTTTGCCCAGCACGGAGATATTGAGATATTGAGTTTTATAAGATAAAGCCATAAACATGTGTTTCTGAGTCCTCTATCAAAAGTTACAGCGATTTATATGAAGTTGTTCAAAAACGCTTTATTTCGCCAAGACAATGCGTTTCTCACGGTTACATGCATTTGAATGGGAAATTCGCCCGAGACAAAGTATAGGTTTTCATTATGTGAATAATTTTAAAATCTTAGCTCAAATGGCTTCAAAACCTGTTTGCCCAGCACGGAGATATTGAGTTTTATAAGATAAAGCCATAAACATGTTTGTCTGAGTCCTCTATCAAAAGTTACAGCGATTTATATGAAGTTGTTCAAAAACGCTTTCTTTCGCCAAGACAATGCGTTTCTCACGGTTACATGCATTTGAATGGGAAACTCGCCTCAGACAAAGTATAGGTTTTCATTATGTGAATAATTTTAAAATCTTAGCTCAAACGGCTGCAAAACCTGTTTGCCCAGCACGGAGATATTGAGTTTTATAAGATAAAGCCATAAACATGTGTTTCTGAGTCCTCTATCAAAAGTTACAGCGATTTATATGAAGTTGTACAAAAACGCTTTATTTCGCCAAGACAATGCGTTTCTCACGGTTACATGCATTTGAATGGGGAACTCGACCGAAACAAAGTATAGGTTTTCATTATGTGAATAATTTTAAAATCTTAGCTCAAATGGCTTCAAAACCTGTTTGCCCAGCACGGAGATATTGAGTTTTATAAGATAAAGCCATAAACATGTGTTTCTGAGTCCTCTATCAAAAGTTACAGCGATTTATATGAAGTTGTTCAAAAACGCTTTATTTCGCCAAGACAATGCGTTTCTCACGGTTACATGCATTTGAATGGGAAACTCGCCTCAGACAAAGTATAGGTTTTCATTATGTGAATAATTTTAAAATCTTAGCTCAAATGGCTTCAAAACCTGTTTGCCCAGCACGGAGATATTGAGTTTTATAAGATAAAGCCATAAACATGTGTTTCTGAGTCCTCTATCAAAAGTTACAGCGATTTATATGAAGTTGTTCAAAAACGCTTTCTTTCGCCAAGACAGTGCGTTTCTCACTGTTACATGCATTTGAATGGGGAACTCGACCGAAACAAAGTATAGGTTTTCATTATGTGAATAATTTTAAAATCTTAGCTCAAACGGCTGCAAAACCTGTTTGCCCAGCACGGGGACCTTGAGTTCTATAAGAAAACGCCATAAACATGTGTATCCGAGTCTTCTATCAAAAGTTACAGCTATTTATATGAAGTTGTTCAAAAACGCTTTCTTTCGCCAAGACAATGCGTTTCTCACTGTTACATGCATTTGAATGGGAAACTCGCCCGAGCCAAAGTATAGGTTTTCATTATGTGAATAATTTTAAAATCTTAGCTTAAATGGCTTCAAAACCTGTTTGCCCAGCACGGAGATATTGAGATATTGAGTTTTATAAGATAAAGCCATAAACATGTGTTTCTGAGTCCTCTATCAAAAGTTACAGCGATTTATATGAAGTTGTTCAAAAACGCTTTATTTCGCCAAGACAATGCGTTTCTCACTGTTACATGCATTTGAATGGGAAACTCGCCCGAGACAAAGTATAGGTTTTCATTATGTGAATAATTTTAAAATCTTAGCTCAAACGGCTGCAAAACCTGTTTGCCCAGCACGGAGATATTGAGTTTTATAAGATAAAGCCATAAACATGTGTGTCTGAGTCTTCTATCAAAAGTTACAGCGATTTATATGAAGTTGTTCAAAAACGCTTTCTTTCGCCAAGACAATGCGTTTCTCACTGTTACATGCATTTGAATGGGAAACTCGCCCGAGCCAAAGTATAGGTTTTCATTATGTGAATAATTTTAAAATCTTAGCTTAAATGGCTTCAAAACCTGTTTGCCCAGCACGGAGATATTGAGATATTGAGTTTTATAAGATAAAGCCATAAACATGTGTTTCTGAGTCCTCTATCAAAAGTTACAGCGATTTATATGAAGTTGTTCAAAAACGCTTTATTTCGCCAAGACAATGCGTTTCTCACTGTTACATGCATTTGAATGGGAAACTCGCCCGAGACAAAGTATAGGTTTTCATTATGTGAATAATTTTAAAATCTTAGCTCAAACGGCTGCAAAACCTGTTTGCCCAGCACGGAGATATTGAGTTTTATAAGATAAAGCCATAAACATGTGTTTCTGAGTCCTCTATCAAAAGTTACAGCGATTTATATGAAGTTGTTCAAAAACGCTTTATTTCGCCAAGACAATGCGTTTCTCACGGTTACATGCATTTGAATGGGAAACTCGCCTCAGACAAAGTATAGGTTTTCATTATGTGAATAATTTTAAAATCTTAGCTCAAACGGCTGCAAAACCTGTTTGCCCAGCACGGAGATATTGAGTTTTATAAGATAAAGCCATAAACATGTGTTTCTGAGTCCTCTATCAAAAGTTACAGCGATTTATATGAAGTTGTACAAAAACGCTTTATTTCGCCAAGACAGTGCGTTTCTCACTGTTACATGGATTTGAATGGGGAACTCGACCGAAACAAAGTATAGGTTTTCATTATGTGTATAACTTGAAAATCTTAGCTCAAACAGCTGCAAAACCTGTTTGCCCAGCACGGGGACCTTGAGTTCTATAAGAAAAAGCCATAAACATGTGTATCCGAGTCTTCTATCAAAAGTTACAGCTATTTATATGAAGTTGTACAAAAACGCTTTCTTTCGCCAAGACAGTGCGTTTCTCACTGTTACATGCATTTGAATGGGGAACTCGACCGAAACAAAGTATAGGTTTTCATTATGTGAATAATTTTAAAATCTTAGCTCAAATGGCTTCAAAACCTGTTTGCCCAGCACGGAGATATTGAGTTTTATAAGATAAAGCCATAAACATGTTTGTCTGAGTCCTCTATCAAAAGTTACAGCGATTTATATGAAGTTGTTCAAAAACGCTTTCTTTCGCCAAGACAATGCGTTTCTCACGGTTACATGCATTTGAATGGGAAACTCGCCTCAGACAAAGTATAGGTTTTCATTATGTGAATAATTTTAAAATCTTAGCTCAAACGGCTGCAAAACCTGTTTGCCCAGCACGGAGATATTGAGTTTTATAAGATAAAGCCATAAACATGTGTTTCTGAGTCCTCTATCAAAAGTTACAGCGATTTATATGAAGTTGTACAAAAACGCTTTATTTCGCCAAGACAATGCGTTTCTCACTGTTACATGCATTTGAATGGGGAACTCGACCGAAACAAAGTATAGGTTTTCATTATGTGTATAACTTGAAAATCTTAGCTCAAACAGCTGCAAAACCTGTTTGCCCAGCACGGGGACCTTGAGTTCTATAAGAAAAAGCCATAAACATGTGTATCCGAGTCTTCTATCAAAAGTTACAGCTATTTATATGAAGTTGTACAAAAACGCTTTCTTTCGCCAAGACAGTGCGTTTCTCACTGTTACATGCATTTGAATGGGGAACTCGACCGAAACAAAGTATAGGTTTTCATTATGTGAATAATTTTAAAATCTTAGCTCAAACGGCTGCAAAACCTGTTTGCCCAGCACGGAGATATTGAGTTTTATAAGATAAAGCCATAAACATGTGTTTCTGAGTCCTCTATCAAAAGTTACAGCGATTTATATGAAGTTGTACAAAAACGCTTTATTTCGCCAAGACAATGCGTTTCTCACTGTTACATGCATTTGAATGGGGAACTCGACCGAAACAAAGTATAGGTTTTCATTATGTGTATAACTTGAAAATCTTAGCTCAAACAGCTGCAAAACCTGTTTGCCCAGCACGGGGACCTTGAGTTCTATAAGAAAAAGCCATAAACATGTGTATCCGAGTCTTCTATCAAAAGTTACAGCTATTTATATGAAGTTGTACAAAAACGCTTTCTTTCGCCAAGACAGTGCGTTTCTCACTGTTACATGCATTTGAATGGGGAACTCGACCGAAACAAAGTATAGGTTTTCATTATGTGAATAATTTTAAAATCTTAGCTCAAACGGCTGCAAAACCTGTTTGCCCAGCACGGGGACCTTGAGTTCTATAAGAAAAAGCCATAAACATGTGTATCCGAGTCTTCTATCAAAAGTTACAGCTATTTATATGAAGTTGTACAAAAACGCTTTCTTTCGCCAAGACAATGCGTTTCTCACTGTTACATGCATTTGAATGGGGAACTCGCCTCAGACAAAGTATAGGTTTTCATTATGTGAATAATTTTAAAATCTTAGCTCAAACGGCTGCAAAACCTGTTTGCCCAGCACGGAGATATTGAGTTTTATAAGATAAAGCCATAAACATGTGTGTCTGAGTCTTCTATCAAAAGTTACAGCGATTTATATGAAGTTGTTCAAAAACGCTTTCTTTCGCCAAGACAATGCGTTTCTCACTGTTACATGCATTTGAATGGGAAACTCGCCCGAGCCAAAGTATAGGTTTTCATTATGTGAATAATTTTAAAATCTTAGCTTAAATGGCTTCAAAACCTGTTTGCCCAGCACGGAGATATTGAGATATTGAGTTTTATAAGATAAAGCCATAAACATGTGTTTCTGAGTCCTCTATCAAAAGTTACAGCGATTTATATGAAGTTGTTCAAAAACGCTTTCTTTCGCCAAGACAATGCGTTTCTCACGGTTACATGCATTTGAATGGGAAACTCGCCTCAGACAAAGTATAGGTTTTCATTATGTGAATAATTTTAAAATCTTAGCTCAAACGGCTGCAAAACCTGTTTGCCCAGCACGGGGACCTTGAGTTCTATAAGAAAAAGCCATAAACATGTGTATCCGAGTCTTCTATCAAAAGTTACAGCTATTTATATGAAGTTGTACAAAAACGCTTTCTTTCGCCAAGACAGTGCGTTTCTCACTGTTACATGCATTTGAATGGGGAACTCGACCGAAACAAAGTATAGGTTTTCATTATGTGTATAACTTGAAAATCTTAGCTCAAACAGCTGCAAAACCTGTTTGCCCAGCACGGGGACCTTGAGTTCTATAAGAAAAAGCCATAAACATGTGTATCCGAGTCTTCTATCAAAAGTTACAGCTATTTATATGAAGTTGTACAAAAACGCTTTCTTTCGCCAAGACAGTGCGTTTCTCACTGTTACATGCATTTGAATGGGGAACTCGACCGAAACAAAGTATAGGTTTTCATTATGTGAATAATTTTAAAATCTTAGCTCAAACGGCTGCAAAACCTGTTTGCCCAGCACGGAGATATTGAGTTTTATAAGATAAAGCCATAAACATGTGTGTCTGAGTCTTCTATCAAAAGTTACAGCGATTTATATGAAGTTGTTCAAAAACGCTTTCTTTCGCCAAGACAATGCGTTTCTCACTGTTACATGCATTTGAATGGGGAACTCGCCTCAGACAAAGTATAGGTTTTCATTATGTGAATAATTTTAAAATCTTAGCTCAAACGGCTGCAAAACCTGTTTGCCCAGCACGGAGATATTGAGTTTTATAAGATAAAGCCATAAACATGTGTGTCTGAGTCTTCTATCAAAAGTTACAGCGATTTATATGAAGTTGTTCAAAAACGCTTTCTTTCGCCAAGACAATGCGTTTCTCACTGTTACATGCATTTGAATGGGAAACTCGCCCGAGCCAAAGTATAGGTTTTCATTATGTGAATAATTTTAAAATCTTAGCTTAAATGGCTTCAAAACCTGTTTGCCCAGCACGGAGATATTGAGATATTGAGTTTTATAAGATAAAGCCATAAACATGTGTTTCTGAGTCCTCTATCAAAAGTTACAGCGATTTATATGAAGTTGTTCAAAAACGCTTTCTTTCGCCAAGACAATGCGTTTCTCACGGTTACATGCATTTGAATTGGAAACTCGCCTCAGACAAAGTATAGGTTTTCATTACGTGAATAATTTTAAAATCTTAGCTCAAACGGCTGCAAAACCTGTTTGCCCAGCACGGGGACCTTGAGTTCTATAAGAAAAAGCCATAAACATGTGTATCCGAGTCTTCTATCAAAAGTTACAGCTATTTATATGAAGTTGTACAAAAACGCTTTCTTTCGCCAAGACAATGCGTTTCTCACTGTTACATGCATTTGAATGGGGAACTCGCCTCAGACAAAGTATAGGTTTTCATTATGTGAATAATTTTAAAATCTTAGCTCAAACGGCTGCAAAACCTGTTTGCCCAGCACGGGGACCTTGAGTTCTATAAGAAAAAGCCATAAACATGTGTATCCGAGTCTTCTATCAAAAGTTACAGCTATTTATATGAAGTTGTACAAAAACGCTTTCTTTCGCCAAGACAATGCGTTTCTCACTGTTACATGCATTTGAATGGGGAACTCGCCTCAGACAAAGTATAGGTTTTCATTATGTGAATAATTTTAAAATCTTAGCTCAAACGGCTGCAAAACCTGTTTGCCCAGCACGGGGACCTTGAGTTCTATAAGAAAAAGCCATAAACATGTGTATCCGAGTCTTCTATCAAAAGTTACAGCGATTTATATGAAGTTGTTCAAAAACGCTTTCTTTCGCCAAGACAATGCGTTTCTCACGGTTACATGCATTTGAATGGGAAACTCGCCTCAGACAAAGTATAGGTTTTCATTATGTGAATAATTTTAAAATCTTAGCTCAAACGGCTGCAAAACCTGTTTGCCCAGCACGGAGATATTGAGTTTTATAAGATAAAGCCATAAACATGTGTTTCTGAGTCCTCTATCAAAAGTTACAGCGATTTATATGAAGTTGTACAAAAACGCTTTATTTCGCCAAGACAGTGCGTTTCTCACTGTTACATGCATTTGAATGGGGAACTCGACCGAAACAAAGTATAGGTTTTCATTATGTGTATAACTTGAAAATCTTAGCTCAAACAGCTGCAAAACCTGTTTGCCCAGCACGGGGACCTTGAGTTCTATAAGAAAAAGCCATAAACATGTGTATCCGAGTCTTCTATCAAAAGTTACAGCTATTTATATGAAGTTGTACAAAAACGCTTTCTTTCGCCAAGACAATGCGTTTCTCACTGTTACATGCATTTGAATGGGGAACTCGCCTCAGACAAAGTATAGGTTTTCATTATGTGAATAATTTTAAAATCTTAGCTCAAACGGCTGCAAAACCTGTTTGCCCAGCACGGAGATATTGAGTTTTATAAGATAAAGCCATAAACATGTGTGTCTGAGTCTTCTATCAAAAGTTACAGCGATTTATATGAAGTTGTTCAAAAACGCTTTCTTTCGCCAAGACAATGCGTTTCTCACTGTTACATGCATTTGAATGGGAAACTCGCCCGAGCCAAAGTATAGGTTTTCATTATGTGAATAATTTTAAAATCTTAGCTTAAATGGCTTCAAAACCTGTTTGCCCAGCACGGAGATATTGAGATATTGAGTTTTATAAGATAAAGCCATAAACATGTGTTTCTGAGTCCTCTATCAAAAGTTACAGCGATTTATATGAAGTTGTTCAAAAACGCTTTATTTCGCCAAGACAATGCGTTTCTCACTGTTACATGCATTTGAATGGGAAACTCGCCCGAGACAAAGTATAGGTTTTCATTATGTGTATAACTTGAAAATCTTAGCTCAAACAGCTGCAAAACCTGTTTGCCCAGCACGGGGACCTTGAGTTCTATAAGAAAAAGCCATAAACATGTGTATCCGAGTCTTCTATCAAAAGTTACAGCTATTTATATGAAGTTGTACAAAAACGCTTTCTTTCGCCAAGACAGTGCGTTTCTCACTGTTACATGCATTTGAATGGGGAACTCGACCGAAACAAAGTATAGGTTTTCATTATGTGAATAATTTTAAAATCTTAGCTCAAACGGCTGCAAAACCTGTTTGCCCAGCACGGGGACCTTGAGTTCTATAAGAAAAAGCCATAAACATGTGTATCCGAGTCTTCTATCAAAAGTTACAGCTATTTATATGAAGTTGTACAAAAACGCTTTCTTTCGCCAAGACAGTGCGTTTCTCACTGTTACATGCATTTGAATGGGGAACTCGACCGAAACAAAGTATAGGTTTTCATTATGTGAATAATTTTAAAATCTTAGCTCAAACGGCTGCAAAACCTGTTTGCCCAGCACGGGGACCTTGAGTTCTATAAGAAAAAGCCATAAACATGTGTATCCGAGTCTTCTATCAAAAGTTACAGCTATTTATATGAAGTTGTACAAAAACGCTTTCTTTCGCCAAGACAATGCGTTTCTCACTGTTACATGCATTTGAATGGGGAACTCGCCTCAGACAAAGTATAGGTTTTCATTATGTGAATAATTTTAAAATCTTAGCTCAAACGGCTGCAAAACCTGTTTGCCCAGCACGGAGATATTGAGTTTTATAAGATAAAGCCATAAACATGTGTGTCTGAGTCTTCTATCAAAAGTTACAGCGATTTATATGAAGTTGTTCAAAAACGCTTTCTTTCGCCAAGACAATGCGTTTCTCACTGTTACATGCATTTGAATGGGAAACTCGCCCGAGCCAAAGTATAGGTTTTCATTATGTGAATAATTTTAAAATCTTAGCTTAAATGGCTTCAAAACCTGTTTGCCCAGCACGGAGATATTGAGATATTGAGTTTTATAAGATAAAGCCATAAACATGTGTTTCTGAGTCCTCTATCAAAAGTTACAGCGATTTATATGAAGTTGTTCAAAAACGCTTTATTTCGCCAAGACAATGCGTTTCTCACTGTTACATGCATTTGAATGGGAAACTCGCCTCAGACAAAGTATAGGTTTTCATTATGTGAATAATTTTAAAATCTTAGCTCAAACGGCTGCAAAACCTGTTTGCCCAGCACGGAGATATTGAGTTTTATAAGATAAAGCCATAAACATGTGTGTCTGAGTCTTCTATCAAAAGTTACAGCGATTTATATGAAGTTGTTCAAAAACGCTTTCTTTCGCCAAGACAATGCGTTTCTCACTGTTACATGCATTTGAATGGGAAACTCGCCCGAGCCAAAGTATAGGTTTTCATTATGTGAATAATTTTAAAATCTTAGCTTAAATGGCTTCAAAACCTGTTTGCCCAGCACGGAGATATTGAGATATTGAGTTTTATAAGATAAAGCCATAAACATGTGTTTCTGAGTCCTCTATCAAAAGTTACAGCGATTTATATGAAGTTGTTCAAAAACGCTTTCTTTCGCCAAGACAATGCGTTTCTCACGGTTACATGCATTTGAATGGGAAACTCGCCTCAGACAAAGTATAGGTTTTCATTACGTGAATAATTTTAAAATCTTAGCTCAAACGGCTGCAAAACCTGTTTGCCCAGCACGGGGACCTTGAGTTCTATAAGAAAAAGCCATAAACATGTGTATCCGAGTCTTCTATCAAAAGTTACAGCTATTTATATGAAGTTGTACAAAAACGCTTTCTTTCGCCAAGACAGTGCGTTTCTCACTGTTACATGCATTTGAATGGGGAACTCGACCGAAACAAAGTATAGGTTTTCATTATGTGAATAATTTTAAAATCTTAGCTCAAACAGCTGCAAAACCTGTTTGCCCAGCACGAGGACCTTGAGTTCTATAAGAAAAAGCCATAAACATGTGTATCCGAGTCTTCTATCAAAAGTTACAGCTATTTATATGAAGTTGTACAAAAACGCTTTCTTTCGCCAAGACAATGCGTTTCTCACTGTTACATGCATTTGAATGGGGAACTCGCCTCAGACAAAGTATAGGTTTTCATTATGTGAATAATTTTAAAATCTTAGCTCAAACGGCTGCAAAACCTGTTTGCCCAGCACGGAGATATTGAGTTTTATAAGATAAAGCCATAAACATGTGTGTCTGAGTCTTCTATCAAAAGTTACAGCGATTTATATGAAGTTGTTCAAAAACGCTTTCTTTCGCCAAGACAATGCGTTTCTCACTGTTACATGCATTTGAATGGGAAACTCGCCCGAGCCAAAGTATAGGTTTTCATTATGTGAATAATTTTAAAATCTTAGCTTAAATGGCTTCAAAACCTGTTTGCCCAGCACGGAGATATTGAGTTTTATAAGATAAAGCCATAAACATGTGTTTCTGAGTCCTCTATCAAAAGTTACAGCGATTTATATGAAGTTGTACAAAAACGCTTTATTTCGCCAAGACAATGCGTTTCTCACTGTTACATGCATTTGAATGGGGAACTCGACCGAAACAAAGTATAGGTTTTCATTATGTGAATAATTTTAAAATCTTAGCTCAAATGGCTTCAAAACCTGTTTGCCCAGCACGGAGATATTGAGTTTTATAAGATAAAGCCATAAACATGTGTTTCCGAGTCCTCTATCAAAAGTTACAGCGATTTATATGAAGTTGTTCAAAAACGCTTTCTTTCGCCAAGACAATGCGTTTCTCACGGTTACATGCATTTGAATGGGAAACTCGCCTCAGACAAAGTATAGGTTTTCATTATGTGAATAATTTTAAAATCTTAGCTCAAACGGCTGCAAAACCTGTTTGCCCAGCACGGAGATATTGAGTTTTATAAGATAAAGCCATAAACATGTGTGTCTGAGTCTTCTATCAAAAGTTACAGCGATTTATATGAAGTTGTTCAAAAACGCTTTCTTTCGCCAAGACAATGCGTTTCTCACTGTTACATGCATTTGAATGGGAAACTCGCCCGAGCCAAAGTATAGGTTTTCATTATGTGAATAATTTTAAAATCTTAGCTTAAATGGCTTCAAAACCTGTTTGCCCAGCACGGAGATATTGAGATATTGAGTTTTATAAGATAAAGCCATAAACATGTGTTTCTGAGTCCTCTATCAAAAGTTACAGCGATTTATATGAAGTTGTTCAAAAACGCTTTATTTCGCCAAGACAATGCGTTTCTCACTGTTACATGCATTTGAATGGGAAACTCGCCCGAGACAAAGTATAGGTTTTCATTATGTGTATAACTTGAAAATCTTAGCTCAAACAGCTGCAAAACCTGTTTGCCCAGCACGGGGACCTTGAGTTCTATAAGAAAAAGCCATAAACATGTGTATCCGAGTCTTCTATCAAAAGTTACAGCTATTTATATGAAGTTGTACAAAAACGCTTTCTTTCGCCAAGACAGTGCGTTTCTCACTGTTACATGCATTTGAATGGGGAACTCGACCGAAACAAAGTATAGGTTTTCATTATGTGAATAATTTTAAAATCTTAGCTCAAACGGCTGCAAAACCTGTTTGCCCAGCACGGAGATATTGAGTTTTATAAGATAAAGCCATAAACATGTGTGTCTGAGTCTTCTATCAAAAGTTACAGCGATTTATATGAAGTTGTTCAAAAACGCTTTCTTTCGCCAAGACAATGCGTTTCTCACTGTTACATGCATTTGAATGGGGAACTCGCCTCAGACAAAGTATAGGTTTTCATTATGTGAATAATTTTAAAATCTTAGCTCAAACGGCTGCAAAACCTGTTTGCCCAGCACGGAGATATTGAGTTTTATAAGATAAAGCCATAAACATGTGTGTCTGAGTCTTCTATCAAAAGTTACAGCGATTTATATGAAGTTGTTCAAAAACGCTTTCTTTCGCCAAGACAATGCGTTTCTCACTGTTACATGCATTTGAATGGGAAACTCGCCCGAGCCAAAGTATAGGTTTTCATTATGTGAATAATTTTAAAATCTTAGCTTAAATGGCTTCAAAACCTGTTTGCCCAGCACGGAGATATTGAGATATTGAGTTTTATAAGATAAAGCCATAAACATGTGTTTCTGAGTCCTCTATCAAAAGTTACAGCGATTTATATGAAGTTGTTCAAAAACGCTTTCTTTCGCCAAGACAATGCGTTTCTCACTGTTACATGCATTTGAATGGGAAACTCGCCTCAGACAAAGTATAGGTTTTCATTACGTGAATAATTTTAAAATCTTAGCTCAAACGGCTGCAAAACCTGTTTGCCCAGCACGGGGACCTTGAGTTCTATAAGAAAAAGCCATAAACATGTGTATCCGAGTCTTCTATCAAAAGTTACAGCTATTTATATGAAGTTGTACAAAAACGCTTTCTTTCGCCAAGACAATGCGTTTCTCACTGTTACATGCATTTGAATGGGGAACTCGCCTCAGACAAAGTATAGGTTTTCATTATGTGAATAATTTTAAAATCTTAGCTCAAACGGCTGCAAAACCTGTTTGCCCAGCACGGGGACCTTGAGTTCTATAAGAAAAAGCCATAAACATGTGTATCCGAGTCTTCTATCAAAAGTTACAGCTATTTATATGAAGTTGTACAAAAACGCTTTCTTTCGCCAAGACAGTGCGTTTCTCACTGTTACATGCATTTGAATGGGGAACTCGACCGAAACAAAGTATAGGTTTTCATTATGTGAATAATTTTAAAATCTTAGCTCAAACGGCTGCAAAACCTGTTTGCCCAGCACGGGGACCTTGAGTTCTATAAGAAAAAGCCATAAACATGTGTATCCGAGTCTTCTATCAAAAGTTACAGCTATTTATATGAAGTTGTACAAAAACGCTTTCTTTCGCCAAGACAATGCGTTTCTCACTGTTACATGCATTTGAATGGGGAACTCGCCTCAGACAAAGTATAGGTTTTCATTATGTGAATAATTTTAAAATCTTAGCTCAAACGGCTGCAAAACCTGTTTGCCCAGCACGGAGATATTGAGTTTTATAAGATAAAGCCATAAACATGTGTGTCTGAGTCTTCTATCAAAAGTTACAGCGATTTATATGAAGTTGTTCAAAAACGCTTTCTTTCGCCAAGACAATGCGTTTCTCACTGTTACATGCATTTGAATGGGAAACTCGCCCGAGCCAAAGTATAGGTTTTCATTATGTGAATAATTTTAAAATCTTAGCTTAAATGGCTTCAAAACCTGTTTGCCCAGCACGGAGATATTGAGATATTGAGTTTTATAAGATAAAGCCATAAACATGTGTTTCTGAGTCCTCTATCAAAAGTTACAGCGATTTATATGAAGTTGTTCAAAAACGCTTTATTTCGCCAAGACAATGCGTTTCTCACTGTTACATGCATTTGAATGGGAAACTCGCCTCAGACAAAGTATAGGTTTTCATTATGTGAATAATTTTAAAATCTTAGCTCAAACGGCTGCAAAACCTGTTTGCCCAGCACGGAGATATTGAGTTTTATAAGATAAAGCCATAAACATGTGTGTCTGAGTCTTCTATCAAAAGTTACAGCGATTTATATGAAGTTGTTCAAAAACGCTTTCTTTCGCCAAGACAATGCGTTTCTCACTGTTACATGCATTTGAATGGGAAACTCGCCCGAGCCAAAGTATAGGTTTTCATTATGTGAATAATTTTAAAATCTTAGCTTAAATGGCTTCAAAACCTGTTTGCCCAGCACGGAGATATTGAGATATTGAGTTTTATAAGATAAAGCCATAAACATGTGTTTCTGAGTCCTCTATCAAAAGTTACAGCGATTTATATGAAGTTGTTCAAAAACGCTTTCTTTCGCCAAGACAATGCGTTTCTCACGGTTACATGCATTTGAATGGGAAACTCGCCTCAGACAAAGTATAGGTTTTCATTACGTGAATAATTTTAAAATCTTAGCTCAAACGGCTGCAAAACCTGTTTGCCCAGCACGGGGACCTTGAGTTCTATAAGAAAAAGCCATAAACATGTGTATCCGAGTCTTCTATCAAAAGTTACAGCTATTTATATGAAGTTGTACAAAAACGCTTTCTTTCGCCAAGACAGTGCGTTTCTCACTGTTACATGCATTTGAATGGGGAACTCGACCGAAACAAAGTATAGGTTTTCATTATGTGAATAATTTTAAAATCTTAGCTCAAACAGCTGCAAAACCTGTTTGCCCAGCACGAGGACCTTGAGTTCTATAAGAAAAAGCCATAAACATGTGTATCCGAGTCTTCTATCAAAAGTTACAGCTATTTATATGAAGTTGTACAAAAACGCTTTCTTTCGCCAAGACAATGCGTTTCTCACTGTTACATGCATTTGAATGGGGAACTCGCCTCAGACAAAGTATAGGTTTTCATTATGTGAATAATTTTAAAATCTTAGCTCAAACGGCTGCAAAACCTGTTTGCCCAGCACGGAGATATTGAGTTTTATAAGATAAAGCCATAAACATGTGTGTCTGAGTCTTCTATCAAAAGTTACAGCGATTTATATGAAGTTGTTCAAAAACGCTTTCTTTCGCCAAGACAATGCGTTTCTCACTGTTACATGCATTTGAATGGGAAACTCGCCCGAGCCAAAGTATAGGTTTTCATTATGTGAATAATTTTAAAATCTTAGCTTAAATGGCTTCAAAACCTGTTTGCCCAGCACGGAGATATTGAGTTTTATAAGATAAAGCCATAAACATGTGTTTCTGAGTCCTCTATCAAAAGTTACAGCGATTTATATGAAGTTGTACAAAAACGCTTTATTTCGCCAAGACAATGCGTTTCTCACTGTTACATGCATTTGAATGGGGAACTCGACCGAAACAAAGTATAGGTTTTCATTATGTGAATAATTTTAAAATCTTAGCTCAAATGGCTTCAAAACCTGTTTGCCCAGCACGGAGATATTGAGTTTTATAAGATAAAGCCATAAACATGTGTTTCCGAGTCCTCTATCAAAAGTTACAGCGATTTATATGAAGTTGTTCAAAAACGCTTTCTTTCGCCAAGACAATGCGTTTCTCACGGTTACATGCATTTGAATGGGAAACTCGCCTCAGACAAAGTATAGGTTTTCATTATGTGAATAATTTTAAAATCTTAGCTCAAACGGCTGCAAAACCTGTTTGCCCAGCACGGAGATATTGAGTTTTATAAGATAAAGCCATAAACATGTGTGTCTGAGTCTTCTATCAAAAGTTACAGCGATTTATATGAAGTTGTTCAAAAACGCTTTCTTTCGCCAAGACAATGCGTTTCTCACTGTTACATGCATTTGAATGGGAAACTCGCCCGAGCCAAAGTATAGGTTTTCATTATGTGAATAATTTTAAAATCTTAGCTTAAATGGCTTCAAAACCTGTTTGCCCAGCACGGAGATATTGAGATATTGAGTTTTATAAGATAAAGCCATAAACATGTGTTTCTGAGTCCTCTATCAAAAGTTACAGCGATTTATATGAAGTTGTTCAAAAACGCTTTATTTCGCCAAGACAATGCGTTTCTCACTGTTACATGCATTTGATTGGGAAACTCGCCCGAGACAAAGTATAGGTTTTCATTATGTGTATAACTTGAAAATCTTAGCTCAAACAGCTGCAAAACCTGTTTGCCCAGCACGGGGACCTTGAGTTCTATAAGAAAAAGCCATAAACATGTGTATCCGAGTCTTCTATCAAAAGTTACAGCTATTTATATGAAGTTGTACAAAAACGCTTTCTTTCGCCAAGACAGTGCGTTTCTCACTGTTACATGCATTTGAATGGGGAACTCGACCGAAACAAAGTATAGGTTTTCATTATGTGAATAATTTTAAAATCTTAGCTCAAACAGCTGCAAAACCTGTTTGCCCAGCACGGGGACCTTGAGTTCTATAAGAAAAAGCCATAAACATGTGTATCCGAGTCTTCTATCAAAAGTTACAGCTATTTATATGAAGTTGTACAAAAACGCTTTCTTTCGCCAAGACAATGCGTTTCTCACTGTTACATGCATTTGAATGGGGAACTCGCCTCAGACAAAGTATAGGTTTTCATTATGTGAATAATTTTAAAATCTTAGCTCAAACGGCTGCAAAACCTGTTTGCCCAGCACGGAGATATTGAGTTTTATAAGATAAAGCCATAAACATGTGTGTCTGAGTCTTCTATCAAAAGTTACAGCGATTTATATGAAGTTGTTCAAAAACGCTTTCTTTCGCCAAGACAATGCGTTTCTCACTGTTACATGCATTTGAATGGGAAACTCGCCCGAGCCAAAGTATAGGTTTTCATTATGTGAATAATTTTAAAATCTTAGCTTAAATGGCTTCAAAACCTGTTTGCCCAGCACGGAGATATTGAGATATTGAGTTTTATAAGATAAAGCCATAAACATGTGTTTCTGAGTCCTCTATCAAAAGTTACAGCGATTTATATGAAGTTGTTCAAAAACGCTTTCTTTCGCCAAGACAATGCGTTTCTCACGGTTACATGCATTTGAATGGGAAACTCGCCTCAGACAAAGTATAGGTTTTCATTACGTGAATAATTTTAAAATCTTAGCTCAAACGGCTGCAAAACCTGTTTGCCCAGCACGGGGACCTTGAGTTCTATAAGAAAAAGCCATAAACATGTGTATCCGAGTCTTCTATCAAAAGTTACAGCTATTTATATGAAGTTGTACAAAAACGCTTTCTTTCGCCAAGACAGTGCGTTTCTCACTGTTACATGCATTTGAATGGGGAACTCGACCGAAACAAAGTATAGGTTTTCATTATGTGAATAATTTTAAAATCTTAGCTCAAACAGCTGCAAAACCTGTTTGCCCAGCACGAGGACCTTGAGTTCTATAAGAAAAAGCCATAAACATGTGTATCCGAGTCTTCTATCAAAAGTTACAGCTATTTATATGAAGTTGTACAAAAACGCTTTCTTTCGCCAAGACAATGCGTTTCTCACTGTTACATGCATTTGAATGGGGAACTCGCCTCAGACAAAGTATAGGTTTTCATTATGTGAATAATTTTAAAATCTTAGCTCAAACGGCTGCAAAACCTGTTTGCCCAGCACGGAGATATTGAGTTTTATAAGATAAAGCCATAAACATGTGTGTCTGAGTCTTCTATCAAAAGTTACAGCGATTTATATGAAGTTGTTCAAAAACGCTTTCTTTCGCCAAGACAATGCGTTTCTCACTGTTACATGCATTTGAATGGGAAACTCGCCCGAGCCAAAGTATAGGTTTTCATTATGTGAATAATTTTAAAATCTTAGCTTAAATGGCTTCAAAACCTGTTTGCCCAGCACGGAGATATTGAGATATTGAGTTTTATAAGATAAAGCCATAAACATGTGTTTCTGAGTCCTCTATCAAAAGTTACAGCGATTTATATGAAGTTGTACAAAAACGCTTTATTTCGCCAAGACAATGCGTTTCTCACTGTTACATGCATTTGAATGGGGAACTCGACCGAAACAAAGTATAGGTTTTCATTATGTGAATAATTTTAAAATCTTAGCTCAAATGGCTTCAAAACCTGTTTGCCCAGCACGGAGATATTGAGTTTTATAAGATAAAGCCATAAACATGTGTTTCTGAGTCCTCTATCAAAAGTTACAGCGATTTATATGAAGTTGTTCAAAAACGCTTTCTTTCGCCAAGACAATGCGTTTCTCACGGTTACATGCATTTGAATGGGAAACTCGCCTCAGACAAAGTATAGGTTTTCATTATGTGAATAATTTTAAAATCTTAGCTCAAACGGCTGCAAAACCTGTTTGCCCAGCACGGAGATATTGAGTTTTATAAGATAAAGCCATAAACATGTGTTTCTGAGTCCTCTATCAAAAGTTACAGCGATTTATATGAAGTTGTACAAAAACGCTTTATTTCGCCAAGACAGTGCGTTTCTCACTGTTACATGCATTTGAATGGGGAACTCGACCGAAACAAAGTATAGGTTTTCATTATGTGTATAACTTGAAAATCTTAGCTCAAACAGCTGCAAAACCTGTTTGCCCAGCACGGGGACCTTGAGTTCTATAAGAAAAAGCCATAAACATGTGTATCCGAGTCTTCTATCAAAAGTTACAGCTATTTATATGAAGTTGTACAAAAACGCTTTCTTTCGCCAAGACAATGCGTTTCTCACTGTTACATGCATTTGAATGGGGAACTCGCCTCAGACAAAGTATAGGTTTTCATTATGTGAATAATTTTAAAATCTTAGCTCAAACGGCTGCAAAACCTGTTTGCCCAGCACGGAGATATTGAGTTTTATAAGATAAAGCCATAAACATGTGTGTCTGAGTCTTCTATCAAAAGTTACAGCGATTTATATGAAGTTGTTCAAAAACGCTTTCTTTCGCCAAGACAATGCGTTTCTCACTGTTACATGCATTTGAATGGGAAACTCGCCCGAGCCAAAGTATAGGTTTTCATTATGTGAATAATTTTAAAATCTTAGCTTAAATGGCTTCAAAACCTGTTTGCCCAGCACGGAGATATTGAGATATTGAGTTTTATAAGATAAAGCCATAAACATGTGTTTCTGAGTCCTCTATCAAAAGTTACAGCGATTTATATGAAGTTGTTCAAAAACGCTTTATTTCGCCAAGACAATGCGTTTCTCACTGTTACATGCATTTGAATGGGGAACTCGACCGAAACAAAGTATAGGTTTTCATTATGTGAATAATTTTAAAATCTTAGCTCAAATGGCTTCAAAACCTGTTTGCCCAGCACGGAGATATTGAGTTTTATAAGATAAAGCCATAAACATGTGTTTCTGAGTCCTCTATCAAAAGTTACAGCGATTTATATGAAGTTGTTCAAAAATGCTTTCTTTCGCCAAGACAATGCGTTTCTCACGGTTACATGCATTTGAATGGGAAACTCGCCTCAGACAAAGTATAGGTTTTCATTATGTGAATAATTTTAAAATCTTAGCTCAAACGGCTGCAAAACCTGTTTGCCCAGCACGGAGATATTGAGTTTTATAAGATAAAGCCATAAACATGTGTTTCTGAGTCCTCTATCAAAAGTTACAGCGATTTATATGAAGTTGTACAAAAACGCTTTATTTCGCCAAGACAGTGCGTTTCTCACTGTTACATGCATTTGAATGGGGAACTCGACCGAAACAAAGTATAGGTTTTCATTATGTGTATAACTTGAAAATCTTAGCTCAAACAGCTGCAAAACCTGTTTGCCCAGCACGGGGACCTTGAGTTCTATAAGAAAAAGCCATAAACATGTGTATCCGAGTCTTCTATCAAAAGTTACAGCTATTTATATGAAGTTGTACAAAAACGCTTTCTTTCGCCAAGACAATGCGTTTCTCACTGTTACATGCATTTGAATGGGGAACTCGCCTCAGACAAAGTATAGGTTTTCATTATGTGAATAATTTTAAAATCTTAGCTCAAACGGCTGCAAAACCTGTTTGCCCAGCACGGAGATATTGAGTTTTATAAGATAAAGCCATAAACATGTGTGTCTGAGTCTTCTATCAAAAGTTACAGCGATTTATATGAAGTTGTTCAAAAACGCTTTCTTTCGCCAAGACAATGCGTTTCTCACTGTTACATGCATTTGAATGGGAAACTCGCCCGAGCCAAAGTATAGGTTTTCATTATGTGAATAATTTTAAAATCTTAGCTTAAATGGCTTCAAAACCTGTTTGCCCAGCACGGAGATATTGAGATATTGAGTTTTATAAGATAAAGCCATAAACATGTGTTTCTGAGTCCTCTATCAAAAGTTACAGCGATTTATATGAAGTTGTTCAAAAACGCTTTATTTCGCCAAGACAATGCGTTTCTCACTGTTACATGCATTTGAATGGGGAACTCGACCGAAACAAAGTATAGGTTTTCATTATGTGAATAATTTTAAAATCTTAGCTCAAACGGCTGCAAAACCTGTTTGCCCAGCACGGAGATATTGAGTTTTATAAGATAAAGCCATAAACATGTGTATCCGAGTCTTCTATCAAAAGTTACAGCTATTTATATGAAGTTGTACAAAAACGCTTTCTTTCGCCAAGACAATGCGTTTCTCACTGTTACATGCATTTGAATGGGGAACTCGCCTCAGACAAAGTATAGGTTTTCATTATGTGAATAATTTTAAAATCTTAGCTCAAACGGCTGCAAAACCTGTTTGCCCAGCACGGAGATATTGAGTTTTATAAGATAAAGCCATAAACATGTGTGTCTGAGTCTTCTATCAAAAGTTACAGCGATTTATATGAAGTTGTTCAAAAACGCTTTCTTTCGCCAAGACAATGCGTTTCTCACTGTTACATGCATTTGAATGGGAAACTCGCCCGAGCCAAAGTATAGGTTTTCATTATGTGAATAATTTTAAAATCTTAGCTCAAATGGCTTCAAAACCTGTTTGCCCAGCACGGAGATATTGAGTTTTATAAGATAAAGCCATAAACATGTGTTTCTGAGTCCTCTATCAAAAGTTACAGCGATTTATATGAAGTTGTTCAAAAACGCTTTCTTTCGCCAAGACAATGCGTTTCTCACGGTTACATGCATTTGAATGGGAAACTCGCCTCAGACAAAGTATAGGTTTTCATTATGTGAATAATTTTAAAATCTTAGCTCAAACGGCTGCAAAACCTGTTTGCCCAGCACGGAGATATTGAGTTTTATAAGATAAAGCCATAAACATGTGTTTCTGAGTCCTCTATCAAAAGTTACAGCGATTTATATGAAGTTGTACAAAAACGCTTTATTTCGCCAAGACAGTGCGTTTCTCACTGTTACATGCATTTGAATGGGGAACTCGACCGAAACAAAGTATAGGTTTTCATTATGTGTATAACTTGAAAATCTTAGCTCAAACAGCTGCAAAACCTGTTTGCCCAGCACGGGGACCTTGAGTTCTATAAGAAAAAGCCATAAACATGTGTATCCGAGTCTTCTATCAAAAGTTACAGCTATTTATATGAAGTTGTACAAAAACGCTTTCTTTCGCCAAGACAATGCGTTTCTCACTGTTACATGCATTTGAATGGGGAACTCGCCTCAGACAAAGTATAGGTTTTCATTATGTGAATAATTTTAAAATCTTAGCTCAAACGGCTGCAAAACCTGTTTGCCCAGCACGGAGATATTGAGTTTTATAAGATAAAGCCATAAACATGTGTGTCTGAGTCTTCTATCAAAAGTTACAGCGATTTATATGAAGTTGTTCAAAAACGCTTTCTTTCGCCAAGACAATGCGTTTCTCACTGTTACATGCATTTGAATGGGAAACTCGCCCGAGCCAAAGTATAGGTTTTCATTATGTGAATAATTTTAAAATCTTAGCTTAAATGGCTTCAAAACCTGTTTGCCCAGCACGGAGATATTGAGATATTGAGTTTTATAAGATAAAGCCATAAACATGTGTTTCTGAGTCCTCTATCAAAAGTTACAGCGATTTATATGAAGTTGTTCAAAAACGCTTTATTTCGCCAAGACAATGCGTTTCTCACGGTTACATGCATTTGAATGGGGAACTCGACCGAAACAAAGTATAGGTTTTCATTATGTGAATAATTTTAAAATCTTAGCTCAAACAGCTGCAAAACCTGTTTGCCCAGCACGGGGACCTTGAGTTCTATAAGAAAAAGCCATAAACATGTGTATCCGAGTCTTCTATCAAAAGTTACAGCTATTTATATGAAGTTGTACAAAAACGCTTTCTTTCGCCAAGACAGTGCGTTTCTCACTGTTACATGCATTTGAATGGGGAACTCGACCGAAACAAAGTATAGGTTTTCATTATGTGAATAATTTTAAAATCTTAGCTCAAACGGCTGCAAAACCTGTTTGCCCAGCACGGGGACCTTGAGTTCTATAAGAAAAAGCCATAAACATGTGTATCCGAGTCTTCTATCAAAAGTTACAGCTATTTATATGAAGTTGTACAAAAACGCTTTCTTTCGCCAAGACAATGCGTTTCTCACTGTTACATGCATTTGAATGGGGAACTCGCCTCAGACAAAGTATAGGTTTTCATTATGTGAATAATTTTAAAATCTTAGCTCAAACGGCTGCAAAACCTGTTTGCCCAGCACGGAGATATTGAGTTTTATAAGATAAAGCCATAAACATGTGTGTCTGAGTCTTCTATCAAAAGTTACAGCGATTTATATGAAGTTGTTCAAAAACGCTTTCTTTCGCCAAGACAATGCGTTTCTCACTGTTACATGCATTTGAATGGGAAACTCGCCCGAGCCAAAGTATAGGTTTTCATTATGTGAATAATTTTAAAATCTTAGCTTAAATGGCTTCAAAACCTGTTTGCCCAGCACGGAGATATTGAGATATTGAGTTTTATAAGATAAAGCCATAAACATGTGTTTCTGAGTCCTCTATCAAAAGTTACAGCGATTTATATGAAGTTGTTCAAAAACGCTTTATTTCGCCAAGACAATGCGTTTCTCACTGTTACATGCATTTGAATGGGGAACTCGACCGAAACAAAGTATAGGTTTTCATTATGTGAATAATTTTAAAATCTTAGCTCAAATGGCTTCAAAACCTGTTTGCCCAGCACGGAGATATTGAGTTTTATAAGATAAAGCCATAAACATGTGTTTCTGAGTCCTCTATCAAAAGTTACAGCGATTTATATGAAGTTGTTCAAAAACGCTTTCTTTCGCCAAGACAATGCGTTTCTCACGGTTACATGCATTTGAATGGGAAACTCGCCTCAGACAAAGTATAGGTTTTCATTATGTGAATAATTTTAAAATCTTAGCTCAAACGGCTGCAAAACCTGTTTGCCCAGCACGGAGATATTGAGTTTTATAAGATAAAGCCATAAACATGTGTTTCTGAGTCCTCTATCAAAAGTTACAGCGATTTATATGAAGTTGTACAAAAACGCTTTATTTCGCCAAGACAGTGCGTTTCTCACTGTTACATGCATTTGAATGGGGAACTCGACCGAAACAAAGTATAGGTTTTCATTATGTGTATAACTTGAAAATCTTAGCTCAAACAGCTGCAAAACCTGTTTGCCCAGCACAGGGACCTTGAGTTCTATAAGAAAAAGCCATAAACATGTGTATCCGAGTCTTCTATCAAAAGTTACAGCTATTTATATGAAGTTGTACAAAAACGCTTTCTTTCGCCAAGACAGTGCGTTTCTCACTGTTACATGCATTTGAATGGGGAACTCGACCGAAACAAAGTATAGGTTTTCATTATGTGAATAATTTTAAAATCTTAGCTCAAACGGCTGCAAAACCTGTTTGCCCAGCACGGAGATATTGAGTTTTATAAGATAAAGCCATAAACATGTGTATCCGAGTCTTCTATCAAAAGTTACAGCTATTTATATGAAGTTGTACAAAAACGCTTTCTTTCGCCAAGACAATGCGTTTCTCACTGTTACATGCATTTGAATGGGGAACTCGCCTCAGACAAAGTATAGGTTTTCATTATGTGAATAATTTTAAAATCTTAGCTCAAACGGCTGCAAAACCTGTTTGCCCAGCACGGAGATATTGAGTTTTATAAGATAAAGCCATAAACATGTGTGTCTGAGTCTTCTATCAAAAGTTACAGCGATTTATATGAAGTTGTTCAAAAACGCTTTCTTTCGCCAAGACAATGCGTTTCTCACTGTTACATGCATTTGAATGGGAAACTCGCCCGAGCCAAAGTATAGGTTTTCATTATGTGAATAATTTTAAAATCTTAGCTTAAATGGCTTCAAAACCTGTTTGCCCAGCACGGAGATATTGAGATATTGAGTTTTATAAGATAAAGCCATAAACATGTGTTTCTGAGTCCTCTATCAAAAGTTACAGCGATTTATATGAAGTTGTTCAAAAACGCTTTATTTCGCCAAGACAATGCGTTTCTCACTGTTACATGCATTTGAATGGGGAACTCGACCGAAACAAAGTATAGGTTTTCATTATGTGAATAATTTTAAAATCTTAGCTCAAATGGCTTCAAAACCTGTTTGCCCAGCACGGAGATATTGAGTTTTATAAGATAAAGCCATAAACATGTGTTTCTGAGTCCTCTATCAAAAGTTACAGCGATTTATATGAAGTTGTTCAAAAACGCTTTCTTTCGCCAAGACAATGCGTTTCTCACGGTTACATGCATTTGAATGGGAAACTCGCCTCAGACAAAGTATAGGTTTTCATTATGTGAATAATTTTAAAATCTTAGCTCAAACGGCTGCAAAACCTGTTTGCCCAGCACGGAGATATTGAGTTTTATAAGATAAAGCCATAAACATGTGTTTCTGAGTCCTCTATCAAAAGTTACAGCGATTTATATGAAGTTGTACAAAAACGCTTTATTTCGCCAAGACAGTGCGTTTCTCACTGTTACATGCATTTGAATGGGGAACTCGACCGAAACAAAGTATAGGTTTTCATTATGTGTATAACTTGAAAATCTTAGCTCAAACAGCTGCAAAACCTGTTTGCCCAGCACAGGGACCTTGAGTTCTATAAGAAAAAGCCATAAACATGTGTATCCGAGTCTTCTATCAAAAGTTACAGCTATTTATATGAAGTTGTACAAAAACGCTTTCTTTCGCCAAGACAGTGCGTTTCTCACTGTTACATGCATTTGAATGGGGAACTCGACCGAAACAAAGTATAGGTTTTCATTATGTGAATAATTTTAAAATCTTAGCTCAAACGGCTGCAAAACCTGTTTGCCCAGCACGGAGATATTGAGTTTTATAAGATAAAGCCATAAACATGTGTATCCGAGTCTTCTATCAAAAGTTACAGCTATTTATATGAAGTTGTACAAAAACGCTTTCTTTCGCCAAGACAATGCGTTTCTCACTGTTACATGCATTTGAATGGGGAACTCGCCTCAGACAAAGTATAGGTTTTCATTATGTGAATAATTTTAAAATCTTAGCTCAAACGGCTGCAAAACCTGTTTGCCCAGCACGGAGATATTGAGTTTTATAAGATAAAGCCATAAACATGTGTGTCTGAGTCTTCTATCAAAAGTTACAGCGATTTATATGAAGTTGTTCAAAAACGCTTTCTTTCGCCAAGACAATGCGTTTCTCACTGTTACATGCATTTGAATGGGAAACTCGCCCGAGCCAAAGTATAGGTTTTCATTATGTGAATAATTTTAAAATCTTAGCTCAAATGGCTTCAAAACCTGTTTGCCCAGCACGGAGATATTGAGTTTTATAAGATAAAGCCATAAACATGTGTTTCTGAGTCCTCTATCAAAAGTTACAGCGATTTATATGAAGTTGTTCAAAAACGCTTTCTTTCGCCAAGACAATGCGTTTCTCACGGTTACATGCATTTGAATGGGAAACTCGCCTCAGACAAAGTATAGGTTTTCATTATGTGAATAATTTTAAAATCTTAGCTCAAACGGCTGCAAATCCTGTTTGCCCAGCACGGGGACCTTGAGTTCTATAAGAAAAAGCCATAAACATGTGTATCCGAGTCTTCTATCAAAAGTTACAGCTATTTATATGAAGTTGTACAAAAACGCTTCCTTTCGCCAAGACAGTGCGTTTCTCACTGTTACATGCATTTGAATGGGGAACTCGACCGAAACAAAGTATAGGTTTTCATTATGTGTATAACTTGAAAATCTTAGCTCAAACAGCTGCAAAACCTGTTTGCCCAGCACGGGGACCTTGAGTTCTATAAGAAAAAGCCATAAACATGTGTATCCGAGTCTTCTATCAAAAGTTACAGCTATTTATATGAAGTTGTACAAAAACGCTTTCTTTCGCCAAGACAGTGCGTTTCTCACTGTTACATGCATTTGAATGGGGAACTCGCCTCAGACAAAGTATAGGTTTTCATTATGTGAATAATTTTAAAATCTTAGCTCAAACGGCTGCAAAACCTGTTTGCCCAGCACGGGGACCTTGAGTTCTATAAGAAAAAGCCATAAACATGTGTATCCGAGTCTTCTATCAAAAGTTACAGCGATTTATATGAAGTTGTTCAAAAACGCTTTCTTTCGCCAAGACAATGCGTTTCTCACTGTTACATGCATTTGAATGGGAAACTCGCCCGAGACAAAGTATAGGTTTTCATTATGTGAATAATTTTAAAATCTTAGCTCAAATGGCTTGAAAACCTGTTTGCCCAGCACGGAGATATTGAGTTTTATAAGATAAAGCCATAAACATGTTTGTCTGAGTCCTCTATCAAAAGTTACAGCGATTTATATGAAGTTGTTCAAAAACGCTTTCTTTCGCCAAGACAATGCGTTTCTCACGGTTACATGCATTTGAATGGGAAACTCGCCTCAGACAAAGTATAGGTTTTCATTATGTGAATAATTTTAAAATCTTAGCTCAAACGGCTGCAAAACCTGTTTGCCCAGCACGGAGATATTGAGTTTTATAAGATAAAGCCATAAACATGTGTTTCTGAGTCCTCTATCAAAAGTTACAGCGATTTATATGAAGTTGTACAAAAACGCTTTATTTCGCCAAGACAGTGCGTTTCTCACTGTTACATGCATTTGAATGGGGAACTCGACCGAAACAAAGTATAGGTTTTCATTATGTGAATAATTTTAAAATCTTAGCTTAAATGGCTGCAAAACCTGTTTGCCCATCACGGAGATATTGAGTTCTATAAGATAAAGCCATAAACATGTTTGTCTGAGTCCTCTATCAAAAGTTACAGCGATTTATATGAAGTTGTTCAAAAACGCTTTCTTTCGCCAAGACAATGCGTTTCTCACGGTTACATGCATTTGAATGGGAAACTCACCCGAGACAAAGTATAGGTTTTCATTATGTGAATAATTTTAAAATCTTAGCTCAAACGGCTGCAAAACCTGTTTGCCCAGCACGGAGATATTGAGTTTTATAAGATAAAGCCATGAACATGTTTGTCTGAGTCCTCTATCAAAAGTTACAGCGATTTATATGAAGTTGTTCAAAAACGCTTTCTTTCGCCAAGACAATGCGTTTCTCACTGTTACATGCATTTGAATGGGAAACTCACCCGAGACAAAGTATAGGTTTTCATTATGTGAATAATTTTAAAATCTTAGCTCAAACGGCTGCAAAACCTCTTTCTTTCGCCAAGACAATGCGTTTCTCACTGTTACATGCATTTGAATGGGAAACTCGCCCGAGACAAAGTATAGGTTTTCATTATGTGAATAATTTTAAAATCTTAGCTCAAATGGCTTCAAAACCTGTTTGCCCAGCACGGAGATATTGAGTTTTATAAGATAAAGCCATAAACATGTGTTTCTGAGTCCTCTATCAAAAGTTACAGCGATTTATATGAAGTTGTTCAAAAACGCTTTCTTTCGCCAAGACAATGCGTTTCTCACTGTTACATGCATTTGAATGGGAAACTCGCCTCAGACAAAGTATAGGTTTTCATTATGTGAATAATTTTAAAATCTTAGCTCAAACGGCTGCAAAACCTGTTTGCCCAGCACGGAGATATTTAGTTTTATAAGATAAAGCCATAAACACGTTTGTCTGAGTCTTCTATCAAAAGTTCCAGCTATTTATATGAAGTTGTACAAAAACGCTTTATTTCGCCAAGACAGTGCGTTTCTCACTGTTACATGCATTTGAATGGGGAACTCGACCGAAACAAAGTATAGGTTTTCATTATGTGTATAACTTGGAAATCTTAGCTCAAACAGCTGCAAATCCTGTTTTCCCAGCACAGGGACCTTGAGTTCTATAAGATAAAGCCATAAACATGTGTATACGAGTCTTCTATCAAAAGTTAAAGCGATTTATATGAAGTTGTACAAAAACGCTTTCTTTCGCCAAGACAGTGCGTTTCTCACTGTTACATGCATTTGAATGGGGAACTCGACCGAAACAAAGTATAGGTTTTCATTATGTGTATAACTTGGAAATCTTAGCTCAAACAGCTGCAAATCCTGTTTTCCCAGCACAGGGACCTTGAGTTCTATAAGATAAAGCCATAAACATGTTTGTCTGAGTCTTCTATCAAAAGTTACAGCGATTTATATGAAGTTGTACAAAAACGCTTTCTTTCGCCAAGACAGTGCGTTTCTCACTGTTACATGCATTTGAATGGGGAACTCGACCGAAACTAAGTATAGGTTTTCATTATGTGTATAACTTGAAAATCTTAGCTCAAACAGCTGCAAATCCTATTTTCCCAGCACAGGGACCTTGAGTTCTATAAGATAAAGCCATAAACATGTGTATCCGAGTCTTCTAGCAAAAGTTACAGCTATTTATATGAAGTTGTTCAAAAACGCTTTCTTTCGCCAAGACAATGCGTTTCTCACTGTTACATGCATTTGAATGGGGAACTCGACCGAAACAAAGTATAGGTTTTCATTATGTGTATAACTTGGAAATCTTAGCTCAAACAGCTGCAAAACCTGTGTTCCCAGCACGGGGACCTTGAGTTCTATAAGATAAAGCCATAAACATGTGTATCCGAGTCTCCTATCAAAAGTTACATTGATTTATATGAAGTTGTACAAAAACGCTTTCTTTCGCCAAGACAGTGCGTTTCTCACTGTTACATGCATTTGAATGGGGAACTCGACCGAAACAAAGTATAGGTTTTCATTATGTGAATAACTTGGAAATCTTAGCTCAAACAGCTGCAAAACCTGTTTTCCCAGCACGGGGACCTTGACTTCTATAAGTTAAAGCCATAAACATATTTGTCTGAGTCTTCTATCAAAGGTTACAGCTATTCATATGAAGTTGTACAAAAACGCTTTCTTTCGCCAAGACAATGCATTTCTCACTGTTACATGCATTTGAATGGGGAACTCGACCGACACAAAGTATAGGTTTTCATTATGTGAATAACTTGGAAATCTTAGCTCAAACAGCTGCAAAACCTGTGTTCCCAGCACGGGGATCTTGAGTTCTATAAGATAAAGCCATAAACATGTGTATCCGAGTCTCCTATCAAAAGTTACATTGATTTATATGAAGTTGTACAAAAACGCTTTCTTTCGCCAAGACAGTGCGTTTCTCACTGTTACATGCATTTGAATGGGGAACTCGACCGAAACAAAGTATAGGTTTTCATTATGTGAATAACTTGGAAATCTTAGCTCAAACAGCTGCAAAACCTTTTTTCTCAACACGGGGACCTTGAGTTCTATAAGTTAAAGCCATAAACATGTTTGTTTGAGTCTTCTATCAAAAGTTACAGCTATTCATATGAAGTTGTACAAAAACGCTTTCTTTCGCCAAGACAGTGCGTTTCTCACTGTTACATGCATTTGAATGGGGAACTCGACCGAAACAAAGTATAGGTTTTCATTATGTGAATAACTTGGAAATCTTAGCTCAAACAGCTGCAAAACCTGTTTTCCCAGCACGGGGACCTTGACTTCTATAAGTTAAAGCCATAAACATGTTTGTCTGAGTCTTCTATCAAAGGTTACAGCTATTCATATGAAGTTGTACAAAAACGCTTTCTTTCGCCAAGACAGTGCGTTTCTCACTGTTACATGCATTTGAATGGGGAACTCGACCGAAACAAAGTATAGGTTTTCATTATGTGAATAACTTGGAAATCTTAGCTCAAACAGCTGCAAAACCTTTTTTCTCAACATGGGGACCTTGAGTTCTATAAGTTAAAGCCATAAACATGTGTATCCGAGTCTTCTATCAAAAGTTACAGCTATTCATATGAAGTTGTACAAAAACGCTTTCTTTCGCCAAGACAGTGCGTTTCTCACTGTTACATGCATTTGAATGGGGAACTCGACCGACACAAAGTATAGGTTTTCATTATGTGAATAACTTGGAAATCTTAGCTCAAACAGCTGCAAAACCTGTTTTCTCAGGACGGGGACCTTGACTTCTATAAGTTAAAGCCATAAACATGTTTGTCTGAGTCTTCTATCAAAGGTTACAGCTATTCATATGAAGTTGTACAAAAACGCTTTCTTTCGCCAAGACAGTGCGTTTCTCACTGTTACATGCATTTGAATGGGGAACTCGACCGAAACAAAGTATAGGTTTTCATTATGTGAATAACTTGGAAATCTTAGCTCAAACAGCTGCAAAACCTGTGTTCCCAGCACGGGGACCTTGAGTTCTATAAGATAAAGCCATAAACATGTGTATCCGAGTCTCCTATCAAAAGTTACATTGATTTATATGAAGTTGTACAAAAACGCTTTCTTTCGCCAAGACAGTGCGTTTCTCACTGTTACATGCATTTGAATGGGGAACTCGACCGACACAAAGTATAGGTTTTCATTATGTGAATAACTTGGAAATCTTAGCTCAAACAGCTGCAAAACCTGTTTTCTCAGGACGGGGACCTTGACTTCTATAAGTTAAAGCCATAAACATGTTTGTCTGAGTCTTCTATCAAAGGTTACAGCTATTCATATGAAGTTGTACAAAAACGCTTTCTTTCGCCAAGACAGTGCGTTTCTCACTGTTACATGCATTTGAATGGGGAACTCGACCGAAACAAAGTATAGGTTTTCATTATGTGAATAACTTGGAAATCTTAGCTCAAACAGCTGCAAAACCTGTGTTCCCAGCACGGGGACCTTGAGTTCTATAAGATAAAGCCATAAACATGTGTATCCGAGTCTCCTATCAAAAGTTACATTGATTTATATGAAGTTGTACAAAAACGCTACCTTTCGCCAAGACAGTGCGTTTCTCACTGTTACATGCATTTGAATGGGGAACTCGACCGAAACAAAGTATAGGTTTTCATTATGTGAATAACTTGGAAATCTTAGCTCAAACAGCTGCAAAACCTGTGTTCCCAGCACGGGGACCTTGAGTTCTATAAGATAAAGCCATAAACATGTGTATCCGAGTCTCCTATCAAAAGTTACATTGATTTATATGAAGTTGTACAAAAACGCTTTCTTTCGCCAAGACAGTGCGTTTCTCACTGTTACATGCATTTGAATGGGGAACTCGACCGACACAAAGTATAGGTTTTCATTATGTGAATAACTTGGAAATCTTAGCTCAAACAGCTGCAAAACCTGTTTTCCCAGCACGGGGACCTTGAGTTCTATAAGTTAAAGCCATAAACATGTTTGTCTGAGTCTTCTATCAAAGGTTACAGCTATTCATATGAAGTTGTACAAAAACGCTTTCTTTCGCCAAGACAATGCGTTTCTCACTGTTACATGCATTTGAATGGGGAACTCGACCGAAACAAAGTATAGGTTTTCATTATGTGAATAAATTGAAAATCTTAGGTCAAACAGTTGCAAAACCCTTTTTCCCAGCACGGGAACCTTGAGTTCTATAAGATAAAGCCATAAACATGTGTATCCGAGTCTCCTATCAAAAGTTACATTGATTTATATGAAGTTGTACAAAAACGCTACCTTTCGCCAAGACAGTGCGTTTCTCACTGTTACATGCATTTGAATGGGGAACTCGACCGAAACAAAGTATAGGTTTTCATTATGTGAATAAATTGAAAATCTTAGGTCAAACAGTTGCAAAACCCTTTTTCCCAGCACGGGAACCTTGAGTTCTATAAGTTAAAGCCATAAACATGTTTGTCTGAGTCTTCTATCAAAGGTTACAGCTATTCATATGAAGTTGTACAAAAAC
Source organism: Aulonocara sp. 'chitande type north' Nkhata Bay (assembly GCF_057382095.1). Classification (NCBI taxonomy): domain Eukaryota; kingdom Metazoa; phylum Chordata; class Actinopteri; order Cichliformes; family Cichlidae; genus Aulonocara; species Aulonocara sp. 'chitande type north' Nkhata Bay. Next base: position 56,060,354 of record NC_141346.1, on the reverse strand, counting down.
GCTTTCTTTCGCCAAGACAGTGCGTTTCTCACTGTTACATGCATTTGAATGGGGAACTCGCCCGAAACAAAGTATAGGTTTTCATTATGTGAATAAATTGAAAATCTTAGGTCAAACAGTTGCAAAACCCTTTTTCCCAGCACGGGAACCATGAGTTCTATAAGATAAAGCCATAAACATGTGTATCCGAGTCTCCTATCAAAAGTTACATTGATTTATATGAAGTTGTACAAAAACGCTTTCTTTCGCCAAGACAGTGCGTTTCTCACTGTTACATGCATTTGAATGGGGAACTCGACCGACACAAAGTATAGGTTTTCATTATGTGAATAACTTGGAAATCTTAGCTCAAACAGCTGCAAAACCTGTGTTCCCAGCACGGGGACCTTGAGTTCTATAAGATAAAGCCATAAACATGTGTATCCGAGTCTCCTATCAAAAGTTACATTGATTTATATGAAGTTGTACAAAAACGCTTTCTTTCGCCAAGACAGTGCGTTTCTCACTGTTACATGCATTTGAATGGGGAACTCGACCGAAACAAAGTATAGGTTTTCATTATGTGAATAACTTGGAAATCTTAGCTCAAACAGTTGCAAAACCTGTTTTCCCAGCACGGGGACCTTGAGTTCTATAAGTTAAAGCCATAAACATGTTTGTCTGAGTCTTCTATCAAAGGTTACAGCTATTCATATGAAGTTGTACAAAAACGCTTTCTTTCGCCAAGACAGTGCGTTTCTCACTGTTACATGCATTTGAATGGGGAACTCGACCGAAACAAAGTATAGGTTTTCATTATGTGAATAAATTGAAAATCTTAGGTCAAACAGTTGCAAAACCCTTTTTCCCAGCACGGGAACCTTGAGTTCTATAAGATAAAGCCATAAACATGTGTATCCGAGTCTCCTATCGAAAGTTACATTGATTTATATGAAGTTGTACAAAAACGCTTTCTTTCGCCAAGACAGTGCGTTTCTCACTGTTACATGCATTTGAATGGGGAACTCGACCGACACAAAGTATAGGTTTTCATTATGTGAATAACTTGGAAATCTTAGCTCAAACAGCTGCAAAACCTGTGTTCCCAGCACGGGGACCTTGAGTTCTATAAGATAAAGCCATAAACATGTGTATCCGAGTCTCCTATCAAAAGTTACATTGATTTATATGAAGTTGTACAAAAACGCTTTCTTTCGCCAAGACAGTGCGTTTCTCACTGTTACATGCATTTGAATGGGGAACTCGACCGAAACAAAGTATAGGTTTTCATTATGTGAATAACTTGGAAATCTTAGCTCAAACAGTTGCAAAACCTTTTTTCCCAACACGGGGACCTTGAGTTCTATAAGTTAAAGCCATAAACATGTTTGTCTGAGTCTTCTATCAAAAGTTACAGCTATTCATATGAAGTTGTACAAAAACGCTTTCTTTCGCCAAGACAGTGCGTTTCTCACTGTTACATGCATTTGAATGGGGAACTCCACCGAAACAAAGTATAGGTTTTCATTATGTGAATAACTTGGAAATCTTAGCTCAAACAGTTGCAAAACCTGTGTTCCCAGCACGGGGACCTTGAGTTCTATAAGATAAAGCCATAAACATGTGTATCCGAGTCTCCTATCAAAAGTTACATTGATTTATATAAAGTTGTACAAAAACGCTACCTTTCGCCAAGACAGTGCGTTTCTCACTGTTACATGCATTTGAATGGGGAACTCGACCGAAACAAAGTATAGGTTTTCATTATGTGAATAACTTGGAAATCTTAGCTCAAACAGCTGCAAAACCCGTTTGCCCAGCACGGGGATATTGAGTTCTATAAGATAAAGCCATAAACATGTGTTTCTGAGTCTTCTATCAAAAGTTACAGCAAGATCTATGAAGTTGTACGAAAACGCTTTATTTCGCCAAGACAGTGTGTTTCTCACAGTTACATGCATTTGAATGGGAAACTCGCCTGAAACAAAGTATAGGTTTTCATTATGTGAATAACTTGGAAATCTTAGCTCAAACAGCACGGGGACATTGAGTTCTATAAGATAAAGCCATAAACATGTGTATCCGAGTCTTCTACCAAAAGTTACAGCTAATTCATATGAAGTTGTACAAAAACGCTTTCTTTCGCCAAGACAATGCGTTTCTCACTGTTACATGCATTTGAATGGGGAACTCGCCCGAAACAAAGTATAGGTTTTCATTATGTGAATAAATTGAAAATCTTAGGTCAAACAGTTGCAAAACCCTTTTTCCCAGCACGGGAACCTTGAGTTCTATAAGATAAAGCCATAAACATGTGTATCCGAGTCTCCTATCAAAAGTTACATTGATTTATATGAAGTTGTACAAAAACGCTTTCTTTCGCCAAGACAGTGCGTTTCTCACTGTTACATGCATTTGAATGGGGAACTCGACCGACACAAAGTATAGGTTTTCATTATGTGAATAACTTGGAAATCTTAGCTCAAACAGCTGCAAAACCTGTGTTCCCAGCACGGGGACCTTGAGTTCTATAAGATAAAGCCATAAACATGTGTATCCGAGTCTCCTATCAAAAGTTACATTGATTTATATGAAGTTGTACAAAAACGCTTTCTTTCGCCAAGACAGTGCGTTTCTCACTGTTACATGCATTTGAATGGGGAACTCGACCGAAACAAAGTATAGGTTTTCATTATGTGAATAACTTGGAAATCTTAGCTCAAACAGTTGCAAAACCTTTTTTCCCAACACGGGGACCTTGAGTTCTATAAGTTAAAGCCATAAACATGTTTGTCTGAGTCTTCTATCAAAAGTTACAGCTATTCATATGAAGTTGTACAAAAACGCTTTCTTTCGCCAAGACAGTGCGTTTCTCACTGTTACATGCATTTGAATGGGGAACTCGACCGAAACAAAGTATAGGTTTTCATTATGTGAATAACTTGGAAATCTTAGCTCAAACAGTTGCAAAACCTGTGTTCCCAGCACGGGGACCTTGAGTTCTATAAGATAAAGCCATAAACATGTGTATCCGAGTCTCCTATCAAAAGTTACATTGATTTATATGAAGTTGTACAAAAACGCTTTCTTTCGCCAAGACAGTGCGTTTCTCACTGTTACATGCATTTGAATGGGGAACTCGACCGAAACAAAGTATAGGTTTTCATTATGTGAATAACTTGGAAATCTTAGCTCAAACAGCTGCAAAACCCGTTTGCCCAGCACGGGGATATTGAGTTCTATAAGATAAAGCCATAAACATGTGTATCCGAGTCTCCTATCAAAAGTTACATTGATTTATATGAAGTTGTACAAAAACGCTTTCTTTCGCCAAGACAGTGCGTTTCTCACTGTTACATGCATTTGAATGGGGAACTCGACCGAAACAAAGTATAGGTTTTCATTATGTGAATAACTTGGAAATCTTAGCTCAAACAGTTGCAAAACCTTTTTTCCCAACACGGGGACCTTGAGTTCTATAAGTTAAAGCCATAAACATGTTTGTCTGAGTCTTCTATCAAAAGTTACAGCTATTCATATGAAGTTGTACAAAAACGCTTTCTTTCGCCAAGACAGTGCGTTTCTCACTGTTACATGCATTTGAATGGGGAACTCGACCGAAACAAAGTATAGGTTTTCATTATGTGAATAACTTGGAAATCTTAGCTCAAACAGTTGCAAAACCTGTGTTCCCAGCACGGGGACCTTGAGTTCTATAAGTTAAAGCCATAAACATGTGTATCCGAGTCTCCTATCAAAAGTTACATTGATTTATATGAAGTTGTACAAAAACGCTTTCTTTCGCCAAGACAGTGCGTTTCTCACTGTTACATGCATTTGAATGGGGAACTCGACCGAAACAAAGTATAGGTTTTCATTATGTGAATAACTTGGAAATCTTAGCTCAAACAGCTGCAAAACCCGTTTGCCCAGCACGGGGATATTGAGTTCTATAAGATAAAGCCATAAACATGTGTTTCTGAGTCTTCTATCAAAAGTTACAGCAAGATCTATGAAGTTGTACAAAAACGCTTTATTTCGCCAAGACAGTGTGTTTCTCACAGTTACATGCATTTGAATGGGAAACTCGCCTGAAACAAAGTATAGGTTTTCATTATGTGAATAACTTGGAAATCTTAGCTCAAACAGCACGGGGACATTGAGTTCTATAAGATAAAGCCATAAACATGTGTATCCGAGTCTCCTATCAAAAGTTACATTGATTTATATGAAGTTGTACAAAAACGCTTTCTTTCGCCAAGACAGTGCGTTTCTCACTGTTACTTGCATTTGAACGGGGAACTCAACCGAAACAAAGTATAGGTTTTCATTATGTGAATAAGTTGAAAATCTTAGGTCAAACGGCTGCAAAACCTGTTTTCCCAGCATGGGGATATTGAAGTGTATAAGATAAAGCCATAAATATGTGTTTGTGAGTCTTCTATCAAAAGTTACAGCAAGATGGTAAATGGTAAATGGCCTGTATTTGTATAGCGCTTTTCTAGTCCCTAAGGACCCCAAAGCGCTTTACACAACCTGTCATCATTCACACACTGGTGATCGCAAGCTACATTGTAGCCACAGCCACCCTGGGGCGCACTGACAGAGGCGAGGCTGCCGGACACTGGCGCCACCGGGCCCTCTGACCACCACCAGTAGGCAACGGGTGAAGTGTCTTGCCCAAGGACACAACGACCGAGACTGTCCAAGCCGGGGCTCGAACCGGCAACCTTCCGATTACAAGGCGAACTCCCAACTCTTGAGCCACGATCGCCCCTATGAAGTTGATGAAAAACGCTTTCTTTCGCGCATGTTTATGGCTTTATCTTATAGAACTCAATATCCCCGTGCTGGGCAAACAGGTTTTAAAGCTGTTTGAGCTAAGATTTTCAAGTTATTCACATAATGAAAACCTATACTTTGCGTCTGGCGAGAACTCCATTCAAATGCATGTAATAGCGAGTAACGCACTAACATGGTGAAATAAAGAGTTTTTTCATTAACTTCATAGATCCTTCCGCCTGTGGGCCCCCCTCCTATCTGTAACTATCAAAACTCTCATATTCTAAAACTATCATCTCATATCAAAACTATCATAATCACATTATCTGACTTTATCAGTTATGACAATGAGAAACGATAAACAATTTGGCAATTAAATGACTTATAATTGTTCTTACCTGGTCCAGATGATCCACAGCCCCTTTGGATTTGTTATAATCCAGGATGATGTGGGGCTTTCTCTTCCCAGAGTCCTGGACTTGTAGCTCACGGTGCCTGGTGCCCAATAAGACAACATTTTTTCTTTGCTTGGGGATGTAGGAAACCACAGCCATATCCCCCTTGTAGCGACCTGGACGGGAGAGACGATTATCGAATCTTACTGCCCGATTAATTTGCTCAAATCTTTTTTTTTTGACATGGTAGCAGGAAACAGAAGAGCCCTGTCTCCCCATCCCACAGGCTTGTTGTCGTTTCATGTGAGACCTGTACAGGCCAGCCAGCATCACAAGCCCCATGTAAGCCTGCAACTCCTCCTCATCTATGTCCTTCCAGTCTTTTACTGACCTGTTGCCCTGCAGGTTGGTGAAATGCAGGATTAGCTGCATAATGTCCTCTGCAAAAAAAAGATGGAAAGTGCACACAGGGCTGCTGATCCTATGAATTGCATAATGGGTTGGTCCTGGGGTTAAAATGGGAGGAGGAAAAAATGGCAGGACCTCTTCATGTGTGGGTTGCCACATGATTTCTCCATTTTTAGATCTCCACTGGCCATCCTCTAGTCTTGTCTCTTCCTCCTGCTCTTCTTCCTCCTTCTCTTTCTCCTCCTCCGCACATGAGCTGCAAAGCTCCTCGGTGCCTGGCAAAAATTCTTCTTCGCTGTCAGAAGTATCTCCACTGCTTGTGGAGAGTGCAAAACTGCAGCAACAGCCTCCTCTAAACTGAGTGCACGCTTCATTGTGTCTGTGCAGAAATGACCACTCAGACCAGGCTGCAAAGTATTCTCATAGACTTCAAAGGTGCACCTGAATAAACATGCTACACCATATCCAATAAGAGAGAGGAGGCACACTCTTGATCAAGAAAAAACATAAACGCACGCCTTTGATCTCTCCCCCCCCCCTCTCTCTCACACACACACACACACACACACGCACACACATGCACATACACACACAATACCATTTTATGGTGGTTAGCTGTTTTATTGTCATGCATTTTACAAGGTAAGATAACCATGTCCTGCATTCAAAACCACTGAAAATGTCTATCGTGGTGCTGTGCCTAATATTGTGCTGGTGTATGTTGGGTAATGGCACAGCTAGCGACTGGGTGACTTTATTCACCCGCTTCGGCTGTTATCAGTCCATACAATTGGGCGTTATTAGCACAAATCAGTCCCATAGATATGGACCAGCTCCTGCTAGATTGTTCAGAAGGTTGTTATCATCCATCCAGATGGAGGATCACTAACAGGAGCGTGGGAAGACTCCAGAATTCACTCTGGCTGGAATCCGGTGGATACAGCAGTGTTTACAGGTAAGACCGTTTAAACGGACAGCATTTATAGAACGACTATTAAAAGTCAGCGAGTGTCAATAATGTTAATGTGCTTATGTTAGTAATACACCGAGTGCTAATATAACAGCTTTAAGATGCATTTGTAGATGTTATTACGTGTTTTACCGTCTTTATGGTGCTAGCTTAAAGTTACGGTGTAAACGTTAGCTTATATTGGAGTAAAGCTGTTACTGTTTAAACGATGTTAGCACAGAAATATTAGCTTCTGTTATGACTGACGAAGTTACTAGTTAATAAAGTTTCCAGTAAACTGTTTAATCGCAGCCACAGATTGACAGCAAATATCTCGATTAGCTTCAGTGCATCTGTAATAAATATGTGCAAGTTTCAGTGCTTCGTTTAAACTGTATGATACTTATACTGACCCAGGGTCAATGTAAAATACAATCCTAGCTGTGTGAACAAAGCCTGGCTCCTTTAATCCTGCATGAAAAACCTCAGGATGCAGGCTATTATTACTCTTTCCTGCTGGCACACCTGTCACACCTGAGAGTCAGCTAGAAACGTACAGTGACGTGGACATCATGCAAAGACTGCCAGACTCTGTAATACTGCAAATGATCAGTGACTCAAGTTAACACTAAACTTTAAACAGCACCTCTGTGTCTCTGTGTGCTGAACATTTAGGATTGAGTCAGGCTGCATCTGTGTTAGTCCTCTGACAGACTGGTGACCTGTCCAGGTGTGCTCTACCTATGACTACTGGGACAGGCTCTAGCTCCTGTAATAGAAATTTTCTGTTATTCTCATTTAAAGTATTTAAGTGCTTATGACACTGTTATAGACTGTTCAGTGAAAGGTTCTAAAACTAGATGAACTTACTTCAGCAGTTTGAGAAAACAACTCCCTTTACAGGTGCTGATAAGGCCAAGGGCACAAAACAGCATAACCACTGATCCGTTAGGTTTCATAGCGAGACACGTGAAGTGTGGTAGGATCAGTTTGTAACTTCCTCCCTCTTCCTTGGAATGCATAAAGGAGTAGGAGCACAACTTCTGTGGCAGAGCTGACATGACTGAACTGTAATGTTTGATGTGTGTTTGCTCTCCTGTGCGCAGTAATAAATAGCTTGATCACAGCTCTTTCTGTGTTGCAGACTTTATTTAAAAAATTCCACGACACCCCCCACCCCACTGAATTGAATATTCAAAAGACATTTGTTTAAATAGTTCTAGAAATCTGAGCTGTTGGTGTGTCCTTGGATTGTGTGGTAATAATATTAGAGCCTGCAATCTTTCTTACTGAATCTCTACTATGAGTCATGTTACCTGAGATTAATTCTATGTTTACCTGTCAGCCTGGACGAATGTGCTGTGTGAAGGAAATTAAATTAAATCAGATCTGAACTGCGTACATTTAAGGAATCTGTTCATATTTAATTGAAATATGAACCAGTGTTTTTTTTTATTGCTGATTCCAAGATAGTCTTTGTGGAAATCCTCTTTGGCTTTTTGTTATTTTAATTCTCTTTTATGTTTTCCAGAACAGTTCTCCACAGTCACTGTCCACATGGGTCAGTGGGACCAAGAAGCACTCTGCTAATGTGTGGACTCTGACCAGCAACATCCAGCAAGACCCAGACAGCGTTTTCTATCTCCCAGCTGGAGGTTTTTGTTTGTCAGTGACTGGAGAGTCAGATTTTTGTTGAGCTTCACACTTGCAGAGGTAAGTCAGTTTGCAGAGATCCCTCCTACCCTGGCTTTTATGTGCTAGATTTCTTATCTGAAACAGTAATATTTCAGTGACTGCTGATCCACAGGTTAATACACGCTACTGATCCCTGATAGGAGATCCAACAAAGAAGCCTGGTGGATGTTTGTTTACAGTCTGATGATGGGACATCATGCTCTGCATCTTCAAAGTTTGTCTCTTGATTATTATTCATACCCAGTAATGTGAAGTATGCTCATATCTACTATAACTGAACCAACCTGGTGCTCTTCATTTATGGAGGCTGTTGAGTCTGAATGTTGGATGTTGTGTATCTCGTGTTCTCTGGGCTTTGTTGTCCTCAGTCTTTTTGCAGGATCAGAAAGCAAAACCAGGAGGCGCGTAAATGTTTCTTCTCCATGATGTTTCTTCAAATGTTTCTTCTGGATGATGATAAGACTGTGACACGGGATGCCACCTTTGGTCTTGTGATGAAGCAAAGCTCAGGAAGAAGTGTGATTAAATGGTACCCACATGTGTGCTGCTGAGAAGGATGTACAGTGGCACCTGCAGCCAAATCCAAGCTTCAGCTTAGTTGTAGTTGCAGAATGCTATAGGACTGAGACATCTAAGGCATCAAATGTTTGATTAAACAGAAGAAAAAGAGAAGTTTTTTCCCTATAATTATCACTTCTTAAAATCTGTAGCAACTTCAAGTCTTTCAGCATGCTGAGCATGCTCAGAATGTGACAATATATTTTTGTTCAATATTTAATTTCTTTCAGTTGCAATAGTTAAATGAAAAAAAAATAAATATATATTCTTATAATTTAGCAAACGAATTTATCAAAAAAAATATATATACATATATCTGTATTAGTTTTAATAAATTAATTTGACACCTGTATTGAAAATACCATATTGTATTCATATAGAATCAGTATGGTATCATTGTTTGTCTGCTCACTGATTGTTGAAACTAAGAGCTAGTTTGATCTGTTTAGATCTAAAGTATCCAAAGTTGAGCTCTAATGTTTCTTCACCCCTGTGTGTGTGATATGTGATTCCTACATGCCGGCAGAGCAGCAGTTTGTGCTCACAGATGGTGACGGTGTGGAGAGACGGTGGTGTTTCCTCAGAAGAACCAGCAGAGTCACAAAGGACACCAGTCCATCTCACAGCCTTGACTTGCTGACTGATGTTCGTCTGCATTGCACAGAGGAAATCAACTGACCGAGGTTTGTCCAGTGACGTGTTATGAAATGTATATTTGTTTTATGCTTACAGATATGTTTTTCTTGACAGAGGCTCTGCAGAGGTTAGACAAAGCAGAGAAAATATGTGCTTGTAACAGTGAGAAACGCATTGTCTTGGCGAAAGAAAGCATTTTTGAACAAATTCATATAAATCGCTGTAACTTTTGATAGAAGACTCAGACACACATGTTTATGGCTTTATCTTATAAAACTCAATATCTCCGTGCTGGGCAAACAGGTTTTGCAGCCGTTTGAGCTAAGATTTTAAAATTATTCACATAATGAAAACCTATACTTTGTTTCAGGCGAGTTTCCCATTCAAATGCATGTAACAGTGAGAAACGCATTGTCTTGGCGAAAGAAAGCGTTTTTGAACAACTTCATATAAATCGCTGTAACTTTTGATAGAACACTCAGACACACATGTTTATGGCTTTATCTTATAAAACTCAATATCTCCGTGCTGGGCAAACAGGTTTTGCAGCCTTTTGAGCTAAGATTTTAAAATTATTCACATAATGAAAACCTATACTTTGTCTTGGGCGAGTTTCCCATTCAAATGCATGTAACCGTGAGAAACGCATTGTCTTGGCGAAAGAAAGCGTTTTTGAACAACTTCATATAAATCCCTGTAACTTTTGATAGAAGACTCAGACAAACATGTTTATGGCTTTATCTTATAAAACTCAATATCTCCGTGCTGGGCAAACAGGTTTTGCAGCCGTTTGAGTTAAGATTTTAAAATTATTCACATAATGAAAACCTATACTTTGTCTCGGGCGAGTTTCCCATTCAAATGCATGTAACAGTGAGAAACGCATTCTCTTGGCGAAAGAAAGCGTTTTTGAACAACTTCATATAAATCGCTGTAACTTTTGATAGAACACTCAGACACACATGTTTATGGCTTTATCTTATAAAACTCAATATCTCCGTGCTGGGCAAACAGGTTTTGCAGCCGTTTGAGCTAAGATTTTTAAATTATTCACATAATGAAAACCTATACTTTGTTTCAGGCGAGTTTCCCATTCAAATGCATGTAACCGTGAGAAACGCATTGTCTTGGCGAAAGAAAGCGTTTTTGAACAACTTCATATAAATCGCTGTAACTTTTGATAGAAGACTCAGACAAACATGTTTATGGCTTTATCTTATAAAACTCAATATCTCCGTGCTGGGCAAACAGGTTTTGCAGCCGTTTGAGCTAAGATTTTAAAATTATTCACATAATGAAAACCTATACTTTGTCTCGGGCGAGTTTCCCATTCAAATGCATGTAACAGTGAGAAACGCATTGTCTTGGCGAAAGAAAGAGGTTTTGCAGCCGTTTGAGCTAAGATTTTAAAATTATTCACATAATGAAAACCTATACTTTGTCTCGGGCGAGTTTCCCATTCAAATGCATGTAACAGTGAGAAACGCATTGTCTTGGCGAAAGAAAGCGTTTTTGAACAACTTCATATAAATCGCTGTAACTTTTGATAGAAGACTCAGACAAACATGTTTATGGCTTTATCTTATAGAACTCAATATCTCCGTGCTGGGCAAAGAGGTTTTGCAGCTGTTTGAGCTAAGATTTTAAAATTATTCACATAATGAAAACCTATACTTTGTCTCAGGCGAGTTTCCCATTCAAATGCATGTAACAGTGAGAATCACAATGTCTTGGCCGTTTGAGCTAAGATTTTAAAATTATTCACATAATGAAAACCTATACTTTGTCTCGGGTGAGTTTCCCATTCAAATGCATGTAACAGTGAGAAACGCATTGTCTTGGCGAAAGAAAGAGGTTTTGCAGCCGTTTGAGCTAAGATTTTAAAATTATTCACATAATGAAAACCTATACTTTGTCTCAGGCGAGTTTCCCATTCAAATGCATGTAACAGTGAGAATCACAATGTCTTGGCCGTTTGAGCTAAGATTTTAAAATTATTCACATAATGAAAACCTATACTTTGTCTCGGGCGAGTTTCCCATTCAAATGCATGTAACAGTGAGAAACGCATTGTCTTGGCGAAAGAAAGCGTTTTTGAACAACTTCATATAAATCGCTGTAACTTTTGATAGAAGACTCAGACAAACATGTTTATGGCTTTATCTTATAGAACTCAATATCTCCGTGCTGGGCAAACAGGTTTTGCAGCCGTTTGAGCTAAGATTTTAAAATTATTCACATAATGAAAACCTATACTTTGTCTCAGGCGAGTTTCCCATTCAAATGCATGTAACAGTGAGAATCACATTGTCTTGGCCGTTTGAGCTAAGATTTTAAAATTATTCACATAATGAAAACCTATACTTTGTCTCGGGTGAGTTTCCCATTCAAATGCATGTAACAGTGAGAAACACACTGTCTTGGCGAAAGAAAGCGTTTTTCAACAACTTCATATAAATCGCTGTAACTTTTGATAGAGGTCTCAGACAAACATGTTTATGGCTTTATCTTATAGAACTCAATATCTCCGTGCTGGGCAAACAGGTTTTGCAGCCGTTTGAGCTAAGATTTTAAAAATTATTCACATAATGAAAACCTATACTTTGTCTCGGGTGAGTTTCCCATTCAAATGCATGTAACAGTGAGAAACACACTGTCTTGGCGAAAGAAAGCATTTTCGTACAACTTCATATAAATCGCTGTAACTTTTGATAGAAGACTCAGACAAACATGTTCATGGCTTTATCTTATAAAACTCAATATCTCCGTGCTGGGCAAACAGGTTTTGCAGCCGTTTGAGCTAAGATTTTAAAATTATTCACATAATGAAAACCTATACTTTGTCTCGGGTGAGTTTCCCATTCAAATGCATGTAACAGTGAGAAACGCATTGTCTTGGCGAAAGAAAGAGGTTTTGCAGCCGTTTGAGCTAAGATTTTAAAATTATTCACATAATGAAAACCTATACATTGTCTCGGTCGAGTTTCCCATTCAAATGCATGTAACAGTGAGAAACGCATTGTCTTGGCGAAAGAAAGAGGTTTTGCAGCCGTTTGAGCTAAGATTTTAAAATTATTCACATAATGAAAACCTATACATTGTCTCGGTCGAGTTTCCCATTCAAATGCATGTAACAGTGAGAAACGTATTGTATTGGCGAAAGAAAGCGTTTTTGAACAACTTCATATAAATCGCTGTAACTTTTGATAGAAGACTCAGACACACATGTTTATGGCTTTATCTTATAAAACTCAATATCTCCGTGCTGGGCAAACAGGTTTTGCAGCCGTTTGAGCTAAGATTTTAAAATTATTCACATAATGAAAACCTATACTTTGTTTCAGGCGAGTTTCCCATTCAAATGCATGTAACCGTGAGAAACGTATTGTATTGGCGAAAGAAAGCGTTTTTGAACAACTTCATATAAATCGCTGTAACTTTTGATAGAAGACTCAGACACACATGTTTATGGCTTTATCTTATAAAACTCAATATCTCCGTGCTGGGCAAACAGGTTTTGCAGCCGTTTGAGCTAAGATTTTAAAATTATTCACATAATGAAAACCTATACTTTGTCTCAGGCGAGTTTCCCATTCAAATGCATGTAACAGTGAGAATCACAATGTCTTGGCCGTTTGAGCTAAGATTTAAAAATTATTCACATAATGAAAACCTATACTTTGTCTCGGGTGAGTTTCCCATTCAAATGCATGTAACAGTGAGAAACACACTGTCTTGGCGAAAGAAAGCGTTTTTCAACAACTTCATATAAATCGCTGTAACTTTTGATAGAAGACTCAGACACACATGTTTATGGCTTTATCTTATAAAACTCAATATCCCCGTGCTGGGCAAACAGGTTTTGCAGCCGTTTGAGCTAAGATTTTAAAATTATTCACATAATGAAAACCTATACTTTGTCTCGGGCGAGTTTCCCATTCAAATGCATGTAACCGTGAGAAACGCATTGTCTTGGCGAAAGAAAGCGTTTTTGAACAACTTCATATAAATCGCTGTAACTTTTGATAGAGGACTCAGACAAACATGTTTATGGCTTTATCTTATAAAACTCAATATCTCCGTGCTGGGCAAACAGGTTTTGCAGCCGTTTGAGCTAAGATTTTAAAATTATTCACATAATGAAAACCTATACTTTGTCTCGGGCGAGTTTCCCATTCAAATGCATGTAACCGTGAGAAACGCATTGTCTTGGCGAAAGAAAGCGTTTTTGAACAACTTCATATAAATCGCTGTAACTTTTGATAGAGGACTCAGACAAACATGTTTATGGCTTTATCTTATAAAACTCAATATCTCCGTGCTGGGCAAACAGGTTTTGCAGCCGTTTGAGCTAAGATTTTAAAATTATTCACATAATGAAAACCTATACTTTGTCTGAGGCGAGTTTCCCATTCAAATGCATGTAACAGTGAGAAACACACTGTCTTGGTGAAATAAAGCGTTTTTGAACAACTTCATATAAATCGCTGTAACTTTTGATAGAAGACTCAGACAAACATGTTTATGGCTTTATCTTATAAAACTCAATATCTCCGTGCTGGGCAAACAGGTTTTGCAGCCGTTTGAGCTAAGATTTTAAAATTATTCACATAATGAAAACCTATACTTTGTCTCGGGTGAGTTTCCCATTCAAATGCATGTAACAGTGAGAAACGCATTGTCTTGGCGAAAGAAAGAGGTTTTGCAGCCGTTTGAGCTAAGATTTTAAAATTATTCACATAATGAAAACCTATACATTGTCTCAGGCGAGTTTCCCATTCAAATGCATGTAACAGTGAGAAACGCATTGTCTTGGCGAAAGAAAGCGTTTTTGAACAACTTCATATAAATCGCTGTAACTTTTGATAGAAGACTCAGACAAACATGTTTATGGCTTTATCTTATAGAACTCAATATCACCGTGCTGGGCAAACAGGTTTTGCAGCCGTTTGAGCTAAGATTTTAAAATTATTCACATAATGAAAACCTATACTTTGTTTCAGGCGAGTTTCCCATTCAAATGCATGTAACAGTGAGAATCACAATGTCTTGGCCGTTTGAGCTAAGATTTTAAAATTATTCACATAATGAAAACCTATACTTTGTCTCGGGCGAGTTTCCCATTCAAATGCATGTAACAGTGAGAAACGCATTGTCTTGGCGAAAGAAAGAGGTTTTGCAGCCGTTTGAGCTAAGATTTTAAAATTATTCACATAATGAAAACCTATACTTTGTCTGAGGCGAGTTTCCCATTCAAATGCATGTAACCGTGAGAAACGCATTGTCTTGGTGAAAGAAAGCGTTTTTGAACAACTTCATATAAATCGCTGTAACTTTTGATAGAGGACTCAGACAAACATGTTTATGGCTTTATCTTATAAAACTCAATATCTCCGTGCTGGGCAAACAGGTTTTGCAGCCGTTTGAGCTAAGATTTTAAAATTATTCACATAATGAAAACCTATACTTTGTCTGAGGCGAGTTTCCCATTCAAATGCATGTAACAGTGAGAATCACACTGTCTTGGCCGTTTGAGCTAAGATTTTAAAATTATTCACATAATGAAAACCTATACTTTGTCTCGGGTGAGTTTCCCATTCAAATGCATGTAACAGTGAGAAACGCATTGTCTTGGCGAAAGAAAGAGGTTTTGCAGCCGTTTGAGCTAAGATTTTAAAATTATTCACATAATGAAAACCTATACTTTGTCTGAGGCGAGTTTCCCATTCAAATGCATGTAACAGTGAGAAACACACTGTCTTGGCGAAATAAAGCGTTTTTGAACAACTTCATATAAATCGCTGTAACTTTTGATAGAAGACTCAGTCAAACATGTTTATGGCTTTATCTTATAAAACTCAATATCTCCGTGCTGGGCAAACAGGTTTTGCAGCCGTTTGAGCTAAGATTTTAAAATTATTCACATAATGAAAACCTATACTTTGTTTCAGGCGAGTTTCCCATTCAAATGCATGTAACCGTGAGAAACGCATTGTCTTGGCGAAAGAAAGCGTTTTTGAACAACTTCATATAAATCGCTGTAACTTTTGATAGAAGACTCAGACAAACATGTTTATGGCTTTATCTTATAAAACTCAATATCTCCGTGCTGGGCAAACAGGTTTTGCAGCCGTTTGAGTTAAGATTTTAAAATTATTCACATAATGAAAACCTATACTTTGTCTCGGGCGAGTTTCCCATTCAAATGCATGTAACAGTGAGAAACGCATTGTCTTGGCGAAAGAAAGCGTTTTTGAACAACTTCATATAAATCGCTGTAACTTTTGATAGAAGACTCAGACACACATGTTTATGGCTTTATCTTATAAAACTCAATATCTCCGTGCTGGGCAAACAGGTTTTGCAGCCGTTTGAGCTAAGATTTTAAAATTATTCACATAATGAAAACCTATACTTTGTTTCAGGCGAGTTTCCCATTCAAATGCATGTAACCGTGAGAAACGCATTGTCTTGGCGAAAGAAAGCGTTTTTGAACAACTTCATATAAATCGCTGTAACTTTTGATAGAGGTCTCAGACAAACATGTTTATGGCTTTATCTTATAAAACTCAATATCTCCGTGCTGGGCAAACAGGTTTTGCAGCCGTTTGAGCTAAGATTTTAAAATTATTCACATAATGAAAACCTATACTTTGTCTCGGGTGAGTTTCCCATTCAAATGCATGTAACAGTGAGAAACACACTGTCTTGGCGAAAGAAAGCATTTTCGTACAACTTCATATAAATCGCTGTAACTTTTGATAGAAGACTCAGACAAACATGTTCATGGCTTTATCTTATAAAACTCAATATCTCCGTGCTGGGCAAACAGGTTTTGCAGCCGTTTGAGCTAAGATTTTAAAATTATTCACATAATGAAAACCTATACTTTGTCTCGGGTGAGTTTCCCATTCAAATGCATGTAACAGTGAGAAACGCATTGTCTTGGCGAAAGAAAGAGGTTTTGCAGCCGTTTGAGCTAAGATTTTAAAATTATTCACATAATGAAAACCTATACTTTGTCTCGGGCGAGTTTCCCATTCAAATGCATGTAACAGTGAGAAACGCATTGTCTTGGCGAAAGAAAGCGTTTTTGAACAACTTCATATAAATCGCTGTAACTTTTGATAGAAGACTCAGACAAACATGTTTATGGCTTTATCTTATAGAACTCAATATCTCCGTGCTGGGCAAAGAGGTTTTGCAGCTGTTTGAGCTAAGATTTTAAAATTATTCACATAATGAAAACCTATACTTTGTCTCAGGCGAGTTTCCCATTCAAATGCATGTAACAGTGAGAATCACAATGTCTTGGCCGTTTGAGCTAAGATTTTAAAATTATTCACATAATGAAAACCTATACTTTGTCTCGGGCGAGTTTCCCATTCAAATGCATGTAACAGTGAGAAACGCATTGTCTTGGCGAAAGAAAGCGTTTTTGAACAACTTCATATAAATCGCTGTAACTTTTGATAGAAGACTCAGACAAACATGTTTATGGCTTTATCTTATAAAACTCAATATCTCCGTGCTGGGCAAACAGGTTTTGCAGCCGTTTGAGTTAAGATTTTAAAATTATTCACATAATGAAAACCTATACTTTGTCTCGGGCGAGTTTCCCATTCAAATGCATGTAACAGTGAGAAACGCATTGTCTTGGCGAAAGAAAGCGTTTTTGAACAACTTCATATAAATCGCTGTAACTTTTGATAGAAGACTCAGACACACATGTTTATGGCTTTATCTTATAAAACTCAATATCTCCGTGCTGGGCAAACAGGTTTTGCAGCCGTTTGAGCTAAGATTTTAAAATTATTCACATAATGAAAACCTATACTTTGTTTCAGGCGAGTTTCCCATTCAAATGCATGTAACCGTGAGAAACGCATTGTCTTGGCGAAAGAAAGCGTTTTTGAACAACTTCATATAAATCGCTGTAACTTTTGATAGAGGTCTCAGACAAACATGTTTATGGCTTTATCTTATAAAACTCAATATCTCCGTGCTGGGCAAACAGGTTTTGCAGCCGTTTGAGCTAAGATTTTAAAATTATTCACATAATGAAAACCTATACTTTGTCTCGGGTGAGTTTCCCATTCAAATGCATGTAACAGTGAGAAACACACTGTCTTGGCGAAAGAAAGCATTTTCGTACAACTTCATATAAATCGCTGTAACTTTTGATAGAAGACTCAGACAAACATGTTCATGGCTTTATCTTATAAAACTCAATATCTCCGTGCTGGGCAAACAGGTTTTGCAGCCGTTTGAGCTAAGATTTTAAAATTATTCACATAATGAAAACCTATACTTTGTCTCGGGTGAGTTTCCCATTCAAATGCATGTAACAGTGAGAAACGCATTGTCTTGGCGAAAGAAAGAGGTTTTGCAGCCGTTTGAGCTAAGATTTTAAAATTATTCACATAATGAAAACCTATACTTTGTCTCGGGCGAGTTTCCCATTCAAATGCATGTAACAGTGAGAAACGCATTGTCTTGGCGAAAGAAAGCGTTTTTGAACAACTTCATATAAATCGCTGTAACTTTTGATAGAAGACTCAGACAAACATGTTTATGGCTTTATCTTATAGAACTCAATATCTCCGTGCTGGGCAAAGAGGTTTTGCAGCTGTTTGAGCTAAGATTTTAAAATTATTCACATAATGAAAACCTATACTTTGTCTCAGGCGAGTTTCCCATTCAAATGCATGTAACAGTGAGAATCACAATGTCTTGGCCGTTTGAGCTAAGATTTTAAAATTATTCACATAATGAAAACCTATACTTTGTCTCGGGCGAGTTTCCCATTCAAATGCATGTAACAGTGAGAAACGCATTGTCTTGGCGAAAGAAAGCGTTTTTGAACAACTTCATATAAATCGCTGTAACTTTTGATAGAAGACTCAGACAAACATGTTTATGGCTTTATCTTATAGAACTCAATATCTCCGTGCTGGGCAAACAGGTTTTGCAGCCGTTTGAGCTAAGATTTTAAAATTATTCACATAATGAAAACCTATACTTTGTCTCAGGCGAGTTTCCCATTCAAATGCATGTAACAGTGAGAATCACATTGTCTTGGCCGTTTGAGCTAAGATTTTAAAATTATTCACATAATGAAAACCTATACTTTGTCTCGGGTGAGTTTCCCATTCAAATGCATGTAACAGTGAGAAACACACTGTCTTGGCGAAAGAAAGCGTTTTTCAACAACTTTATATAAATCGCTGTAACTTTTGATAGAGGTCTCAGACAAACATGTTTATGGCTTTATCTTATAGAACTCAATATCTCCGTGCTGGGCAAACAGGTTTTGCAGCCGTTTGAGCTAAGATTTTAAAAATTATTCACATAATGAAAACCTATACTTTGTCTCGGGTGAGTTTCCCATTCAAATGCATGTAACAGTGAGAAACACACTGTCTTGGCGAAAGAAAGCATTTTCGTACAACTTCATATAAATCGCTGTAACTTTTGATAGAAGACTCAGACAAACATGTTCATGGCTTTATCTTATAAAACTCAATATCTCCGTGCTGGGCAAACAGGTTTTGCAGCCGTTTGAGCTAAGATTTTAAAATTATTCACATAATGAAAACCTATACTTTGTCTCGGGTGAGTTTCCCATTCAAATGCATGTAACAGTGAGAAACGCATTGTCTTGGCGAAAGAAAGAGGTTTTGCAGCCGTTTGAGCTAAGATTTTAAAATTATTCACATAATGAAAACCTATACATTGTCTCGGTCGAGTTTCCCATTCAAATGCATGTAACAGTGAGAAACGTATTGTATTGGCGAAAGAAAGCGTTTTTGAACAACTTCATATAAATCGCTGTAACTTTTGATAGAAGACTCAGACACACATGTTTATGGCTTTATCTTATAAAACTCAATATCTCCGTGCTGGGCAAACAGGTTTTGCAGCCGTTTGAGCTAAGATTTTAAAATTATTCACATAATGAAAACCTATACTTTGTTTCAGGCGAGTTTCCCATTCAAATGCATGTAACCGTGAGAAACGTATTGTATTGGCGAAAGAAAGCGTTTTTGAACAACTTCATATAAATCGCTGTAACTTTTGATAGAAGACTCAGACACACATGTTTATGGCTTTATCTTATAAAACTCAATATCTCCGTGCTGGGCAAACAGGTTTTGCAGCCGTTTGAGCTAAGATTTTAAAATTATTCACATAATGAAAACCTATACTTTGTCTCAGGCGAGTTTCCCATTCAAATGCATGTAACAGTGAGAATCACAATGTCTTGGCCGTTTGAGCTAAGATTTAAAAATTATTCACATAATGAAAACCTATACTTTGTCTCGGGTGAGTTTCCCATTCAAATGCATGTAACAGTGAGAAACACACTGTCTTGGCGAAAGAAAGCGTTTTTCAACAACTTCATATAAATCGCTGTAACTTTTGATAGAAGACTCAGACACACATGTTTATGGCTTTATCTTATAAAACTCAATATCCCCGTGCTGGGCAAACAGGTTTTGCAGCCGTTTGAGCTAAGATTTTAAAATTATTCACATAATGAAAACCTATACTTTGTCTCGGGCGAGTTTCCCATTCAAATGCATGTAACCGTGAGAAACGCATTGTCTTGGCGAAAGAAAGCGTTTTTGAACAACTTCATATAAATCGCTGTAACTTTTGATAGAGGACTCAGACAAACATGTTTATGGCTTTATCTTATAAAACTCAATATCTCCGTGCTGGGCAAACAGGTTTTGCAGCCGTTTGAGCTAAGATTTTAAAATTATTCACATAATGAAAACCTATACTTTGTCTCGGGCGAGTTTCCCATTCAAATGCATGTAACCGTGAGAAACGCATTGTCTTGGCGAAAGAAAGCGTTTTTGAACAACTTCATATAAATCGCTGTAACTTTTGATAGAGGACTCAGACAAACATGTTTATGGCTTTATCTTATAAAACTCAATATCTCCGTGCTGGGCAAACAGGTTTTGCAGCCGTTTGAGCTAAGATTTTAAAATTATTCACATAATGAAAACCTATACTTTGTCTGAGGCGAGTTTCCCATTCAAATGCATGTAACAGTGAGAAACACACTGTCTTGGTGAAATAAAGCGTTTTTGAACAACTTCATATAAATCGCTGTAACTTTTGATAGAAGACTCAGACAAACATGTTTATGGCTTTATCTTATAAAACTCAATATCTCCGTGCTGGGCAAACAGGTTTTGCAGCCGTTTGAGCTAAGATTTTAAAATTATTCACATAATGAAAACCTATACTTTGTCTCGGGTGAGTTTCCCATTCAAATGCATGTAACAGTGAGAAACGCATTGTCTTGGCGAAAGAAAGAGGTTTTGCAGCCGTTTGAGCTAAGATTTTAAAATTATTCACATAATGAAAACCTATACATTGTCTCAGGCGAGTTTCCCATTCAAATGCATGTAACAGTGAGAAACGCATTGTATTGGCGAAAGAAAGCGTTTTTGAACAACTTCATATAAATCGCTGTAACTTTTGATAGAAGACTCAGACAAACATGTTTATGGCTTTATCTTATAGAACTCAATATCACCGTGCTGGGCAAACAGGTTTTGCAGCCGTTTGAGCTAAGATTTTAAAATTATTCACATAATGAAAACCTATACTTTGTTTCAGGCGAGTTTCCCATTCAAATGCATGTAACAGTGAGAATCACAATGTCTTGGCCGTTTGAGCTAAGATTTTAAAATTATTCACATAATGAAAACCTATACTTTGTCTCGGGCGAGTTTCCCATTCAAATGCATGTAACAGTGAGAAACGCATTGTCTTGGCGAAAGAAAGAGGTTTTGCAGCCGTTTGAGCTAAGATTTTAAAATTATTCACATAATGAAAACCTATACTTTGTCTCGGGCGAGTTTCCCATTCAAATGCATGTAACCGTGAGAAACGCATTGTCTTGGTGAAAGAAAGCGTTTTTGAACAACTTCATATAAATCGCTGTAACTTTTGATAGAGGACTCAGACAAACATGTTTATGGCTTTATCTTATAAAACTCAATATCTCCGTGCTGGGCAAACAGGTTTTGCAGCCGTTTGAGCTAAGATTTTAAAATTATTCACATAATGAAAACCTATACTTTGTCTGAGGCGAGTTTCCCATTCAAATGCATGTAACAGTGAGAATCACACTGTCTTGGCCGTTTGAGCTAAGATTTTAAAATTATTCACATAATGAAAACCTATACTTTGTCTGAGGCGAGTTTCCCATTCAAATGCATGTAACAGTGAGAAACACACTGTCTTGGCGAAATAAAGCGTTTTTGAACAACTTCATATAAATCGCTGTAACTTTTGATAGAAGACTCAGTCAAACATGTTTATGGCTTTATCTTATAAAACTCAATATCTCCGTGCTGGGCAAACAGGTTTTGCAGCCGTTTGAGCTAAGATTTTAAAATTATTCACATAATGAAAACCTATACTTTGTTTCAGGCGAGTTTCCCATTCAAATGCATGTAACCGTGAGAAACGCATTGTCTTGGCGAAAGAAAGCGTTTTTGAACAACTTCATATAAATCGCTGTAACTTTTGATAGAAGACTCAGACAAACATGTTTATGGCTTTATCTTATAAAACTCAATATCTCCGTGCTGGGCAAACAGGTTTTGCAGCCGTTTGAGTTAAGATTTTAAAATTATTCACATAATGAAAACCTATACTTTGTCTCGGGCGAGTTTCCCATTCAAATGCATGTAACAGTGAGAAACGCATTGTCTTGGCGAAAGAAAGCGTTTTTGAACAACTTCATATAAATCGCTGTAACTTTTGATAGAACACTCAGACACACATGTTTATGGCTTTATCTTATAAAACTCAATATCTCCGTGCTGGGCAAACAGGTTTTGCAGCCGTTTGAGCTAAGATTTTAAAATTATTCACATAATGAAAACCTATACTTTGTTTCAGGCGAGTTTCCCATTCAAATGCATGTAACCGTGAGAAACGCATTGTCTTGGCGAAAGAAAGCGTTTTTGAACAACTTCATATAAATCGCTGTAACTTTTGATAGAAGACTCAGACAAACATGTTTATGGGTTTATCTTATAAAACTCAATATCTCCGTGCTGGGCAAACAGGTTTTGCAGCCGTTTGAGCTAAGATTTTAAAATTATTCACATAATGAAAACCTATACTTTGTCTCGGGCGAGTTTCCCATTCAAATGCATGTAACAGTGAGAAACGCATTGTCTTGGCGAAAGAAAGAGGTTTTGCAGCCGTTTGAGCTAAGATTTTAAAATTATTCACATAATGAAAACCTATACTTTGTTTCAGGCGAGTTTCCCATTCAAATGCATGTAACAGTGAGAAACGCATTGTCTTGGCGAAATAAAGCGTTTTTGAACAACTTCATATAAATCGCTGTAACTTTTGATAGAGGTCTCAGACAAACATGTTTATGGCTTTATCTTATAGAACTCAATATCTCCGTGCTGGGCAAACAGGTTTTGCAGCCGTTTGAGCTAAGATTTTAAAATTATTCACATAATGAAAACCTATACTTTGTCTCGGGTGAGTTTCCCATTCAAATGCATGTAACAGTGAGAAACACACTGTCTTGGCGAAAGAAAGCATTTTCGTACAACTTCATATAAATCGCTGTAACTTTTGATAGAAGACTCAGACAAACATGTTTATGGCTTTATCTTATAGAACTCAATATCTCCGTGCTGGGCAAACAGGTTTTGCAGCTGTTTGAGCTAAGATTTTAAAATTATTCACATAATGAAAACCTATACTTTGTCTCAGGCGAGTTTCCCATTCAAATGCATGTAACAGTGAGAATCACAATGTCTTGGCCGTTTGAGCTAAGATTTTAAAATTATTCACATAATGAAAACCTATACTTTGTCTCGGGTGAGTTTCCCATTCAAATGCATGTAACAGTGAGAAACGCATTGTCTTGGCGAAAGAAAGAGGTTTTGCAGCCGTTTGAGCTAAGATTTTAAAATTATTCACATAATGAAAACCTATACTTTGTCTGAGGCGAGTTTCCCATTCAAATGCATGTAACAGTGAGAAACACACTGTCTTGGCGAAATAAAGCGTTTTTGAACAACTTCATATAAATCGCTGTAACTTTTGATAGAAGACTCAGTCAAACATGTTTATGGCTTTATCTTATAAAACTCAATATCTCCGTGCTGGGCAAACAGGTTTTGCAGCCGTTTGAGCTAAGATTTTAAAATTATTCACATAATGAAAACCTATACTTTGTTTCAGGCGAGTTTCCCATTCAAATGCATGTAACCGTGAGAAACGCATTGTCTTGGCGAAAGAAAGCGTTTTTGAACAACTTCATATAAATCGCTGTAACTTTTGATAGAAGACTCAGACAAACATGTTTATGGCTTTATCTTATAAAACTCAATATCTCCGTGCTGGGCAAACAGGTTTTGCAGCCGTTTGAGTTAAGATTTTAAAATTATTCACATAATGAAAACCTATACTTTGTCTCGGGCGAGTTTCCCATTCAAATGCATGTAACAGTGAGAAACGCATTGTCTTGGCGAAAGAAAGCGTTTTTGAACAACTTCATATAAATCGCTGTAACTTTTGATAGAACACTCAGACACACATGTTTATGGCTTTATCTTATAAAACTCAATATCTCCGTGCTGGGCAAACAGGTTTTGCAGCCGTTTGAGCTAAGATTTTAAAATTATTCACATAATGAAAACCTATACTTTGTTTCAGGCGAGTTTCCCATTCAAATGCATGTAACCGTGAGAAACGCATTGTCTTGGCGAAAGAAAGCGTTTTTGAACAACTTCATATAAATCGCTGTAACTTTTGATAGAAGACTCAGACAAACATGTTTATGGGTTTATCTTATAAAACTCAATATCTCCGTGCTGGGCAAACAGGTTTTGCAGCCGTTTGAGCTAAGATTTTAAAATTATTCACATAATGAAAACCTATACTTTGTCTCGGGCGAGTTTCCCATTCAAATGCATGTAACAGTGAGAAACGCATTGTCTTGGCGAAAGAAAGAGGTTTTGCAGCCGTTTGAGCTAAGATTTTAAAATTATTCACATAATGAAAACCTATACTTTGTTTCAGGCGAGTTTCCCATTCAAATGCATGTAACAGTGAGAAACGCATTGTCTTGGCGAAATAAAGCGTTTTTGAACAACTTCATATAAATCGCTGTAACTTTTGATAGAGGTCTCAGACAAACATGTTTATGGCTTTATCTTATAGAACTCAATATCTCCGTGCTGGGCAAACAGGTTTTGCAGCCGTTTGAGCTAAGATTTTAAAATTATTCACATAATGAAAACCTATACTTTGTCTCGGGTGAGTTTCCCATTCAAATGCATGTAACAGTGAGAAACACACTGTCTTGGCGAAAGAAAGCATTTTCGTACAACTTCATATAAATCGCTGTAACTTTTGATAGAAGACTCAGACAAACATGTTTATGGCTTTATCTTATAGAACTCAATATCTCCGTGCTGGGCAAACAGGTTTTGCAGCTGTTTGAGCTAAGATTTTAAAATTATTCACATAATGAAAACCTATACTTTGTCTCAGGCGAGTTTCCCATTCAAATGCATGTAACAGTGAGAATCACAATGTCTTGGCCGTTTGAGCTAAGATTTTAAAATTATTCACATAATGAAAACCTATACTTTGTCTCGGGTGAGTTTCCCATTCAAATGCATGTAACAGTGAGAAACGCATTGTCTTGGCGAAAGAAAGAGGTTTTGCAGCCGTTTGAGCTAAGATTTTAAAATTATTCACATAATGAAAACCTATACTTTGTCTCGGGTGAGTTTCCCATTCAAATGCATGTAACAGTGAGAAACACACTGTCTTGGCGAAAGAAAGCGTTTTTCAACAACTTCATATAAATCGCTGTAACTTTTGATAGAAGACTCAGACACACATGTTTATGGCTTTATCTTATAAAACTCAATATCCCCGTGCTGGGCAAACAGGTTTTGCAGCCGTTTGAGCTAAGATTTTAAAATTATTCACATAATGAAAACCTATACTTTGTCTCGGGCGAGTTTCCCATTCAAATGCATGTAACCGTGAGAAACGCATTGTCTTGGCGAAATAAAGCGTTTTTGAACAACTTCATATAAATCGCTGTAACTTTTGATAGAGGACTCAGACAAACATGTTTATGGCTTTATCTTATAAAACTCAATATCTCCGTGCTGGGCAAACAGGTTTTGCAGCCGTTTGAGCTAAGATTTTAAAATTATTCACATAATGAAAACCTATACTTTGTCTGAGGCGAGTTTCCCATTCAAATGCATGTAACAGTGAGAAACACACTGTCTTGGTGAAATAAAGCGTTTTTGAACAACTTCATATAAATCGCTGTAACTTTTGATAGAAGACTCAGACACACATGTTTATGGCTTTATCTTATAAAACTCAATATCTCCGTGCTGGGCAAACAGGTTTTGCAGCCGTTTGAGCTAAGATTTTAAAATTATTCACATAATGAAAACCTATACATTGTCTCAGGCGAGTTTCCCATTCAAATGCATGTAACAGTGAGAAACGCATTGTCTTGGCGAAAGAAAGAGGTTTTGCAGCCGTTTGAGCTAAGATTTTAAAATTATTCACATAATGAAAACCTATACTTTGTCTCGGGCGAGTTTCCCATTCAAATGCATGTAACCGTGAGAAACGCATTGTCTTGGCGAAAGAAAGCGTTTTTGAACAACTTCATATAAATCGCTGTAACTTTTGATAGAGGACTCAGACAAACATGTTTATGGCTTTATCTTATAAAACTCAATATCTCCGTGCTGGGCAAACAGGTTTTGCAGCCGTTTGAGCTAAGATTTTAAAATTATTCACATAATGAAAACCTATACTTTGTCTGAGGCGAGTTTCCCATTCAAATGCATGTAACAGTGAGAATCACACTGTCTTGGCCGTTTGAGCTAAGATTTTAAAATTATTCACATAATGAAAACCTATACTTTGTCTCGGGCGAGTTTCCCATTCAAATGCATGTAACAGTGAGAAACACACTGTCTTGGCGAAATAAAGCGTTTTTGAACAACTTCATATAAATCGCTGTAACTTTTGATAGAAGACTCAGTCAAACATGTTTATGGCTTTATCTTATAAAACTCAATATCTCCGTGCTGGGCAAACAGGTTTTGCAGCCGTTTGAGCTAAGATTTTAAAATTATTCACATAATGAAAACCTATACTTTGTTTCAGGCGAGTTTCCCATTCAAATGCATGTAACCGTGAGAAACGCATTGTCTTGGCGAAAGAAAGCGTTTTTGAACAACTTCATATAAATAGCTGTAACTTTTGATAGAAGACTCAGACAAACATGTTTATGGCTTTATCTTATAGAACTCAAGGTCCCCGTGCTGGGAAAACAGAACAGGTTTTGCAGCTGTTTGAGCTAAGATTTCCAAGTTATACACATAATGAAAACCTATACTTTGTCTCGGTCGAGTTTCCCATTCAAATGCATGTAACAGTGAGAAACGCACTGTCTTGGCGAAAGAAAGCGTTTTTGTACAACTTCATATAAATAGCTGTAACTTTTGATAGAAGACTCGGATACACATGTTTATGGCTTTTTCTTATAGAACTCAAGGTCCCCGTGCTGGGAAAACAGGATTTGCAGCTGTTTGAGCTAAGATTTTCAAGTTATACACATAATGAAAACCTATACTTTGTTTCGGTCGAGTTCCCCATTCAAATGCATGTAACAGTGAGAAACGCATTGTCTTGGCGAAATAAAGCGTTTTTGTACAACTCCTGGGAGAGCCAGGTGTTAAGCAAACTTAATATGCAACACACGCTAACATCTTTTATTGCAGGGTTTCTGGAGCTACTCCAGAGGAGATGCCCTGATGTTGCCTGGGACGTGATCTAGCTAATCTTTTTCTTTAAGACAGGGATCCAGGTTTGGTGAGTTGACGCATGGGAATGTCCATGCGTCAAGAGGTGGAGTGCAAGGATTAACATTAAACAATGTTTACTATTATTGTTGCAGTGATTTGTGTGATTAGCCGTTTATTTACAAGTATTAAACCTATGCAAGTGGTGCACCCATGTTCAGATGAGGCTTTGATGGCCTATAAGTGAAGTTCACTGAACTAAAGAATGTGGTTTGATGATTGTTGACATGCTCTCCAAATAGAAGTTTTTCTTCTTAGCAAGGAAATACAGGTGCAGCAGTAATCTCCTGAGAAATCTTCAGAGGCCCAGTGAGAAGCGTGAACCATTCCAGGCATAGCTGACAGCCAGGCAGTGGTTGAGGTCAAAGGTCAAGCTGGTTGGGGCCCATCATGAGATCAGACCTTGGAGCCACAGCAAGGACCATGAAACTGCCTGCAAAATAGAGGAGAGGATCGTCCACAAGATGGGAGCTGAGGCCAGGAGAGAGGCTTCAGGAGGATCAGAGATCATCTTCAGCACAGCAGACATCACACAGAGAGCTGTGCTACTGAGTTTCCAGGAGATTTTAAATAAAATGAAAGATTCAATATTGACGCTGAGGAAGACAACTAAGGTGTACGACGTGCTCTGCCTTAAACCTTCAGCAGCGTTGGAACATGAAAACTCGTGGGATGAGGGGAGCGTGCCAAGCTCCATCGACAGCGCAGAAGGAGTTCGAGGATGACATCATGATTCTGTGAAAGCACAGGAACCAGAAGCTATGGTGGTGATGACAGCAGTTTCCTATGAACATCACCTAATGCTATACCACTATACTGTGCATACGATGACACTCTGAAGGCTGCTGTAAGACAACTGAACCCTGCACCCTTTCCACAGAGGTGTTTCTCTGCAGAGCGTGGACAATGAAGGAGTCATAAATATCCCCCTCGCAGGATGAAGGCCTGAAGTGAGGTGATGGGAGGCCATAAAACTAGAGTGCTGAGAGGTCTGCAGCTTTGGAAATAGCTGAGACCCATGTTGACAAACAACAAAACTAACTGGTATGTTTGAATGTTTATTCTACATACATTTGGACTCTGGTCCTATGGACAACGAAACAACTAGAAGAGACATTCATGACGCCCTGCAGAACTCAAACCACTCTGCAGAGAGACATGTGATTTGCACACCCGGAGGAAGCATCACCAAGCTGAGATGTTTTTGAAAATGTTACTTTCTTAGTTTCACTATTAAATTAACAATTTCTTTGGTTGCTCGTAAGATGCAGTTTGCCATGAGATGAGCTCAATGAATGGGGTAACTGCTAATACATTTATTAAACTGTGTAACTTTTACAGTAATTTAGGGTGATTTGACATATGCTGAGTAAAAAAAATGTTTGCATTGAAACTGTCAGACATGAGGTATGCATAACTGGGAACTTTCTAGCATAAAGGTCAAAAACGGGGGAATGTTAGAGTTTGTATTGTTGATTGTTATTTATGCTTAGAAATATTTAACCATAGATGCATAGAGGTGTATAATCAATTGTGTAGTGATAAGTTGTGTGATCTTTAACAGGCTACAGAGGCTTGGTGTGTATTCCACACTAGAATGCACACCTATATCCTGGGAGCATGGGAAAGTTCGTACCTTGTCTTAATTGTTTTATGGTAGGATTAACGTAGTTACGTCTGTTCTAGTCTAAGTGCTTTTCTGTTTAGATGAACTGCTGGACTTCCTCACCGGGGGGGGTCTAGTCTACCCTCTTCCTGACCAAGGATGTTTGACCCTTTGATCAGCAACACACACACACACACACACAGGCAAGGTACTCTTTGTTTGTATGTAGACGTCGTATGTTAATGAACCTATGCATATTCATGTAACCTCAATAAAAGGACAGTGTTACGGGAGGACGGACGAGAGCGACTGGGGTCAAGCGAAGGGACAGCGCACGAGTAACATGAAGAACTTTGCCTATTTGTGTCTTGCTTAGCAGTGTAATTATATTGTCTTCAACGTTCCAGCGGATGGGTTCAAGCTACAAACCTATCACTGGGAAAACAGGTTTTGCAGCTGTTTGAGCTAAGATTTCCAAGTTATACACATAATGAAAACCTATACTTTGTTTCGGGCGAGTTCCCCATTCAAATGCATGTAACAGTGAGAAATGCACTGTCTTGGCGAAAGAAAGCGTTTTTGTACAACTTCATATAAATAGCTGTAACTTTTGCTAGAAGACTCGGATACACATGTTTATGGCTTTATCTTATAGAACTCAAGGTCCCTGTGCTGGGAAAACAGGATTTGCAGCTGTTTGAGCTAAGATTTCCAAGTTATACACATAATGAAAACCTATACTTT
The DNA here is from genome assembly GCF_057382095.1 of Aulonocara sp. 'chitande type north' Nkhata Bay. Classification (NCBI taxonomy): domain Eukaryota; kingdom Metazoa; phylum Chordata; class Actinopteri; order Cichliformes; family Cichlidae; genus Aulonocara; species Aulonocara sp. 'chitande type north' Nkhata Bay. The sequence goes on along the minus strand of NC_141346.1, from coordinate 56,030,684 downwards.
GTTTCGGTCGAGTTCCCCATTCAAATGCATGTAACAGTGAGAAACGCACTGTCTTGGCGAAAGAAAGCGTTTTTGTACAACTTCATATAAATAGCTGTAACTTTTGATAGAAGACTCAGACAAACATGTTTATGGCTTTATCTTATAGAACTCAAGGTCCCTGTGCTGGGAAAACAGGATTTGCAGCTGTTTGAGCTAAGATTTCCAAGTTATACACATAATGAAAACCTATACTTTGTTTCGGGCGACTTCCCCATTCAAATGCATGTAACAGTGAGAAACGCACTGTCTTGGCGAAAGAAAGCGTTTTTGTACAACTTCATATAAATAGCTGTAACTTTTGATAGAAGACTCGGATACACATGTTTATGGCTTTATCTTATAGAACTCAAGGTCCCCGTGCTGGGAAAACAGGATTTGCAGCTGTTTGAGCTAAGATTTTCAAGTTATACACATAATGAAAACCTATACTTTGTTTCGGTCGAGTTCCCCATTCAAATGCATGTAACAGTGAGAAACGCATTGTCTTGGCGAAATAAAGCGTTTTTGTACAACTTCATATAAATAGCTGTAACTTTTGATAGAAGACTCAGACAAACATGTTTATGGCTTTATCTTATAGAACTCAAGGTCCCTGTGCTGGGAAAACAGGATTTGCAGCTGTTTGAGCTAAGATTTCCAAGTTATACACATAATGAAAACCTATACTTTGTTTCGGGCGAGTTCCCCATTCAAATGCATGTAACAGTGAGAAATGCACTGTCTTGGCGAAAGAAAGCGTTTTTGTACAACTTCATATAAATAGCTGTAACTTTTGCTAGAAGACTCGGATACACATGTTTATGGCTTTATCTTATAGAACTCAAGGTCCCTGTGCTGGGAAAACAGGATTTGCAGCTGTTTGAGCTAAGATTTCCAAGTTATACACATAATGAAAACCTATACTTTGTTTCGGTCGAGTTCCCCATTCAAATGCATGTAACAGTGAGAAACGCATTGTCTTGGCGAAATAAAGCGTTTTTGTACAACTTCATATAAATAGCTGTAACTTTTGATAGAAGACTCAGACAAACATGTTTATGGCTTTATCTTATAGAACTCAAGGTCCCTGTGCTGGGAAAACAGGATTTGCAGCTGTTTGAGCTAAGATTTCCAAGTTATACACATAATGAAAACCTGTACTTTGTTTCGGGCGAGTTCCCGATTCAAATGCATGCAACAGTGAGAAATGCACTGTCTTGGCGAAAGAAAGCGTTTTTGTACAACTTCATATAAATAGCTGTAACTTTTGCTAGAAGACTCGGATACACATGTTTATGGCTTTATCTTATAGAACTCAAGGTCCCTGTGCTGGGAAAATAGGATTTGCAGCTGTTTGAGCTAAGATTTTCAAGTTATACACATAATGAAAACCTATACTTAGTTTCGGTCGAGTTCCCCATTCAAATGCATGTAACAGTGAGAAACGCACTGTCTTGGCGAAAGAAAGCGTTTTTGTACAACTTCATATAAATCGCTGTAACTTTTGATAGAAGACTCGTATACACATGTTTATGGCTTTATCTTATAGAACTCAAGGTCCCCGTGCTGGGAAAACAGGATTTGCAGCTGTTTGAGCTAAGATTTTCAAGTTATACACATAATGAAAACCTATACTTTGTTTCGGTCGAGTTCCCCATTCAAATGCATGTAACAGTGAGAAACGCACTGTCTTGGCGAAATAAAGCGTTTTTGTACAACTTCATATAAATAGCTGTAACTTTTGATAGAAGACTCAGACAAACATGTTTATGGCTTTATCTTATAGAACTCAAGGTCCCTGTGCTGGGAAAACAGGATTTGCAGCTGTTTGAGCTAAGATTTCCAAGTTATACACATAATGAAAACCTGTACTTTGTTTCGGGCGAGTTCCCGATTCAAATGCATGTAACAGTGAGAAACGCATTGTCTTGGCGAAAGAAAGAGGTTTTGCAGCCGTTTGAGCTAAGATTTTAAAATTATTCACATAATGAAAACCTATACTTTGTCTGGGGCGAGTTTCCCATTCAAATGCATGTAACAGTGAGAAACGCATTGTCTTGGCGAAAGAAAGAGGTTTTGCAGCCGTTTGAGCTAAGATTTTAAAATTATTCACATAATGAAAACCTATACTTTGTCTCGGGTGAGTTTCCCATTCAAATGCATGTAACAGTGAGAAACGCATTGTCTTGGCGAAAGAAAGCGTTTTTGAACAACTTCATATAAATAGCTGTAACTTTTGCTAGAAGACTCGGATACACATGTTTATGGCTTTATCTTATAGAACTCAAGGTCCCTGTGCTGGGAAAATAGGATTTGCAGCTGTTTGAGCTAAGATTTCCAAGTTATTCACATAATGAAAACCTATACTTTGTTTCGGTCGAGTTCCCCATTCAAATGCATGTAACAGTGAGAAATGCATTGTCTTGGCGAAAGAAAGCGTTTTTGTACAACTTCATATGAATAGCTGTAACCTTTGATAGAAGACTCAGACAAATATGTTTATGGCTTTAACTTATAGAAGTCAAGGTCCCCGTGCTGGGAAAACAGGTTTTGCAGCTGTTTGAGCTAAGATTTCCAAGTTATTCACATAATGAAAACCTATACTTTGTTTCGGTCGAGTTCCCCATTCAAATGCATGTAACAGTGAGAAACGCACTGTCTTGGCGAAAGAAAGCGTTTTTGTACAACTTCATATAAATCAATGTAACTTTTGATAGGAGACTCGGATACACATGTTTATGGCTTTATCTTATAGAACTCAAGGTCCCCGTGCTGGGAACACAGGTTTTGCAGCTGTTTGAGCTAAGATTTCCAAGTTATTCACATAATGAAAACCTATACTTTGTGTCGGTCGAGTTCCCCATTCAAATGCATGTAACAGTGAGAAATGCATTGTCTTGGCGAAAGAAAGCGTTTTTGTACAACTTCATATGAATAGCTGTAACCTTTGATAGAAGACTCAGACAAACATGTTTATGGCTTTAACTTATAGAAGTCAAGGTCCCCGTGCTGGGAAAACAGGTTTTGCAGCTGTTTGAGCTAAGATTTCCAAGTTATTCACATAATGAAAACCTATACTTTGTTTCGGTCGAGTTCCCCATTCAAATGCATGTAACAGTGAGAAACGCACTGTCTTGGCGAAAGAAAGCGTTTTTGTACAACTTCATATAAATCAATGTAACTTTTGATAGGAGACTCGGATACACATGTTTATGGCTTTATCTTATAGAACTCAAGGTCCCCGTGCTGGGAACACAGGTTTTGCAGCTGTTTGAGCTACGATTTCCAAGTTATTCACATAATGAAAACCTATACTTTGTGTCGGTCGAGTTCCCCATTCAAATGCATGTAACAGTGAGAAACGCACTGTCTTGGCGAAAGAAAGCGTTTTTGTACAACTTCATATGAATAGCTGTAACTTTTGATAGAAGACTCAGACAAACATGTTTATGGCTTTAACTTATAGAACTCAAGGTCCCCATGTTGAGAAAAAAGGTTTTGCAGCTGTTTGAGCTAAGATTTCCAAGTTATTCACATAATGAAAACCTATACTTTGTTTCGGTCGAGTTCCCCATTCAAATGCATGTAACAGTGAGAAACGCACTGTCTTGGCGAAAGAAAGCGTTTTTGTACAACTTCATATGAATAGCTGTAACTTTTGATAGAAGACTCAGACAAACATGTTTATGGCTTTAACTTATAAAACTCAAGGTCCCCATGTTGGGAAAAAAGGTTTTGCAACTGTTTGAGCTAAGATTTCCAAGTTATTCACATAATGAAAACCTATACTTTGTTTCGGTCGAGTTCCCCATTCAAATGCATGTAACAGTGAGAAACGCACTGTCTTGGCGAAAGGTAGCGTTTTTGTACAACTTCATATAAATCAATGTAACTTTTGATAGGAGACTCGGATACACATGTTTATGGCTTTATCTTATAGAACTCAAGGTCCCCGTGCTGGGAACACAGGTTTTGCAGCTGTTTGAGCTAAGATTTCCAAGTTATTCACATAATGAAAACCTATACTTTGTGTCGGTCGAGTTCCCCATTCAAATGCATGTAACAGTGAGAAATGCATTGTCTTGGCGAAAGAAAGCGTTTTTGTACAACTTCATATGAATAGCTGTAACCTTTGATAGAAGACTCAGACAAACATGTTTATGGCTTTAACTTATAGAAGTCAAGGTCCCCGTGCTGGGAAAACAGGTTTTGCAGCTGTTTGAGCTAAGATTTCCAAGTTATTCACATAATGAAAACCTATACTTTGTTTCGGTCGAGTTCCCCATTCAAATGCATGTAACAGTGAGAAACGCACTGTCTTGGCGAAAGAAAGCGTTTTTGTACAACTTCATATGAATAGCTGTAACTTTTGATAGAAGACTCAGACAAACATGTTTATGGCTTTAACTTATAGAACTCAAGGTCCCCATGTTGAGAAAAAAGGTTTTGCAGCTGTTTGAGCTAAGATTTCCAAGTTATTCACATAATGAAAACCTATACTTTGTTTCGGTCGAGTTCCCCATTCAAATGCATGTAACAGTGAGAAACGCACTGTCTTGGCGAAAGAAAGCGTTTTTGTACAACTTCATATAAATCAATGTAACTTTTGATAGGAGACTCGGATACACATGTTTATGGCTTTATCTTATAGAACTCAAGGTCCCCGTGCTGGGAACACAGGTTTTGCAGCTGTTTGAGCTAAGATTTCCAAGTTATTCACATAATGAAAACCTATACTTTGTGTCGGTCGAGTTCCCCATTCAAATGCATGTAACAGTGAGAAATGCATTGTCTTGGCGAAAGAAAGCGTTTTTGTACAACTTCATATGAATAGCTGTAACCTTTGATAGAAGACTCAGACAAACATGTTTATGGCTTTAACTTATAGAAGTCAAGGTCCCCGTGCTGGGAAAACAGGTTTTGCAGCTGTTTGAGCTAAGATTTCCAAGTTATTCACATAATGAAAACCTATACTTTGTTTCGGTCGAGTTCCCCATTCAAATGCATGTAACAGTGAGAAACGCACTGTCTTGGCGAAAGAAAGCGTTTTTGTACAACTTCATATAAATCAATGTAACTTTTGATAGGAGACTCGGATACACATGTTTATGGCTTTATCTTATAGAACTCAAGGTCCCCGTGCTGGGAACACAGGTTTTGCAGCTGTTTGAGCTACGATTTCCAAGTTATTCACATAATGAAAACCTATACTTTGTGTCGGTCGAGTTCCCCATTCAAATGCATGTAACAGTGAGAAACGCACTGTCTTGGCGAAAGAAAGCGTTTTTGTACAACTTCATATGAATAGCTGTAACTTTTGATAGAAGACTCAGACAAACATGTTTATGGCTTTAACTTATAGAACTCAAGGTCCCCATGTTGAGAAAAAAGGTTTTGCAGCTGTTTGAGCTAAGATTTCCAAGTTATTCACATAATGAAAACCTATACTTTGTTTCGGTCGAGTTCCCCATTCAAATGCATGTAACAGTGAGAAACGCACTGTCTTGGCGAAAGAAAGCGTTTTTGTACAACTTCATATGAATAGCTGTAACTTTTGATAGAAGACTCAGACAAACATGTTTATGGCTTTAACTTATAAAACTCAAGGTCCCCATGTTGGGAAAAAAGGTTTTGCAACTGTTTGAGCTAAGATTTCCAAGTTATTCACATAATGAAAACCTATACTTTGTTTCGGTCGAGTTCCCCATTCAAATGCATGTAACAGTGAGAAACGCACTGTCTTGGCGAAAGGTAGCGTTTTTGTACAACTTCATATAAATCAATGTAACTTTTGATAGGAGACTCGGATACACATGTTTATGGCTTTATCTTATAGAACTCAAGGTCCCCGTGCTGGGAACACAGGTTTTGCAGCTGTTTGAGCTAAGATTTCCAAGTTATTCACATAATGAAAACCTATACTTTGTTTCGGTCGAGTTCCCCATTCAAATGCATGTAACAGTGAGAAACGCACTGTCTTGGCGAAAGGTAGCGTTTTTGTACAACTTCATATAAATCAATGTAACTTTTGATAGGAGACTCGGATACACATGTTTATGGCTTTATCTTATAGAACTCAAGGTCCCCGTGCTGGGAACACAGGTTTTGCAGCTGTTTGAGCTAAGATTTCCAAGTTATTCACATAATGAAAACCTATACTTTGTTTCGGTCGAGTTCCCCATTCAAATGCATGTAACAGTGAGAAATGCATTGTCTTGGCGAAAGAAAGCGTTTTTGTACAACTTCATATGAATAGCTGTAACCTTTGATAGAAGACTCAGACAAATATGTTTATGGCTTTAACTTATAGAAGTCAAGGTCCCCGTGCTGGGAAAACAGGTTTTGCAGCTGTTTGAGCTAAGATTTCCAAGTTATTCACATAATGAAAACCTATACTTTGTTTCGGTCGAGTTCCCCATTCAAATGCATGTAACAGTGAGAAACGCACTGTCTTGGCGAAAGAAAGCGTTTTTGTACAACTTCATATAAATCAATGTAACTTTTGATAGGAGACTCGGATACACATGTTTATGGCTTTATCTTATAGAACTCAAGGTCCCCGTGCTGGGAACACAGGTTTTGCAGCTGTTTGAGCTAAGATTTCCAAGTTATTCACATAATGAAAACCTATACTTTGTGTCGGTCGAGTTCCCCATTCAAATGCATGTAACAGTGAGAAATGCATTGTCTTGGCGAAAGAAAGCGTTTTTGTACAACTTCATATGAATAGCTGTAACCTTTGATAGAAGACTCAGACAAACATGTTTATGGCTTTAACTTATAGAAGTCAAGGTCCCCGTGCTGGGAAAACAGGTTTTGCAGCTGTTTGAGCTAAGATTTCCAAGTTATTCACATAATGAAAACCTATACTTTGTTTCGGTCGAGTTCCCCATTCAAATGCATGTAACAGTGAGAAACGCACTGTCTTGGCGAAAGAAAGCGTTTTTGTACAACTTCATATAAATCAATGTAACTTTTGATAGGAGACTCGGATACACATGTTTATGGCTTTATCTTATAGAACTCAAGGTCCCCGTGCTGGGAACACAGGTTTTGCAGCTGTTTGAGCTACGATTTCCAAGTTATTCACATAATGAAAACCTATACTTTGTGTCGGTCGAGTTCCCCATTCAAATGCATGTAACAGTGAGAAACGCACTGTCTTGGCGAAAGAAAGCGTTTTTGTACAACTTCATATGAATAGCTGTAACTTTTGATAGAAGACTCAGACAAACATGTTTATGGCTTTAACTTATAGAACTCAAGGTCCCCATGTTGAGAAAAAAGGTTTTGCAGCTGTTTGAGCTAAGATTTCCAAGTTATTCACATAATGAAAACCTATACTTTGTTTCGGTCGAGTTCCCCATTCAAATGCATGTAACAGTGAGAAACGCACTGTCTTGGCGAAAGAAAGCGTTTTTGTACAACTTCATATGAATAGCTGTAACTTTTGATAGAAGACTCAGACAAACATGTTTATGGCTTTAACTTATAAAACTCAAGGTCCCCATGTTGGGAAAAAAGGTTTTGCAACTGTTTGAGCTAAGATTTCCAAGTTATTCACATAATGAAAACCTATACTTTGTTTCGGTCGAGTTCCCCATTCAAATGCATGTAACAGTGAGAAACGCACTGTCTTGGCGAAAGGTAGCGTTTTTGTACAACTTCATATAAATCAATGTAACTTTTGATAGGAGACTCGGATACACATGTTTATGGCTTTATCTTATAGAACTCAAGGTCCCCGTGCTGGGAACACAGGTTTTGCAGCTGTTTGAGCTAAGATTTCCAAGTTATTCACATAATGAAAACCTATACTTTGTTTCGGTCGAGTTCCCCATTCAAATGCATGTAACAGTGAGAAACGCACTGTCTTGGCGAAAGGTAGCGTTTTTGTACAACTTCATATAAATCAATGTAACTTTTGATAGGAGACTCGGATACACATGTTTATGGCTTTATCTTATAGAACTCAAGGTCCCCGTGCTGGGAACACAGGTTTTGCAGCTGTTTGAGCTAAGATTTCCAAGTTATTCACATAATGAAAACCTATACTTTGTGTCGGTCGAGTTCCCCATTCAAATGCATGTAACAGTGAGAAATGCATTGTCTTGGCGAAAGAAAGCGTTTTTGTACAACTTCATATGAATAGCTGTAACCTTTGATAGAAGACTCAGACAAACATGTTTATGGCTTTAACTTATAGAAGTCAAGGTCCCCGTGCTGGGAAAACAGGTTTTGCAGCTGTTTGAGCTAAGATTTCCAAGTTATTCACATAATGAAAACCTATACTTTGTTTCGGTCGAGTTCCCCATTCAAATGCATGTAACAGTGAGAAACGCACTGTCTTGGCGAAAGAAAGCGTTTTTGTACAACTTCATATGAATAGCTGTAACTTTTGATAGAAGACTCAGACAAACATGTTTATGGCTTTAACTTATAGAACTCAAGGTCCCCATGTTGAGAAAAAAGGTTTTGCAGCTGTTTGAGCTAAGATTTCCAAGTTATTCACATAATGAAAACCTATACTTTGTTTCGGTCGAGTTCCCCATTCAAATGCATGTAACAGTGAGAAACGCACTGTCTTGGCGAAAGAAAGCGTTTTTGTACAACTTCATATAAATCAATGTAACTTTTGATAGGAGACTCGGATACACATGTTTATGGCTTTATCTTATAGAACTCAAGGTCCCCGTGCTGGGAACACAGGTTTTGCAGCTGTTTGAGCTAAGATTTCCAAGTTATTCACATAATGAAAACCTATACTTTGTGTCGGTCGAGTTCCCCATTCAAATGCATGTAACAGTGAGAAATGCATTGTCTTGGCGAAAGAAAGCGTTTTTGTACAACTTCATATGAATAGCTGTAACCTTTGATAGAAGACTCAGACAAACATGTTTATGGCTTTAACTTATAGAAGTCAAGGTCCCCGTGCTGGGAAAACAGGTTTTGCAGCTGTTTGAGCTAAGATTTCCAAGTTATTCACATAATGAAAACCTATACTTTGTTTCGGTCGAGTTCCCCATTCAAATGCATGTAACAGTGAGAAACGCACTGTCTTGGCGAAAGAAAGCGTTTTTGTACAACTTCATATAAATCAATGTAACTTTTGATAGGAGACTCGGATACACATGTTTATGGCTTTATCTTATAGAACTCAAGGTCCCCGTGCTGGGAACACAGGTTTTGCAGCTGTTTGAGCTACGATTTCCAAGTTATTCACATAATGAAAACCTATACTTTGTGTCGGTCGAGTTCCCCATTCAAATGCATGTAACAGTGAGAAACGCACTGTCTTGGCGAAAGAAAGCGTTTTTGTACAACTTCATATGAATAGCTGTAACTTTTGATAGAAGACTCAGACAAACATGTTTATGGCTTTAACTTATAGAACTCAAGGTCCCCATGTTGAGAAAAAAGGTTTTGCAGCTGTTTGAGCTAAGATTTCCAAGTTATTCACATAATGAAAACCTATACTTTGTTTCGGTCGAGTTCCCCATTCAAATGCATGTAACAGTGAGAAACGCACTGTCTTGGCGAAAGAAAGCGTTTTTGTACAACTTCATATGAATAGCTGTAACTTTTGATAGAAGACTCAGACAAACATGTTTATGGCTTTAACTTATAAAACTCAAGGTCCCCATGTTGGGAAAAAAGGTTTTGCAACTGTTTGAGCTAAGATTTCCAAGTTATTCACATAATGAAAACCTATACTTTGTTTCGGTCGAGTTCCCCATTCAAATGCATGTAACAGTGAGAAACGCACTGTCTTGGCGAAAGGTAGCGTTTTTGTACAACTTCATATAAATCAATGTAACTTTTGATAGGAGACTCGGATACACATGTTTATGGCTTTATCTTATAGAACTCAAGGTCCCCGTGCTGGGAACACAGGTTTTGCAGCTGTTTGAGCTAAGATTTCCAAGTTATTCACATAATGAAAACCTATACTTTGTTTCGGTCGAGTTCCCCATTCAAATGCATGTAACAGTGAGAAACGCACTGTCTTGGCGAAAGGTAGCGTTTTTGTACAACTTCATATAAATCAATGTAACTTTTGATAGGAGACTCGGATACACATGTTTATGGCTTTATCTTATAGAACTCAAGGTCCCCGTGCTGGGAACACAGGTTTTGCAGCTGTTTGAGCTAAGATTTCCAAGTTATTCACATAATGAAAACCTATACTTTGTGTCGGTCGAGTTCCCCATTCAAATGCATGTAACAGTGAGAAATGCATTGTCTTGGCGAAAGAAAGCGTTTTTGTACAACTTCATATGAATAGCTGTAACCTTTGATAGAAGACTCAGACAAACATGTTTATGGCTTTAACTTATAGAAGTCAAGGTCCCCGTGCTGGGAAAACAGGTTTTGCAGCTGTTTGAGCTAAGATTTCCAAGTTATTCACATAATGAAAACCTATACTTTGTTTCGGTCGAGTTCCCCATTCAAATGCATGTAACAGTGAGAAACGCACTGTCTTGGCGAAAGAAAGCGTTTTTGTACAACTTCATATGAATAGCTGTAACTTTTGATAGAAGACTCAGACAAACATGTTTATGGCTTTAACTTATAGAACTCAAGGTCCCCATGTTGAGAAAAAAGGTTTTGCAGCTGTTTGAGCTAAGATTTCCAAGTTATTCACATAATGAAAACCTATACTTTGTTTCGGTCGAGTTCCCCATTCAAATGCATGTAACAGTGAGAAACGCACTGTCTTGGCGAAAGAAAGCGTTTTTGTACAACTTCATATAAATCAACGTAACTTTTGATAGGAGACTCGGATACACATGTTTATGGCTTTATCTTATAGAACTCAAGATCCCCGTGCTGGGAACACAGGTTTTGCAGCTGTTTGAGCTAAGATTTCCAAGTTATTCACATAATGAAAACCTATACTTTGTGTCGGTCGAGTTCCCCATTCAAATGCATGTAACAGTGAGAAATGCATTGTCTTGGCGAAAGAAAGCGTTTTTGTACAACTTCATATGAATAGCTGTAACCTTTGATAGAAGACTCAGACAAATATGTTTATGGCTTTAACTTATAGAAGTCAAGGTCCCCGTGCTGGGAAAACAGGTTTTGCAGCTGTTTGAGCTAAGATTTCCAAGTTATTCACATAATGAAAACCTATACTTTGTTTCGGTCGAGTTCCCCATTCAAATGCATGTAACAGTGAGAAACGCACTGTCTTGGCGAAAGAAAGCGTTTTTGTACAACTTCATATAAATCAATGTAACTTTTGATAGGAGACTCGGATACACATGTTTATGGCTTTATCTTATAGAACTCAAGGTCCCCGTGCTGGGAACACAGGTTTTGCAGCTGTTTGAGCTAAGATTTCCAAGTTATTCACATAATGAAAACCTATACTTTGTGTCGGTCGAGTTCCCCATTCAAATGCATGTAACAGTGAGAAATGCATTGTCTTGGCGAAAGAAAGCGTTTTTGTACAACTTCATATGAATAGCTGTAACCTTTGATAGAAGACTCAGACAAACATGTTTATGGCTTTAACTTATAGAAGTCAAGGTCCCCGTGCTGGGAAAACAGGTTTTGCAGCTGTTTGAGCTAAGATTTCCAAGTTATTCACATAATGAAAACCTATACTTTGTGTCGGTCGAGTTCCCCATTCAAATGCATGTAACAGTGAGAAACGCACTGTCTTGGCGAAAGAAAGCGTTTTTGTACAACTTCATATGAATAGCTGTAACCTTTGATAGAAGACTCAGACAAACATGTTTATGGCTTTAACTTATAGAAGTCAAGGTCCCCGTGCTGGGAAAACAGGTTTTGCAGCTGTTTGAGCTAAGATTTCCAAGTTATTCACATAATGAAAACCTATACTTTGTTTCGGTCGAGTTCCCCATTCAAATGCATGTAACAGTGAGAAACGCACTGTCTTGGCGAAAGAAAGCGTTTTTGTACAACTTCATATGAATAGCTGTAACTTTTGATAGAAGACTCAGACAAACATGTTTATGGCTTTAACTTATAAAACTCAAGGTCCCCATGTTGGGAAAAAAGGTTTTGCAACTGTTTGAGCTAAGATTTCCAAGTTATTCACATAATGAAAACCTATACTTTGTTTCGGTCGAGTTCCCCATTCAAATGCATGTAACAGTGAGAAACGCACTGTCTTGGCGAAAGAAAGCGTTTTTGTACAACTTCATATAAATCAATGTAACTTTTGATAGGAGACTCGGATACACATGTTTATGGCTTTATCTTATAGAACTCAAGGTCCCCGTGCTGGGAACACAGGTTTTGCAGCTGTTTGAGCTAAGATTTCCAAGTTATTCACATAATGAAAACCTATACTTTGTGTCGGTCGAGTTCCCCATTCAAATGCATGTAACAGTGAGAAACGCACTGTCTTGGCGAAAGAAAGCGTTTTTGTACAACTTCATATAAATCAATGTAACTTTTGATAGGAGACTCGGATACACATGTTTATGGCTTTATCTTATAGAACTCAAGGTCCCCGTGCTGGGAACACAGGTTTTGCAGCTGTTTGAGCTACGATTTCCAAGTTATTCACATAATGAAAACCTATACTTTGTTTCGGTCGAGTTCCCCATTCAAATGCATGTAACAGTGAGAAACGCACTGTCTTGGCGAAAGAAAGCGTTTTTGTACAACTTCATATGAATAGCTGTAACCTTTGATAGAAGACTCAGACAAACATGTTTATGGCCTTAACTTATAGAAGTCAAGGTCCCCGTGCTGGGAACACAGGTTTTGCAGCTGTTTGAGCTAAGATTTCCAAGTTATTCACATAATGAAAACCTATACTTTGTTTCGGTCGAGTTCCCCATTCAAATGCATGTAACAGTGAGAAACGCACTGTCTTGGCGAAAGAAAGCGTTTTTGTACAACTTCATATAAATCAATGTAACTTTTGATAGGAGACTCGGATACACATGTTTATGGCTTTATCTTATAGAACTCAAGGTCCCCGTGCTGGGAACACAGGTTTTGCAGCTGTTTGAGCTAAGATTTCCAAGTTATTCACATAATGAAAACCTATACTTTGTTTCGGTCGAGTTCCCCATTCAAATGCATGTAACAGTGAGAAACGCACTGTCTTGGCGAAAGAAAGCGTTTTTGTACAACTTCATATGAATAGCTGTAACCTTTGATAGAAGACTCAGACAAACATGTTTATGGCTTTAACTTATAGAAGTCAAGGTCCCCGTGCTGGGAAAACAGGTTTTGCAGCTGTTTGAGCTAAGATTTCCAAGTTATTCACATAATGAAAACCTATACTTTGTTTCGGTCGAGTTCCCCATTCAAATGCATGTAACAGTGAGAAACGCACTGTCTTGGCGAAAGAAGGCGTTTTTGTACAACTTCATATGAATAGCTGTAACTTTTGATAGAAGACTCAGACAAACATGTTTATGGCTTTAACTTATAGAACTCAAGGTCCCCGTGCTGGGCAAACAGGTTTTGCAGCTGTTTGAGCTAAGATTTCCAAGTTATTCACATAATGAAAACCTATACTTTGTTTCGGTCGAGTTCCCCATTCAAATGCATGTAACAGTGAGAAACGCACTGTCTTGGCGAAAGAAAGCGTTTTTGTACAACTTCATATGAATAGCTGTAACCTTTGATAGAAGACTCAGACAAACATGTTTATGGCTTTAACTTATAGAACTCAAGGTCCCCGTGCTGGGAACACAGGTTTTGCAGCTGTTTGAGCTAAGATTTCCAAGTTATTCATATAATGAAAACCTATACTTTGTGTCGGTCGAGTTCCCCATTCAAATGCATGTAACAGTGAGAAACGCACTGTCTTGGCGAAAGAAAGCGTTTTTGTACAACTTCATATAAATCAATGTAACTTTTGATAGGAGACTCGGATACACATGTTTATGGCTTTATCTTATAGAACTCAAGGTCCCCGTGCTGGGAACACAGGTTTTGCAGCTGTTTGAGCTAAGTTTTCCAAGTTATTCACATAATGAAAACCTATACTTTGTGTCGGTCGAGTTCCCCATTCAAATGCATGTAACAGTGAGAAACGCACTGTCTTGGCGAAAGAAAGCGTTTTTGTACAACTTCATATGAATAGCTGTAACCTTTGATAGAAGACTCAGACAAACATGTTTATGGCTTTAACTTATAGAAGTCAAGGTCCCCGTGCTGGGAAAACAGGTTTTGCAGCTGTTTGAGCTAAGATTTCCAAGTTATTCACATAATGAAAACCTATACTTTGTTTCGGTCGAGTTCCCCATTCAAATGCATGTAACAGTGAGAAACGCACTGTCTTGGCGAAAGAAAGCGTTTTTGTACAACTTCATATGAATAGCTGTAACTTTTGATAGAAGACTCAGACAAACATGTTTATGGCTTTAACTTATAGAACTCAAGGTCCCCATGTTGGGAAAAAAGGTTTTGCAACTGTTTGAGCTAAGATTTCCAAGTTATTCACATAATGAAAACCTATACTTTGTTTCGGTCGAGTTCCCCATTCAAATGCATGTAACAGTGAGAAACGCACTGTCTTGGCGAAAGAAAGCGTTTTTGTACAACTTCATATAAATCAATGTAACTTTTGATAGGAGACTCGGATACACATGTTTATGGCTTTATCTTATAGAACTCAAGGTCCCCGTGCTGGGAACACAGGTTTTGCAGCTGTTTGAGCTAAGATTTCCAAGTTATTCATATAATGAAAACCTATACTTTGTGTCGGTCGAGTTCCCCATTCAAATGCATGTAACAGTGAGAAACGCACTGTCTTGGCGAAAGAAAGCGTTTTTGTACAACTTCATATAAATCAATGTAACTTTTGATAGGAGACTCGGATACACATGTTTATGGCTTTATCTTATACAACTCAAGGTCCCGTGCTGGGAACACAGGTTTTGCAGCTGGTTGAGCTAAGATTTCCAAGTTATACACATAATGAAAACCTATACTTTGTTTCGGTCGAGTTCCCCATTCAAATGCATGTAACAGTGAGAAACGCACTGTCTTGGCGAAAGAAAGCGTTTTTGTACAACTTCATATGAATAGCTGTAACTTTTGATAGAAGACTCAGACAAACATGTTTATGGCTTTATCTTATAAAACTCAAGGTCCCCGTGCCGGGAAAACAGGTTTTGCAGCTGTTTGAGCTAAGATTTCCAAGTTATTCACATAATGAAAACCTATACTTTGTTTCGGTCGAGTTCCCCATTCAAATGCATGTAACAGTGAGAAACGCATTGTCTTGGCGAAAGAAAGCGTTTTTGTACAACTTCATATAAATCAATGTAACTTTTGATAGGAGACTCGGATACACATGTTTATGGCTTTATCTTATAGAACTCAAGGTCCCCGTGCTGGGAACACAGGTTTTGCAGCTGTTTGAGCTAAGATTTCCAAGTTATTCACATAATGAAAACCTATACTTTGTGTCGGTCGAGTTCCCCATTCAAATGCATGTAACAGTGAGAAATGCATTGTCTTGGCGAAAGAAAGCGTTTTTGTACAACTTCATATAAATAGCTGTAACCTTTGATAGAAGACTCAGACAAACATGTTTATGGCTTTAACTTATAGAAGTCAAGGTCCCAGTGCTGGGAAAACAGGTTTTGCAGCTGTTTGAGCTAAGATTTCCAAGTTATTCACATAATGAAAACCTATACTTTGTTTCGGTCGAGTTCCCCATTCAAATGCATGTAACAGTGAGAAACGCACTGTCTTGGCGAAAGAAAGCGTTTTTGTACAACTTCATATAAATCAATGTAACTTTTGATAGGAGACTCGGATACACATGTTCATGGCTTTATCTTATAGAACTCAAGGTCCCCGTGCTGGGAACACAGGTTTTGCAGCTGTTTGAGCTAAGATTTCCAAGTTATTCACATAATGAAAACCTATACTTTGTTTCGGTCGAGTTCCCCATTCAAATGCATGTAACAGTGAGAAACGCACTGTCTTGGCGAAAGAAAGCGTTTTTGTACAACTTCATATGAATAGCTGTAACCTTTGATAGAAGACTCAGACAAACATGTTTATGGCTTTAACTTATAGAAGTCAAGGTCCCCGTGCTGGGCAAACAGGTTTTGCAGCTGTTTGAGCTAAGATTTCCAAGTTATTCACATAATGAAAACCTATACTTTGTTTCGGTCGAGTTCCCCATTCAAATGCATGTAACAGTGAGAAACGCACTGTCTTGGCGAAAGAAAGCGTTTTTGTACAACTTCATATAAATCAATGTAACTTTTGATAGGAGACTCGGATACACATGTTTATGGCTTTATCTTATAGAA
Source organism: Aulonocara sp. 'chitande type north' Nkhata Bay (assembly GCF_057382095.1). Classification (NCBI taxonomy): domain Eukaryota; kingdom Metazoa; phylum Chordata; class Actinopteri; order Cichliformes; family Cichlidae; genus Aulonocara; species Aulonocara sp. 'chitande type north' Nkhata Bay. The sequence continues at coordinate 56,014,398 of NC_141346.1, read as the reverse complement.
CTCAAGGTCCCCGTGCTGGGAACACAGGTTTTGCAGCTGTTTGAGCTAAGATTTCCAAGTTATTCACATAATGAAAACCTATACTTTGTTTCGGTCGAGTTCCCCATTCAAATGCATGTAACAGTGAGAAACGCACTGTCTTGGCGAAAGAAAGCGTTTTTGTACAACTTCATATGAATAGCTGTAACCTTTGATAGAAGACTCAGACAAACATGTTTATGGCTTTAACTTATAGAAGTCAAGGTCCCCGTGCTGGGCAAACAGGTTTTGCAGCTGTTTGAGCTAAGATTTCCAAGTTATTCACATAATGAAAACCTATACTTTGTTTCGGTCGAGTTCCCCATTCAAATGCATGTAACAGTGAGAAACGGACTGTCTTGGCGAAAGAAAGCGTTTTTGTACAACTTCATATAAATCAATGTAACTTTTGATAGGAGACTCGGATACACATGTTTATGGCTTTATCTTATAGAACTCAAGGTCCCCGTGCTGGGAACACAGGTTTTGCAGCTGTTTGAGCTAAGATTTCCAAGTTATTCATATAATGAAAACCTATACTTTGTGTCGGTCGAGTTCCCCATTCAAATGCATGTAACAGTGAGAAACGCACTGTCTTGGCGAAAGAAAGCGTTTTTGTACAACTTCATATAAATCAATGTAACTTTTGATAGGAGACTCGGATACACATGTTTATGGCTTTATCTTATAGAACTCAAGGTCCCCGTGCTGGGAACACAGGTTTTGCAGCTGTTTGAGCTAAGTTTTCCAAGTTATTCACATAATGAAAACCTATACTTTGTGTCGGTCGAGTTCCCCATTCAAATGCATGTAACAGTGAGAAACGCACTGTCTTGGCGAAAGAAAGCGTTTTTGTACAACTTCATATGAATAGCTGTAACTTTTGATAGAAGACTCAGACAAACATGTTTATGGCTTTAACTTATAGAACTCAAGGTCCCCATGTTGAGAAAAAAGGTTTTGCAACTGTTTGAGCTAAGATTTCCAAGTTATTCACATAATGAAAACCTATACTTTGTGTCGGTCGAGTTCCCCATTCAAATGCATGTAACAGTGAGAAACGCACTGTCTTGGCGAAAGAAAGCGTTTTTGTACAACTTCATATAAATCAATGTAACTTTTGATAGGAGACTCGGATACACATGTTTATGGCTTTATCTTATAGAACTCAAGGTCCCCGTGCTGGGAACACAGGTTTTGCAGCTGTTTGAGCTAAGATTTCCAAGTTATTCACATAATGAAAACCTATACTTTGTTTCGGTCGAGTTCCCCATTCAAATGCATGTAACAGTGAGAAACGCACTGTCTTGGCGAAAGAAAGCGTTTTTGTACAACTTCATATAAATCAATGTAACTTTTGATAGGAGACTCGGATACACATGTTTATGGCTTTATCTTATAGAACTCAAGGTCCCCGTGGTGGGAACACAGGTTTTGCAACTGTTTGAGCTAAGATTTCCAAGTTATTCACATAATGAAAACCTATACTTTGTGTCGGTCGAGTTCCCCATTCAAATGCATGTAACAGTGAGAAACGCACTGTCTTGGCGAAAGAAAGCGTTTTTGTACAACTTCATATAAATCAATGTAACTTTTGATAGGAGACTCGGATACACATGTTTATGGCTTTATCTTATAGAACTCAAGGTCCCCGTGCTGGGAACACAGGTTTTGCAGCTGTTTGAGCTAAGATTTCCAAGTTATTCACATAATGAAAACCTATACTTTGTTTCGGTCGAGTTCCCCATTCAAATGCATGTAACAGTGAGAAACGCACTGTCTTGGCGAAAGAAAGCGTTTTTGTACAACTTCATATGAATAGCTGTAACTTTTGATAGAAGACTCAGACAAACATGTTTATGGCTTTAACTTATAGAACTCAAGGTCCCCGTGTTGGGAAAAAAGGTTTTGCAACTGTTTGAGCTAAGATTTCCAAGTTATTCACATAATGAAAACCTATACTTTGTGTCGGTCGAGTTCCCCATTCAAATGCATGTAACAGTGAGAAACGCACTGTCTTGGCGAAAGAAAGCGTTTTTGTACAACTTCATATAAATAGCTGTAACTTTTGATAGGAGACTCGGATACACATGTTTATGGCTTTATCTTATAGAACTCAAGGTCCCCGTGGTGGGAACACAGGTTTTGCAGCTGTTTGAGCTAAGATTTCCAAGTTATTCATATAATGAAAACCTATACTTTGTGTCGGTCGAGTTCCCCATTCAAATGCATGTAACAGTGAGAAACGCACTGTCTTGGCGAAAGAAAGCGTTTTTGTACAACTTCATATAAATCAATGTAACTTTTGATAGGAGACTCGGATACACATGTTTATGGCTTTATCTTATAGAACTCAAGGTCCCGTGCTGGGAACACAGGTTTTGCAGCTGTTTGAGCTAAGATTTCCAAGTTATTCACATAATGAAAACCTATACTTTGTTTCGGTCGAGTTCCCCATTCAAATGCATGTAACAGTGAGAAACGCACTGTCTTGGCGAAAGAAAGCGTTTTTGTACAACTTCATATGAATAGCTGTAACTTTTGATAGAAGACTCAGACAAACATGTTTATGGCTTTATCTTATAAAACTCAAGGTCCCCATGTTGTGAAAAAAGGTTTTGCAGCCGTTTGAGCTAAGATTCCCAAGTTATTCACATAATGAAAACCTATACTTTGTTTCGGTCGAGTTCCCCATTCAAATGCATGTAACAGTGAGAAACGCACTGTCTTGGCGAAAGAAAGCGTTTTTGTACAACTTCATATAAATCAATGTAACTTTTGATAGGAGACTCGGATACACATGTTTATGGCTTTATCTTATAGAACTCAAGGTCCCCGTGGTGGGAACACAGGTTTTGCAGCTGTTTGAGCTAAGATTTCCAAGTTATTCACATAATGAAAACCTATACTTTGTGTCGGTCGAGTTCCCCATTCAAATGCATGTAACAGTGAGAAACGCACTGTCTTGGCGAAAGAAAGCGTTTTTGTACAACTTCATATAAATCAATGTAACTTTTGATAGGAGACTCGGATACACATGTTTATGGCTTTATCTTATAGAACTCAAGGTCCCGTGCTGGGAACACAGGTTTTGCAGCTGTTTGAGCTAAGATTTCCAAGTTATTCACATAATGAAAACCTATACTTTGTTTCGGTCGAGTTCCCCATTCAAATGCATGTAACAGTGAGAAACGCACTGTCTTGGCGAAAGAAAGCGTTTTTGTACAACTTCATATGAATAGCTGTAACCTTTGATAGAAGACTCAGACAAACATGTTTATGGCTTTATCTTATAGAACTCAAGGTCCCCGTGGTGGGAACACAGGTTTTGCAGCTGTTTGAGCTAAGATTTCCAAGTTATTCACATAATGAAAACCTATACTTTGTGTCGGTCGAGTTCCCCATTCAAATGCATGTAACAGTGAGAAACGCACTGTCTTGGCGAAAGAAAGCGTTTTTGTACAACTTCATATAAATAGCTGTAACTTTTGATAGGAGACTCGGATACACATGTTTATGGCTTTATCTTATAGAACTCAAGGTCCCCGTGCTGGGAACACAGGTTTTGCAGCTGTTTGAGCTAAGATTTCCAAGTTATTCACATAATGAAAACCTATACTTTGTGTCGGTCGAGTTCCCCATTCAAATGCATGTAACAGTGAGAAACGCACTGTCTTGGCGAAAGAAAGCGTTTTTGTACAACTTCATATAAATCAATGTAACTTTTGATAGGAGACTCGGATACACATGTTTATGGCTTTATCTTATAGAACTCAAGGTCCCCGTGCTGGGAACACAGGTTTTGCAGCTGTTTGAGCTAAGATTTCCAAGTTATTCACATAATGAAAACCTATACTTTGTTTCGGTCGAGTTCCCCATTCAAATGCATGTAACAGTGAGAAACGCACTGTCTTGGCGAAAGAAAGCGTTTTTGTACAACTTCATATGAATAGCTGTAACCTTTGATAGAAGACTCAGACAAACATGTTTATGGCTTTAACTTATAGAACTCAAGGTCCCCGTGCTGGGAAAACAGGTTTTGCAGCTGTTTGAGCTAAGATTTCCAAGTTATTCACATAATGAAAACCTATACTTTGTTTCGGTCGAGTTCCCCATTCAAATGCATGTAACAGTGAGAAACGCACTGTCTTGGCGAAAGAAAGCGTTTTTGTACAACTTCATATGAATAGCTGTAACTTTTGATAGAAGACTCAGACAAACATGTTTATGGCTTTAACTTATAGAACTCAAGGTCCCCGTGTTGGGAAAAAAGGTTTTGCAACTGTTTGAGCTAAGATTTCCAAGTTATTCACATAATGAAAACCTATACTTTGTTTCGGTCGAGTTCCCCATTCAAATGCATGTAACAGTGAGAAACGCACTGTCTTGGCGAAAGAAAGCGTTTTTGTACAACTTCATATAAATCAATGTAACTTTTGATAGGAGACTCGGATACACATGTTTATGGCTTTATCTTATAGAACTCAAGGTCCCCGTGGTGGGAACACAGGTTTTGCAGCTGTTTGAGCTAAGATTTCCAAGTTATTCATATAATGAAAACCTATACTTTGTTTCGGTCGAGTTCCCCATTCAAATGCATGTAACAGTGAGAAACGCACTGTCTTGGCGAAAGAAAGCGTTTTTGTACAACTTCATATGAATAGCTGTAACTTTTGATAGAAGACTCAGACAAACATGTTTATGGCTTTAACTTATAGAACTCAAGGTCCCCGTGTTGGGAAAAAAGGTTTTGCAACTGTTTGAGCTAAGATTTCCAAGTTATTCACATAATGAAAACCTATACTTTGTGTCGGTCGAGTTCCCCATTCAAATGCATGTAACAGTGAGAAACGCACTGTCTTGGCGAAAGAAAGCGTTTTTGTACAACTTCATATAAATAGCTGTAACTTTTGATAGGAGACTCGGATACACATGTTTATGGCTTTATCTTATAGAACTCAAGGTCCCCGTGGTGGGAACACAGGTTTTGCAGCTGTTTGAGCTAAGATTTCCAAGTTATTCATATAATGAAAACCTATACTTTGTGTCGGTCGAGTTCCCCATTCAAATGCATGTAACAGTGAGAAACGCACTGTCTTGGCGAAAGAAAGCGTTTTTGTACAACTTCATATAAATCAATGTAACTTTTGATAGGAGACTCGGATACACATGTTTATGGCTTTATCTTATAGAACTCAAGGTCCCGTGCTGGGAACACAGGTTTTGCAGCTGTTTGAGCTAAGATTTCCAAGTTATTCACATAATGAAAACCTATACTTTGTTTCGGTCGAGTTCCCCATTCAAATGCATGTAACAGTGAGAAACGCACTGTCTTGGCGAAAGAAAGCGTTTTTGTACAACTTCATATGAATAGCTGTAACTTTTGATAGAAGACTCAGACAAACATGTTTATGGCTTTATCTTATAAAACTCAAGGTCCCCATGTTGTGAAAAAAGGTTTTGCAGCCGTTTGAGCTAAGATTCCCAAGTTATTCACATAATGAAAACCTATACTTTGTTTCGGTCGAGTTCCCCATTCAAATGCATGTAACAGTGAGAAACGCACTGTCTTGGCGAAAGAAAGCGTTTTTGTACAACTTCATATAAATCAATGTAACTTTTGATAGGAGACTCGGATACACATGTTTATGGCTTTATCTTATAGAACTCAAGGTCCCCGTGGTGGGAACACAGGTTTTGCAGCTGTTTGAGCTAAGATTTCCAAGTTATTCACATAATGAAAACCTATACTTTGTGTCGGTCGAGTTCCCCATTCAAATGCATGTAACAGTGAGAAACGCACTGTCTTGGCGAAAGAAAGCGTTTTTGTACAACTTCATATAAATCAATGTAACTTTTGATAGGAGACTCGGATACACATGTTTATGGCTTTATCTTATAGAACTCAAGGTCCCGTGCTGGGAACACAGGTTTTGCAGCTGTTTGAGCTAAGATTTCCAAGTTATTCACATAATGAAAACCTATACTTTGTTTCGGTCGAGTTCCCCATTCAAATGCATGTAACAGTGAGAAACGCACTGTCTTGGCGAAAGAAAGCGTTTTTGTACAACTTCATATGAATAGCTGTAACCTTTGATAGAAGACTCAGACAAACATGTTTATGGCTTTATCTTATAGAACTCAAGGTCCCCGTGGTGGGAACACAGGTTTTGCAGCTGTTTGAGCTAAGATTTCCAAGTTATTCACATAATGAAAACCTATACTTTGTGTCGGTCGAGTTCCCCATTCAAATGCATGTAACAGTGAGAAACGCACTGTCTTGGCGAAAGAAAGCGTTTTTGTACAACTTCATATAAATAGCTGTAACTTTTGATAGGAGACTCGGATACACATGTTTATGGCTTTATCTTATAGAACTCAAGGTCCCCGTGCTGGGAACACAGGTTTTGCAGCTGTTTGAGCTAAGATTTCCAAGTTATTCACATAATGAAAACCTATACTTTGTGTCGGTCGAGTTCCCCATTCAAATGCATGTAACAGTGAGAAACGCACTGTCTTGGCGAAAGAAAGCGTTTTTGTACAACTTCATATAAATCAATGTAACTTTTGATAGGAGACTCGGATACACATGTTTATGGCTTTATCTTATAGAACTCAAGGTCCCCGTGCTGGGAACACAGGTTTTGCAGCTGTTTGAGCTAAGATTTCCAAGTTATTCACATAATGAAAACCTATACTTTGTTTCGGTCGAGTTCCCCATTCAAATGCATGTAACAGTGAGAAACGCACTGTCTTGGCGAAAGAAAGCGTTTTTGTACAACTTCATATGAATAGCTGTAACCTTTGATAGAAGACTCAGACAAACATGTTTATGGCTTTAACTTATAGAACTCAAGGTCCCCGTGCTGGGAAAACAGGTTTTGCAGCTGTTTGAGCTAAGATTTCCAAGTTATTCACATAATGAAAACCTATACTTTGTTTCGGTCGAGTTCCCCATTCAAATGCATGTAACAGTGAGAAACGCACTGTCTTGGCGAAAGAAAGCGTTTTTGTACAACTTCATATGAATAGCTGTAACTTTTGATAGAAGACTCAGACAAACATGTTTATGGCTTTAACTTATAGAACTCAAGGTCCCCGTGTTGGGAAAAAAGGTTTTGCAACTGTTTGAGCTAAGATTTCCAAGTTATTCACATAATGAAAACCTATACTTTGTTTCGGTCGAGTTCCCCATTCAAATGCATGTAACAGTGAGAAACGCACTGTCTTGGCGAAAGAAAGCGTTTTTGTACAACTTCATATAAATCAATGTAACTTTTGATAGGAGACTCGGATACACATGTTTATGGCTTTATCTTATAGAACTCAAGGTCCCCGTGCTGGGAACACAGGTTTTGCAGCTGTTTGAGCTAAGATTTCCAAGTTATTCACATAATGAAAACCTATACTTTGTGTCGGTCGAGTTCCCCATTCAAATGCATGTAACAGTGAGAAACGCACTGTCTTGGCGAAAGAAAGCGTTTTTGTACAACTTCATATAAATCAATGTAACTTTTGATAGGAGACTCGGATACACATGTTTATGGCTTTATCTTATAGAACTCAAGGTCCCCGTGCTGGGAACACAGGTTTTGCAGCTGTTTGAGCTAAGATTTCCAAGTTATTCACATAATGAAAACCTATACTTTGTGTCGGTCGAGTTCCCCATTCAAATGCATGTAACAGTGAGAAACGCACTGTCTTGGCGAAAGAAAGCGTTTTTGTACAACTTCATATAAATCAATGTAACTTTTGATAGGAGACTCGGATACACATGTTTATGGCTTTATCTTATAGAACTCAAGGTCCCCGTGCTGGGAACACAGGTTTTGCAGCTGTTTGAGCTAAGATTTCCAAGTTATTCACATAATGAAAACCTATACTTTGTTTCGGTCGAGTTCCCCATTCAAATGCATGTAACAGTGAGAAACGCACTGTCTTGGCGAAAGAAAGCGTTTTTGTACAACTTCATATGAATAGCTGTAACTTTTGATAGAAGACTCAGACAAACATGTTTATTGCTTTAACTTATAGAACTCAAGGTCCCCGTGTTGGGAAAAAAGGTTTTGCAACTGTTTGAGCTAAGATTTCCAAGTTATTCACATAATGAAAACCTATACTTTGTGTCGGTCGAGTTCCCCATTCAAATGCATGTAACAGTGAGAAACGCACTGTCTTGGCGAAAGAAAGCGTTTTTGTACAACTTCATATAAATCAATGTAACTTTTGATAGGAGACTCGGATACACATGTTTATGGCTTTATCTTATAGAACTCAAGGTCCCCGTGGTGGGAACACAGGTTTTGCAGCTGTTTGAGCTAAGATTTCCAAGTTATTCATATAATGAAAACCTATACTTTGTTTCGGTCGAGTTCCCCATTCAAATGCATGTAACAGTGAGAAACGCACTGTCTTGGCGAAAGAAAGCGTTTTTGTACAACTTCATATGAATAGCTGTAACCTTTGATAGAAGACTCAGACAAACATGTTTATGGCTTTATCTTATAGAACTCAAGGTCCCCGTGCTGGGAAAACAGGTTTTGCAGCTGTTTGAGCTAAGATTTCCAAGTTATTCACATAATGAAAACCTATACTTTGTTTCGGTCGAGTTCCCCATTCAAATGCATGTAACAGTGAGAAACGCACTGTCTTGGCGAAAGAAAGCGTTTTTGTACAACTTCATATGAATAGCTGTAACCTTTGATAGAAGACTCAGACAAACATGTTTATGGCTTTAACTTATAGAACTCAAGGTCCCCGTGCTGGGAAAACAGGTTTTGCAGCTGTTTGAGCTAAGATTTCCAAGTTATTCACATAATGAAAACCTATACTTTGTTTCGGTCGAGTTCCCCATTCAAATGCATGTAACAGTGAGAAACGCACTGTCTTGGCGAAAGAAAGCGTTTTTGTACAACTTCATATGAATAGCTGTAACTTTTGATAGAAGACTCAGACAAACATGTTTATGGCTTTAACTTATAGAACTCAAGGTCCCCGTGCTGGGAACACAGGTTTTGCAGCTGTTTGAGCTAAGATTTCCAAGTTATTCACATAATGAAAACCTATACTTTGTTTCGGTCGAGTTCCCCATTCAAATGCATGTAACAGTGAGAAACGCACTGTCTTGGCGAAAGAAAGCGTTTTTGTACAACTTCATATAAATCAATGTAACTTTTGATAGGAGACTCGGATACACATGTTTATGGCTTTAACTTATAGAACTCAAGGTCCCCGTGTTGGGAAAAAAGGTTTTGCAACTGTTTGAGCTAAGATTTCCAAGTTATTCACATAATGAAAACCTATACTTTGTGTCGGTCGAGTTCCCCATTCAAATGCATGTAACAGTGAGAAACGCACTGTCTTGGCGAAAGAAAGCGTTTTTGTACAACTTCATATAAATCAATGTAACTTTTGATAGGAGACTCGGATACACATGTTTATGGCTTTATCTTATAGAACTCAAGGTCCCCGTGCTGGGAACACAGGTTTTGCAGCTGTTTGAGCTAAGATTTCCAAGTTATTCACATAATGAAAACCTATACTTTGTGTCGGTCGAGTTCCCCATTCAAATGCATGTAACAGTGAGAAACGCACTGTCTTGGCGAAAGAAAGCGTTTTTGTACAACTTCATATGAATAGCTGTAACTTTTGATAGAAGACTCAGACAAACATGTTTATGGCTTTAACTTATAGAACTCAAGGTCCCCGTGCTGGGAACACAGGTTTTGCAGCTGTTTGAGCTAAGATTTCCAAGTTATTCACATAATGAAAACCTATACTTTGTTTCGGTCGAGTTCCCCATTCAAATGCATGTAACAGTGAGAAACGCACTGTCTTGGCGAAAGAAAGCGTTTTTGTACAACTTCATATAAATCAATGTAACTTTTGATAGGAGACTCGGATACACATGTTTATGGCTTTAACTTATAGAACTCAAGGTCCCCGTGTTGGGAAAAAAGGTTTTGCAACTGTTTGAGCTAAGATTTCCAAGTTATTCACATAATGAAAACCTATACTTTGTGTCGGTCGAGTTCCCCATTCAAATGCATGTAACAGTGAGAAACGCACTGTCTTGGCGAAAGAAAGCGTTTTTGTACAACTTCATATAAATCAATGTAACTTTTGATAGGAGACTCGGATACACATGTTTATGGCTTTATCTTATAGAACTCAAGGTCCCCGTGCTGGGAACACAGGTTTTGCAGCTGTTTGAGCTAAGATTTCCAAGTTATTCACATAATGAAAACCTATACTTTGTTTCGGTCGAGTTCCCCATTCAAATGCATGTAACAGTGAGAAACGCACTGTCTTGGCGAAAGAAAGCGTTTTTGTACAACTTCATATGAATAGCTGTAACTTTTGATAGAAGACTCAGACAAACATGTTTATGGCTTTATCTTATAAAACTCAAGGTCCCCATGTTGTGAAAAAAGGTTTTGCAGCCGTTTGAGCTAAGATTCCCAAGTTATTCACATAATGAAAACCTATACTTTGTTTCGGTCGAGTTCCCCATTCAAATGCATGTAACAGTGAGAAACGCACTGTCTTGGCGAAAGAAAGCGTTTTTGTACAACTTCATATAAATCAATGTAACTTTTGATAGGAGACTCGGATACACATGTTTATGGCTTTATCTTATAGAACTCAAGGTCCCCGTGGTGGGAACACAGGTTTTGCAGCTGTTTGAGCTAAGATTTCCAAGTTATTCACATAATGAAAACCTATACTTTGTGTCGGTCGAGTTCCCCATTCAAATGCATGTAACAGTGAGAAACGCACTGTCTTGGCGAAAGAAAGCGTTTTTGTACAACTTCATATAAATCAATGTAACTTTTGATAGGAGACTCGGATACACATGTTTATGGCTTTATCTTATAGAACTCAAGGTCCCGTGCTGGGAACACAGGTTTTGCAGCTGTTTGAGCTAAGATTTCCAAGTTATTCACATAATGAAAACCTATACTTTGTTTCGGTCGAGTTCCCCATTCAAATGCATGTAACAGTGAGAAACGCACTGTCTTGGCGAAAGAAAGCGTTTTTGTACAACTTCATATGAATAGCTGTAACCTTTGATAGAAGACTCAGACAAACATGTTTATGGCTTTATCTTATAGAACTCAAGGTCCCCGTGGTGGGAACACAGGTTTTGCAGCTGTTTGAGCTAAGATTTCCAAGTTATTCACATAATGAAAACCTATACTTTGTGTCGGTCGAGTTCCCCATTCAAATGCATGTAACAGTGAGAAACGCACTGTCTTGGCGAAAGAAAGCGTTTTTGTACAACTTCATATAAATAGCTGTAACTTTTGATAGGAGACTCGGATACACATGTTTATGGCTTTATCTTATAGAACTCAAGGTCCCCGTGCTGGGAACACAGGTTTTGCAGCTGTTTGAGCTAAGATTTCCAAGTTATTCACATAATGAAAACCTATACTTTGTGTCGGTCGAGTTCCCCATTCAAATGCATGTAACAGTGAGAAACGCACTGTCTTGGCGAAAGAAAGCGTTTTTGTACAACTTCATATAAATCAATGTAACTTTTGATAGGAGACTCGGATACACATGTTTATGGCTTTATCTTATAGAACTCAAGGTCCCCGTGCTGGGAACACAGGTTTTGCAGCTGTTTGAGCTAAGATTTCCAAGTTATTCACATAATGAAAACCTATACTTTGTTTCGGTCGAGTTCCCCATTCAAATGCATGTAACAGTGAGAAACGCACTGTCTTGGCGAAAGAAAGCGTTTTTGTACAACTTCATATGAATAGCTGTAACCTTTGATAGAAGACTCAGACAAACATGTTTATGGCTTTAACTTATAGAACTCAAGGTCCCCGTGCTGGGAAAACAGGTTTTGCAGCTGTTTGAGCTAAGATTTCCAAGTTATTCACATAATGAAAACCTATACTTTGTTTCGGTCGAGTTCCCCATTCAAATGCATGTAACAGTGAGAAACGCACTGTCTTGGCGAAAGAAAGCGTTTTTGTACAACTTCATATGAATAGCTGTAACTTTTGATAGAAGACTCAGACAAACATGTTTATGGCTTTAACTTATAGAACTCAAGGTCCCCGTGTTGGGAAAAAAGGTTTTGCAACTGTTTGAGCTAAGATTTCCAAGTTATTCACATAATGAAAACCTATACTTTGTTTCGGTCGAGTTCCCCATTCAAATGCATGTAACAGTGAGAAACGCACTGTCTTGGCGAAAGAAAGCGTTTTTGTACAACTTCATATAAATCAATGTAACTTTTGATAGGAGACTCGGATACACATGTTTATGGCTTTATCTTATAGAACTCAAGGTCCCCGTGCTGGGAACACAGGTTTTGCAGCTGTTTGAGCTAAGATTTCCAAGTTATTCACATAATGAAAACCTATACTTTGTGTCGGTCGAGTTCCCCATTCAAATGCATGTAACAGTGAGAAACGCACTGTCTTGGCGAAAGAAAGCGTTTTTGTACAACTTCATATAAATCAATGTAACTTTTGATAGGAGACTCGGATACACATGTTTATGGCTTTATCTTATAGAACTCAAGGTCCCCGTGCTGGGAACACAGGTTTTGCAGCTGTTTGAGCTAAGATTTCCAAGTTATTCACATAATGAAAACCTATACTTTGTGTCGGTCGAGTTCCCCATTCAAATGCATGTAACAGTGAGAAACGCACTGTCTTGGCGAAAGAAAGCGTTTTTGTACAACTTCATATAAATCAATGTAACTTTTGATAGGAGACTCGGATACACATGTTTATGGCTTTATCTTATAGAACTCAAGGTCCCCGTGCTGGGAACACAGGTTTTGCAGCTGTTTGAGCTAAGATTTCCAAGTTATTCACATAATGAAAACCTATACTTTGTTTCGGTCGAGTTCCCCATTCAAATGCATGTAACAGTGAGAAACGCACTGTCTTGGCGAAAGAAAGCGTTTTTGTACAACTTCATATGAATAGCTGTAACTTTTGATAGAAGACTCAGACAAACATGTTTATTGCTTTAACTTATAGAACTCAAGGTCCCCGTGTTGGGAAAAAAGGTTTTGCAACTGTTTGAGCTAAGATTTCCAAGTTATTCACATAATGAAAACCTATACTTTGTGTCGGTCGAGTTCCCCATTCAAATGCATGTAACAGTGAGAAACGCACTGTCTTGGCGAAAGAAAGCGTTTTTGTACAACTTCATATAAATCAATGTAACTTTTGATAGGAGACTCGGATACACATGTTTATGGCTTTATCTTATAGAACTCAAGGTCCCCGTGGTGGGAACACAGGTTTTGCAGCTGTTTGAGCTAAGATTTCCAAGTTATTCATATAATGAAAACCTATACTTTGTTTCGGTCGAGTTCCCCATTCAAATGCATGTAACAGTGAGAAACGCACTGTCTTGGCGAAAGAAAGCGTTTTTGTACAACTTCATATGAATAGCTGTAACCTTTGATAGAAGACTCAGACAAACATGTTTATGGCTTTATCTTATAGAACTCAAGGTCCCCGTGCTGGGAAAACAGGTTTTGCAGCTGTTTGAGCTAAGATTTCCAAGTTATTCACATAATGAAAACCTATACTTTGTTTCGGTCGAGTTCCCCATTCAAATGCATGTAACAGTGAGAAACGCACTGTCTTGGCGAAAGAAAGCGTTTTTGTACAACTTCATATGAATAGCTGTAACCTTTGATAGAAGACTCAGACAAACATGTTTATGGCTTTAACTTATAGAACTCAAGGTCCCCGTGCTGGGAAAACAGGTTTTGCAGCTGTTTGAGCTAAGATTTCCAAGTTATTCACATAATGAAAACCTATACTTTGTTTCGGTCGAGTTCCCCATTCAAATGCATGTAACAGTGAGAAACGCACTGTCTTGGCGAAAGAAAGCGTTTTTGTACAACTTCATATGAATAGCTGTAACTTTTGATAGAAGACTCAGACAAACATGTTTATGGCTTTAACTTATAGAACTCAAGGTCCCCGTGCTGGGAACACAGGTTTTGCAGCTGTTTGAGCTAAGATTTCCAAGTTATTCACATAATGAAAACCTATACTTTGTTTCGGTCGAGTTCCCCATTCAAATGCATGTAACAGTGAGAAACGCACTGTCTTGGCGAAAGAAAGCGTTTTTGTACAACTTCATATAAATCAATGTAACTTTTGATAGGAGACTCGGATACACATGTTTATGGCTTTAACTTATAGAACTCAAGGTCCCCGTGTTGGGAAAAAAGGTTTTGCAACTGTTTGAGCTAAGATTTCCAAGTTATTCACATAATGAAAACCTATACTTTGTGTCGGTCGAGTTCCCCATTCAAATGCATGTAACAGTGAGAAACGCACTGTCTTGGCGAAAGAAAGCGTTTTTGTACAACTTCATATAAATCAATGTAACTTTTGATAGGAGACTCGGATACACATGTTTATGGCTTTATCTTATAGAACTCAAGGTCCCCGTGCTGGGAACACAGGTTTTGCAGCTGTTTGAGCTAAGATTTCCAAGTTATTCACATAATGAAAACCTATACTTTGTGTCGGTCGAGTTCCCCATTCAAATGCATGTAACAGTGAGAAACGCACTGTCTTGGCGAAAGAAAGCGTTTTTGTACAACTTCATATGAATAGCTGTAACTTTTGATAGAAGACTCAGACAAACATGTTTATGGCTTTAACTTATAGAACTCAAGGTCCCCGTGTTGGGAAAAAAGGTTTTGCAACTGTTTGAGCTAAGATTTCCAAGTTATTCACATAATGAAAACCTATACTTTGTGTCGGTCGAGTTCCCCATTCAAATGCATGTAACAGTGAGAAACGCACTGTCTTGGCGAAAGAAAGCGTTTTTGTACAACTTCATATAAATCAATGTAACTTTTGATAGGAGACTCGGATACACATGTTTATGGCTTTATCTTATAGAACTCAAGGTCCCCGTGCTGGGAACACAGGTTTTGCAGCTGTTTGAGCTAAGATTTCCAAGTTATTCATATAATGAAAACCTATACTTTGTTTCGGTCGAGTTCCCCATTCAAATGCATGTAACAGTGAGAAACGCACTGTCTTGGCGAAAGAAAGCGTTTTTGTACAACTTCATATGAATAGCTGTAACCTTTGATAGAAGACTCAGACAAACATGTTTATGGCTTTATCTTATAAAACTCAAGGTCCCCATGTTGGGAAAAAAGATTTTGCAACTGTTTGAGCTAAGATTCCCAAGTTATTCACATAATGAAAACCTATACTTTGTTTCGGTCGAGTTCCCCATTCAAATGCATGTAACAGTGAGAAACGCACTGTCTTGGCGAAAGAAAGCGTTTTTGTACAACTTCATATGAATAGCTGTAACTTTTGATAGAAGACTCAGACAAACATGTTTATGGCTTTAACTTATAGAACTCAAGGTCCCCGTGTTGGGAAAAAAGGTTTTGCAACTGTTTGAGCTAAGATTTCCAAGTTATTCACATAATGAAAACCTATACTTTGTTTCGGTCGAGTTCCCCATTCAAATGCATGTAACAGTGAGAAACGCACTGTCTTGGCGAAAGAAAGCGTTTTTGTACAACTTCATATAAATCAATGTAACTTTTGATAGGAGACTCGGATACACATGTTTATGGCTTTATCTTATAGAACTCAAGGTCCCCGTGCTGGGAACACAGGTTTTGCAGCTGTTTGAGCTAAGATTTCCAAGTTATTCACATAATGAAAACCTATACTTTGTGTCGGTCGAGTTCCCCATTCAAATGCATGTAACAGTGAGAAACGCACTGTCTTGGCGAAAGAAAGCGTTTTTGTACAACTTCATATAAATCAATGTAACTTTTGATAGGAGACTCGGATACACATGTTTATGGCTTTATCTTATAGAACTCAAGGTCCCCGTGCTGGGAACACAGGTTTTGCAGCTGTTTGAGCTAAGATTTCCAAGTTATTCACATAATGAAAACCTATACTTTGTTTCGGTCGAGTTCCCCATTCAAATGCATGTAACAGTGAGAAACGCACTGTCTTGGCGAAAGAAAGCGTTTTTGTACAACTTCATATGAATAGCTGTAACTTTTGATAGAAGACTCAGACAAACATGTTTATGGCTTTAACTTATAGAACTCAAGGTCCCCGTGTTGGGAAAAAAGGTTTTGCAGCTGTTTGAGCTAAGATTTCCAAGTTATTCATATAATGAAAACCTATACTTTGTGTCGGTCGAGTTCCCCATTCAAATGCATGTAACAGTGAGAAACGCACTGTCTTGGCGAAAGAAAGCGTTTTTGTACAACTTCATATAAATCAATGTAACTTTTGATAGGAGACTCGGATACACATGTTTATGGCTTTATCTTATAGAACTCAAGGTCCCGTGCTGGGAACACAGGTTTTGCAGCTGTTTGAGCTAAGATTTCCAAGTTATTCACATAATGAAAACCTATACTTTGTGTCGGTCGAGTTCCCCATTCAAATGCATGTAACAGTGAGAAACGCACTGTCTTGGCGAAAGAAAGCGTTTTTGTACAACTTCATATAAATCAATGTAACTTTTGATAGGAGACTCGGATACACATGTTTATGGCTTTATCTTATAGAACTCAAGGTCCCCGTGCTGGGAACACAGGTTTTGCAGCTGTTTGAGCTAAGATTTCCAAGTTATTCACATAATGAAAACCTATACTTTGTGTCGGTCGAGTTCCCCATTCAAATGCATGTAACAGTGAGAAACGCACTGTCTTGGCGAAAGAAAGCGTTTTTGTACAACTTCATATGAATAGCTGTAACTTTTGATAGAAGACTCAGACAAACATGTTTATGGCTTTAACTTATAGAACTCAAGGTCCCCGTGTTGGGAAAAAAGGTTTTGCAACTGTTTGAGCTAAGATTTCCAAGTTATTCACATAATGAAAACCTATACTTTGTGTCGGTCGAGTTCCCCATTCAAATGCATGTAACAGTGAGAAACGCACTGTCTTGGCGAAAGAAAGCGTTTTTGTACAACTTCATATAAATCAATGTAACTTTTGATAGGAGACTCGGATACACATGTTTATGGCTTTATCTTATAGAACTCAAGGTCCCCGTGCTGGGAACACAGGTTTTGCAGCTGTTTGAGCTAAGATTTCCAAGTTATTCATATAATGAAAACCTATACTTTGTTTCGGTCGAGTTCCCCATTCAAATGCATGTAACAGTGAGAAACGCACTGTCTTGGCGAAAGAAAGCGTTTTTGTACAACTTCATATGAATAGCTGTAACCTTTGATAGAAGACTCAGACAAACATGTTTATGGCTTTATCTTATAGAACTCAAGGTCCCCGTGCTGGGAAAACAGGTTTTGCAGCTGTTTGAGCTAAGATTTCCAAGTTATTCACATAATGAAAACCTATACTTTGTTTCGGTCGAGTTCCCCATTCAAATGCATGTAACAGTGAGAAACGCATTGTCTTGGCGAAAGAAAGCGTTTTTGTACAACTTCATATGAATAGCTGTAACTTTTGATAGAAGACTCAGACAAACATGTTTATGGCTTTATCTTATAAAACTCAAGGTCCCCATGTTGGGAAAAAAGATTTTGCAACTGTTTGAGCTAAGATTCCCAAGTTATTCACATAATGAAAACCTATACTTTGTTTCGGTCGAGTTCCCCATTCAAATGCATGTAACAGTGAGAAACGCACTGTCTTGGCGAAAGAAAGCGTTTTTGTACAACTTCATATAAATAGCTGTAACTTTTGATAGGAGACTCGGATACACATGTTTATGGCTTTATCTTATAGAACTCAAGGTCCCCGTGCTGGGAACACAGGTTTTGCAGCTGTTTGAGCTAAGATTTCCAAGTTATTCACATAATGAAAACCTATACTTTGTTTCGGTCGAGTTCCCCATTCAAATGCATGTAACAGTGAGAAACGCACTGTCTTGGCGAAAGAAAGCGTTTTTGTACAACTTCATATGAATAGCTGTAACCTTTGATAGAAGACTCAGACAAACATGTTTATGGCTTTAACTTATAGAACTCAAGGTCCCCGTGCTGGGAAAACAGGTTTTGCAGCTGTTTGAGCTAAGATTTCCAAGTTATTCACATAATGAAAACCTATACTTTGTTTCGGTCGAGTTCCCCATTCAAATGCATGTAACAGTGAGAAACGCACTGTCTTGGCGAAAGAAAGCGTTTTTGTACAACTTCATATGAATAGCTGTAACTTTTGATAGAAGACTCAGACAAACATGTTTATGGCTTTAACTTATAGAACTCAAGGTCCCCGTGTTGGGAACACAGGTTTTGCAACTGTTTGAGCTAAGATTTCCAAGTTATTCACATAATGAAAACCTATACTTTGTTTCGGTCGAGTTCCCCATTCAAATGCATGTAACAGTGAGAAACGCACTGTCTTGGCGAAAGAAAGCGTTTTTGTACAACTTCATATAAATCAATGTAACTTTTGATAGGAGACTCGGATACACATGTTTATGGCTTTATCTTATAGAACTCAAGGTCCCCGTGCTGGGAACACAGGTTTTGCAGCTGTTTGAGCTAAGATTTCCAAGTTATTCACATAATGAAAACCTATACTTTGTGTCGGTCGAGTTCCCCATTCAAATGCATGTAACAGTGAGAAACGCACTGTCTTGGCGAAAGAAAGCGTTTTTGTACAACTTCATATAAATCAATGTAACTTTTGATAGGAGACTCGGATACACATGTTTATGGCTTTATCTTATAGAACTCAAGGTCCCCGTGCTGGGAACACAGGTTTTGCAGCTGTTTGAGCTAAGATTTCCAAGTTATTCACATAATGAAAACCTATACTTTGTGTCGGTCGAGTTCCCCATTCAAATGCATGTAACAGTGAGAAACGCACTGTCTTGGCGAAAGAAAGCGTTTTTGTACAACTTCATATAAATCAATGTAACTTTTGATAGGAGACTCGGATACACATGTTTATGGCTTTATCTTATAGAACTCAAGGTCCCCGTGCTGGGAACACAGGTTTTGCAGCTGTTTGAGCTAAGATTTCCAAGTTATTCACATAATGAAAACCTATACTTTGTGTCGGTCGAGTTCCCCATTCAAATGCATGTAACAGTGAGAAACGCACTGTCTTGGCGAAAGAAAGCGTTTTTGTACAACTTCATATAAATCAATGTAACTTTTGATAGGAGACTCGGATACACATGTTTATGGCTTTATCTTATAGAACTCAAGGTCCCCGTGCTGGGAACACAGGTTTTGCAGCTGTTTGAGCTAAGATTTCCAAGTTATTCATATAATGAAAACCTATACTTTGTTTCGGTCGAGTTCCCCATTCAAATGCATGTAACAGTGAGAAACGCACTGTCTTGGCGAAAGAAAGCGTTTTTGTACAACTTCATATGAATAGCTGTAACCTTTGATAGAAGACTCAGACAAACATGTTTATGGCTTTGTCTTATAGAACTCAAGGTCCCCGTGCTGGGAAAACAGGTTTTGCAGCTGTTTGAGCTAAGATTTCCAAGTTATTCACATAATGAAAACCTATACTTTGTTTCGGTCGAGTTCCCCATTCAAATGCATGTAACAGTGAGAAACGCATTGTCTTGGCGAAAGAAAGCGTTTTTGTACAACTTCATATGAATAGCTGTAACTTTTGATAGAAGACTCAGACAAACATGTTTATGGCTTTATCTTATAAAACTCAAGGTCCCCATGTTGGGAAAAAAGATTTTGCAACTGTTTGAGCTAAGATTCCCAAGTTATTCACATAATGAAAACCTATACTTTGTTTCGGTCGAGTTCCCCATTCAAATGCATGTAACAGTGAGAAACGCACTGTCTTGGCGAAAGAAAGCGTTTTTGTACAACTTCATATAAATAGCTGTAACTTTTGATAGGAGACTCGGATACACATGTTTATGGCTTTATCTTATAGAACTCAAGGTCCCCGTGCTGGGAACACAGGTTTTGCAGCTGTTTGAGCTAAGATTTCCAAGTTATTCACATAATGAAAACCTATACTTTGTTTCGGTCGAGTTCCCCATTCAAATGCATGTAACAGTGAGAAACGCACTGTCTTGGCGAAAGAAAGCGTTTTTGTACAACTTCATATGAATAGCTGTAACCTTTGATAGAAGACTCAGACAAACATGTTTATGGCTTTAACTTATAGAACTCAAGGTCCCCGTGCTGGGAAAACAGGTTTTGCAGCTGTTTGAGCTAAGATTTCCAAGTTATTCACATAATGAAAACCTATACTTTGTTTCGGTCGAGTTCCCCATTCAAATGCATGTAACAGTGAGAAACGCACTGTCTTGGCGAAAGAAAGCGTTTTTGTACAACTTCATATGAATAGCTGTAACTTTTGATAGAAGACTCAGACAAACATGTTTATGGCTTTAACTTATAGAACTCAAGGTCCCCGTGTTGGGAAAAAAGGTTTTGCAACTGTTTGAGCTAAGATTTCCAAGTTATTCACATAATGAAAACCTATACTTTGTTTCGGTCGAGTTCCCCATTCAAATGCATGTAACAGTGAGAAACGCACTGTCTTGGCGAAAGAAAGCGTTTTTGTACAACTTCATATAAATCAATGTAACTTTTGATAGGAGACTCGGATACACATGTTTATGGCTTTATCTTATAGAACTCAAGGTCCCCGTGCTGGGAACACAGGTTTTGCAGCTGTTTGAGCTAAGATTTCCAAGTTATTCACATAATGAAAACCTATACTTTGTGTCGGTCGAGTTCCCCATTCAAATGCATGTAACAGTGAGAAACGCACTGTCTTGGCGAAAGAAAGCGTTTTTGTACAACTTCATATAAATCAATGTAACTTTTGATAGGAGACTCGGATACACATGTTTATGGCTTTATCTTATAGAACTCAAGGTCCCCGTGCTGGGAACACAGGTTTTGCAGCTGTTTGAGCTAAGATTTCCAAGTTATTCACATAATGAAAACCTATACTTTGTTTCGGTCGAGTTCCCCATTCAAATGCATGTAACAGTGAGAAACGCACTGTCTTGGCGAAAGAAAGCGTTTTTGTACAACTTCATATGAATAGCTGTAACTTTTGATAGAAGACTCAGACAAACATGTTTATGGCTTTAACTTATAGAACTCAAGGTCCCCGTGTTGGGAAAAAAGGTTTTGCAGCTGTTTGAGCTAAGATTTCCAAGTTATTCATATAATGAAAACCTATACTTTGTGTCGGTCGAGTTCCCCATTCAAATGCATGTAACAGTGAGAAACGCACTGTCTTGGCGAAAGAAAGCGTTTTTGTACAACTTCATATAAATCAATGTAACTTTTGATAGGAGACTCGGATACACATGTTTATGGCTTTATCTTATAGAACTCAAGGTCCCGTGCTGGGAACACAGGTTTTGCAGCTGTTTGAGCTAAGATTTCCAAGTTATTCACATAATGAAAACCTATACTTTGTTTCGGTCGAGTTCCCCATTCAAATGCATGTAACAGTGAGAAACGCACTGTCTTGGCGAAAGAAAGCGTTTTTGTACAACTTCATATGAATAGCTGTAACCTTTGATAGAAGACTCAGACAAACATGTTTATGGCTTTATCTTATAGAACTCAAGGTCCCCGTGCTGGGAAAACAGGTTTTGCAGCTGTTTGAGCTAAGATTTCCAAGTTATTCACATAATGAAAACCTATACTTTGTTTCGGTCGAGTTCCCCATTCAAATGCATGTAACAGTGAGAAACGCACTGTCTTGGCGAAAGAAAGCGTTTTTGTACAACTTCATATGAATAGCTGTAACTTTTGATAGAAGACTCAGACAAACATGTTTATGGCTTTATCTTATAAAACTCAAGGTCCCCATGTTGTGAAAAAAGGTTTTGCAACTGTTTGAGCTAAGATTCCCAAGTTATTCACATAATGAAAACCTATACTTTGTTTCGGTCGAGTTCCCCATTCAAATGCATGTAACAGTGAGAAACGCACTGTCTTGGCGAAAGAAAGCGTTTTTGTACAACTTCATATAAATCAATGTAACTTTTGATAGGAGACTCGGATACACATGTTTATGGCTTTATCTTATAGAACTCAAGGTCCCCGTGGTGGGAACACAGGTTTTGCAGCTGTTTGAGCTAAGATTTCCAAGTTATTCACATAATGAAAACCTATACTTTGTGTCGGTCGAGTTCCCCATTCAAATGCATGTAACAGTGAGAAACGCACTGTCTTGGCGAAAGAAAGCGTTTTTGTACAACTTCATATAAATAGCTGTAACTTTTGATAGGAGACTCGGATACACATGTTTATGGCTTTATCTTATAGAACTCAAGGTCCCCGTGCTGGGAACACAGGTTTTGCAGCTGTTTGAGCTAAGATTTCCAAGTTATTCACATAATGAAAACCTATACTTTGTTTCGGTCGAGTTCCCCATTCAAATGCATGTAACAGTGAGAAACGCACTGTCTTGGCGAAAGAAAGCGTTTTTGTACAACTTCATATGAATAGCTGTAACCTTTGATAGAAGACTCAGACAAACATGTTTATGGCTTTAACTTATAGAACTCAAGGTCCCCGTGTTGGGAAAAAAGGTTTTGCAACTGTTTGAGCTAAGATTTCCAAGTTATTCACATAATGAAAACCTATACTTTGTGTCGGTCGAGTTCCCCATTCAAATGCATGTAACAGTGAGAAACGCACTGTCTTGGCGAAAGAAAGCGTTTTTGTACAACTTCATATAAATCAATGTAACTTTTGATAGGAGACTCGGATACACATGTTTATGGCTTTATCTTATAGAACTCAAGGTCCCCGTGCTGGGAACACAGGTTTTGCAGCTGTTTGAGCTAAGATTTCCAAGTTATTCACATAATGAAAACCTATACTTTGTGTCGGTCGAGTTCCCCATTCAAATGCATGTAACAGTGAGAAACGCACTGTCTTGGCGAAAGAAAGCGTTTTTGTACAACTTCATATAAATAGCTGTAACTTTTGATAGGAGACTCGGATACACATGTTTATGGCTTTATCTTATAGAACTCAAGGTCCCCGTGCTGGGAACACAGGTTTTGCAGCTGTTTGAGCTAAGATTTCCAAGTTATTCACATAATGAAAACCTATACTTTGTTTCGGTCGAGTTCCCCATTCAAATGCATGTAACAGTGAGAAACGCACTGTCTTGGCGAAAGAAAGCGTTTTTGTACAACTTCATATGAATAGCTGTAACCTTTGATAGAAGACTCAGACAAACATGTTTATGGCTTTAACTTATAGAACTCAAGGTCCCCGTGTTGGGAAAAAAGGTTTTGCAACTGTTTGAGCTAAGATTTCCAAGTTATTCACATAATGAAAACCTATACTTTGTGTCGGTCGAGTTCCCCATTCAAATGCATGTAACAGTGAGAAACGCACTGTCTTGGCGAAAGAAAGCGTTTTTGTACAACTTCATATAAATCAATGTAACTTTTGATAGGAGACTCGGATACACATGTTTATGGCTTTATCTTATAGAACTCAAGGTCCCCGTGCTGGGAACACAGGTTTTGCAGCTGTTTGAGCTAAGATTTCCAAGTTATTCACATAATGAAAACCTATACTTTGTTTCGGTCGAGTTCCCCATTCAAATGCATGTAACAGTGAGAAACGCACTGTCTTGGCGAAAGAAAGCGTTTTTGTACAACTTCATATGAATAGCTGTAACTTTTGATAGAAGACTCAGACAAACATGTTTATGGCTTTATCTTATAAAACTCAAGGTCCCCATGTTGTGAAAAAAGGTTTTGCAACTGTTTGAGCTAAGATTCCCAAGTTATTCACATAATGAAAACCTATACTTTGTTTCGGTCGAGTTCCCCATTCAAATGCATGTAACAGTGAGAAACGCACTGTCTTGGCGAAAGAAAGCGTTTTTGTACAACTTCATATAAATCAATGTAACTTTTGATAGGAGACTCGGATACACATGTTTATGGCTTTATCTTATAGAACTCAAGGTCCCCGTGGTGGGAACACAGGTTTTGCAGCTGTTTGAGCTAAGATTTCCAAGTTATTCACATAATGAAAACCTATACTTTGTGTCGGTCGAGTTCCCCATTCAAATGCATGTAACAGTGAGAAACGCACTGTCTTGGCGAAAGAAAGCGTTTTTGTACAACTTCATATAAATAGCTGTAACTTTTGATAGGAGACTCGGATACACATGTTTATGGCTTTATCTTATAGAACTCAAGGTCCCCGTGCTGGGAACACAGGTTTTGCAGCTGTTTGAGCTAAGATTTCCAAGTTATTCACATAATGAAAACCTATACTTTGTTTCGGTCGAGTTCCCCATTCAAATGCATGTAACAGTGAGAAACGCACTGTCTTGGCGAAAGAAAGCGTTTTTGTACAACTTCATATGAATAGCTGTAACCTTTGATAGAAGACTCAGACAAACATGTTTATGGCTTTAACTTATAGAACTCAAGGTCCCCGTGTTGGGAAAAAAGGTTTTGCAACTGTTTGAGCTAAGATTTCCAAGTTATTCACATAATGAAAACCTATACTTTGTGTCGGTCGAGTTCCCCATTCAAATGCATGTAACAGTGAGAAACGCACTGTCTTGGCGAAAGAAAGCGTTTTTGTACAACTTCATATAAATCAATGTAACTTTTGATAGGAGACTCGGATACACATGTTTATGGCTTTATCTTATAGAACTCAAGGTCCCCGTGCTGGGAACACAGGTTTTGCAGCTGTTTGAGCTAAGATTTCCAAGTTATTCACATAATGAAAACCTATACTTTGTGTCGGTCGAGTTCCCCATTCAAATGCATGTAACAGTGAGAAACGCACTGTCTTGGCGAAAGAAAGCGTTTTTGTACAACTTCATATAAATCAATGTAACTTTTGATAGGAGACTCGGATACACATGTTTATGGCTTTATCTTATAGAACTCAAGGTCCCCGTGCTGGGAACACAGGTTTTGCAGCTGTTTGAGCTAAGATTTCCAAGTTATTCACATAATGAAAACCTATACTTTGTTTCGGTCGAGTTCCCCATTCAAATGCATGTAACAGTGAGAAACGCACTGTCTTGGCGAAAGAAAGCGTTTTTGTACAACTTCATATAAATAGCTGTAACTTTTGATAGGAGACTCGGATACACATGTTTATGGCTTTATCTTATAGAACTCAAGGTCCCCGTGGTGGGAACACAGGTTTTGCAGCTGTTTGAGCTAAGATTTCCAAGTTATTCACATAATGAAAACCTATACTTTGTTTCGGTCGAGTTCCCCATTCAAATGCATGTAACAGTGAGAAACGCACTGTCTTGGCGAAAGAAAGCGTTTTTGTACAACTTCATATAAATAGCTGTAACTTTTGATAGGAGACTCGGATACACATGTTTATGGCTTTATCTTATAGAACTCAAGGTCCCCGTGCTGGGAACACAGGTTTTGCAGCTGTTTGAGCTAAGATTTCCAAGTTATTCACATAATGAAAACCTATACTTTGTTTCGGTCGAGTTCCCCATTCAAATGCATGTAACAGTGAGAAACGCACTGTCTTGGCGAAAGAAAGCGTTTTTGTACAACTTCATATGAATAGCTGTAACTTTTGATAGAAGACTCAGACAAACATGTTTATGGCTTTAACTTATAGAACTCAAGGTCCCCGTGTTGGGAAAAAAGGTTTTGCAACTGTTTGAGCTAAGATTTCCAAGTTATTCACATAATGAAAACCTATACTTTGTTTCGGTCGAGTTCCCCATTCAAATGCATGTAACAGTGAGAAACGCACTGTCTTGGCGAAAGAAAGCGTTTTTGTACAACTTCATATAAATCAATGTAACTTTTGATAGGAGACTCGGATACACATGTTTATGGCTTTATCTTATAGAACTCAAGGTCCCCGTGCTGGGAACACAGGTTTTGCAGCTGTTTGAGCTAAGATTTCCAAGTTATTCACATAATGAAAACCTATACTTTGTGTCGGTCGAGTTCCCCATTCAAATGCATGTAACAGTGAGAAACGCACTGTCTTGGCGAAAGAAAGCGTTTTTGTACAACTTCATATGAATAGCTGTAACTTTTGATAGAAGACTCAGACAAACATGTTTATGGCTTTATCTTATAAAACTCAAGGTCCCCATGTTGTGAAAAAAGGTTTTGCAACTGTTTGAGCTAAGATTCCCAAGTTATTCACATAATGAAAACCTATACTTTGTTTCGGTCGAGTTCCCCATTCAAATGCATGTAACAGTGAGAAACGCACTGTCTTGGCGAAAGAAAGCGTTTTTGTACAACTTCATATAAATCAATGTAACTTTTGATAGGAGACTCGGATACACATGTTTATGGCTTTATCTTATAGAACTCAAGGTCCCCGTGGTGGGAACACAGGTTTTGCAGCTGTTTGAGCTAAGATTTCCAAGTTATTCACATAATGAAAACCTATACTTTGTGTCGGTCGAGTTCCCCATTCAAATGCATGTAACAGTGAGAAACGCACTGTCTTGGCGAAAGAAAGCGTTTTTGTACAACTTCATATAAATAGCTGTAACTTTTGATAGGAGACTCGGATACACATGTTTATGGCTTTATCTTATAGAACTCAAGGTCCCCGTGCTGGGAACACAGGTTTTGCAGCTGTTTGAGCTAAGATTTCCAAGTTATTCACATAATGAAAACCTATACTTTGTTTCGGTCGAGTTTCCCATTCAAATGCATGTAACAGTGAGAAACGCACTGTCTTGGCGAAAGAAAGCGTTTTTGTACAACTTCATATGAATAGCTGTAACCTTTGATAGAAGACTCAGACAAACATGTTTATGGCTTTAACTTATAGAACTCAAGGTCCCCGTGTTGGGAAAAAAGGTTTTGCAACTGTTTGAGCTAAGATTTCCAAGTTATTCACATAATGAAAACCTATACTTTGTGTCGGTCGAGTTCCCCATTCAAATGCATGTAACAGTGAGAAACGCACTGTCTTGGCGAAAGAAAGCGTTTTTGTACAACTTCATATAAATCAATGTAACTTTTGATAGGAGACTCGGATACACATGTTTATGGCTTTATCTTATAGAACTCAAGGTCCCCGTGCTGGGAACACAGGTTTTGCAGCTGTTTGAGCTAAGATTTCCAAGTTATTCACATAATGAAAACCTATACTTTGTGTCGGTCGAGTTCCCCATTCAAATGCATGTAACAGTGAGAAACGCACTGTCTTGGCGAAAGAAAGCGTTTTTGTACAACTTCATATAAATCAATGTAACTTTTGATAGGAGACTCGGATACACATGTTTATGGCTTTATCTTATAGAACTCAAGGTCCCCGTGCTGGGAACACAGGTTTTGCAGCTGTTTGAGCTAAGATTTCCAAGTTATTCACATAATGAAAACCTATACTTTGTTTCGGTCGAGTTCCCCATTCAAATGCATGTAACAGTGAGAAACGCACTGTCTTGGCGAAAGAAAGCGTTTTTGTACAACTTCATATAAATAGCTGTAACTTTTGATAGGAGACTCGGATACACATGTTTATGGCTTTATCTTATAGAACTCAAGGTCCCCGTGGTGGGAACACAGGTTTTGCAGCTGTTTGAGCTAAGATTTCCAAGTTATTCACATAATGAAAACCTATACTTTGTTTCGGTCGAGTTCCCCATTCAAATGCATGTAACAGTGAGAAACGCACTGTCTTGGCGAAAGAAAGCGTTTTTGTACAACTTCATATAAATAGCTGTAACTTTTGATAGGAGACTCGGATACACATGTTTATGGCTTTATCTTATAGAACTCAAGGTCCCCGTGCTGGGAACACAGGTTTTGCAGCTGTTTGAGCTAAGATTTCCAAGTTATTCACATAATGAAAACCTATACTTTGTTTCGGTCGAGTTCCCCATTCAAATGCATGTAACAGTGAGAAACGCACTGTCTTGGCGAAAGAAAGCGTTTTTGTACAACTTCATATGAATAGCTGTAACTTTTGATAGAAGACTCAGACAAACATGTTTATGGCTTTAACTTATAGAACTCAAGGTCCCCGTGTTGGGAAAAAAGGTTTTGCAACTGTTTGAGCTAAGATTTCCAAGTTATTCACATAATGAAAACCTATACTTTGTTTCGGTCGAGTTCCCCATTCAAATGCATGTAACAGTGAGAAACGCACTGTCTTGGCGAAAGAAAGCGTTTTTGTACAACTTCATATAAATCAATGTAACTTTTGATAGGAGACTCGGATACACATGTTTATGGCTTTATCTTATAGAACTCAAGGTCCCCGTGCTGGGAACACAGGTTTTGCAGCTGTTTGAGCTAAGATTTCCAAGTTATTCACATAATGAAAACCTATACTTTGTGTCGGTCGAGTTCCCCATTCAAATGCATGTAACAGTGAGAAACGCACTGTCTTGGCGAAAGAAAGCGTTTTTGTACAACTTCATATAAATCAATGTAACTTTTGATAGGAGACTCGGATACACATGTTTATGGCTTTATCTTATAGAACTCAAGGTCCCCGTGCTGGGAACACAGGTTTTGCAGCTGTTTGAGCTAAGATTTCCAAGTTATTCACATAATGAAAACCTATACTTTGTTTCGGTCGAGTTCCCCATTCAAATGCATGTAACAGTGAGAAACGCACTGTCTTGGCGAAAGAAAGCGTTTTTGTACAACTTCATATGAATAGCTGTAACTTTTGATAGAAGACTCAGACAAACATGTTTATGGCTTTAACTTATAGAACTCAAGGTCCCCGTGTTGGGAAAAAAGGTTTTGCAGCTGTTTGAGCTAAGATTTCCAAGTTATTCATATAATGAAAACCTATACTTTGTGTCGGTCGAGTTCCCCATTCAAATGCATGTAACAGTGAGAAACGCACTGTCTTGGCGAAAGAAAGCGTTTTTGTACAACTTCATATAAATCAATGTAACTTTTGATAGGAGACTCGGATACACATGTTTATGGCTTTATCTTATAGAACTCAAGGTCCCGTGCTGGGAACACAGGTTTTGCAGCTGTTTGAGCTAAGATTTCCAAGTTATTCACATAATGAAAACCTATACTTTGTTTCGGTCGAGTTCCCCATTCAAATGCATGTAACAGTGAGAAACGCACTGTCTTGGCGAAAGAAAGCGTTTTTGTACAACTTCATATGAATAGCTGTAACCTTTGATAGAAGACTCAGACAAACATGTTTATGGCTTTATCTTATAGAACTCAAGGTCCCCGTGCTGGGAAAACAGGTTTTGCAGCTGTTTGAGCTAAGATTTCCAAGTTATTCACATAATGAAAACCTATACTTTGTTTCGGTCGAGTTCCCCATTCAAATGCATGTAACAGTGAGAAACGCACTGTCTTGGCGAAAGAAAGCGTTTTTGTACAACTTCATATGAATAGCTGTAACTTTTGATAGAAGACTCAGACAAACATGTTTATGGCTTTATCTTATAAAACTCAAGGTCCCCATGTTGTGAAAAAAGGTTTTGCAACTGTTTGAGCTAAGATTCCCAAGTTATTCACATAATGAAAACCTATACTTTGTTTCGGTCGAGTTCCCCATTCAAATGCATGTAACAGTGAGAAACGCACTGTCTTGGCGAAAGAAAGCGTTTTTGTACAACTTCATATAAATCAATGTAACTTTTGATAGGAGACTCGGATACACATGTTTATGGCTTTATCTTATAGAACTCAAGGTCCCCGTGGTGGGAACACAGGTTTTGCAGCTGTTTGAGCTAAGATTTCCAAGTTATTCACATAATGAAAACCTATACTTTGTGTCGGTCGAGTTCCCCATTCAAATGCATGTAACAGTGAGAAACGCACTGTCTTGGCGAAAGAAAGCGTTTTTGTACAACTTCATATAAATAGCTGTAACTTTTGATAGGAGACTCGGATACACATGTTTATGGCTTTATCTTATAGAACTCAAGGTCCCCGTGCTGGGAACACAGGTTTTGCAGCTGTTTGAGCTAAGATTTCCAAGTTATTCACATAATGAAAACCTATACTTTGTTTCGGTCGAGTTCCCCATTCAAATGCATGTAACAGTGAGAAACGCACTGTCTTGGCGAAAGAAAGCGTTTTTGTACAACTTCATATAAATAGCTGTAACTTTTGATAGGAGACTCGGATACACATGTTTATGGCTTTATCTTATAGAACTCAAGGTCCCCGTGGTGGGAACACAGGTTTTGCAGCTGTTTGAGCTAAGATTTCCAAGTTATTCACATAATGAAAACCTATACTTTGTGTCGGTCGAGTTCCCCATTCAAATGCATGTAACAGTGAGAAACGCACTGTCTTGGCGAAAGAAAGCGTTTTTGTACAACTTCATATAAATCAATGTAACTTTTGATAGGAGACTCGGATACACATGTTTATGGCTTTATCTTATAGAACTCAAGGTCCCCGTGCTGGGAACACAGGTTTTGCAGCTGTTTGAGCTAAGATTTCCAAGTTATTCACATAATGAAAACCTATACTTTGTTTCGGTCGAGTTCCCCATTCAAATGCATGTAACAGTGAGAAACGCACTGTCTTGGCGAAAGAAAGCGTTTTTGTACAACTTCATATAAATAGCTGTAACTTTTGATAGGAGACTCGGATACACATGTTTATGGCTTTATCTTATAGAACTCAAGGTCCCCGTGGTGGGAACACAGGTTTTGCAGCTGTTTGAGCTAAGATTTCCAAGTTATTCACATAATGAAAACCTATACTTTGTTTCGGTCGAGTTCCCCATTCAAATGCATGTAACAGTGAGAAACGCACTGTCTTGGCGAAAGAAAGCGTTTTTGTACAACTTCATATAAATAGCTGTAACTTTTGATAGGAGACTCGGATACACATGTTTATGGCTTTATCTTATAGAACTCAAGGTCCCCGTGCTGGGAACACAGGTTTTGCAGCTGTTTGAGCTAAGATTTCCAAGTTATTCACATAATGAAAACCTATACTTTGTTTCGGTCGAGTTCCCCATTCAAATGCATGTAACAGTGAGAAACGCACTGTCTTGGCGAAAGAAAGCGTTTTTGTACAACTTCATATGAATAGCTGTAACTTTTGATAGAAGACTCAGACAAACATGTTTATGGCTTTAACTTATAGAACTCAAGGTCCCCGTGTTGGGAAAAAAGGTTTTGCAACTGTTTGAGCTAAGATTTCCAAGTTATTCACATAATGAAAACCTATACTTTGTTTCGGTCGAGTTCCCCATTCAAATGCATGTAACAGTGAGAAACGCACTGTCTTGGCGAAAGAAAGCGTTTTTGTACAACTTCATATAAATCAATGTAACTTTTGATAGGAGACTCGGATACACATGTTTATGGCTTTATCTTATAGAACTCAAGGTCCCCGTGCTGGGAACACAGGTTTTGCAGCTGTTTGAGCTAAGATTTCCAAGTTATTCACATAATGAAAACCTATACTTTGTGTCGGTCGAGTTCCCCATTCAAATGCATGTAACAGTGAGAAACGCACTGTCTTGGCGAAAGAAAGCGTTTTTGTACAACTTCATATGAATAGCTGTAACTTTTGATAGAAGACTCAGACAAACATGTTTATGGCTTTATCTTATAAAACTCAAGGTCCCCATGTTGTGAAAAAAGGTTTTGCAACTGTTTGAGCTAAGATTCCCAAGTTATTCACATAATGAAAACCTATACTTTGTTTCGGTCGAGTTCCCCATTCAAATGCATGTAACAGTGAGAAACGCACTGTCTTGGCGAAAGAAAGCGTTTTTGTACAACTTCATATAAATCAATGTAACTTTTGATAGGAGACTCGGATACACATGTTTATGGCTTTATCTTATAGAACTCAAGGTCCCCGTGGTGGGAACACAGGTTTTGCAGCTGTTTGAGCTAAGATTTCCAAGTTATTCACATAATGAAAACCTATACTTTGTGTCGGTCGAGTTCCCCATTCAAATGCATGTAACAGTGAGAAACGCACTGTCTTGGCGAAAGAAAGCGTTTTTGTACAACTTCATATAAATAGCTGTAACTTTTGATAGGAGACTCGGATACACATGTTTATGGCTTTATCTTATAGAACTCAAGGTCCCCGTGCTGGGAACACAGGTTTTGCAGCTGTTTGAGCTAAGATTTCCAAGTTATTCACATAATGAAAACCTATACTTTGTTTCGGTCGAGTTCCCCATTCAAATGCATGTAACAGTGAGAAACGCACTGTCTTGGCGAAAGAAAGCGTTTTTGTACAACTTCATATGAATAGCTGTAACCTTTGATAGAAGACTCAGACAAACATGTTTATGGCTTTAACTTATAGAACTCAAGGTCCCCGTGTTGGGAAAAAAGGTTTTGCAACTGTTTGAGCTAAGATTTCCAAGTTATTCACATAATGAAAACCTATACTTTGTGTCGGTCGAGTTCCCCATTCAAATGCATGTAACAGTGAGAAACGCACTGTCTTGGCGAAAGAAAGCGTTTTTGTACAACTTCATATAAATCAATGTAACTTTTGATAGGAGACTCGGATACACATGTTTATGGCTTTATCTTATAGAACTCAAGGTCCCCGTGCTGGGAACACAGGTTTTGCAGCTGTTTGAGCTAAGATTTCCAAGTTATTCACATAATGAAAACCTATACTTTGTGTCGGTCGAGTTCCCCATTCAAATGCATGTAACAGTGAGAAACGCACTGTCTTGGCGAAAGAAAGCGTTTTTGTACAACTTCATATAAATCAATGTAACTTTTGATAGGAGACTCGGATACACATGTTTATGGCTTTATCTTATAGAACTCAAGGTCCCCGTGCTGGGAACACAGGTTTTGCAGCTGTTTGAGCTAAGATTTCCAAGTTATTCACATAATGAAAACCTATACTTTGTTTCGGTCGAGTTCCCCATTCAAATGCATGTAACAGTGAGAAACGCACTGTCTTGGCGAAAGAAAGCGTTTTTGTACAACTTCATATAAATAGCTGTAACTTTTGATAGGAGACTCGGATACACATGTTTATGGCTTTATCTTATAGAACTCAAGGTCCCCGTGGTGGGAACACAGGTTTTGCAGCTGTTTGAGCTAAGATTTCCAAGTTATTCACATAATGAAAACCTATACTTTGTTTCGGTCGAGTTCCCCATTCAAATGCATGTAACAGTGAGAAACGCACTGTCTTGGCGAAAGAAAGCGTTTTTGTACAACTTCATATAAATAGCTGTAACTTTTGATAGGAGACTCGGATACACATGTTTATGGCTTTATCTTATAGAACTCAAGGTCCCCGTGCTGGGAACACAGGTTTTGCAGCTGTTTGAGCTAAGATTTCCAAGTTATTCACATAATGAAAACCTATACTTTGTTTCGGTCGAGTTCCCCATTCAAATGCATGTAACAGTGAGAAACGCACTGTCTTGGCGAAAGAAAGCGTTTTTGTACAACTTCATATGAATAGCTGTAACTTTTGATAGAAGACTCAGACAAACATGTTTATGGCTTTAACTTATAGAACTCAAGGTCCCCGTGTTGGGAAAAAAGGTTTTGCAACTGTTTGAGCTAAGATTTCCAAGTTATTCACATAATGAAAACCTATACTTTGTTTCGGTCGAGTTCCCCATTCAAATGCATGTAACAGTGAGAAACGCACTGTCTTGGCGAAAGAAAGCGTTTTTGTACAACTTCATATAAATCAATGTAACTTTTGATAGGAGACTCGGATACACATGTTTATGGCTTTATCTTATAGAACTCAAGGTCCCCGTGCTGGGAACACAGGTTTTGCAGCTGTTTGAGCTAAGATTTCCAAGTTATTCACATAATGAAAACCTATACTTTGTGTCGGTCGAGTTCCCCATTCAAATGCATGTAACAGTGAGAAACGCACTGTCTTGGCGAAAGAAAGCGTTTTTGTACAACTTCATATAAATCAATGTAACTTTTGATAGGAGACTCGGATACACATGTTTATGGCTTTATCTTATAGAACTCAAGGTCCCCGTGCTGGGAACACAGGTTTTGCAGCTGTTTGAGCTAAGATTTCCAAGTTATTCACATAATGAAAACCTATACTTTGTTTCGGTCGAGTTCCCCATTCAAATGCATGTAACAGTGAGAAACGCACTGTCTTGGCGAAAGAAAGCGTTTTTGTACAACTTCATATGAATAGCTGTAACTTTTGATAGAAGACTCAGACAAACATGTTTATGGCTTTAACTTATAGAACTCAAGGTCCCCGTGTTGGGAAAAAAGGTTTTGCAGCTGTTTGAGCTAAGATTTCCAAGTTATTCATATAATGAAAACCTATACTTTGTGTCGGTCGAGTTCCCCATTCAAATGCATGTAACAGTGAGAAACGCACTGTCTTGGCGAAAGAAAGCGTTTTTGTACAACTTCATATAAATCAATGTAACTTTTGATAGGAGACTCGGATACACATGTTTATGGCTTTATCTTATAGAACTCAAGGTCCCGTGCTGGGAACACAGGTTTTGCAGCTGTTTGAGCTAAGATTTCCAAGTTATTCACATAATGAAAACCTATACTTTGTTTCGGTCGAGTTCCCCATTCAAATGCATGTAACAGTGAGAAACGCACTGTCTTGGCGAAAGAAAGCGTTTTTGTACAACTTCATATGAATAGCTGTAACCTTTGATAGAAGACTCAGACAAACATGTTTATGGCTTTATCTTATAGAACTCAAGGTCCCCGTGCTGGGAAAACAGGTTTTGCAGCTGTTTGAGCTAAGATTTCCAAGTTATTCACATAATGAAAACCTATACTTTGTTTCGGTCGAGTTCCCCATTCAAATGCATGTAACAGTGAGAAACGCACTGTCTTGGCGAAAGAAAGCGTTTTTGTACAACTTCATATGAATAGCTGTAACTTTTGATAGAAGACTCAGACAAACATGTTTATGGCTTTATCTTATAAAACTCAAGGTCCCCATGTTGTGAAAAAAGGTTTTGCAACTGTTTGAGCTAAGATTCCCAAGTTATTCACATAATGAAAACCTATACTTTGTTTCGGTCGAGTTCCCCATTCAAATGCATGTAACAGTGAGAAACGCACTGTCTTGGCGAAAGAAAGCGTTTTTGTACAACTTCATATAAATCAATGTAACTTTTGATAGGAGACTCGGATACACATGTTTATGGCTTTATCTTATAGAACTCAAGGTCCCCGTGGTGGGAACACAGGTTTTGCAGCTGTTTGAGCTAAGATTTCCAAGTTATTCACATAATGAAAACCTATACTTTGTGTCGGTCGAGTTCCCCATTCAAATGCATGTAACAGTGAGAAACGCACTGTCTTGGCGAAAGAAAGCGTTTTTGTACAACTTCATATAAATAGCTGTAACTTTTGATAGGAGACTCGGATACACATGTTTATGGCTTTATCTTATAGAACTCAAGGTCCCCGTGCTGGGAACACAGGTTTTGCAGCTGTTTGAGCTAAGATTTCCAAGTTATTCACATAATGAAAACCTATACTTTGTTTCGGTCGAGTTCCCCATTCAAATGCATGTAACAGTGAGAAACGCACTGTCTTGGCGAAAGAAAGCGTTTTTGTACAACTTCATATAAATAGCTGTAACTTTTGATAGGAGACTCGGATACACATGTTTATGGCTTTATCTTATAGAACTCAAGGTCCCCGTGGTGGGAACACAGGTTTTGCAGCTGTTTGAGCTAAGATTTCCAAGTTATTCACATAATGAAAACCTATACTTTGTTTCGGTCGAGTTCCCCATTCAAATGCATGTAACAGTGAGAAACGCACTGTCTTGGCGAAAGAAAGCGTTTTTGTACAACTTCATATAAATAGCTGTAACTTTTGATAGGAGACTCGGATACACATGTTTATGGCTTTATCTTATAGAACTCAAGGTCCCCGTGCTGGGAACACAGGTTTTGCAGCTGTTTGAGCTAAGATTTCCAAGTTATTCACATAATGAAAACCTATACTTTGTTTCGGTCGAGTTCCCCATTCAAATGCATGTAACAGTGAGAAACGCACTGTCTTGGCGAAAGAAAGCGTTTTTGTACAACTTCATATGAATAGCTGTAACTTTTGATAGAAGACTCAGACAAACATGTTTATGGCTTTATCTTATAAAACTCAAGGTCCCCATGTTGGGAAAAAAGGTTTTGCAACTGTTTGAGCTAAGATTCCCAAGTTATTCACATAATGAAAACCTATACTTTGTTTCGGTCGAGTTCCCCATTCAAATGCATGTAACAGTGAGAAACGCACTGTCTTGGCGAAAGAAAGCGTTTTTGTACAACTTCATATAAATCAATGTAACTTTTGATAGGAGACTCGGATACACATGTTTATGGCTTTATCTTATAGAACTCAAGGTCCCCGTGCTGGGAACACAGGTTTTGCAGCTGTTTGAGCTAAGATTTCCAAGTTATTCACATAATGAAAACCTATACTTTGTTTCGGTCGAGTTCCCCATTCAAATGCATGTAACAGTGAGAAACGCACTGTCTTGGCGAAAGAAAGCGTTTTTGTACAACTTCATATGAATAGCTGTAACTGTTGATAGAAGACTCAGACAAACATGTTTATGGCTTTAACTTATAGAACTCAAGGTCCCCGTGTTGGGAAAAAAGGTTTTGCAACTGTTTGAGCTAAGATTTCCAAGTTATTCACATAATGAAAACCTATACTTTGTGTCGGTCGAGTTCCCCATTCAAATGCATGTAACAGTGAGAAACGCACTGTCTTGGCGAAAGAAAGCGTTTTTGTACAACTTCATATGAATAGCTGTAACCTTTGATAGAAGACTCAGACAAACATGTTTATGGCTTTAACTTATAGAACTCAAGGTCCCCGTGCTGGGAAAACAGGTTTTGCAGCTGTTTGAGCTAAGATTTCCAAGTTATTCACATAATGAAAACCTATACTTTGTTTCGGTCGAGTTCCCCATTCAAATGCATGTAACAGTGAGAAACGCACTGTCTTGGCGAAAGAAAGCGTTTTTGTACAACTTCATATAAATAGCTGTAACTTTTGATAGGAGACTCGGATACACATGTTTATGGCTTTATCTTATAGAACTCAAGGTCCCCGTGCTGGGAACACAGGTTTTGCAGCTGTTTGAGCTAAGATTTCCAAGTTATTCACATAATGAAAACCTATACTTTGTGTCGGTCGAGTTCCCCATTCAAATGCATGTAACAGTGAGAAACGCACTGTCTTGGCGAAAGAAAGCGTTTTTGTACAACTTCATATAAATCAATGTAACTTTTGATAGGAGACTCGGATACACATGTTTATGGCTTTATCTTATAGAACTCAAGGTCCCCGTGCTGGGAACACAGGTTTTGCAGCTGTTTGAGCTAAGATTTCCAAGTTATTCACATAATGAAAACCTATACTTTGTTTCGGTCGAGTTCCCCATTCAAATGCATGTAACAGTGAGAAACGCACTGTCTTGGCGAAAGAAAGCGTTTTTGTACAACTTCATATAAATAGCTGTAACTTTTGATAGGAGACTCGGATACACATGTTTATGGCTTTATCTTATAGAACTCAAGGTCCCCGTGGTGGGAACACAGGTTTTGCAGCTGTTTGAGCTAAGATTTCCAAGTTATTCACATAATGAAAACCTATACTTTGTTTCGGTCGAGTTCCCCATTCAAATGCATGTAACAGTGAGAAACGCACTGTCTTGGCGAAAGAAAGCGTTTTTGTACAACTTCATATAAATAGCTGTAACTTTTGATAGGAGACTCGGATACACATGTTTATGGCTTTATCTTATAGAACTCAAGGTCCCCGTGCTGGGAACACAGGTTTTGCAGCTGTTTGAGCTAAGATTTCCAAGTTATTCACATAATGAAAACCTATACTTTGTTTCGGTCGAGTTCCCCATTCAAATGCATGTAACAGTGAGAAACGCACTGTCTTGGCGAAAGAAAGCGTTTTTGTACAACTTCA
Source organism: Aulonocara sp. 'chitande type north' Nkhata Bay (assembly GCF_057382095.1). Classification (NCBI taxonomy): domain Eukaryota; kingdom Metazoa; phylum Chordata; class Actinopteri; order Cichliformes; family Cichlidae; genus Aulonocara; species Aulonocara sp. 'chitande type north' Nkhata Bay. Next base: position 55,976,552 of record NC_141346.1, on the reverse strand, counting down.
TATGAATAGCTGTAACTTTTGATAGAAGACTCAGACAAACATGTTTATGGCTTTATCTTATAAAACTCAAGGTCCCCATGTTGGGAAAAAAGGTTTTGCAACTGTTTGAGCTAAGATTCCCAAGTTATTCACATAATGAAAACCTATACTTTGTTTCGGTCGAGTTCCCCATTCAAATGCATGTAACAGTGAGAAACGCACTGTCTTGGCGAAAGAAAGCGTTTTTGTACAACTTCATATAAATCAATGTAACTTTTGATAGGAGACTCGGATACACATGTTTATGGCTTTATCTTATAGAACTCAAGGTCCCCGTGCTGGGAACACAGGTTTTGCAGCTGTTTGAGCTAAGATTTCCAAGTTATTCACATAATGAAAACCTATACTTTGTTTCGGTCGAGTTCCCCATTCAAATGCATGTAACAGTGAGAAACGCACTGTCTTGGCGAAAGAAAGCGTTTTTGTACAACTTCATATGAATAGCTGTAACTGTTGATAGAAGACTCAGACAAACATGTTTATGGCTTTAACTTATAGAACTCAAGGTCCCCGTGTTGGGAAAAAAGGTTTTGCAACTGTTTGAGCTAAGATTTCCAAGTTATTCACATAATGAAAACCTATACTTTGTGTCGGTCGAGTTCCCCATTCAAATGCATGTAACAGTGAGAAACGCACTGTCTTGGCGAAAGAAAGCGTTTTTGTACAACTTCATATGAATAGCTGTAACCTTTGATAGAAGACTCAGACAAACATGTTTATGGCTTTAACTTATAGAACTCAAGGTCCCCGTGCTGGGAAAACAGGTTTTGCAGCTGTTTGAGCTAAGATTTCCAAGTTATTCACATAATGAAAACCTATACTTTGTTTCGGTCGAGTTCCCCATTCAAATGCATGTAACAGTGAGAAACGCACTGTCTTGGCGAAAGAAAGCGTTTTTGTACAACTTCATATAAATAGCTGTAACTTTTGATAGGAGACTCGGATACACATGTTTATGGCTTTATCTTATAGAACTCAAGGTCCCCGTGCTGGGAACACAGGTTTTGCAGCTGTTTGAGCTAAGATTTCCAAGTTATTCACATAATGAAAACCTATACTTTGTGTCGGTCGAGTTCCCCATTCAAATGCATGTAACAGTGAGAAACGCACTGTCTTGGCGAAAGAAAGCGTTTTTGTACAACTTCATATAAATCAATGTAACTTTTGATAGGAGACTCGGATACACATGTTTATGGCTTTATCTTATAGAACTCAAGGTCCCCGTGCTGGGAACACAGGTTTTGCAGCTGTTTGAGCTAAGATTTCCAAGTTATTCACATAATGAAAACCTATACTTTGTTTCGGTCGAGTTCCCCATTCAAATGCATGTAACAGTGAGAAACGCACTGTCTTGGCGAAAGAAAGCGTTTTTGTACAACTTCATATAAATAGCTGTAACTTTTGATAGGAGACTCGGATACACATGTTTATGGCTTTATCTTATAGAACTCAAGGTCCCCGTGGTGGGAACACAGGTTTTGCAGCTGTTTGAGCTAAGATTTCCAAGTTATTCACATAATGAAAACCTATACTTTGTTTCGGTCGAGTTCCCCATTCAAATGCATGTAACAGTGAGAAACGCACTGTCTTGGCGAAAGAAAGCGTTTTTGTACAACTTCATATAAATAGCTGTAACTTTTGATAGGAGACTCGGATACACATGTTTATGGCTTTATCTTATAGAACTCAAGGTCCCCGTGCTGGGAACACAGGTTTTGCAGCTGTTTGAGCTAAGATTTCCAAGTTATTCACATAATGAAAACCTATACTTTGTTTCGGTCGAGTTCCCCATTCAAATGCATGTAACAGTGAGAAACGCACTGTCTTGGCGAAAGAAAGCGTTTTTGTACAACTTCATATGAATAGCTGTAACTTTTGATAGAAGACTCAGACAAACATGTTTATGGCTTTATCTTATAAAACTCAAGGTCCCCATGTTGGGAAAAAAGGTTTTGCAACTGTTTGAGCTAAGATTCCCAAGTTATTCACATAATGAAAACCTATACTTTGTTTCGGTCGAGTTCCCCATTCAAATGCATGTAACAGTGAGAAACGCACTGTCTTGGCGAAAGAAAGCGTTTTTGTACAACTTCATATAAATCAATGTAACTTTTGATAGGAGACTCGGATACACATGTTTATGGCTTTATCTTATAGAACTCAAGGTCCCCGTGCTGGGAACACAGGTTTTGCAGCTGTTTGAGCTAAGATTTCCAAGTTATTCACATAATGAAAACCTATACTTTGTTTCGGTCGAGTTCCCCATTCAAATGCATGTAACAGTGAGAAACGCACTGTCTTGGCGAAAGAAAGCGTTTTTGTACAACTTCATATGAATAGCTGTAACTGTTGATAGAAGACTCAGACAAACATGTTTATGGCTTTAACTTATAGAACTCAAGGTCCCCGTGTTGGGAAAAAAGGTTTTGCAACTGTTTGAGCTAAGATTTCCAAGTTATTCACATAATGAAAACCTATACTTTGTGTCGGTCGAGTTCCCCATTCAAATGCATGTAACAGTGAGAAACGCACTGTCTTGGCGAAAGAAAGCGTTTTTGTACAACTTCATATGAATAGCTGTAACCTTTGATAGAAGACTCAGACAAACATGTTTATGGCTTTAACTTATAGAACTCAAGGTCCCCGTGCTGGGAAAACAGGTTTTGCAGCTGTTTGAGCTAAGATTTCCAAGTTATTCACATAATGAAAACCTATACTTTGTTTCGGTCGAGTTCCCCATTCAAATGCATGTAACAGTGAGAAACGCACTGTCTTGGCGAAAGAAAGCGTTTTTGTACAACTTCATATAAATCAATGTAACTTTTGATAGGAGACTCGGATACACATGTTTATGGCTTTATCTTATAGAACTCAAGGTCCCCGTGCTGGGAACACAGGTTTTGCAGCTGTTTGAGCTAAGATTTCCAAGTTATTCACATAATGAAAACCTATACTTTGTTTCGGTCGAGTTCCCCATTCAAATGCATGTAACAGTGAGAAACGCACTGTCTTGGCGAAAGAAAGCGTTTTTGTACAACTTCATATAAATCAATGTAACTTTTGATAGGAGACTCGGATACACATGTTTATGGCTTTATCTTATAGAACTCAAGGTCCCCGTGCTGGGAACACAGGTTTTGCAGCTGTTTGAGCTAAGATTTCCAAGTTATTCACATAATGAAAACCTATACTTTGTTTCGGTCGAGTTCCCCATTCAAATGCATGTAACAGTGAGAAACGCACTGTCTTGGCGAAAGAAAGCGTTTTTGTACAACTTCATATAAATAGCTGTAACTTTTGATAGGAGACTCGGATACACATGTTTATGGCTTTATCTTATAGAACTCAAGGTCCCCGTGCTGGGAACACAGGTTTTGCAGCTGTTTGAGCTAAGATTTCCAAGTTATTCACATAATGAAAACCTATACTTTGTGTCGGTCGAGTTCCCCATTCAAATGCATGTAACAGTGAGAAACGCACTGTCTTGGCGAAAGAAAGCGTTTTTGTACAACTTCATATAAATCAATGTAACTTTTGATAGGAGACTCGGATACACATGTTTATGGCTTTATCTTATAGAACTCAAGGTCCCCGTGCTGGGAACACAGGTTTTGCAGCTGTTTGAGCTAAGATTTCCAAGTTATTCACATAATGAAAACCTATACTTTGTTTCGGTCGAGTTCCCCATTCAAATGCATGTAACAGTGAGAAACGCACTGTCTTGGCGAAAGAAAGCGTTTTTGTACAACTTCATATAAATAGCTGTAACTTTTGATAGGAGACTCGGATACACATGTTTATGGCTTTATCTTATAGAACTCAAGGTCCCCGTGGTGGGAACACAGGTTTTGCAGCTGTTTGAGCTAAGATTTCCAAGTTATTCACATAATGAAAACCTATACTTTGTTTCGGTCGAGTTCCCCATTCAAATGCATGTAACAGTGAGAAACGCACTGTCTTGGCGAAAGAAAGCGTTTTTGTACAACTTCATATAAATAGCTGTAACTTTTGATAGGAGACTCGGATACACATGTTTATGGCTTTATCTTATAGAACTCAAGGTCCCCGTGCTGGGAACACAGGTTTTGCAGCTGTTTGAGCTAAGATTTCCAAGTTATTCACATAATGAAAACCTATACTTTGTTTCGGTCGAGTTCCCCATTCAAATGCATGTAACAGTGAGAAACGCACTGTCTTGGCGAAAGAAAGCGTTTTTGTACAACTTCATATGAATAGCTGTAACTTTTGATAGAAGACTCAGACAAACATGTTTATGGCTTTATCTTATAAAACTCAAGGTCCCCATGTTGGGAAAAAAGGTTTTGCAACTGTTTGAGCTAAGATTCCCAAGTTATTCACATAATGAAAACCTATACTTTGTTTCGGTCGAGTTCCCCATTCAAATGCATGTAACAGTGAGAAACGCACTGTCTTGGCGAAAGAAAGCGTTTTTGTACAACTTCATATAAATCAATGTAACTTTTGATAGGAGACTCGGATACACATGTTTATGGCTTTATCTTATAGAACTCAAGGTCCCCGTGCTGGGAACACAGGTTTTGCAGCTGTTTGAGCTAAGATTTCCAAGTTATTCACATAATGAAAACCTATACTTTGTTTCGGTCGAGTTCCCCATTCAAATGCATGTAACAGTGAGAAACGCACTGTCTTGGCGAAAGAAAGCGTTTTTGTACAACTTCATATGAATAGCTGTAACTGTTGATAGAAGACTCAGACAAACATGTTTATGGCTTTAACTTATAGAACTCAAGGTCCCCGTGTTGGGAAAAAAGGTTTTGCAACTGTTTGAGCTAAGATTTCCAAGTTATTCACATAATGAAAACCTATACTTTGTGTCGGTCGAGTTCCCCATTCAAATGCATGTAACAGTGAGAAACGCACTGTCTTGGCGAAAGAAAGCGTTTTTGTACAACTTCATATGAATAGCTGTAACCTTTGATAGAAGACTCAGACAAACATGTTTATGGCTTTAACTTATAGAACTCAAGGTCCCCGTGCTGGGAAAACAGGTTTTGCAGCTGTTTGAGCTAAGATTTCCAAGTTATTCACATAATGAAAACCTATACTTTGTTTCGGTCGAGTTCCCCATTCAAATGCATGTAACAGTGAGAAACGCACTGTCTTGGCGAAAGAAAGCGTTTTTGTACAACTTCATATAAATCAATGTAACTTTTGATAGGAGACTCGGATACACATGTTTATGGCTTTATCTTATAGAACTCAAGGTCCCCGTGCTGGGAACACAGGTTTTGCAGCTGTTTGAGCTAAGATTTCCAAGTTATTCACATAATGAAAACCTATACTTTGTTTCGGTCGAGTTCCCCATTCAAATGCATGTAACAGTGAGAAACGCACTGTCTTGGCGAAAGAAAGCGTTTTTGTACAACTTCATATAAATCAATGTAACTTTTGATAGGAGACTCGGATACACATGTTTATGGCTTTATCTTATAGAACTCAAGGTCCCCGTGCTGGGAACACAGGTTTTGCAGCTGTTTGAGCTAAGATTTCCAAGTTATTCACATAATGAAAACCTATACTTTGTTTCGGTCGAGTTCCCCATTCAAATGCATGTAACAGTGAGAAACGCACTGTCTTGGCGAAAGAAAGCGTTTTTGTACAACTTCATATGAATAGCTGTAACTGTTGATAGAAGACTCAGACAAACATGTTTATGGCTTTAACTTATAGAACTCAAGGTCCCCGTGTTGGGAAAAAAGGTTTTGCAACTGTTTGAGCTAAGATTTCCAAGTTATTCACATAATGAAAACCTATACTTTGTGTCGGTCGAGTTCCCCATTCAAATGCATGTAACAGTGAGAAACGCACTGTCTTGGCGAAAGAAAGCGTTTTTGTACAACTTCATATGAATAGCTGTAACCTTTCCTTTGATAGAAGACTCAGACAAACATGTTTATGGCTTTAACTTATAGAACTCAAGGTCCCCGTGCTGGGAAAACAGGTTTTGCAGCTGTTTGAGCTAAGATTTCCAAGTTATTCACATAATGAAAACCTATACTTTGTTTCGGTCGAGTTCCCCATTCAAATGCATGTAACAGTGAGAAACGCACTGTCTTGGCGAAAGAAAGCGTTTTTGTACAACTTCATATAAATCAATGTAACTTTTGATAGGAGACTCGGATACACATGTTTATGGCTTTATCTTATAGAACTCAAGGTCCCCGTGCTGGAAAAACAGGTTTTGCAGCTGTTTCAGCTAAGATTTCCAAGTTATTCACATAATGAAAATCTATACTTTGTTTCGGTCGAGTTCCCCATTCAAATGCATGTAACAGTGAGAAACGCACTGTCTTGGCGAAAGAAAGCGTTTTTGTACAACTTCATATGAATAGCTGTAACTTTTGATAGAAGACTCAGACAAACATGTTTATGGCTTTATCTTATAGAACTCAAGGTCCCTGTGCTGGGAAAACAGGATTTGCAGCTGTTTGAGCTAAGATTTCCAAGTTATACACATAATGAAAACCTGTACTTTGTTTCGGGCGAGTTCCCGATTCAAATGCATGCAACAGTGAGAAACGCACTGTCTTGGCGAAAGAAAGCGTTTTTGTACAACTTCATATAAATCAATGTAACTTTTGATAGGAGACTCGGATACACATGTTTATGGCTTTATCTTATAGAACTCAAGGTCCCCGTGCTGGGAACACAGGTTTTGCAGCTGTTTGAGCTAAGATTTCCAAGTTATTCACATAATGAAAACCTATACTTTGTTTCGGTCGAGTTCCCCATTCAAATGCATGTAACAGTGAGAAACGCACTGTCTTGGCGAAATAAAGCGTTTTTGTACAACTTCATATAAATCAATGTAACTTTTGATAGGAGACTCGGATACACATGTTTATGGCTTTAACTTATAGAACTCAAGGTCCCCGTGCTGGGAAAACAGGTTTTGCAGCTGTTTCAGCTAAGATTTCCAAGTTATTCACATAATGAAAACCTATACTTTGTGTCGGTCGAGTTCCCCATTCAAATGCATGTAACAGTGAGAAACGCACTGTCTTGGCGAAAGAAAGCGTTTTTGTACAACTTCATATGAATAGCTGTAACCTTTGATAGAAGACTCAGACAAACATGTTTATGGCTTTAACTTATAGAACTCAAGGTCCCCGTGCTGGGAAAACAGGTTTTGCAGCTGTTTGAGCTAAGATTTCCAAGTTATTCACATAATGAAAACCTATACTTTGTTTCGGTCGAGTTCCCCATTCAAATGCATGTAACAGTGAGAAACGCACTGTCTTGGCGAAAGAAAGCGTTTTTGTACAACTTCATATAAATCAATGTAACTTTTGATAGGAGACTCGGATACACATGTTTATGGCTTTATCTTATAGAACTCAAGGTCCCCGTGCTGGGAACACAGGTTTTGCAGCTGTTTGAGCTAAGATTTCCAAGTTATTCACATAATGAAAACCTATACTTTGTTTCGGTCGAGTTCCCCATTCAAATGCATGTAACAGTGAGAAACGCACTGTCTTGGCGAAAGAAAGCGTTTTTGTACAACTTCATATAAATCAATGTAACTTTTGATAGGAGACTCGGATACACATGTTTATGGCTTTATCTTATAGAACTCAAGGTCCCCGTGCTGGAAAAACAGGTTTTGCAGCTGTTTCAGCTAAGATTTCCAAGTTATTCACATAATGAAAATCTATACTTTGTTTCGGTCGAGTTCCCCATTCAAATGCATGTAACAGTGAGAAACGCACTGTCTTGGCGAAAGAAAGCGTTTTTGTACAACTTCATATGAATAGCTGTAACTTTTGATAGAAGACTCAGACAAACATGTTTATGGCTTTATCTTATAGAACTCAAGGTCCCCGTGCTGGGAAAACAGGATTTGCAGCTGTTTGAGCTAAGATTTCCAAGTTATACACATAATGAAAACCTGTACTTTGTTTCGGGCGAGTTCCCGATTCAAATGCATGCAACAGTGAGAAACGCACTGTCTTGGCGAAAGAAAGCGTTTTTGTACAACTTCATATAAATCAATGTAACTTTTGATAGGAGACTCGGATACACATGTTTATGGCTTTATCTTATAGAACTCAAGGTCCCCGTGCTGGGAACACAGGTTTTGCAGCTGTTTGAGCTAAGATTTCCAAGTTATTCACATAATGAAAACCTATACTTTGTTTCGGTCGAGTTCCCCATTCAAATGCATGTAACAGTGAGAAACGCACTGTCTTGGCGAAATAAAGCGTTTTTGTACAACTTCATATAAATCAATGTAACTTTTGATAGGAGACTCGGATACACATGTTTATGGCTTTATCTTATAGAACTCAAGGTCCCCGTGGTGGGAACACAGGTTTTGCAGCTGTTTGAGCTAAGATTTCCAAGTTATTCATATAATGAAAACCTATACTTTGTGTCGGTCGAGTTCCCCATTCAAATGCATGTAACAGTGAGAAACGCACTGTCTTGGCGAAAGAAAGCGTTTTTGTACAACTTCATATAAATCAATGTAACTTTTGATAGGAGACTCGGATACACATGTTTATGGCTTTATCTTATAGAACTCAAGGTCCCGTTCTGGGAACACAGGTTTTGCAGCTGTTTGAGCTAAGGTTTCCAAGTTATTCACATAATGAAAACCTATACTTTGTTTCGGTCGAGTTCCCCATTCAAATGCATGTAACAGTGAGAAACGCACTGTCTTGGCGAAAGAAAGCGTTTTTGTACAACTTCATATGAATAGCTGTAACCTTTGATAGAAGACTCAGACAAACATGTTTATGGCTTTATCTTATAGAACTCAAGGTCCCCGTGCTGGGAAAACAGGTTTTGCAGCTGTTTGAGCTAAGATTTCCAAGTTATTCACATAATGAAAACCTATACTTTGTTTCGGTCGAGTTCCCCATTCAAATGCATGTAACAGTGAGAAACGCACTGTCTTGGCGAAAGAAAGCGTTTTTGTACAACTTCATATGAATAGCTGTAACCTTTGATAGAAGACTCAGACAAACATGTTTATGGCTTTAACTTATAGAACTCAAGGTCCCCGTGCTGGGAAAACAGGTTTTGCAATTGTTTGAGCTAAGATTTCCAAGTTATTCACATAATGAAAACCTATACTTTGTTTCGGTCGAGTTCCCCATTCAAATGCATGTAACAGTGAGAAACGCACTGTCTTGGCGAAAGAAAGCGTTTTTGTACAACTTCATATGAATAGCTGTAACTTTTGATAGAAGACTCAGACAAACATGTTTATGGCTTTAACTTATAGAACTCAAGGTCCCCGTGTTGGGAAAAAAGGTTTTGCAACTGTTTGAGCTAAGATTTCCAAGTTATTCACATAATGAAAACCTATACTTTGTTTCGGTCGAGTTCCCCATTCAAATGCATGTAACAGTGAGAAACGCACTGTCTTGGCGAAAGAAAGCGTTTTTGTACAACTTCATATAAATCAATGTAACTTTTGATAGGAGACTCGGATACACATGTTTATGGCTTTATCTTATAGAACTCAAGGTCCCCGTGCTGGGAACACAGGTTTTGCAGCTGTTTGAGCTAAGATTTCCAAGTTATTCACATAATGAAAACCTATACTTTGTTTCGGTCGAGTTCCCCATTCAAATGCATGTAACAGTGAGAAACGCACTGTCTTGGCGAAAGAAAGCGTTTTTGTACAACTTCATATAAATAGCTGTAACTTTTGATAGGAGACTCGGATACACATGTTTATGGCTTTATCTTATAGAACTCAAGGTCCCCGTGGTGGGAACACAGGTTTTGCAGCTGTTTGAGCTAAGATTTCCAAGTTATTCACATAATGAAAACCTATACTTTGTTTCGGTCGAGTTCCCCATTCAAATGCATGTAACAGTGAGAAACGCACTGTCTTGGCGAAAGAAAGCGTTTTTGTACAACTTCATATAAATAGCTGTAACTTTTGATAGGAGACTCGGATACACATGTTTATGGCTTTATCTTATCAAAGGTTACAGCTATTCATATGAAGTTGTACAAAAACGCCTTCTTTCGCCAAGACAGTGCGTTTCTCACTGTTACATGCATTTGAATGGGGAACTCGCCCGAAACAAAGTATAGGTTTTCATTATGTGAATAAATTGAAAATCTTAGGTCAAACAGTTGCAAAACCTGTGTTCCCAGCACGGGGACCTTGAGTTCTATAAGATAAAGCCATAAACATGTGTATCCGAGTCTCCTATCAAAAGTTACATTGACTTATATGAAGTTGTACAAAAACGCTTTCTTTCGCCAAGACAGTGCGTTTCTCACTGTTACATGCATTTGAATGGGGAACTCGACCGAAACAAAGTATAGGTTTTCATTATGTGAATAACTTGGAAATCTTAGCTCAAACAGCTGCAAAACCTGTTTTCCCAGCACGGGGACCTTGAGTTCTATAAGTTAAAGCCATAAACATGTTTGTCTGAGTCTTCTATCAAAGGTTACAGCTATTCATATGAAGTTGTACAAAAACGCCTTCTTTCGCCAAGACAGTGCGTTTCTCACTGTTACATGCATTTGAATGGGGAACTCGACCGAAACAAAGTATAGGTTTTCATTATGTGAATAACTTGGAAATCTTAGCTCAAACAGTTGCAAAACCTGTTTTCCCAACACGGGTACCTTGAGTTCTATAAGTTAAAGCCATAAACATGTGTATCCCAGTCTCCTATCAAAAGTTACATTGATTTATATGAAGTTGTACAAAAACGCTTTCTTTCGCCAAGACAGTGCGTTTCTCACTGTTACATGCATTTGAATGGGGAACTCGACCGACACAAAGTATAGGTTTTCATTATGTGAATAACTTGGAAATCTTAGCTCAAACAGCTGTAAAACCTGTGTTCCCAGCACGGGGACCTTGAGTTCTATAAGATAAAGCCATAAACATGTGTATCCGAGTCTCCTATCAAAAGTTACATTGATTTATATGAAGTTGTACAAAAACGCTTTCTTTCGCCAAGACAGTGCGTTTCTCACTGTTACATGCATTTGAATGGGGAACTCGACCGACACAAAGTATAGGTTTTCATTATGTGAATAACTTGGAAATCTTAGCTCAAACAGCTGCAAAACCTGTGTTCCCAGCACGGGGACCTTGAGTTCTATAAGATAAAGCCATAAACATGTGTATCCGAGTCTCCTATCAAAAGTTACATTGATTTATATGAAGTTGTACAAAAACGCTTTCTTTCGCCAAGACAGTGCGTTTCTCACTGTTACATGCATTTGAATGGGGAACTCGACCGAAACAAAGTATAGGTTTTCATTATGTGAATAACTTGGAAATCTTAGCTCAAACAGCTGCAAAACCTGTTTTCCCAGCACGGGGACCTTGAGTTCTATAAGTTAAAGCCATAAACATGTTTGTCTGAGTCTTCTATCAAAGGTTACAGCTATTCATATGAAGTTGTACAAAAACGCTTTCTTTCGCCAAGACAGTGCGTTTCTCACTGTTACATGCATTTGAATGGGGAACTCCACCGAAACAAAGTATAGGTTTTCATTATGTGAATAACTTGGAAATCTTAGCTCAAACAGTTGCAAAACCTGTTTTCCCAACACGGGGACCTTGAGTTCTATAAGTTAAAGCCATAAACATGTGTATCCGAGTCTCCTATCAAAAGTTACATTGATTTATATGAAGTTGTACAAAAACGCTTTCTTTCGCCAAGACAGTGCGTTTCTCACTGTTACATGCATTTGAATGGGGAACTCGACCGACACAAAGTATAGGTTTTCATTATGTGAATAACTTGGAAATCTTAGCTCAAACAGCTGCAAAACCTGGGTTCCCAGCACGGGGAACTTGAGTTCTATAAGATAAAGCCACAAACATGTGTATCCGAGTCTCCTATCAAAAGTTACATTGATTTATATGAAGTTGTACAAAAACGCTTTCTTTCGCCAAGACAGTGCGTTTCTCACTGTTACATGCATTTGAATGGGGAACTCGACCGAAACAAAGTATAGGTTTTCATTATGTGAATAACTTGGAAATCTTAGCTCAAACAGCTGCAAAACCTGTTTTCCCAGCACGGGGACCTTGAGTTCTATAAGTTAAAGCCATAAACATGTTTGTCTGAGTCTTCTATCAAAGGTTACAGCTATTCATATGAAGTTGTACAAAAACGCTTTCTTTCGCCAAGACAGTGCGTTTCTCACTGTTACATGCATTTGAATGGGGAACTCCACCGAAACAAAGTATAGGTTTTCATTATGTGAATAACTTGGAAATCTTAGCTCAAACAGCTGCAAAACCTGTGTTCCCAGCACGGGGACCTTGAGTTCTATAAGATAAAGCCATAAACATGTGTAACCGAGTCTCCTATCAAAAGTTACATTGATTTATATGAAGTTGTACAAAAACGCTTTCTTTCGCCAAGACAGTGCGTTTCTCACTGTTACATGCATTTGAATGGGGAACTCGACCGACACAAAGTATAGGTTTTCATTATGTGAATAACTTGGAAATCTTAGCTCAAACAGTTGCGAAACCTGTGTTCCCAGCACGGGGACCTTGAGTTCTATAAGATAAAGCCATAAACATGTGTATCCGAGTCTCCTATCAAAAGTTACATTGATTTATATGAAGTTGTACAAAAACGCTTTCTTTCGCCAAGACAGTGCGTTTCTCACTGTTACATGCATTTGAATGGGGAACTCGACCGAAACAAAGTATAGGTTTTCATTATGTGAATAACTTGGAAATCTTAGCTCAAACAGCTGAAAAACCTGTTTTCCCAGCACGGGGACCTTGACTTCTATAAGTTAAAGCCATAAACATGTTTGTCTGAGTCTTCTATCAAAAGTTACAGCTATTCATATGAAGTTGTACAAAAACGCTTTCTTTCGCCAAGACAGTGCGTTTCTCACTGTTACATGCATTTGAATGGGGAACTCACCCGAAACAAAGTATAGGTTTTCATTATGTGAATAAATTGAAAATCTTAGGTCAAACAGTTGCAAAACCTGTGTTCCCAGCACGGGGACCTTGAGTTCTATAAGATAAAGCCATAAACATGTGTATCCGAGTCTCCTATCAAAAGTTACATTGACTTATATGAAGTTGTACAAAAACGCTTTCTTTCGCCAAGACAGTGCGTTTCTCACTGTTACATGCATTTGAATGGGGAACTCGACCGAAACAAAGTATAGGTTTTCATTATGTGAATAACTTGGAAATCTTAGCTCAAACAGCTGCAAAACCTGTTTTCCCAGCACGGGGACCTTGAGTTCTATAAGTTAAAGCCATAAACATGTTTGTCTGAGTCTTCTATCAAAGGTTACAGCTATTCATATGAAGTTGTACAAAAACGCCTTCTTTCGCCAAGACAGTGCGTTTCTCACTGTTACATGCATTTGAATGGGGAACTCGACCGAAACAAAGTATAGGTTTTCATTATGTGAATAACTTGGAAATCTTAGCTCAAACAGCTGCAAAACCTGTTTGCCCAGCACGGGGACCTTGAGTTCTATAAGTTAAAGCCATAAACATGTGTATCCGAGTCTCCTATCAAAAGTTACATTGATTTATATGAAGTTGTACAAAAACGCTTTCTTTCGCCAAGACAGTGCGTTTCTCACTGTTACATGCATTTGAATGGGGAACTCGACCGAAACAAAGTATAGGTTTTCATTATGTGAATAACTTGGAAATCTTAGCTCAAACAGCTGCAAAACCTGTTTTCCCAACACGGGGACCTTGAGTTCTATAAGTTAAAGCCATAAACATGTTTGTCTGAGTCTTCTATCAAAAGTTACAGCTATTCATATGAAGTTGTACAAAAACGCTTTCTTTCGCCAAGACAGTGCGTTTCTCACTGTTACATGCATTTGAATGGGGAACTCGACCGAAACAAAGTATAGGTTTTCATTATGTGAATAACTTGGAAATCTTAGCTCAAACAGCTGCAAAACCTGTTTTCCCGGCACGGGGACCTTGAGTTCTATAAGTTAAAGCCATAAACATGTTTGTCTGAGTCTTCTATCAAAGGTTACAGCTATTCATATGAAGTTGTACAAAAACGCTTTCTTTCGCCAAGACAGTGCGTTTCTCACTGTTACATGCATTTGAATGGGGAACTCGACCGACACAAAGTATAGGTTTTCATTATGTGAATAACTTGGAAATCTTAGCTCAAACAGCTGCAAAACCTGTGTTCCCAGCACGGGGACCTTGAGTTCTATAAGATAAAGCCACAAACATGTGTATCCGAGTCTCCTATCAAAAGTTACATTGATTTATATGAAGTTGTACAAAAACGCTTTCTTTCGCCAAGACAGTGCGTTTCTCACTGTTACATGCATTTGAATGGGGAACTCGACCGAAACAAAGTATAGGTTTTCATTATGTGAATAACTTGGAAATCTTAGCTCAAACAGCTGCAAAACCTGTTTGCCCAGCACGGGGACCTTGAGTTCTATAAGTGAAAGCCATAAACATGTGTATCCGAGTCTCCTATCAAAAGTTACATTGATTTATATGAAGTTGTACAAAAACGCTTTCTTTCGCCAAGACAGTGCGTTTCTCACTGTTACATGCATTTGAATGGGGAACTCGACCGAAACAAAGTATAGGTTTTCATTATGTGAATAACTTGGAAATCTTAGCTCAAACAGCTGCAAAACCTGTTTTCCCAGCACGGGGACCTTGAGTTTTATAAGTTAAAGCCATATACATGTTTGTCTGAGTCTTCTATCAAAAGTTACAGCTATTCATATGAAGTTGTACAAAAACGCTTTCTTTCGCCAAGACAGTGCGTTTCTCACTGTTACATTCATTTGAATGGGGAACTCGACCGAAACAAAGTATAGGTTTTCATTATGTGAATAACTTGGAAATCTTAGCTCAAACAGCTGCAAAACCTGTGTTCCCAGCACGGGGACCTTGAGTTCTATAAGATAAAGCCATAAACATGTGTAACCGAGTCTCCTATCAAAAGTTACATTGATTTATATGAAGTTGTACAAAAACGCTTTCTTTCGCCAAGACAGTGCGTTTCTCACTGTTACATGCATTTGAATGGGGAACTCGACCGACACAAAGTATAGGTTTTCATTATGTGAATAACTTGGAAATCTTAGCTCAAACAGTTGCGAAACCTGTGTTCCCAGCACGGGGACCTTGAGTTCTATAAGATAAAGCCATAAACATGTGTATCCGAGTCTCCTATCAAAAGTTACATTGATTTATATGAAGTTGTACAAAAACGCTTTCTTTCGCCAAGACAGCGCGTTTCTCACTGTTACATGCATTTGAATGGGGAACTCGACCGAAACAAAGTATAGGTTTTCATTATGTGAATAACTTGGAAATCTTAGCTCAAACAGCTGCAAAACCTGTTTTCCCAGCACGGGGACCTTGAGTTCTATAAGTTAAAGCCATAAACATGTTTGTCTGAGTCTTCTATCAAAGGTTACAGCTATTCATATGAAGTTGTTCAAAAACGCTTTCTTTCGCCAAGACAGTGCGTTTCTCACTGTTACATGCATTTGAATGGGGAACTCCACCGAAACAAAGTATAGGTTTTCATTATGTGAATAACTTGGAAATCTTAGCTCAAACAGTTGCAAAACCTGTGTTCCCAACACGGGGACCTTGAGTTCTATAAGTTAAAGCCATAAACATGTTTGTCTGAGTCTTCTATCAAAAGTTACAGCTATTCATATGAAGTTGTACAAAAACGCTTTCTTTCGCCAAGACAGTGCGTTTCTCACTGTTACATGCATTTGAATGGGGAACTCCACCGAAACAAAGTATAGGTTTTCATTATGTGAATAACTTGGAAATCTTAGCTCAAACAGTTGCAAAACCTGTGTTCCCAACACGGGGACCTTGAGTTCTATAAGTTAAAGCCATAAACATGTTTGTCTGAGTCTTCTATCAAAAGTTACAGCTATTCATATGAAGTTGTACAAAAACGCTTTCTTTCGCCAAGACAGTGCGTTTCTCACTGTTACATGCATTTGAATGGGGAACTCCACCGAAACAAAGTATAGGTTTTCATTATGTGAATAACTTGGAAATCTTAGCTCAAACAGTTGCGAAACCTGTGTTCCCAGCACGGGGACCTTGAGTTCTATAAGATAAAGCCATAAACATGTGTATCCGAGTCTCCTATCAAAAGTTACATTGATTTATATGAAGTTGTACAAAAACGCTTTCTTTCGCCAAGACAGTGCGTTTCTCACTGTTACATGCATTTGAATGGGGAACTCGACCGAAACAAAGTATAGGTTTTCATTATGTGAATAAATTGAAAATCTTAGGTCAAACAGTTGCAAAACCCTTTTTCACAGCACGGGAACCTTGAGTTCTATAAGATAAAGCCATAAACATGTGTATCCGAGTCTTCTATCAAAAGTTACAGCTATTTATATGAAGTTGTACCAAAACGCTTTCTTTCGCCAAGACAGTGCGTTTCTCACTGTTACATGCATTTGAATGGGGAACTCGACCGAAACAAAGTATAGGTTTTCATTATGTGAATAACTTGGAAATCTTAGCTCAAACAGTTGCAAAACCTATTTTCCCAACACGGGGACCTTGAGTTCTATAAGTTAAAGCCATAAACATGTTTGTCTGAGTCTTCTATCAAAAGTTACAGCTATTCATATGAAGTTGTACAAAAACGCTTTCTTTCGCCAAGACAGTGCGTTTCTCACTGTTACATGCATTTGAATGGGGAACTCGACTGAAACAAAGTATAGGTTTTCATTATGTGAATAACTTGGAAATCTTAGCTCAAACAGTTGCAAAACCTGTTTGCCCAGCACGGGGACCTTGAGTTCTATAAGTTAAAGCCATAAACATGTGTATCCGAGTCTCCTATCAAAAGTTACATTGATTTATATGAAGTTGTACAAAAACGCTTTCTTTCGCCAAGACAGTGCGTTTCTCACTGTTACATGCATTTGAATGGGGAACTCGACCGACACAAAGTATAGGTTTTCATTATGTGAATAACTTGGAAATCTTAGCTCAAACAGCTGCAAAACCTGTGTTCCCAGCACGGGGACCTTGAGTTCTATAAGATAAAGCCACAAACATGTGTATCCGAGTCTCCTATCAAAAGTTACATTGATTTATATGAAGTTGTACAAAAACGCTTTCTTTCGCCAAGACAGTGCGTTTCTCACTGTTACATGCATTTTGAATGGGGAACTCGACCGACACAAAGTATAGGTTTTCATTATGTGAATAACTTGGAAATCTTAGCTCAAACAGTTGCAAAACCTGTGTTCCCAGCACGGGGACCTTGAGTTCTATAAGATAAAGCCATAAACATGTGTATCCGAGTCTCCTATCAAAAGTTACATTGATTTATATGAAGTTGTACAAAAACGCTTTCTTTCGCCAAGACAGTGCGTTTCTCACTGTTACATGCATTTGAATGGGAAACTCGACCGAAACAAAGTATAGGTTTTCATTATGTGAATAACTTGGAAATCTTAGCTCAAACAGCTGCAAAACCTGTTTTCCCAGCACGGGGACCTTGAGTTCTATAAGTTAAAGCCATAAACATGCTTGTCTGAGTCTTCTATCAAAGGTTACAGCTATTCATATGAAGTTGTACAAAAACGCTTTCTTTCGCCAAGACAGTGCGTTTCTCACTGTTACATGCATTTGAATGGGGAACTCCACCGAAACAAAGTATAGGTTTTCATTATGTGAATAACTTGGAAATCTTAGCTCAAACAGTTGCAAAACCTGTTTTCCCAACACGGGGACCTTGAGTTCTATAAGTTAAAGCCATAAACATGTGTATCCGAGTCTCCTATCAAAAGTTACATTGATTTATATGAAGTTGTACAAAAACGCTTTCTTTCGCCAAGACAGTGCGTTTCTCACTGTTACATGCATTTGAATGGGGAACTCGACCGACACAAAGTATAGGTTTTCATTATGTGAATAACTTGGAAATCTTAGCTCAAACAGCTGCAAAACCTGGGTTCCCAGCACGGGGAACTTGAGTTCTATAAGATAAAGCCACAAACATGTGTATCCGAGTCTCCTATCAAAAGTTACATTGATTTATATGAAGTTGTACAAAAACGCTTTCTTTCGCCAAGACAGTGCGTTTCTCACTGTTACATGCATTTGAATGGGGAACTCGACCGAAACAAAGTATAGGTTTTCATTATGTGAATAACTTGGAAATCTTAGCTCAAACAGCTGCAAAACCTGTTTTCCCAGCACGGGGACCTTGAGTTCTATAAGTTAAAGCCATAAACATGTTTGTCTGAGTCTTCTATCAAAGGTTACAGCTATTCATATGAAGTTGTACAAAAACGCTTTCTTTCGCCAAGACAGTGCGTTTCTCACTGTTACATGCATTTGAATGGGGAACTCCACCGAAACAAAGTATAGGTTTTCATTATGTGAATAACTTGGAAATCTTAGCTCAAACAGCTGCAAAACCTGTGTTCCCAGCACGGGGACCTTGAGTTCTATAAGATAAAGCCATAAACATGTGTAACCGAGTCTCCTATCAAAAGTTACATTGATTTATATGAAGTTGTACAAAAACGCTTTCTTTCGCCAAGACAGTGCGTTTCTCACTGTTACATGCATTTGAATGGGGAACTCGACCGACACAAAGTATAGGTTTTCATTATGTGAATAACTTGGAAATCTTAGCTCAAACAGTTGCGAAACCTGTGTTCCCAGCACGGGGACCTTGAGTTCTATAAGATAAAGCCATAAACATGTGTATCCGAGTCTCCTATCAAAAGTTACATTGATTTATATGAAGTTGTACAAAAACGCTTTCTTTCGCCAAGACAGTGCGTTTCTCACTGTTACATGCATTTGAATGGGGAACTCGACCGAAACAAAGTATAGGTTTTCATTATGTGAATAACTTGGAAATCTTAGCTCAAACAGCTGAAAAACCTGTTTTCCCAGCACGGGGACCTTGACTTCTATAAGTTAAAGCCATAAACATGTTTGTCTGAGTCTTCTATCAAAAGTTACAGCTATTCATATGAAGTTGTACAAAAACGCTTTCTTTCGCCAAGACAGTGCGTTTCTCACTGTTACATGCATTTGAATGGGGAACTCACCCGAAACAAAGTATAGGTTTTCATTATGTGAATAAATTGAAAATCTTAGGTCAAACAGTTGCAAAACCTGTGTTCCCAGCACGGGGACCTTGAGTTCTATAAGATAAAGCCATAAACATGTGTATCCGAGTCTCCTATCAAAAGTTACATTGACTTATATGAAGTTGTACAAAAACGCTTTCTTTCGCCAAGACAGTGCGTTTCTCACTGTTACATGCATTTGAATGGGGAACTCGACCGAAACAAAGTATAGGTTTTCATTATGTGAATAACTTGGAAATCTTAGCTCAAACAGCTGCAAAACCTGTTTTCCCAGCACGGGGACCTTGAGTTCTATAAGTTAAAGCCATAAACATGTTTGTCTGAGTCTTCTATCAAAGGTTACAGCTATTCATATGAAGTTGTACAAAAACGCCTTCTTTCGCCAAGACAGTGCGTTTCTCACTGTTACATGCATTTGAATGGGGAACTCGACCGAAACAAAGTATAGGTTTTCATTATGTGAATAACTTGGAAATCTTAGCTCAAACAGCTGCAAAACCTGTTTGCCCAGCACGGGGACCTTGAGTTCTATAAGTGAAAGCCATAAACATGTGTATCCGAGTCTCCTATCAAAAGTTACAGCTATTTATATGAAGTTGTACAAAAACGCTTTCTTTCGCCAAGACAGTGCGTTTCTCACTGTTACATGCATTTGAATGGGGAACTCGACCGAAACAAAGTATAGGTTTTCATTATGTGAATAACTTGGAAATCTTAGCTCAAACAGCTGCAAAACCTGTTTTCCCAGCACGGGGACCTTGAGTTTTATAAGTTAAAGCCATATACATGTTTGTCTGAGTCTTCTATCAAAAGTTACAGCTATTCATATGAAGTTGTACAAAAACGCTTTCTTTCGCCAAGACAGTGCGTTTCTCACTGTTACATTCATTTGAATGGGGAACTCGACCGAAACAAAGTATAGGTTTTCATTATGTGAATAACTTGGAAATCTTAGCTCAAACAGCTGCAAAACCTGTGTTCCCAGCACGGGGACCTTGAGTTCTATAAGATAAAGCCATAAACATGTGTAACCGAGTCTCCTATCAAAAGTTACATTGATTTATATGAAGTTGTACAAAAACGCTTTCTTTCGCCAAGACAGTGCGTTTCTCACTGTTACATGCATTTGAATGGGGAACTCGACCGACACAAAGTATAGGTTTTCATTATGTGAATAACTTGGAAATCTTAGCTCAAACAGTTGCGAAACCTGTGTTCCCAGCACGGGGACCTTGAGTTCTATAAGATAAAGCCATAAACATGTGTATCCGAGTCTCCTATCAAAAGTTACATTGATTTATATGAAGTTGTACAAAAACGCTTTCTTTCGCCAAGACAGCGCGTTTCTCACTGTTACATGCATTTGAATGGGGAACTCGACCGAAACAAAGTATAGGTTTTCATTATGTGAATAACTTGGAAATCTTAGCTCAAACAGCTGCAAAACCTGTTTTCCCAGCACGGGGACCTTGAGTTCTATAAGTTAAAGCCATAAACATGTTTGTCTGAGTCTTCTATCAAAGGTTACAGCTATTCATATGAAGTTGTTCAAAAACGCTTTCTTTCGCCAAGACAGTGCGTTTCTCACTGTTACATGCATTTGAATGGGGAACTCCACCGAAACAAAGTATAGGTTTTCATTATGTGAATAACTTGGAAATCTTAGCTCAAACAGTTGCAAAACCTGTGTTCCCAACACGGGGACCTTGAGTTCTATAAGTTAAAGCCATAAACATGTTTGTCTGAGTCTTCTATCAAAAGTTACAGCTATTCATATGAAGTTGTACAAAAACGCTTTCTTTCGCCAAGACAGTGCGTTTCTCACTGTTACATGCATTTGAATGGGGAACTCCACCGAAACAAAGTATAGGTTTTCATTATGTGAATAACTTGGAAATCTTAGCTCAAACAGTTGCGAAACCTGTGTTCCCAGCACGGGGACCTTGAGTTCTATAAGATAAAGCCATAAACATGTGTATCCGAGTCTCCTATCAAAAGTTACATTGATTTATATGAAGTTGTACAAAAACGCTTTCTTTCGCCAAGACAGTGCGTTTCTCACTGTTACATGCATTTGAATGGGGAACTCGACCGAAACAAAGTATAGGTTTTCATTATGTGAATAAATTGAAAATCTTAGGTCAAACAGTTGCAAAACCCTTTTTCACAGCACGGGAACCTTGAGTTCTATAAGATAAAGCCATAAACATGTGTATCCGAGTCTTCTATCAAAAGTTACAGCTATTTATATGAAGTTGTACCAAAACGCTTTCTTTCGCCAAGACAGTGCGTTTCTCACTGTTACATGCATTTGAATGGGGAACTCGACCGAAACAAAGTATAGGTTTTCATTATGTGAATAACTTGGAAATCTTAGCTCAAACAGTTGCAAAACCTATTTTCCCAACACGGGGACCTTGAGTTCTATAAGTTAAAGCCATAAACATGTTTGTCTGAGTCTTCTATCAAAAGTTACAGCTATTCATATGAAGTTGTACAAAAACGCTTTCTTTCGCCAAGACAGTGCGTTTCTCACTGTTACATGCATTTGAATGGGGAACTCGACCGAAACAAAGTATAGGTTTTCATTATGTGAATAACTTGGAAATCTTAGCTCAAACAGTTGCAAAACCTGTTTGCCCAGCACGGGGACCTTGAGTTCTATAAGTTAAAGCCATAAACATGTGTATCCGAGTCTCCTATCAAAAGTTACATTGATTTATATGAAGTTGTACAAAAACGCTTTCTTTCGCCAAGACAGTGCGTTTCTCACTGTTACATGCATTTGAATGGGGAACTCGACCGACACAAAGTATAGGTTTTCATTATGTGAATAACTTGGAAATCTTAGCTCAAACAGCTGCAAAACCTGTGTTCCCAGCACGGGGACCTTGAGTTCTATAAGATAAAGCCACAAACATGTGTATCCGAGTCTCCTATCAAAAGTTACATTGATTTATATGAAGTTGTACAAAAACGCTTTCTTTCGCCAAGACAGTGCGTTTCTCACTGTTACATGCATTTTGAATGGGGAACTCGACCGAAACAAAGTATAGGTTTTCATTATGTGAATAACTTGGAAATCTTAGCTCAAACAGTTGCAAAACCTATTTTCCCAACACGGGGACCTTGAGTTCTATAAGTTAAAGCCATAAACATGTTTGTCTGAGTCTTCTATCAAAAGTTACAGCTATTCATATGAAGTTGTACAAAAACGCTTTCTTTCGCCAAGACAGTGCGTTTCTCACTGTTACATGCATTTGAATGGGGAACTCGACCGAAACAAAGTATAGGTTTTCATTATGTGAATAACTTGGAAATCTTAGCTCAAACAGTTGCAAAACCTGTTTGCCCAGCACGGGGACCTTGAGTTCTATAAGTTAAAGCCATAAACATGTGTATCCGAGTCTCCTATCAAAAGTTACATTGATTTATATGAAGTTGTACAAAAACGCTTTCTTTCGCCAAGACAGTGCGTTTCTCACTGTTACATGCATTTGAATGGGGAACTCGACCGACACAAAGTATAGGTTTTCATTATGTGAATAACTTGGAAATCTTAGCTCAAACAGCTGCAAAACCTGTGTTCCCAGCACGGGGACCTTGAGTTCTATAAGATAAAGCCACAAACATGTGTATCCGAGTCTCCTATCAAAAGTTACATTGATTTATATGAAGTTGTACAAAAACGCTTTCTTTCGCCAAGACAGTGCGTTTCTCACTGTTACATGCATTTTGAATGGGGAACTCGACCGACACAAAGTATAGGTTTTCATTATGTGAATAACTTGGAAATCTTAGCTCAAACAGTTGCAAAACCTGTGTTCCCAGCACGGGGACCTTGAGTTCTATAAGATAAAGCCATAAACATGTGTATCCGAGTCTCCTATCAAAAGTTACATTGATTTATATGAAGTTGTACAAAAACGCTTTCTTTCGCCAAGACAGTGCGTTTCTCACTGTTACATGCATTTGAATGGGGAACTCGACCGAAACAAAGTATAGGTTTTCATTATGTGAATAACTTGGAAATCTTAGCTCAAACAGCTGAAAAACCTGTTTTCCCAGCACGGGGACCTTGACTTCTATAAGTTAAAGCCATAAACATGTTTGTCTGAGTCTTCTATCAAAAGTTACAGCTATTCATATGAAGTTGTACAAAAACGCTTTCTTTCGCCAAGACAGTGCGTTTCTCACTGTTACATGCATTTGAATGGGGAACTCACCCGAAACAAAGTATAGGTTTTCATTATGTGAATAAATTGAAAATCTTAGGTCAAACAGTTGCAAAACCTGTGTTCCCAGCACGGGGACCTTGAGTTCTATAAGATAAAGCCATAAACATGTGTATCCGAGTCTCCTATCAAAAGTTACATTGACTTATATGAAGTTGTACAAAAACGCTTTCTTTCGCCAAGACAGTGCGTTTCTCACTGTTACATGCATTTGAATGGGGAACTCGACCGAAACAAAGTATAGGTTTTCATTATGTGAATAACTTGGAAATCTTAGCTCAAACAGCTGCAAAACCTGTTTTCCCAGCACGGGGACCTTGAGTTCTATAAGTTAAAGCCATAAACATGTTTGTCTGAGTCTTCTATCAAAGGTTACAGCTATTCATATGAAGTTGTACAAAAACGCCTTCTTTCGCCAAGACAGTGCGTTTCTCACTGTTACATGCATTTGAATGGGGAACTCGACCGAAACAAAGTATAGGTTTTCATTATGTGAATAACTTGGAAATCTTAGCTCAAACAGCTGCAAAACCTGTTTGCCCAGCACGGGGACCTTGAGTTCTATAAGTTAAAGCCATAAACATGTGTATCCGAGTCTCCTATCAAAAGTTACATTGATTTATATGAAGTTGTACAAAAACGCTTTCTTTCGCCAAGACAGTGCGTTTCTCACTGTTACATGCATTTGAATGGGGAACTCGACCGAAACAAAGTATAGGTTTTCATTATGTGAATAACTTGGAAATCTTAGCTCAAACAGCTGCAAAACCTGTTTTCCCAACACGGGGACCTTGAGTTCTATAAGTTAAAGCCATAAACATGTTTGTCTGAGTCTTCTATCAAAAGTTACAGCTATTCATATGAAGTTGTACAAAAACGCTTTCTTTCGCCAAGACAGTGCGTTTCTCACTGTTACATGCATTTGAATGGGGAACTCGACCGAAACAAAGTATAGGTTTTCATTATGTGAATAACTTGGAAATCTTAGCTCAAACAGCTGCAAAACCTGTTTTCCCGGCACGGGGACCTTGAGTTCTATAAGTTAAAGCCATAAACATGTTTGTCTGAGTCTTCTATCAAAGGTTACAGCTATTCATATGAAGTTGTACAAAAACGCTTTCTTTCGCCAAGACAGTGCATTTCTCACTGTTACATGCATTTGAATGGGGAACTCGACCGACACAAAGTATAGGTTTTCATTATGTGAATAACTTGGAAATCTTAGCTCAAACAGCTGCAAAACCTGTGTTCCCAGCACGGGGACCTTGAGTTCTATAAGATAAAGCCACAAACATGTGTATCCGAGTCTCCTATCAAAAGTTACATTGATTTATATGAAGTTGTACAAAAACGCTTTCTTTCGCCAAGACAGTGCGTTTCTCACTGTTACATGCATTTGAATGGGGAACTCGACCGAAACAAAGTATAGGTTTTCATTATGTGAATAACTTGGAAATCTTAGCTCAAACAGCTGCAAAACCTGTTTGCCCAGCACGGGGACCTTGAGTTCTATAAGTGAAAGCCATAAACATGTGTATCCGAGTCTCCTATCAAAAGTTACAGCTATTTATATGAAGTTGTACAAAAACGCTTTCTTTCGCCAAGACAGTGCGTTTCTCACTGTTACATGCATTTGAATGGGGAACTCGACCGAAACAAAGTATAGGTTTTCATTATGTGAATAACTTGGAAATCTTAGCTCAAACAGCTGCAAAACCTGTTTTCCCAGCACGGGGACCTTGAGTTTTATAAGTTAAAGCCATATACATGTTTGTCTGAGTCTTCTATCAAAAGTTACAGCTATTCATATGAAGTTGTACAAAAACGCTTTCTTTCGCCAAGACAGTGCGTTTCTCACTGTTACATTCATTTGAATGGGGAACTCGACCGAAACAAAGTATAGGTTTTCATTATGTGAATAACTTGGAAATCTTAGCTCAAACAGCTGCAAAACCTGTGTTCCCAGCACGGGGACCTTGAGTTCTATAAGATAAAGCCATAAACATGTGTAACCGAGTCTCCTATCAAAAGTTACATTGATTTATATGAAGTTGTACAAAAACGCTTTCTTTCGCCAAGACAGTGCGTTTCTCACTGTTACATGCATTTGAATGGGGAACTCGACCGACACAAAGTATAGGTTTTCATTATGTGAATAACTTGGAAATCTTAGCTCAAACAGTTGCGAAACCTGTGTTCCCAGCACGGGGACCTTGAGTTCTATAAGATAAAGCCATAAACATGTGTATCCGAGTCTCCTATCAAAAGTTACATTGATTTATATGAAGTTGTACAAAAACGCTTTCTTTCGCCAAGACAGCGCGTTTCTCACTGTTACATGCATTTGAATGGGGAACTCGACCGAAACAAAGTATAGGTTTTCATTATGTGAATAACTTGGAAATCTTAGCTCAAACAGCTGCAAAACCTGTTTTCCCAGCACGGGGACCTTGAGTTCTATAAGTTAAAGCCATAAACATGTTTGTCTGAGTCTTCTATCAAAGGTTACAGCTATTCATATGAAGTTGTTCAAAAACGCTTTCTTTCGCCAAGACAGTGCGTTTCTCACTGTTACATGCATTTGAATGGGGAACTCCACCGAAACAAAGTATAGGTTTTCATTATGTGAATAACTTGGAAATCTTAGCTCAAACAGTTGCAAAACCTGTGTTCCCAACACGGGGACCTTGAGTTCTATAAGTTAAAGCCATAAACATGTTTGTCTGAGTCTTCTATCAAAAGTTACAGCTATTCATATGAAGTTGTACAAAAACGCTTTCTTTCGCCAAGACAGTGCGTTTCTCACTGTTACATGCATTTGAATGGGGAACTCCACCGAAACAAAGTATAGGTTTTCATTATGTGAATAACTTGGAAATCTTAGCTCAAACAGTTGCGAAACCTGTGTTCCCAGCACGGGGACCTTGAGTTCTATAAGATAAAGCCATAAACATGTGTATCCGAGTCTCCTATCAAAAGTTACATTGATTTATATGAAGTTGTACAAAAACGCTTTCTTTCGCCAAGACAGTGCGTTTCTCACTGTTACATGCATTTGAATGGGGAACTCGACCGAAACAAAGTATAGGTTTTCATTATGTGAATAAATTGAAAATCTTAGGTCAAACAGTTGCAAAACCCTTTTTCACAGCACGGGAACCTTGAGTTCTATAAGATAAAGCCATAAACATGTGTATCCGAGTCTTCTATCAAAAGTTACAGCTATTTATATGAAGTTGTACCAAAACGCTTTCTTTCGCCAAGACAGTGCGTTTCTCACTGTTACATGCATTTGAATGGGGAACTCGACCGAAACAAAGTATAGGTTTTCA
Source organism: Aulonocara sp. 'chitande type north' Nkhata Bay (assembly GCF_057382095.1). Lineage (NCBI taxonomy): Eukaryota > Metazoa > Chordata > Actinopteri > Cichliformes > Cichlidae > Aulonocara > Aulonocara sp. 'chitande type north' Nkhata Bay. The sequence goes on along the minus strand of NC_141346.1, from coordinate 55,949,818 downwards.
TTATGTGAATAACTTGGAAATCTTAGCTCAAACAGTTGCAAAACCTATTTTCCCAACACGGGGACCTTGAGTTCTATAAGTTAAAGCCATAAACATGTTTGTCTGAGTCTTCTATCAAAAGTTACAGCTATTCATATGAAGTTGTACAAAAACGCTTTCTTTCGCCAAGACAGTGCGTTTCTCACTGTTACATGCATTTGAATGGGGAACTCGACCGAAACAAAGTATAGGTTTTCATTATGTGAATAACTTGGAAATCTTAGCTCAAACAGTTGCAAAACCTGTTTGCCCAGCACGGGGACCTTGAGTTCTATAAGTTAAAGCCATAAACATGTGTATCCGAGTCTCCTATCAAAAGTTACATTGATTTATATGAAGTTGTACAAAAACGCTTTCTTTCGCCAAGACAGTGCGTTTCTCACTGTTACATGCATTTGAATGGGGAACTCGACCGACACAAAGTATAGGTTTTCATTATGTGAATAACTTGGAAATCTTAGCTCAAACAGCTGCAAAACCTGTGTTCCCAGCACGGGGACCTTGAGTTCTATAAGACAAAGCCACAAACATGTGTATCCGAGTCTCCTATCAAAAGTTACATTGATTTATATGAAGTTGTACAAAAACGCTTTCTTTCGCCAAGACAGTGCGTTTCTCACTGTTACATGCATTTTGAATGGGGAACTCGACCGACACAAAGTATAGGTTTTCATTATGTGAATAACTTGGAAATCTTAGCTCAAACAGTTGCAAAACCTGTGTTCCCAGCACGGGGACCTTGAGTTCTATAAGATAAAGCCATAAACATGTGTATCCGAGTCTCCTATCAAAAGTTACATTGATTTATATGAAGTTGTACAAAAACGCTTTCTTTCGCCAAGACAGTGCGTTTCTCACTGTTACATGCATTTGAATGGGAAACTCGACCGAAACAAAGTATAGGTTTTCATTATGTGAATAACTTGGAAATCTTAGCTCAAACAGTTGCAAAACCTTTTTTCCCAGCACGGGGACCTTGAGTTCTATAAGATAAAGCCATAAACATGTGTATCCGAGTCTCCTATCAAAAGTTACATTGATTTATATGAAGTTGTACAAAAACGCTTTCTTTCGCCAAGACAGTGCGTTTCTCACTGTTACATGCATTTGAATGGGGAACTCGACCGAAACAAAGTATAGGTTTTCATTATGTGAATAACTTGGAAATCTTAGCTCAAACAGTTTCAAAACCTGTGTTCCCAGCACAGGGACCTTGAGTTCTATAAGATAAAGCCATAAACATGTGTATCCGAGTCTCCTATCAAAAGTTACATTGATTTATATGAAGTTGTACAAAAACGCTTTCTTTCGCCAAGACAGTGCGTTTCTCACTGTTACATGCATTTGAATGGGGAACTCGACCGAAACAAAGTATAGGTTTTCATTATGTGAATAACTTTGAAATCTTAGCTCAAACAGTTTCAAAACCTGTGTTCCCAGCACGGGGACCTTGAGTTCTATAAGATAAAGCCATAAACATGTGTATCCGAGTCTCCTATCAAAAGTTACATTGATTTATATGAAGTTGTACAAAAACGCTTTCTTTCGCCAAGACAGTGCGTTTCTCACTGTTACATGCATTTGAATGGGGAACTCGACCGAAACAAAGTATAGGTTTTCATTATGTGAATAACTTGGAAATCTTAGCTCAAACAGCTGCAAAACCTGTTTGCCCAGCACGGGGACCTTGAGTTCTATAAGTTAAATCCATAAACATGTGTATCCGAGTCTCCTATCAAAAGTTACATTGATTTATATGAAGTTGTACAAAAACGCTTTCTTTCGCCAAGACAGTGCGTTTCTCACTGTTACATGCATTTGAATGGGGAACTCGACCGAAACAAAGTATAGGTTTTCATTATGTGAATAACTTGGAAATCTTAGCTCAAACAGCTGCAAAACCTGTTTTCCCAGCACGGGGACCTAGAGTTCTATAAGTTAAAGCCATAAACATGTTTGTCTGAGTCTTCTATCAAAAGTTACAGCTATTCATATGAAGTTGTACAAAAACGCTTTCTTTCGCCAAGACAGTGCGTTTCTCACTGTTACATGCATTTGAATGGGGAACTCGACCGAAACAAAGTATAGGTTTTCATTATGTGAATAACTTGGAAATCTTAGCTCAAACAGTTGCAAAACCTGTTTGCCCAGCACGGGGACCTTGAGTTCTATGAGTTAAAGCCATAAACATGTGTATCCGAGTCTCCTATCAAAAGTTACATTGATTTATATGAAGTTGTACAAAAACGCTTTCTTTCGCCAAGACAATGCGTTTCTCACTGTTACATGCATTTGAATGGGGAACTCGACCGACACAAAGTATAGGTTTTCATTATGTGAATAACTTGGAAATCTTAGCTCAAACAGCTGCAAAACCTGTGTTCCCAGCACGGGGACCTTGAGTTCTATAAGATAAAGCCACAAACATGTGTATCCGAGTCTCCTATCAAAAGTTACATTGATTTATATGAAGTTGTACAAAAACGCTTTCTTTCGCCAAGACAGTGCGTTTCTCACTGTTACATGCATTTGAATGTGGAACTCGACCGACACAAAGTATAGGTTTTCATTATGTGAATAACTTGGAAATCTTAGCTCAAACAGTTGCAAAACCTGTGTTCCCAGCACGGGGACCTTGAGTTCTATAAGATAAAGCCATAAACATGTGTATCCGAGTCTCCTATCAAAAGTTACATTGATTTATATGAAGTTGTACAAAAACGCTTTCTTTCGCCAAGACAGTGCGTTTCTCACTGTTACATGCATTTGAATGGGGAACTCGACCGAAACAAAGTATAGGTTTTCATTATGTGAATAACTTGGAAATCTTAGCTCAAACAGTTGCAAAACCTTTTTTCCCAACACGGGGACCTTGAGTTCTATAAGATAAAGCCATAAACATGTGTATCCGAGTCTCCTATCAAAAGTTACATTGATTTATATGAAGTTGTACAAAAACGCTTTCTTTCGCCAAGACAGTGCGTTTCTCACTGTTACATGCATTTGAATGGGGAACTCGACCGAAACAAAGTATAGGTTTTCATTATGTGAATAACTTGGAAATCTTAGCTCAAACAGTTTCAAAACCTGTGTTCCCAGCACGGGGACCTTGAGTTCTATAAGATAAAGCCATAAACATGTGTATCCGAGTCTCCTATCAAAAGTTACATTGATTTATATGAAGTTGTACAAAAACGCTTTCTTTCGCCAAGACAGTGCGTTTCTCACTGTTACATGCATTTGAATGGGGAACTCGACCGAAACAAAGTATAGGTTTTCATTATGTGAATAACTTGGAAATCTTAGCTCAAACAGTTTCAAAACCTGTGTTCCCAGCACGGGGACCTTGAGTTCTATAAGATAAAGCCATAAACATGTGTATCCGAGTCTCCTATCAAAAGTTACATTGATTTATATGAAGTTGTACAAAAACGCGTTCTTTCGCCAAGACAGTGCGTTTCTCACTGTTACATGCATTTGAATGGGGAACTCGACCGAAACAAAGTATAGGTTTTCATTATGTGAATAACTTGGAAATCTTAGCTCAAACAGCTGCAAAACCTGTTTTCCCAGCACGGGGACCTAGAGTTCTATAAGTTAAAGCCGTAAACATGTTTGTCTGAGTCTTCTATCAAAAGTTACAGCTATTCATATGAAGTTGTACAAAAACGCTTTCTTTCGCCAAGACAGTGCGTTTCTCACTGTTACATGCATTTGAATGGGGAACTCGACCGAAACAAAGTATAGGTTTTCATTATGTGAATAACTTGGAAATCTTAGCTCAAACAGTTGCAAAACCTGTTTGCCCAGCACGGGGACCTTGAGTTCTATAAGTTAAAGCCATAAACATGTGTATCCGAGTCTCCTATCAAAAGTTACATTGATTTATATGAAGTTGTACAAAAACGCTTTCTTTCGCCAAGACAGTGCGTTTCTCACTGTTACATGCATTTGAATGGGGAACTCGACCGACACAAAGTATAGGTTTTCATTATGTGAATAACTTGGAAATCTTAGCTCAAACAGTTGCAAAACCTGTGTTCCCAGCACAGGGACCTTGAGTTCTATAAGATAAAGCCATAAACATGTGTATCCGAGTCTCCTATCAAAAGTTACATTGATTTATATGAAGTTGTACAAAAACGCTTTCTTTCGCCAAGACAGTGCGTTTCTCACTGTTACATGCATTTGAATGGGGAACTCGACCGAAACAAAGTATAGGTTTTCATTATGTGAATAACTTGGAAATCTTAGCTCAAACAGTTGCAAAACCTTTTTTCCCAGCACGGGGACCTTGAGTTCTATAAGATAAAGCCATAAACATGTGTATCCGAGTCTCCTATCAAAAGTTACATTGATTTATATGAAGTTGTACAAAAACGCTTTCTTTCGCCAAGACAGTGCGTTTCTCACGGTTACATGCATTTGAATGGGGAACTCGACCGAAACAAAGTATAGGTTTTCATTATGTGAATAACTTGGAAATCTTAGCTCAAACAGTTTCAAAACCTGTGTTCCCAGCACGGGGACCTTGAGTTCTATAAGATAAAGCCATAAACATGTGTATCCGAGTCTCCTATCAAAAGTTACATTGATTTATATGAAGTTGTACAAAAACGCTTTCTTTCGCCAAGACAGTGCGTTTCTCACTGTTACATGCATTTGAATGGGGAACTCGACCGAAACAAAGTATAGGTTTTCATTATGTGAATAACTTGGAAATCTTAGCTCAAACAGTTTCAAAACCTGTGTTCCCAGCACGGGGACCTTGAGTTCTATAAGATAAAGCCATAAACATGTGTATCCGAGTCTCCTATCAAAAGTTACATTGATTTATATGAAGTTGTACAAAAACGCTTTCTTTCGCCAAGACAGTGCGTTTCTCACTGTTACATGCATTTGAATGGGGAACTCGACCGAAACAAAGTATAGGTTTTCATTATGTGAATAACTTGGAAATCTTAGCTCAAACAGCTGCAAAACCTGTTTGCCCAGCACGGGGACCTTGAGTTCTATAAGTTAAATCCATAAACATGTGTATCCGAGTCTCCTATCAAAAGTTACATTGATTTATATGAAGTTGTACAAAAACGCTTTCTTTCGCCAAGACAGTGCGTTTCTCACTGTTACATGCATTTGAATGTGGAACTCGACCGACACAAAGTATAGGTTTTCATTATGTGAATAACTTGGAAATCTTAGCTCAAACAGTTGCAAAACCTGTGTTCCCAGCACGGGGACCTTGAGTTCTATAAGATAAAGCCATAAACATGTGTATCCGAGTCTCCTATCAAAAGTTACATTGATTTATATGAAGTTGTACAAAAACGCTTTCTTTCGCCAAGACAGTGCGTTTCTCACTGTTACATGCATTTGAATGGGGAACTCGACCGAAACAAAGTATAGGTTTTCATTATGTGAATAACTTGGAAATCTTAGCTCAAACAGTTGCAAAACCTTTTTTCCCAACACGGGGACCTTGAGTTCTATAAGATAAAGCCATAAACATGTGTATCCGAGTCTCCTATCAAAAGTTACATTGATTTATATGAAGTTGTACAAAAACGCTTTCTTTCGCCAAGACAGTGCGTTTCTCACTGTTACATGCATTTGAATGGGGAACTCGACCGAAACAAAGTATAGGTTTTCATTATGTGAATAACTTGGAAATCTTAGCTCAAACAGTTTCAAAACCTGTGTTCCCAGCACGGGGACCTTGAGTTCTATAAGATAAAGCCATAAACATGTGTATCCGAGTCTCCTATCAAAAGTTACATTGATTTATATGAAGTTGTACAAAAACGCGTTCTTTCGCCAAGACAGTGCGTTTCTCACTGTTACATGCATTTGAATGGGGAACTCGACCGAAACAAAGTATAGGTTTTCATTATGTGAATAACTTGGAAATCTTAGCTCAAACAGCTGCAAAACCTGTTTTCCCAGCACGGGGACCTAGAGTTCTATAAGTTAAAGCCGTAAACATGTTTGTCTGAGTCTTCTATCAAAAGTTACAGCTATTCATATGAAGTTGTACAAAAACGCTTTCTTTCGCCAAGACAGTGCGTTTCTCACTGTTACATGCATTTGAATGGGGAACTCGACCGAAACAAAGTATAGGTTTTCATTATGTGAATAACTTGGAAATCTTAGCTCAAACAGTTGCAAAACCTGTTTGCCCAGCACGGGGACCTTGAGTTCTATAAGTTAAAGCCATAAACATGTGTATCCGAGTCTCCTATCAAAAGTTACATTGATTTATATGAAGTTGTACAAAAACGCTTTCTTTCGCCAAGACAGTGCGTTTCTCACTGTTACATGCATTTGAATGGGGAACTCGACCGACACAAAGTATAGGTTTTCATTATGTGAATAACTTGGAAATCTTAGCTCAAACAGTTGCAAAACCTGTGTTCCCAGCACAGGGACCTTGAGTTCTATAAGATAAAGCCATAAACATGTGTATCCGAGTCTCCTATCAAAAGTTACATTGATTTATATGAAGTTGTACAAAAACGCTTTCTTTCGCCAAGACAGTGCGTTTCTCACTGTTACATGCATTTGAATGGGGAACTCGACCGAAACAAAGTATAGGTTTTCATTATGTGAATAACTTGGAAATCTTAGCTCAAACAGTTGCAAAACCTTTTTTCCCAGCACGGGGACCTTGAGTTCTATAAGATAAAGCCATAAACATGTGTATCCGAGTCTCCTATCAAAAGTTACATTGATTTATATGAAGTTGTACAAAAACGCTTTCTTTCGCCAAGACAGTGCGTTTCTCACGGTTACATGCATTTGAATGGGGAACTCGACCGAAACAAAGTATAGGTTTTCATTATGTGAATAACTTGGAAATCTTAGCTCAAACAGTTTCAAAACCTGTGTTCCCAGCACGGGGACCTTGAGTTCTATAAGATAAAGCCATAAACATGTGTATCCGAGTCTCCTATCAAAAGTTACATTGATTTATATGAAGTTGTACAAAAACGCTTTCTTTCGCCAAGACAGTGCGTTTCTCACTGTTACATGCATTTGAATGGGGAACTCGACCGAAACAAAGTATAGGTTTTCATTATGTGAATAACTTGGAAATCTTAGCTCAAACAGTTTCAAAACCTGTGTTCCCAGCACGGGGACCTTGAGTTCTATAAGATAAAGCCATAAACATGTGTATCCGAGTCTCCTATCAAAAGTTACATTGATTTATATGAAGTTGTACAAAAACGCTTTCTTTCGCCAAGACAGTGCGTTTCTCACTGTTACATGCATTTGAATGGGGAACTCGACCGAAACAAAGTATAGGTTTTCATTATGTGAATAACTTGGAAATCTTAGCTCAAACAGCTGCAAAACCTGTTTGCCCAGCACGGGGACCTTGAGTTCTATAAGTTAAATCCATAAACATGTGTATCCGAGTCTCCTATCAAAAGTTACATTGATTTATATGAAGTTGTACAAAAACGCTTTCTTTCGCCAAGACAGTGCGTTTCTCACTGTTACATGCATTTGAATGTGGAACTCGACCGACACAAAGTATAGGTTTTCATTATGTGAATAACTTGGAAATCTTAGCTCAAACAGTTGCAAAACCTGTGTTCCCAGCACGGGGACCTTGAGTTCTATAAGATAAAGCCATAAACATGTGTATCCGAGTCTCCTATCAAAAGTTACATTGATTTATATGAAGTTGTACAAAAACGCTTTCTTTCGCCAAGACAGTGCGTTTCTCACTGTTACATGCATTTGAATGGGGAACTCGACCGAAACAAAGTATAGGTTTTCATTATGTGAATAACTTGGAAATCTTAGCTCAAACAGTTGCAAAACCTTTTTTCCCAACACGGGGACCTTGAGTTCTATAAGATAAAGCCATAAACATGTGTATCCGAGTCTCCTATCAAAAGTTACATTGATTTATATGAAGTTGTACAAAAACGCTTTCTTTCGCCAAGACAGTGCGTTTCTCACTGTTACATGCATTTGAATGGGGAACTCGACCGAAACAAAGTATAGGTTTTCATTATGTGAATAACTTGGAAATCTTAGCTCAAACAGTTTCAAAACCTGTGTTCCCAGCACGGGGACCTTGAGTTCTATAAGATAAAGCCATAAACATGTGTATCCGAGTCTCCTATCAAAAGTTACATTGATTTATATGAAGTTGTACAAAAACGCTTTCTTTCGCCAAGACAGTGCGTTTCTCACTGTTACATGCATTTGAATGGGGAACTCGACCGAAACAAAGTATAGGTTTTCATTATGTGAATAACTTGGAAATCTTAGCTCAAACAGTTTCAAAACCTGTGTTCCCAGCACGGGGACCTTGAGTTCTATAAGATAAAGCCATAAACATGTGTATCCGAGTCTCCTATCAAAAGTTACATTGATTTATATGAAGTTGTACAAAAACGCGTTCTTTCGCCAAGACAGTGCGTTTCTCACTGTTACATGCATTTGAATGGGGAACTCGACCGAAACAAAGTATAGGTTTTCATTATGTGAATAACTTGGAAATCTTAGCTCAAACAGCTGCAAAACCTGTTTTCCCAGCACGGGGACCTAGAGTTCTATAAGTTAAAGCCGTAAACATGTTTGTCTGAGTCTTCTATCAAAAGTTACAGCTATTCATATGAAGTTGTACAAAAACGCTTTCTTTCGCCAAGACAGTGCGTTTCTCACTGTTACATGCATTTGAATGGGGAACTCGACCGAAACAAAGTATAGGTTTTCATTATGTGAATAACTTGGAAATCTTAGCTCAAACAGTTGCAAAACCTGTTTGCCCAGCACGGGGACCTTGAGTTCTATAAGTTAAAGCCATAAACATGTGTATCCGAGTCTCCTATCAAAAGTTACATTGATTTATATGAAGTTGTACAAAAACGCTTTCTTTCGCCAAGACAGTGCGTTTCTCACTGTTACATGCATTTGAATGGGGAACTCGACCGACACAAAGTATAGGTTTTCATTATGTGAATAACTTGGAAATCTTAGCTCAAACAGCTGCAAAACCTGTGTTCCCAGCACGGGGACCTTGAGTTCTATAAGATAAAGCCACAAACATGTGTATCCGAGTCTCCTATCAAAAGTTACATTGATTTATATGAAGTTGTACAAAAACGCTTTCTTTCGCCAAGACAGTGCGTTTCTCACTGTTACATGCATTTGAATGGGGAACTCGACCGACACAAAGTATAGGTTTTCATTATGTGAATAACTTGGAAATCTTAGCTCAAACAGTTGCAAAACCTGTGTTCCCAGCACGGGGACCTTGAGTTCTATAAGATAAAGCCATAAACATGTGTATCCGAGTCTCCTATCAAAAGTTACATTGATTTATATGAAGTTGTACAAAAACGCTTTCTTTCGCCAAGACAGTGCGTTTCTCACTGTTACATGCATTTGAATGGGGAACTCGACCGAAACAAAGTATAGGTTTTCATTATGTGAATAACTTGGAAATCTTAGCTCAAACAGTTGCAAAACCTTTTTTCCCAACACGGGGACCTTGAGTTCTATAAGATAAAGCCATAAACATGTGTATCCGAGTCTCCTATCAAAAGATACATTGATTTATATGAAGTTGTACAAAAACGCTTTCTTTCGCCAAGACAGTGCGTTTCTCACTGTTACATGCATTTGAATGGGGAACTCGACCGAAACAAAGTATAGGTTTTCATTATGTGAATAACTTGGAAATCTTAGCTCAAACAGTTTCAAAACCTGTGTTCCCAGCACGGGGACCTTGAGTTCTATAAGATAAAGCCATAAACATGTGTATCCGAGTCTCCTATCAAAAGTTACATTGATTTATATGAAGTTGTACAAAAACGCTTTCTTTCGCCAAGACAGTGCGTTTCTCACTGTTACATGCATTTGAATGGGGAACTCGACCGAAACAAAGTATAGGTTTTCATTATGTGAATAACTTGGAAATCTTAGCTCAAACAGTTTCAAAACCTGTGTTCCCAGCACGGGGACCTTGAGTTCTATAAGATAAAGCCATAAACATGTGTATCCGAGTCTCCTATCAAAAGTTACATTGATTTATATGAAGTTGTTCAAAAACGCGTTCTTTCGCCAAGACAGTGCGTTTCTCACTGTTACATGCATTTGAATGGGGAACTCGACCGAAACAAAGTATAGGTTTTCATTATGTGAATAACTTGGAAATCTTAGCTCAAACAGCTGCAAAACCTGTTTTCCCAGCACGGGGACCTAGAGTTCTATAAGTTAAAGCCGTAAACATGTTTGTCTGAGTCTTCTATCAAAAGTTACAGCTATTCATATGAAGTTGTACAAAAACGCTTTCTTTCGCCAAGACAGTGCGTTTCTCACTGTTACATGCATTTGAATGGGGAACTCGACCGAAACAAAGTATAGGTTTTCATTATGTGAATAACTTGGAAATCTTAGCTCAAACAGCTGCAAAACCTGTTTGCCCAGCACGGGGACCTTGAGTTCTATAAGTTAAATCCATAAACATGTGTATCCGAGTCTCCTATCAAAAGTTACATTGATTTATATGAAGTTGTACAAAAACGCTTTCTTTCGCCAAGACAGTGCGTTTCTCACTGTTACATGCATTTGAATGGGGAACTCGACCGAAACAAAGTATAGGTTTTCATTATGTGAATAACTTGGAAATCTTAGCTCAAACAGCTGCAAAACCTGTTTTCCCAGCACGGGGACCTAGAGTTCTATAAGTTAAAGCCATAAACATGTTTGTCTGAGTCTTCTATCAAAAGTTACAGCTATTCATATGAAGTTGTACAAAAACGCTTTCTTTCGCCAAGACAGTGCGTTTCTCACTGTTACATGCATTTGAATGGGGAACTCGACCGAAACAAAGTATAGGTTTTCATTATGTGAATAACTTGGAAATCTTAGCTCAAACAGTTGCAAAACCTGTTTGCCCAGCACGGGGACCTTGAGTTCTATAAGTTAAAGCCATAAACATGTGTATCCGAGTCTCCTATCAAAAGTTACATTGATTTATATGAAGTTGTACAAAAACGCTTTCTTTCGCCAAGACAGTGCGTTTCTCACTGTTACATGCATTTGAATGGGGAACTCGACCGACACAAAGTATAGGTTTTCATTATGTGAATAAATTGAAAATCTTAGGTCAAACAGTTGCAAAACCTGTGTTCCCAGCACGGGGACCTTGAGTTCTATAAGATAAAGCCATAAACATGTGTATCCGAGTCTCCTATCAAAAGTTACATTGATTTATATGAAGTTGTACAAAAACGCTTTCTTTCGCCAAGACAGTGCGTTTCTCACTGTTACATGCATTTGAATGGGGCACTCGCCCGAAACAAAGTATAGGTTTTCATTATGTGAATAAATTGAAAATCTTAGGTCAAACAGTTGCAAAACCTGTTTGCCCAGCACGGGGACCTTGAGTTCTATAAGTTAAAGCCATAAACATGTGTATCCGAGTCTCCTATCAAAAGTTACAGCGATTTATATGAAGTTGTACAAAAACGCTTTCTTTCGCCAAGACAGTGCGTTTCTCACTGTTACATGCATTTGAATGGGGAACTCGACCGACACAAAGTATAGGTTTTCATTATGTGAATAACTTGGAAATCTTAGCTCAAACAGCTGCAAAACCTGTTTGCCCAACACGGGGACCTTGAGTTCTATAAGTTAAAGCCATAAACATGTGTATCCGAGTCTCCTATCAAAAGTTACATTGATTTATATGAAGTTGTACAAAAACGCTTTCTTTCGCCAAGACAGTGCGTTTCTCACTGTTACATGCATTTGAATGGGGAACTCGACCGAAACAAAGTATAGGTTTTCATTATGTGAATAACTTGGAAATCTTAGCTCAAACAGCTGCAAAACCTGTTTTCCCAGCACGGGGACCTAGAGTTCTATAAGTTAAAGCCGTAAACATGTTTGTCTGAGTCTTCTATCAAAAGTTACAGCTATTCATATGAAGTTGTACAAAAACGCTTTCTTTCGCCAAGACAGTGCGTTTCTCACTGTTACATGCATTTGAATGGGGAACTCGACCGAAACAAAGTATAGGTTTTCATTATGTGAATAACTTGGAAATCTTAGCTCAAACAGTTGCAAAACCTGTTTGCCCAGCACGGGGACCTTGAGTTCTATAAGTTAAAGCCATAAACATGTGTATCCGAGTCTCCTATCAAAAGTTACATTGATTTATATGAAGTTGTACAAAAACGCTTTCTTTCGCCAAGACAGTGCGTTTCTCACTGTTACATGCATTTGAATGGGGAACTCGACCGAAACAAAGTATAGGTTTTCATTATGTGAATAACTTGGAAATCTTAGCTCAAACAGTTGCAAAACCTGTTTGCCCAGCACGGGGACCTTGAGTTCTATAAGTTAAAGCCATAAACATGTGTATCCGAGTCTCCTATCAAAAGTTACATTGATTTATATGAAGTTGTACAAAAACGCTTTCTTTCGCCAAGACAGTGCGTTTCTCACTGTTACATGCATTTGAATGGGGAACTCGACCGACACAAAGTATAGGTTTTCATTATGTGAATAACTTGGAAATCTTAGCTCAAACAGTTGCAAAACCTGTGTTCCCAGCACGGGGACCTTGAGTTCTATAAGATAAAGCCATAAACATGTGTATCCGAGTCTCCTATCAAAAGTTACATTGATTTATATGAAGTTGTACAAAAACGCTTTCTTTCGCCAAGACAGTGCGTTTCTCACTGTTACATGCATTTGAATGGGGAACTCGACCGAAACAAAGTATAGGTTTTCATTATGTGAATAACTTGGAAATCTTAGCTCAAACAGTTGCAAAACCTTTTTTCCCAGCACGGGGACCTTGAGTTCTATAAGATAAAGCCATAAACATGTGTATCCGAGTCTCCTATCAAAAGTTACATTGATTTATATGAAGTTGTACAAAAACGCTTTCTTTCGCCAAGACAGTGCGTTTCTCACTGTTACATGCATTTGAATGGGGAACTCGACCGAAACAAAGTATAGGTTTTCATTATGTGAATAACTTGGAAATCTTAGCTCAAACAGTTTCAAAACCTGTGTTCCCAGCACGGGGACCTTGAGTTCTATAAGATAAAGCCATAAACATGTGTATCCGAGTCTCCTATCAAAAGTTACATTGATTTATATGAAGTTGTACAAAAACGCTTTCTTTCGCCAAGACAGTGCGTTTCTCACTGTTACATGCATTTGAATGGGGAACTCGACCGAAACAAAGTATAGGTTTTCATTATGTGAATAACTTGGAAATCTTAGCTCAAACAGTTTCAAAACCTGTGTTCCCAGCACGGGGACCTTGAGTTCTATAAGATAAAGCCATAAACATGTGTATCCGAGTCTCCTATCAAAAGTTACATTGATTTATATGAAGTTGTACAAAAACGCTTTCTTTCGCCAAGACAGTGCGTTTCTCACTGTTACATGCATTTGAATGGGGAACTCGACCGAAACAAAGTATAGGTTTTCATTATGTGAATAACTTGGAAATCTTAGCTCAAACAGCTGCAAAACCTGTTTTCCCAGCACGGGGACCTTGAGTTTTATAAGTTAAAGCCATATACATGTTTGTCTGAGTCTTCTATCAAAAGTTACAGCTATTCATATGAAGTTGTACAAAAACGCTTTCTTTCGCCAAGACAGTGCGTTTCTCACTGTTACATTCATTTGAATGGGGAACTCGACCGAAACAAAGTATAGGTTTTCATTATGTGAATAACTTGGAAATCTTAGCTCAAACAGCTGCAAAACCTGTGTTCCCAGCACGGGGACCTTGAGTTCTATAAGATAAAGCCATAAACATGTGTAACCGAGTCTCCTATCAAAAGTTACATTGATTTATATGAAGTTGTACAAAAACGCTTTCTTTCGCCAAGACAGTGCGTTTCTCACTGTTACATGCATTTGAATGGGGAACTCGACCGACACAAAGTATAGGTTTTCATTATGTGAATAACTTGGAAATCTTAGCTCAAACAGTTGCGAAACCTGTGTTCCCAGCACGGGGACCTTGAGTTCTATAAGATAAAGCCATAAACATGTGTATCCGAGTCTCCTATCAAAAGTTACATTGATTTATATGAAGTTGTACAAAAACGCTTTCTTTCGCCAAGACAGCGCGTTTCTCACTGTTACATGCATTTGAATGGGGAACTCGACCGAAACAAAGTATAGGTTTTCATTATGTGAATAACTTGGAAATCTTAGCTCAAACAGCTGCAAAACCTGTTTTCCCAGCACGGGGACCTTGAGTTCTATAAGTTAAAGCCATAAACATGTTTGTCTGAGTCTTCTATCAAAGGTTACAGCTATTCATATGAAGTTGTTCAAAAACGCTTTCTTTCGCCAAGACAGTGCGTTTCTCACTGTTACATGCATTTGAATGGGGAACTCCACCGAAACAAAGTATAGGTTTTCATTATGTGAATAACTTGGAAATCTTAGCTCAAACAGTTGCAAAACCTGTGTTCCCAACACGGGGACCTTGAGTTCTATAAGTTAAAGCCATAAACATGTTTGTCTGAGTCTTCTATCAAAAGTTACAGCTATTCATATGAAGTTGTACAAAAACGCTTTCTTTCGCCAAGACAGTGCGTTTCTCACTGTTACATGCATTTGAATGGGGAACTCCACCGAAACAAAGTATAGGTTTTCATTATGTGAATAACTTGGAAATCTTAGCTCAAACAGTTGCGAAACCTGTGTTCCCAGCACGGGGACCTTGAGTTCTATAAGATAAAGCCATAAACATGTGTATCCGAGTCTCCTATCAAAAGTTACATTGATTTATATGAAGTTGTACAAAAACGCTTTCTTTCGCCAAGACAGTGCGTTTCTCACTGTTACATGCATTTGAATGGGGAACTCGACCGAAACAAAGTATAGGTTTTCATTATGTGAATAAATTGAAAATCTTAGGTCAAACAGTTGCAAAACCCTTTTTCACAGCACGGGAACCTTGAGTTCTATAAGATAAAGCCATAAACATGTGTATCCGAGTCTTCTATCAAAAGTTACAGCTATTTATATGAAGTTGTACCAAAACGCTTTCTTTCGCCAAGACAGTGCGTTTCTCACTGTTACATGCATTTGAATGGGGAACTCGACCGAAACAAAGTATAGGTTTTCATTATGTGAATAACTTGGAAATCTTAGCTCAAACAGTTGCAAAACCTATTTTCCCAACACGGGGACCTTGAGTTCTATAAGTTAAAGCCATAAACATGTTTGTCTGAGTCTTCTATCAAAAGTTACAGCTATTCATATGAAGTTGTACAAAAACGCTTTCTTTCGCCAAGACAGTGCGTTTCTCACTGTTACATGCATTTGAATGGGGAACTCGACCGAAACAAAGTATAGGTTTTCATTATGTGAATAACTTGGAAATCTTAGCTCAAACAGTTGCAAAACCTGTTTGCCCAGCACGGGGACCTTGAGTTCTATAAGTTAAAGCCATAAACATGTGTATCCGAGTCTCCTATCAAAAGTTACATTGATTTATATGAAGTTGTACAAAAACGCTTTCTTTCGCCAAGACAGTGCGTTTCTCACTGTTACATGCATTTGAATGGGGAACTCGACCGACACAAAGTATAGGTTTTCATTATGTGAATAACTTGGAAATCTTAGCTCAAACAGCTGCAAAACCTGTGTTCCCAGCACGGGGACCTTGAGTTCTATAAGACAAAGCCACAAACATGTGTATCCGAGTCTCCTATCAAAAGTTACATTGATTTATATGAAGTTGTACAAAAACGCTTTCTTTCGCCAAGACAGTGCGTTTCTCACTGTTACATGCATTTTGAATGGGGAACTCGACCGACACAAAGTATAGGTTTTCATTATGTGAATAACTTGGAAATCTTAGCTCAAACAGTTGCAAAACCTGTGTTCCCAGCACGGGGACCTTGAGTTCTATAAGATAAAGCCATAAACATGTGTATCCGAGTCTCCTATCAAAAGTTACATTGATTTATATGAAGTTGTACAAAAACGCTTTCTTTCGCCAAGACAGTGCGTTTCTCACTGTTACATGCATTTGAATGGGAAACTCGACCGAAACAAAGTATAGGTTTTCATTATGTGAATAACTTGGAAATCTTAGCTCAAACAGTTGCAAAACCTTTTTTCCCAGCACGGGGACCTTGAGTTCTATAAGATAAAGCCATAAACATGTGTATCCGAGTCTCCTATCAAAAGTTACATTGATTTATATGAAGTTGTACAAAAACGCTTTCTTTCGCCAAGACAGTGCGTTTCTCACTGTTACATGCATTTGAATGGGGAACTCGACCGAAACAAAGTATAGGTTTTCATTATGTGAATAACTTGGAAATCTTAGCTCAAACAGTTTCAAAACCTGTGTTCCCAGCACAGGGACCTTGAGTTCTATAAGATAAAGCCATAAACATGTGTATCCGAGTCTCCTATCAAAAGTTACATTGATTTATATGAAGTTGTACAAAAACGCTTTCTTTCGCCAAGACAGTGCGTTTCTCACTGTTACATGCATTTGAATGGGGAACTCGACCGAAACAAAGTATAGGTTTTCATTATGTGAATAACTTTGAAATCTTAGCTCAAACAGTTTCAAAACCTGTGTTCCCAGCACGGGGACCTTGAGTTCTATAAGATAAAGCCATAAACATGTGTATCCGAGTCTCCTATCAAAAGTTACATTGATTTATATGAAGTTGTACAAAAACGCTTTCTTTCGCCAAGACAGTGCGTTTCTCACTGTTACATGCATTTGAATGGGGAACTCGACCGAAACAAAGTATAGGTTTTCATTATGTGAATAACTTGGAAATCTTAGCTCAAACAGCTGCAAAACCTGTTTGCCCAGCACGGGGACCTTGAGTTCTATAAGTTAAATCCATAAACATGTGTATCCGAGTCTCCTATCAAAAGTTACATTGATTTATATGAAGTTGTACAAAAACGCTTTCTTTCGCCAAGACAGTGCGTTTCTCACTGTTACATGCATTTGAATGGGGAACTCGACCGAAACAAAGTATAGGTTTTCATTATGTGAATAACTTGGAAATCTTAGCTCAAACAGCTGCAAAACCTGTTTTCCCAGCACGGGGACCTAGAGTTCTATAAGTTAAAGCCATAAACATGTTTGTCTGAGTCTTCTATCAAAAGTTACAGCTATTCATATGAAGTTGTACAAAAACGCTTTCTTTCGCCAAGACAGTGCGTTTCTCACTGTTACATGCATTTGAATGGGGAACTCGACCGAAACAAAGTATAGGTTTTCATTATGTGAATAACTTGGAAATCTTAGCTCAAACAGTTGCAAAACCTGTTTGCCCAGCACGGGGACCTTGAGTTCTATGAGTTAAAGCCATAAACATGTGTATCCGAGTCTCCTATCAAAAGTTACATTGATTTATATGAAGTTGTACAAAAACGCTTTCTTTCGCCAAGACAATGCGTTTCTCACTGTTACATGCATTTGAATGGGGAACTCGACCGACACAAAGTATAGGTTTTCATTATGTGAATAACTTGGAAATCTTAGCTCAAACAGCTGCAAAACCTGTGTTCCCAGCACGGGGACCTTGAGTTCTATAAGATAAAGCCACAAACATGTGTATCCGAGTCTCCTATCAAAAGTTACATTGATTTATATGAAGTTGTACAAAAACGCTTTCTTTCGCCAAGACAGTGCGTTTCTCACTGTTACATGCATTTGAATGTGGAACTCGACCGACACAAAGTATAGGTTTTCATTATGTGAATAACTTGGAAATCTTAGCTCAAACAGTTGCAAAACCTGTGTTCCCAGCACGGGGACCTTGAGTTCTATAAGATAAAGCCATAAACATGTGTATCCGAGTCTCCTATCAAAAGTTACATTGATTTATATGAAGTTGTACAAAAACGCTTTCTTTCGCCAAGACAGTGCGTTTCTCACTGTTACATGCATTTGAATGGGGAACTCGACCGAAACAAAGTATAGGTTTTCATTATGTGAATAACTTGGAAATCTTAGCTCAAACAGTTGCAAAACCTTTTTTCCCAACACGGGGACCTTGAGTTCTATAAGATAAAGCCATAAACATGTGTATCCGAGTCTCCTATCAAAAGTTACATTGATTTATATGAAGTTGTACAAAAACGCTTTCTTTCGCCAAGACAGTGCGTTTCTCACTGTTACATGCATTTGAATGGGGAACTCGACCGAAACAAAGTATAGGTTTTCATTATGTGAATAACTTGGAAATCTTAGCTCAAACAGTTTCAAAACCTGTGTTCCCAGCACGGGGACCTTGAGTTCTATAAGATAAAGCCATAAACATGTGTATCCGAGTCTCCTATCAAAAGTTACATTGATTTATATGAAGTTGTACAAAAACGCTTTCTTTCGCCAAGACAGTGCGTTTCTCACTGTTACATGCATTTGAATGGGGAACTCGACCGAAACAAAGTATAGGTTTTCATTATGTGAATAACTTGGAAATCTTAGCTCAAACAGTTTCAAAACCTGTGTTCCCAGCACGGGGACCTTGAGTTCTATAAGATAAAGCCATAAACATGTGTATCCGAGTCTCCTATCAAAAGTTACATTGATTTATATGAAGTTGTACAAAAACGCGTTCTTTCGCCAAGACAGTGCGTTTCTCACTGTTACATGCATTTGAATGGGGAACTCGACCGAAACAAAGTATAGGTTTTCATTATGTGAATAACTTGGAAATCTTAGCTCAAACAGCTGCAAAACCTGTTTTCCCAGCACGGGGACCTAGAGTTCTATAAGTTAAAGCCGTAAACATGTTTGTCTGAGTCTTCTATCAAAAGTTACAGCTATTCATATGAAGTTGTACAAAAACGCTTTCTTTCGCCAAGACAGTGCGTTTCTCACTGTTACATGCATTTGAATGGGGAACTCGACCGAAACAAAGTATAGGTTTTCATTATGTGAATAACTTGGAAATCTTAGCTCAAACAGTTGCAAAACCTGTTTGCCCAGCACGGGGACCTTGAGTTCTATAAGTTAAAGCCATAAACATGTGTATCCGAGTCTCCTATCAAAAGTTACATTGATTTATATGAAGTTGTACAAAAACGCTTTCTTTCGCCAAGACAGTGCGTTTCTCACTGTTACATGCATTTGAATGGGGAACTCGACCGACACAAAGTATAGGTTTTCATTATGTGAATAACTTGGAAATCTTAGCTCAAACAGTTGCAAAACCTGTGTTCCCAGCACAGGGACCTTGAGTTCTATAAGATAAAGCCATAAACATGTGTATCCGAGTCTCCTATCAAAAGTTACATTGATTTATATGAAGTTGTACAAAAACGCTTTCTTTCGCCAAGACAGTGCGTTTCTCACTGTTACATGCATTTGAATGGGGAACTCGACCGAAACAAAGTATAGGTTTTCATTATGTGAATAACTTGGAAATCTTAGCTCAAACAGTTGCAAAACCTTTTTTCCCAGCACGGGGACCTTGAGTTCTATAAGATAAAGCCATAAACATGTGTATCCGAGTCTCCTATCAAAAGTTACATTGATTTATATGAAGTTGTACAAAAACGCTTTCTTTCGCCAAGACAGTGCGTTTCTCACGGTTACATGCATTTGAATGGGGAACTCGACCGAAACAAAGTATAGGTTTTCATTATGTGAATAACTTGGAAATCTTAGCTCAAACAGTTTCAAAACCTGTGTTCCCAGCACGGGGACCTTGAGTTCTATAAGATAAAGCCATAAACATGTGTATCCGAGTCTCCTATCAAAAGTTACATTGATTTATATGAAGTTGTACAAAAACGCTTTCTTTCGCCAAGACAGTGCGTTTCTCACTGTTACATGCATTTGAATGGGGAACTCGACCGAAACAAAGTATAGGTTTTCATTATGTGAATAACTTGGAAATCTTAGCTCAAACAGTTTCAAAACCTGTGTTCCCAGCACGGGGACCTTGAGTTCTATAAGATAAAGCCATAAACATGTGTATCCGAGTCTCCTATCAAAAGTTACATTGATTTATATGAAGTTGTACAAAAACGCTTTCTTTCGCCAAGACAGTGCGTTTCTCACTGTTACATGCATTTGAATGGGGAACTCGACCGAAACAAAGTATAGGTTTTCATTATGTGAATAACTTGGAAATCTTAGCTCAAACAGCTGCAAAACCTGTTTGCCCAGCACGGGGACCTTGAGTTCTATAAGTTAAATCCATAAACATGTGTATCCGAGTCTCCTATCAAAAGTTACATTGATTTATATGAAGTTGTACAAAAACGCTTTCTTTCGCCAAGACAGTGCGTTTCTCACTGTTACATGCATTTGAATGTGGAACTCGACCGACACAAAGTATAGGTTTTCATTATGTGAATAACTTGGAAATCTTAGCTCAAACAGTTGCAAAACCTGTGTTCCCAGCACGGGGACCTTGAGTTCTATAAGATAAAGCCATAAACATGTGTATCCGAGTCTCCTATCAAAAGTTACATTGATTTATATGAAGTTGTACAAAAACGCTTTCTTTCGCCAAGACAGTGCGTTTCTCACTGTTACATGCATTTGAATGGGGAACTCGACCGAAACAAAGTATAGGTTTTCATTATGTGAATAACTTGGAAATCTTAGCTCAAACAGTTGCAAAACCTTTTTTCCCAACACGGGGACCTTGAGTTCTATAAGATAAAGCCATAAACATGTGTATCCGAGTCTCCTATCAAAAGTTACATTGATTTATATGAAGTTGTACAAAAACGCTTTCTTTCGCCAAGACAGTGCGTTTCTCACTGTTACATGCATTTGAATGGGGAACTCGACCGAAACAAAGTATAGGTTTTCATTATGTGAATAACTTGGAAATCTTAGCTCAAACAGTTTCAAAACCTGTGTTCCCAGCACGGGGACCTTGAGTTCTATAAGATAAAGCCATAAACATGTGTATCCGAGTCTCCTATCAAAAGTTACATTGATTTATATGAAGTTGTACAAAAACGCGTTCTTTCGCCAAGACAGTGCGTTTCTCACTGTTACATGCATTTGAATGGGGAACTCGACCGAAACAAAGTATAGGTTTTCATTATGTGAATAACTTGGAAATCTTAGCTCAAACAGCTGCAAAACCTGTTTTCCCAGCACGGGGACCTAGAGTTCTATAAGTTAAAGCCGTAAACATGTTTGTCTGAGTCTTCTATCAAAAGTTACAGCTATTCATATGAAGTTGTACAAAAACGCTTTCTTTCGCCAAGACAGTGCGTTTCTCACTGTTACATGCATTTGAATGGGGAACTCGACCGAAACAAAGTATAGGTTTTCATTATGTGAATAACTTGGAAATCTTAGCTCAAACAGTTGCAAAACCTGTTTGCCCAGCACGGGGACCTTGAGTTCTATAAGTTAAAGCCATAAACATGTGTATCCGAGTCTCCTATCAAAAGTTACATTGATTTATATGAAGTTGTACAAAAACGCTTTCTTTCGCCAAGACAGTGCGTTTCTCACTGTTACATGCATTTGAATGGGGAACTCGACCGACACAAAGTATAGGTTTTCATTATGTGAATAACTTGGAAATCTTAGCTCAAACAGTTGCAAAACCTGTGTTCCCAGCACAGGGACCTTGAGTTCTATAAGATAAAGCCATAAACATGTGTATCCGAGTCTCCTATCAAAAGTTACATTGATTTATATGAAGTTGTACAAAAACGCTTTCTTTCGCCAAGACAGTGCGTTTCTCACTGTTACATGCATTTGAATGGGGAACTCGACCGAAACAAAGTATAGGTTTTCATTATGTGAATAACTTGGAAATCTTAGCTCAAACAGTTGCAAAACCTTTTTTCCCAGCACGGGGACCTTGAGTTCTATAAGATAAAGCCATAAACATGTGTATCCGAGTCTCCTATCAAAAGTTACATTGATTTATATGAAGTTGTACAAAAACGCTTTCTTTCGCCAAGACAGTGCGTTTCTCACGGTTACATGCATTTGAATGGGGAACTCGACCGAAACAAAGTATAGGTTTTCATTATGTGAATAACTTGGAAATCTTAGCTCAAACAGTTTCAAAACCTGTGTTCCCAGCACGGGGACCTTGAGTTCTATAAGATAAAGCCATAAACATGTGTATCCGAGTCTCCTATCAAAAGTTACATTGATTTATATGAAGTTGTACAAAAACGCTTTCTTTCGCCAAGACAGTGCGTTTCTCACTGTTACATGCATTTGAATGGGGAACTCGACCGAAACAAAGTATAGGTTTTCATTATGTGAATAACTTGGAAATCTTAGCTCAAACAGTTTCAAAACCTGTGTTCCCAGCACGGGGACCTTGAGTTCTATAAGATAAAGCCATAAACATGTGTATCCGAGTCTCCTATCAAAAGTTACATTGATTTATATGAAGTTGTACAAAAACGCTTTCTTTCGCCAAGACAGTGCGTTTCTCACTGTTACATGCATTTGAATGGGGAACTCGACCGAAACAAAGTATAGGTTTTCATTATGTGAATAACTTGGAAATCTTAGCTCAAACAGCTGCAAAACCTGTTTGCCCAGCACGGGGACCTTGAGTTCTATAAGTTAAATCCATAAACATGTGTATCCGAGTCTCCTATCAAAAGTTACATTGATTTATATGAAGTTGTACAAAAACGCTTTCTTTCGCCAAGACAGTGCGTTTCTCACTGTTACATGCATTTGAATGTGGAACTCGACCGACACAAAGTATAGGTTTTCATTATGTGAATAACTTGGAAATCTTAGCTCAAACAGTTGCAAAACCTGTGTTCCCAGCACGGGGACCTTGAGTTCTATAAGATAAAGCCATAAACATGTGTATCCGAGTCTCCTATCAAAAGTTACATTGATTTATATGAAGTTGTACAAAAACGCTTTCTTTCGCCAAGACAGTGCGTTTCTCACTGTTACATGCATTTGAATGGGGAACTCGACCGAAACAAAGTATAGGTTTTCATTATGTGAATAACTTGGAAATCTTAGCTCAAACAGTTGCAAAACCTTTTTTCCCAACACGGGGACCTTGAGTTCTATAAGATAAAGCCATAAACATGTGTATCCGAGTCTCCTATCAAAAGTTACATTGATTTATATGAAGTTGTACAAAAACGCTTTCTTTCGCCAAGACAGTGCGTTTCTCACTGTTACATGCATTTGAATGGGGAACTCGACCGAAACAAAGTATAGGTTTTCATTATGTGAATAACTTGGAAATCTTAGCTCAAACAGTTTCAAAACCTGTGTTCCCAGCACGGGGACCTTGAGTTCTATAAGATAAAGCCATAAACATGTGTATCCGAGTCTCCTATCAAAAGTTACATTGATTTATATGAAGTTGTACAAAAACGCTTTCTTTCGCCAAGACAGTGCGTTTCTCACTGTTACATGCATTTGAATGGGGAACTCGACCGAAACAAAGTATAGGTTTTCATTATGTGAATAACTTGGAAATCTTAGCTCAAACAGTTTCAAAACCTGTGTTCCCAGCACGGGGACCTTGAGTTCTATAAGATAAAGCCATAAACATGTGTATCCGAGTCTCCTATCAAAAGTTACATTGATTTATATGAAGTTGTACAAAAACGCGTTCTTTCGCCAAGACAGTGCGTTTCTCACTGTTACATGCATTTGAATGGGGAACTCGACCGAAACAAAGTATAGGTTTTCATTATGTGAATAACTTGGAAATCTTAGCTCAAACAGCTGCAAAACCTGTTTTCCCAGCACGGGGACCTAGAGTTCTATAAGTTAAAGCCGTAAACATGTTTGTCTGAGTCTTCTATCAAAAGTTACAGCTATTCATATGAAGTTGTACAAAAACGCTTTCTTTCGCCAAGACAGTGCGTTTCTCACTGTTACATGCATTTGAATGGGGAACTCGACCGAAACAAAGTATAGGTTTTCATTATGTGAATAACTTGGAAATCTTAGCTCAAACAGTTGCAAAACCTGTTTGCCCAGCACGGGGACCTTGAGTTCTATAAGTTAAAGCCATAAACATGTGTATCCGAGTCTCCTATCAAAAGTTACATTGATTTATATGAAGTTGTACAAAAACGCTTTCTTTCGCCAAGACAGTGCGTTTCTCACTGTTACATGCATTTGAATGGGGAACTCGACCGACACAAAGTATAGGTTTTCATTATGTGAATAACTTGGAAATCTTAGCTCAAACAGCTGCAAAACCTGTGTTCCCAGCACGGGGACCTTGAGTTCTATAAGATAAAGCCACAAACATGTGTATCCGAGTCTCCTATCAAAAGTTACATTGATTTATATGAAGTTGTACAAAAACGCTTTCTTTCGCCAAGACAGTGCGTTTCTCACTGTTACATGCATTTGAATGGGGAACTCGACCGACACAAAGTATAGGTTTTCATTATGTGAATAACTTGGAAATCTTAGCTCAAACAGTTGCAAAACCTGTGTTCCCAGCACGGGGACCTTGAGTTCTATAAGATAAAGCCATAAACATGTGTATCCGAGTCTCCTATCAAAAGTTACATTGATTTATATGAAGTTGTACAAAAACGCTTTCTTTCGCCAAGACAGTGCGTTTCTCACTGTTACATGCATTTGAATGGGGAACTCGACCGAAACAAAGTATAGGTTTTCATTATGTGAATAACTTGGAAATCTTAGCTCAAACAGTTGCAAAACCTTTTTTCCCAACACGGGGACCTTGAGTTCTATAAGATAAAGCCATAAACATGTGTATCCGAGTCTCCTATCAAAAGATACATTGATTTATATGAAGTTGTACAAAAACGCTTTCTTTCGCCAAGACAGTGCGTTTCTCACTGTTACATGCATTTGAATGGGGAACTCGACCGAAACAAAGTATAGGTTTTCATTATGTGAATAACTTGGAAATCTTAGCTCAAACAGTTTCAAAACCTGTGTTCCCAGCACGGGGACCTTGAGTTCTATAAGATAAAGCCATAAACATGTGTATCCGAGTCTCCTATCAAAAGTTACATTGATTTATATGAAGTTGTACAAAAACGCTTTCTTTCGCCAAGACAGTGCGTTTCTCACTGTTACATGCATTTGAATGGGGAACTCGACCGAAACAAAGTATAGGTTTTCATTATGTGAATAACTTGGAAATCTTAGCTCAAACAGTTTCAAAACCTGTGTTCCCAGCACGGGGACCTTGAGTTCTATAAGATAAAGCCATAAACATGTGTATCCGA
Source organism: Aulonocara sp. 'chitande type north' Nkhata Bay (assembly GCF_057382095.1). Classification (NCBI taxonomy): domain Eukaryota; kingdom Metazoa; phylum Chordata; class Actinopteri; order Cichliformes; family Cichlidae; genus Aulonocara; species Aulonocara sp. 'chitande type north' Nkhata Bay. The sequence continues at coordinate 55,924,588 of NC_141346.1, read as the reverse complement.
GTCTCCTATCAAAAGTTACATTGATTTATATGAAGTTGTTCAAAAACGCGTTCTTTCGCCAAGACAGTGCGTTTCTCACTGTTACATGCATTTGAATGGGGAACTCGACCGAAACAAAGTATAGGTTTTCATTATGTGAATAACTTGGAAATCTTAGCTCAAACAGCTGCAAAACCTGTTTTCCCAGCACGGGGACCTAGAGTTCTATAAGTTAAAGCCGTAAACATGTTTGTCTGAGTCTTCTATCAAAAGTTACAGCTATTCATATGAAGTTGTACAAAAACGCTTTCTTTCGCCAAGACAGTGCGTTTCTCACTGTTACATGCATTTGAATGGGGAACTCGACCGAAACAAAGTATAGGTTTTCATTATGTGAATAACTTGGAAATCTTAGCTCAAACAGCTGCAAAACCTGTTTGCCCAGCACGGGGACCTTGAGTTCTATAAGTTAAATCCATAAACATGTGTATCCGAGTCTCCTATCAAAAGTTACATTGATTTATATGAAGTTGTACAAAAACGCTTTCTTTCGCCAAGACAGTGCGTTTCTCACTGTTACATGCATTTGAATGGGGAACTCGACCGAAACAAAGTATAGGTTTTCATTATGTGAATAACTTGGAAATCTTAGCTCAAACAGCTGCAAAACCTGTTTTCCCAGCACGGGGACCTAGAGTTCTATAAGTTAAAGCCATAAACATGTTTGTCTGAGTCTTCTATCAAAAGTTACAGCTATTCATATGAAGTTGTACAAAAACGCTTTCTTTCGCCAAGACAGTGCGTTTCTCACTGTTACATGCATTTGAATGGGGAACTCGACCGAAACAAAGTATAGGTTTTCATTATGTGAATAACTTGGAAATCTTAGCTCAAACAGTTGCAAAACCTGTTTGCCCAGCACGGGGACCTTGAGTTCTATAAGTTAAAGCCATAAACATGTGTATCCGAGTCTCCTATCAAAAGTTACATTGATTTATATGAAGTTGTACAAAAACGCTTTCTTTCGCCAAGACAGTGCGTTTCTCACTGTTACATGCATTTGAATGGGGAACTCGACCGACACAAAGTATAGGTTTTCATTATGTGAATAAATTGAAAATCTTAGGTCAAACAGTTGCAAAACCTGTGTTCCCAGCACGGGGACCTTGAGTTCTATAAGATAAAGCCATAAACATGTGTATCCGAGTCTCCTATCAAAAGTTACATTGATTTATATGAAGTTGTACAAAAACGCTTTCTTTCGCCAAGACAGTGCGTTTCTCACTGTTACATGCATTTGAATGGGGCACTCGCCCGAAACAAAGTATAGGTTTTCATTATGTGAATAAATTGAAAATCTTAGGTCAAACAGTTGCAAAACCTGTTTGCCCAGCACGGGGACCTTGAGTTCTATAAGTTAAAGCCATAAACATGTGTATCCGAGTCTCCTATCAAAAGTTACAGCGATTTATATGAAGTTGTACAAAAACGCTTTCTTTCGCCAAGACAGTGCGTTTCTCACTGTTACATGCATTTGAATGGGGAACTCGACCGACACAAAGTATAGGTTTTCATTATGTGAATAACTTGGAAATCTTAGCTCAAACAGCTGCAAAACCTGTTTGCCCAACACGGGGACCTTGAGTTCTATAAGTTAAAGCCATAAACATGTGTATCCGAGTCTCCTATCAAAAGTTACATTGATTTATATGAAGTTGTACAAAAACGCTTTCTTTCGCCAAGACAGTGCGTTTCTCACTGTTACATGCATTTGAATGGGGAACTCGACCGAAACAAAGTATAGGTTTTCATTATGTGAATAACTTGGAAATCTTAGCTCAAACAGCTGCAAAACCTGTTTTCCCAGCACGGGGACCTAGAGTTCTATAAGTTAAAGCCGTAAACATGTTTGTCTGAGTCTTCTATCAAAAGTTACAGCTATTCATATGAAGTTGTACAAAAACGCTTTCTTTCGCCAAGACAGTGCGTTTCTCACTGTTACATGCATTTGAATGGGGAACTCGACCGAAACAAAGTATAGGTTTTCATTATGTGAATAACTTGGAAATCTTAGCTCAAACAGTTGCAAAACCTGTTTGCCCAGCACGGGGACCTTGAGTTCTATAAGTTAAAGCCATAAACATGTGTATCCGAGTCTCCTATCAAAAGTTACATTGATTTATATGAAGTTGTACAAAAACGCTTTCTTTCGCCAAGACAGTGCGTTTCTCACTGTTACATGCATTTGAATGGGGAACTCGACCGAAACAAAGTATAGGTTTTCATTATGTGAATAACTTGGAAATCTTAGCTCAAACAGTTGCAAAACCTGTTTGCCCAGCACGGGGACCTTGAGTTCTATAAGTTAAAGCCATAAACATGTGTATCCGAGTCTCCTATCAAAAGTTACATTGATTTATATGAAGTTGTACAAAAACGCTTTCTTTCGCCAAGACAGTGCGTTTCTCACTGTTACATGCATTTGAATGGGGAACTCGACCGACACAAAGTATAGGTTTTCATTATGTGAATAACTTGGAAATCTTAGCTCAAACAGTTGCAAAACCTGTGTTCCCAGCACGGGGACCTTGAGTTCTATAAGATAAAGCCATAAACATGTGTATCCGAGTCTCCTATCAAAAGTTACATTGATTTATATGAAGTTGTACAAAAACGCTTTCTTTCGCCAAGACAGTGCGTTTCTCACTGTTACATGCATTTGAATGGGGAACTCGACCGAAACAAAGTATAGGTTTTCATTATGTGAATAACTTGGAAATCTTAGCTCAAACAGTTGCAAAACCTTTTTTCCCAGCACGGGGACCTTGAGTTCTATAAGATAAAGCCATAAACATGTGTATCCGAGTCTCCTATCAAAAGTTACATTGATTTATATGAAGTTGTACAAAAACGCTTTCTTTCGCCAAGACAGTGCGTTTCTCACTGTTACATGCATTTGAATGGGGAACTCGACCGAAACAAAGTATAGGTTTTCATTATGTGAATAACTTGGAAATCTTAGCTCAAACAGTTTCAAAACCTGTGTTCCCAGCACGGGGACCTTGAGTTCTATAAGATAAAGCCATAAACATGTGTATCCGAGTCTCCTATCAAAAGTTACATTGATTTATATGAAGTTGTACAAAAACGCTTTCTTTCGCCAAGACAGTGCGTTTCTCACTGTTACATGCATTTGAATGGGGAACTCGACCGAAACAAAGTATAGGTTTTCATTATGTGAATAACTTGGAAATCTTAGCTCAAACAGTTTCAAAACCTGTGTTCCCAGCACGGGGACCTTGAGTTCTATAAGATAAAGCCATAAACATGTGTATCCGAGTCTCCTATCAAAAGTTACATTGATTTATATGAAGTTGTACAAAAACGCTTTCTTTCGCCAAGACAGTGCGTTTCTCACTGTTACATGCATTTGAATGGGGAACTCGACCGAAACAAAGTATAGGTTTTCATTATGTGAATAACTTGGAAATCTTAGCTCAAACAGCTGCAAAACCTGTTTGCCCAGCACGGGGACCTTGAGTTCTATAAGTTAAATCCATAAACATGTGTATCCGAGTCTCCTATCAAAAGTTACATTGATTTATATGAAGTTGTACAAAAACGCTTTCTTTCGCCAAGACAGTGCGTTTCTCACTGTTACATGCATTTGAATGGGGAACTCGACCGAAACAAAGTATAGGTTTTCATTATGTGAATAACTTGGAAATCTTAGCTCAAACAGCTGCAAAACCTGTTTTCCCAGCACGGGGACCTAGAGTTCTATAAGTTAAAGCCATAAACATGTTTGTCTGAGTCTTCTATCAAAAGTTACAGCTATTCATATGAAGTTGTACAAAAACGCTTTCTTTCGCCAAGACAGTGCGTTTCTCACTGTTACATGCATTTGAATGGGGAACTCGACCGAAACAAAGTATAGGTTTTCATTATGTGAATAACTTGGAAATCTTAGCTCAAACAGTTGCAAAACCTGTTTGCCCAGCACGGGGACCTTGAGTTCTATAAGTTAAAGCCATAAACATGTGTATCCGAGTCTCCTATCAAAAGTTACATTGATTTATATGAAGTTGTACAAAAACGCTTTCTTTCGCCAAGACAGTGCGTTTCTCACTGTTACATGCATTTGAATGGGGAACTCGACCGACACAAAGTATAGGTTTTCATTATGTGAATAACTTGGAAATCTTAGCTCAAACAGCTGCAAAACCTGTGTTCCCAGCACGGGGACCTTGAGTTCTATAAGATAAAGCCACAAACATGTGTATCCGAGTCTCCTATCAAAAGTTACATTGATTTATATGAAGTTGTACAAAAACGCTTTCTTTCGCCAAGACAGTGCGTTTCTCACTGTTACATGCATTTGAATGGGGAACTCGACCGACACAAAGTATAGGTTTTCATTATGTGAATAACTTGGAAATCTTAGCTCAAACAGTTGCAAAACCTGTGTTCCCAGCACGGGGACCTTGAGTTCTATAAGATAAAGCCATAAACATGTGTATCCGAGTCTCCTATCAAAAGTTACATTGATTTATATGAAGTTGTACAAAAACGCTTTCTTTCGCCAAGACAGTGCGTTTCTCACTGTTACATGCATTTGAATGGGGAACTCGACCGAAACAAAGTATAGGTTTTCATTATGTGAATAAATTGAAAATCTTAGGTCAAACAGTTGCAAAACCTGTGTTCCCAGCACGGGGACCTTGAGTTCTATAAGATAAAGCCATAAACATGTGTATCCGAGTCTCCTATCAAAAGTTACATTGATTTATATGAAGTTGTACAAAAACGCTTTCTTTCGCCAAGACAGTGCGTTTCTCACTGTTACATGCATTTGAATGGGGAACTCGACCGAAACAAAGTATAGGTTTTCATTATGTGAATAACTTGGAAATCTTAGCTCAAACAGTTTCAAAACCTGTGTTCCCAGCACGGGGACCTTGAGTTCTATAAGATAAAGCCATAAACATGTGTATCCGAGTCTCCTATCAAAAGTTACATTGATTTATATGAAGTTGTACAAAAACGCGTTCTTTCGCCAAGACAGTGCGTTTCTCACTGTTACATGCATTTGAATGGGGAACTCGACCGAAACAAAGTATAGGTTTTCATTATGTGAATAACTTGGAAATCTTAGCTCAAACAGCTGCAAAACCTGTTTGCCCAGCACGGGGACCTTGAGTTCTATAAGTTAAATCCATAAACATGTGTATCCGAGTCTCCTATCAAAAGTTACATTGATTTATATGAAGTTGTACAAAAACGCTTTCTTTCGCCAAGACAGTGCGTTTCTCACTGTTACATGCATTTGAATGGGGAACTCGACCGAAACAAAGTATAGGTTTTCATTATGTGAATAACTTGGAAATCTTAGCTCAAACAGTTGCAAAACCTGTTTGCCCAGCACGGGGACCTTGAGTTCTATAAGTTAAAGCCATAAACATGTGTATCCGAGTCTCCTATCAAAAGTTACATTGATTTATATGAAGTTGTACAAAAACGCTTTCTTTCGCCAAGACAGTGCGTTTCTCACTGTTACATGCATTTGAATGGGGAACTCGACCGAAACAAAGTATAGGTTTTCATTATGTGAATAACTTGGAAATCTTAGCTCAAACAGTTGCAAAACCTGTTTGCCCAGCACGGGGACCTTGAGTTCTATAAGTTAAAGCCATAAACATGTGTATCCGAGTCTCCTATCAAAAGTTACATTGATTTATATGAAGTTGTACAAAAACGCTTTCTTTCGCCAAGACAGTGCGTTTCTCACTGTTACATGCATTTGAATGGGGAACTCGACCGACACAAAGTATAGGTTTTCATTATGTGAATAACTTGGAAATCTTAGCTCAAACAGCTGCAAAACCTGTGTTCCCAGCACGGGGACCTTGAGTTCTATAAGATAAAGCCACAAACATGTGTATCCGAGTCTCCTATCAAAAGTTACATTGATTTATATGAAGTTGTACAAAAACGCTTTCTTTCGCCAAGACAGTGCGTTTCTCACGGTTACATGCATTTGAATGGGGAACTCGACCGACACAAAGTATAGGTTTTCATTATGTGAATAACTTGGAAATCTTAGCTCAAACAGTTGCAAAACCTGTGTTCCCAGCACGGGGACCTTGAGTTTTATAAGATAAAGCCATAAACATGTGTATCCGAGTCTCCTATCAAAAGTTACATTGATTTATATGAAGTTGTACAAAAACGCTTTCTTTCGCCAAGACAGTGCGTTTCTCACTGTTACATGCATTTGAATGGGGAACTCGACCGAAACAAAGTATAGGTTTTCATTATGTGAATAACTTGGAAATCTTAGCTCAAACAGTTTCAAAACCTGTGTTCCCAGCACGGGGACCTTGAGTTCTATAAGATAAAGCCATAAACATGTGTATCCGAGTCTCCTATCAAAAGTTACATTGATTTATATGAAGTTGTACAAAAACGCTTTCTTTCGCCAAGACAGTGCGTTTCTCACTGTTACATGCATTTGAATGGGGAACTCGACCGAAACAAAGTATAGGTTTTCATTATGTGAATAACTTGGAAATCTTAGCTCAAACAGTTTCAAAACCTGTGTTCCCAGCACGGGGACCTTGAGTTCTATAAGATAAAGCCATAAACATGTGTATCCGAGTCTCCTATCAAAAGTTACATTGATTTATATGAAGTTGTACAAAAACGCGTTCTTTCGCCAAGACAGTGCGTTTCTCACTGTTACATGCATTTGAATGGGGAACTCGACCGAAACAAAGTATAGGTTTTCATTATGTGAATAACTTGGAAATCTTAGCTCAAACAGCTGCAAAACCTGTTTTCCCAGCACGGGGACCTAGAGTTCTATAAGTTAAAGCCGTAAACATGTTTGTCTGAGTCTTCTATCAAAAGTTACAGCTATTCATATGAAGTTGTACAAAAACGCTTTCTTTCGCCAAGACAGTGCGTTTCTCACTGTTACATGCATTTGAATGGGGAACTCGACCGAAACAAAGTATAGGTTTTCATTATGTGAATAACTTGGAAATCTTAGCTCAAACAGCTGCAAAACCTGTTTGCCCAGCACGGGGACCTTGAGTTCTATAAGTTAAATCCATAAACATGTGTATCCGAGTCTCCTATCAAAAGTTACATTGATTTATATGAAGTTGTACAAAAACGCTTTCTTTCGCCAAGACAGTGCGTTTCTCACTGTTACATGCATTTGAATGGGGAACTCGACCGAAACAAAGTATAGGTTTTCATTATGTGAATAACTTGGAAATCTTAGCTCAAACAGCTGCAAAACCTGTTTTCCCAGCACGGGGACCTAGAGTTCTATAAGTTAAAGCCATAAACATGTTTGTCTGAGTCTTCTATCAAAAGTTACAGCTATTCATATGAAGTTGTACAAAAACGCTTTCTTTCGCCAAGACAGTGCGTTTCTCACTGTTACATGCATTTGAATGGGGAACTCGACCGAAACAAAGTATAGGTTTTCATTATGTGAATAACTTGGAAATCTTAGCTCAAACAGTTGCAAAACCTGTTTGCCCAGCACGGGGACCTTGAGTTCTATAAGTTAAAGCCATAAACATGTGTATCCGAGTCTCCTATCAAAAGTTACATTGATTTATATGAAGTTGTACAAAAACGCTTTCTTTCGCCAAGACAGTGCGTTTCTCACTGTTACATGCATTTGAATGGGGAACTCGACCGACACAAAGTATAGGTTTTCATTATGTGAATAAATTGAAAATCTTAGGTCAAACAGTTGCAAAACCTGTGTTCCCAGCACGGGGACCTTGAGTTCTATAAGATAAAGCCATAAACATGTGTATCCGAGTCTCCTATCAAAAGTTACATTGATTTATATGAAGTTGTACAAAAACGCTTTCTTTCGCCAAGACAGTGCGTTTCTCACTGTTACATGCATTTGAATGGGGCACTCGCCCGAAACAAAGTATAGGTTTTCATTATGTGAATAAATTGAAAATCTTAGGTCAAACAGTTGCAAAACCTGTTTGCCCAGCACGGGGACCTTGAGTTCTATAAGTTAAAGCCATAAACATGTGTATCCGAGTCTCCTATCAAAAGTTACAGCGATTTATATGAAGTTGTACAAAAACGCTTTCTTTCGCCAAGACAGTGCGTTTCTCACTGTTACATGCATTTGAATGGGGAACTCGACCGACACAAAGTATAGGTTTTCATTATGTGAATAACTTGGAAATCTTAGCTCAAACAGCTGCAAAACCTGTTTGCCCAACACGGGGACCTTGAGTTCTATAAGTTAAAGCCATAAACATGTGTATCCGAGTCTCCTATCAAAAGTTACATTGATTTATATGAAGTTGTACAAAAACGCTTTCTTTCGCCAAGACAGTGCGTTTCTCACTGTTACATGCATTTGAATGGGGAACTCGACCGAAACAAAGTATAGGTTTTCATTATGTGAATAACTTGGAAATCTTAGCTCAAACAGCTGCAAAACCTGTTTTCCCAGCACGGGGACCTAGAGTTCTATAAGTTAAAGCCGTAAACATGTTTGTCTGAGTCTTCTATCAAAAGTTACAGCTATTCATATGAAGTTGTACAAAAACGCTTTCTTTCGCCAAGACAGTGCGTTTCTCACTGTTACATGCATTTGAATGGGGAACTCGACCGAAACAAAGTATAGGTTTTCATTATGTGAATAACTTGGAAATCTTAGCTCAAACAGTTGCAAAACCTGTTTGCCCAGCACGGGGACCTTGAGTTCTATAAGTTAAAGCCATAAACATGTGTATCCGAGTCTCCTATCAAAAGTTACATTGATTTATATGAAGTTGTACAAAAACGCTTTCTTTCGCCAAGACAGTGCGTTTCTCACTGTTACATGCATTTGAATGGGGAACTCGACCGAAACAAAGTATAGGTTTTCATTATGTGAATAACTTGGAAATCTTAGCTCAAACAGTTGCAAAACCTGTTTGCCCAGCACGGGGACCTTGAGTTCTATAAGTTAAAGCCATAAACATGTGTATCCGAGTCTCCTATCAAAAGTTACATTGATTTATATGAAGTTGTACAAAAACGCTTTCTTTCGCCAAGACAGTGCGTTTCTCACTGTTACATGCATTTGAATGGGGAACTCGACCGACACAAAGTATAGGTTTTCATTATGTGAATAACTTGGAAATCTTAGCTCAAACAGTTGCAAAACCTGTGTTCCCAGCACGGGGACCTTGAGTTCTATAAGATAAAGCCATAAACATGTGTATCCGAGTCTCCTATCAAAAGTTACATTGATTTATATGAAGTTGTACAAAAACGCTTTCTTTCGCCAAGACAGTGCGTTTCTCACTGTTACATGCATTTGAATGGGGAACTCGACCGAAACAAAGTATAGGTTTTCATTATGTGAATAACTTGGAAATCTTAGCTCAAACAGTTGCAAAACCTTTTTTCCCAGCACGGGGACCTTGAGTTCTATAAGATAAAGCCATAAACATGTGTATCCGAGTCTCCTATCAAAAGTTACATTGATTTATATGAAGTTGTACAAAAACGCTTTCTTTCGCCAAGACAGTGCGTTTCTCACTGTTACATGCATTTGAATGGGGAACTCGACCGAAACAAAGTATAGGTTTTCATTATGTGAATAACTTGGAAATCTTAGCTCAAACAGTTTCAAAACCTGTGTTCCCAGCACGGGGACCTTGAGTTCTATAAGATAAAGCCATAAACATGTGTATCCGAGTCTCCTATCAAAAGTTACATTGATTTATATGAAGTTGTACAAAAACGCTTTCTTTCGCCAAGACAGTGCGTTTCTCACTGTTACATGCATTTGAATGGGGAACTCGACCGAAACAAAGTATAGGTTTTCATTATGTGAATAACTTGGAAATCTTAGCTCAAACAGTTTCAAAACCTGTGTTCCCAGCACGGGGACCTTGAGTTCTATAAGATAAAGCCATAAACATGTGTATCCGAGTCTCCTATCAAAAGTTACATTGATTTATATGAAGTTGTACAAAAACGCTTTCTTTCGCCAAGACAGTGCGTTTCTCACTGTTACATGCATTTGAATGGGGAACTCGACCGAAACAAAGTATAGGTTTTCATTATGTGAATAACTTGGAAATCTTAGCTCAAACAGCTGCAAAACCTGTTTGCCCAGCACGGGGACCTTGAGTTCTATAAGTTAAATCCATAAACATGTGTATCCGAGTCTCCTATCAAAAGTTACATTGATTTATATGAAGTTGTACAAAAACGCTTTCTTTCGCCAAGACAGTGCGTTTCTCACTGTTACATGCATTTGAATGGGGAACTCGACCGAAACAAAGTATAGGTTTTCATTATGTGAATAACTTGGAAATCTTAGCTCAAACAGCTGCAAAACCTGTTTTCCCAGCACGGGGACCTAGAGTTCTATAAGTTAAAGCCATAAACATGTTTGTCTGAGTCTTCTATCAAAAGTTACAGCTATTCATATGAAGTTGTACAAAAACGCTTTCTTTCGCCAAGACAGTGCGTTTCTCACTGTTACATGCATTTGAATGGGGAACTCGACCGAAACAAAGTATAGGTTTTCATTATGTGAATAACTTGGAAATCTTAGCTCAAACAGTTGCAAAACCTGTTTGCCCAGCACGGGGACCTTGAGTTCTATAAGTTAAAGCCATAAACATGTGTATCCGAGTCTCCTATCAAAAGTTACATTGATTTATATGAAGTTGTACAAAAACGCTTTCTTTCGCCAAGACAGTGCGTTTCTCACTGTTACATGCATTTGAATGGGGAACTCGACCGACACAAAGTATAGGTTTTCATTATGTGAATAACTTGGAAATCTTAGCTCAAACAGCTGCAAAACCTGTGTTCCCAGCACGGGGACCTTGAGTTCTATAAGATAAAGCCACAAACATGTGTATCCGAGTCTCCTATCAAAAGTTACATTGATTTATATGAAGTTGTACAAAAACGCTTTCTTTCGCCAAGACAGTGCGTTTCTCACTGTTACATGCATTTGAATGGGGAACTCGACCGACACAAAGTATAGGTTTTCATTATGTGAATAACTTGGAAATCTTAGCTCAAACAGTTGCAAAACCTGTGTTCCCAGCACGGGGACCTTGAGTTCTATAAGATAAAGCCATAAACATGTGTATCCGAGTCTCCTATCAAAAGTTACATTGATTTATATGAAGTTGTACAAAAACGCTTTCTTTCGCCAAGACAGTGCGTTTCTCACTGTTACATGCATTTGAATGGGGAACTCGACCGAAACAAAGTATAGGTTTTCATTATGTGAATAAATTGAAAATCTTAGGTCAAACAGTTGCAAAACCTGTGTTCCCAGCACGGGGACCTTGAGTTCTATAAGATAAAGCCATAAACATGTGTATCCGAGTCTCCTATCAAAAGTTACATTGATTTATATGAAGTTGTACAAAAACGCTTTCTTTCGCCAAGACAGTGCGTTTCTCACTGTTACATGCATTTGAATGGGGAACTCGACCGAAACAAAGTATAGGTTTTCATTATGTGAATAACTTGGAAATCTTAGCTCAAACAGTTTCAAAACCTGTGTTCCCAGCACGGGGACCTTGAGTTCTATAAGATAAAGCCATAAACATGTGTATCCGAGTCTCCTATCAAAAGTTACATTGATTTATATGAAGTTGTACAAAAACGCGTTCTTTCGCCAAGACAGTGCGTTTCTCACTGTTACATGCATTTGAATGGGGAACTCGACCGAAACAAAGTATAGGTTTTCATTATGTGAATAACTTGGAAATCTTAGCTCAAACAGCTGCAAAACCTGTTTGCCCAGCACGGGGACCTTGAGTTCTATAAGTTAAATCCATAAACATGTGTATCCGAGTCTCCTATCAAAAGTTACATTGATTTATATGAAGTTGTACAAAAACGCTTTCTTTCGCCAAGACAGTGCGTTTCTCACTGTTACATGCATTTGAATGGGGAACTCGACCGAAACAAAGTATAGGTTTTCATTATGTGAATAACTTGGAAATCTTAGCTCAAACAGTTGCAAAACCTGTTTGCCCAGCACGGGGACCTTGAGTTCTATAAGTTAAAGCCATAAACATGTGTATCCGAGTCTCCTATCAAAAGTTACATTGATTTATATGAAGTTGTACAAAAACGCTTTCTTTCGCCAAGACAGTGCGTTTCTCACTGTTACATGCATTTGAATGGGGAACTCGACCGAAACAAAGTATAGGTTTTCATTATGTGAATAACTTGGAAATCTTAGCTCAAACAGTTGCAAAACCTGTTTGCCCAGCACGGGGACCTTGAGTTCTATAAGTTAAAGCCATAAACATGTGTATCCGAGTCTCCTATCAAAAGTTACATTGATTTATATGAAGTTGTACAAAAACGCTTTCTTTCGCCAAGACAGTGCGTTTCTCACTGTTACATGCATTTGAATGGGGAACTCGACCGACACAAAGTATAGGTTTTCATTATGTGAATAACTTGGAAATCTTAGCTCAAACAGCTGCAAAACCTGTGTTCCCAGCACGGGGACCTTGAGTTCTATAAGATAAAGCCACAAACATGTGTATCCGAGTCTCCTATCAAAAGTTACATTGATTTATATGAAGTTGTACAAAAACGCTTTCTTTCGCCAAGACAGTGCGTTTCTCACTGTTACATGCATTTGAATGGGGAACTCGACCGACACAAAGTATAGGTTTTCATTATGTGAATAACTTGGAAATCTTAGCTCAAACAGTTGCAAAACCTGTGTTCCCAGCACGGGGACCTTGAGTTCTATAAGATAAAGCCATAAACATGTGTATCCGAGTCTCCTATCAAAAGTTACATTGATTTATATGAAGTTGTACAAAAACGCTTTCTTTCGCCAAGACAGTGCGTTTCTCACTGTTACATGCATTTGAATGGGGAACTCGACCGAAACAAAGTATAGGTTTTCATTATGTGAATAACTTGGAAATCTTAGCTCAAACAGTTGCAAAACCTTTTTTCCCAGCACGGGGACCTTGAGTTCTATAAGATAAAGCCATAAACATGTGTATCCGAGTCTCCTATCAAAAGTTACATTGATTTATATGAAGTTGTACAAAAACGCTTTCTTTCGCCAAGACAGTGCGTTTCTCACTGTTACATGCATTTGAATGGGGAACTCGACCGAAACAAAGTATAGGTTTTCATTATGTGAATAACTTGGAAATCTTAGCTCAAACAGTTTCAAAACCTGTGTTCCCAGCACGGGGACCTTGAGTTCTATAAGATAAAGCCATAAACATGTGTATCCGAGTCTCCTATCAAAAGTTACATTGATTTATATGAAGTTGTACAAAAACGCTTTCTTTCGCCAAGACAGTGCGTTTCTCACTGTTACATGCATTTGAATGGGGAACTCGACCGAAACAAAGTATAGGTTTTCATTATGTGAATAACTTGGAAATCTTAGCTCAAACAGTTTCAAAACCTGTGTTCCCAGCACGGGGACCTTGAGTTCTATAAGATAAAGCCATAAACATGTGTATCCGAGTCTCCTATCAAAAGTTACATTGATTTATATGAAGTTGTACAAAAACGCTTTCTTTCGCCAAGACAGTGCGTTTCTCACTGTTACATGCATTTGAATGGGGAACTCGACCGAAACAAAGTATAGGTTTTCATTATGTGAATAACTTGGAAATCTTAGCTCAAACAGCTGCAAAACCTGTTTGCCCAGCACGGGGACCTTGAGTTCTATAAGTTAAATCCATAAACATGTGTATCCGAGTCTCCTATCAAAAGTTACATTGATTTATATGAAGTTGTACAAAAACGCTTTCTTTCGCCAAGACAGTGCGTTTCTCACTGTTACATGCATTTGAATGGGGAACTCGACCGAAACAAAGTATAGGTTTTCATTATGTGAATAACTTGGAAATCTTAGCTCAAACAGTTTCAAAACCTGTGTTCCCAGCACGGGGACCTTGAGTTCTATAAGATAAAGCCATAAACATGTGTATCCGAGTCTCCTATCAAAAGTTACATTGATTTATATGAAGTTGTACAAAAACGCTTTCTTTCGCCAAGACAGTGCGTTTCTCACTGTTACATGCATTTGAATGGGGAACTCGACCGAAACAAAGTATAGGTTTTCATTATGTGAATAACTTGGAAATCTTAGCTCAAACAGCTGCAAAACCTGTTTGCCCAGCACGGGGACCTTGAGTTCTATAAGTTAAATCCATAAACATGTGTATCCGAGTCTCCTATCAAAAGTTACATTGATTTATATGAAGTTGTACAAAAACGCTTTCTTTCGCCAAGACAGTGCGTTTCTCACTGTTACATGCATTTGAATGGGGAACTCGACCGAAACAAAGTATAGGTTTTCATTATGTGAATAACTTGGAAATCTTAGCTCAAACAGCTGCAAAACCTGTTTTCCCAGCACGGGGACCTAGAGTTCTATAAGTTAAAGCCATAAACATGTTTGTCTGAGTCTTCTATCAAAAGTTACAGCTATTCATATGAAGTTGTACAAAAACGCTTTCTTTCGCCAAGACAGTGCGTTTCTCACTGTTACATGCATTTGAATGGGGAACTCGACCGAAACAAAGTATAGGTTTTCATTATGTGAATAACTTGGAAATCTTAGCTCAAACAGTTGCAAAACCTGTTTGCCCAGCACGGGGACCTTGAGTTCTATAAGTTAAAGCCATAAACATGTGTATCCGAGTCTCCTATCAAAAGTTACATTGATTTATATGAAGTTGTACAAAAACGCTTTCTTTCGCCAAGACAGTGCGTTTCTCACTGTTACATGCATTTGAATGGGGAACTCGACCGACACAAAGTATAGGTTTTCATTATGTGAATAAATTGAAAATCTTAGGTCAAACAGTTGCAAAACCTGTGTTCCCAGCACGGGGACCTTGAGTTCTATAAGATAAAGCCATAAACATGTGTATCCGAGTCTCCTATCAAAAGTTACATTGATTTATATGAAGTTGTACAAAAACGCTTTCTTTCGCCAAGACAGTGCGTTTCTCACTGTTACATGCATTTGAATGGGGCACTCGCCCGAAACAAAGTATAGGTTTTCATTATGTGAATAAATTGAAAATCTTAGGTCAAACAGTTGCAAAACCTGTTTGCCCAGCACGGGGACCTTGAGTTCTATAAGTTAAAGCCATAAACATGTGTATCCGAGTCTCCTATCAAAAGTTACAGCGATTTATATGAAGTTGTACAAAAACGCTTTCTTTCGCCAAGACAGTGCGTTTCTCACTGTTACATGCATTTGAATGGGGAACTCGACCGACACAAAGTATAGGTTTTCATTATGTGAATAACTTGGAAATCTTAGCTCAAACAGCTGCAAAACCTGTTTGCCCAACACGGGGACCTTGAGTTCTATAAGTTAAAGCCATAAACATGTGTATCCGAGTCTCCTATCAAAAGTTACATTGATTTATATGAAGTTGTACAAAAACGCTTTCTTTCGCCAAGACAGTGCGTTTCTCACTGTTACATGCATTTGAATGGGGAACTCGACCGAAACAAAGTATAGGTTTTCATTATGTGAATAACTTGGAAATCTTAGCTCAAACAGCTGCAAAACCTGTTTTCCCAGCACGGGGACCTAGAGTTCTATAAGTTAAAGCCGTAAACATGTTTGTCTGAGTCTTCTATCAAAAGTTACAGCTATTCATATGAAGTTGTACAAAAACGCTTTCTTTCGCCAAGACAGTGCGTTTCTCACTGTTACATGCATTTGAATGGGGAACTCGACCGAAACAAAGTATAGGTTTTCATTATGTGAATAACTTGGAAATCTTAGCTCAAACAGTTGCAAAACCTGTTTGCCCAGCACGGGGACCTTGAGTTCTATAAGTTAAAGCCATAAACATGTGTATCCGAGTCTCCTATCAAAAGTTACATTGATTTATATGAAGTTGTACAAAAACGCTTTCTTTCGCCAAGACAGTGCGTTTCTCACTGTTACATGCATTTGAATGGGGAACTCGACCGAAACAAAGTATAGGTTTTCATTATGTGAATAACTTGGAAATCTTAGCTCAAACAGTTGCAAAACCTGTTTGCCCAGCACGGGGACCTTGAGTTCTATAAGTTAAAGCCATAAACATGTGTATCCGAGTCTCCTATCAAAAGTTACATTGATTTATATGAAGTTGTACAAAAACGCTTTCTTTCGCCAAGACAGTGCGTTTCTCACTGTTACATGCATTTGAATGGGGAACTCGACCGACACAAAGTATAGGTTTTCATTATGTGAATAACTTGGAAATCTTAGCTCAAACAGTTGCAAAACCTGTGTTCCCAGCACGGGGACCTTGAGTTCTATAAGATAAAGCCATAAACATGTGTATCCGAGTCTCCTATCAAAAGTTACATTGATTTATATGAAGTTGTACAAAAACGCTTTCTTTCGCCAAGACAGTGCGTTTCTCACTGTTACATGCATTTGAATGGGGAACTCGACCGAAACAAAGTATAGGTTTTCATTATGTGAATAACTTGGAAATCTTAGCTCAAACAGTTGCAAAACCTTTTTTCCCAGCACGGGGACCTTGAGTTCTATAAGATAAAGCCATAAACATGTGTATCCGAGTCTCCTATCAAAAGTTACATTGATTTATATGAAGTTGTACAAAAACGCTTTCTTTCGCCAAGACAGTGCGTTTCTCACTGTTACATGCATTTGAATGGGGAACTCGACCGAAACAAAGTATAGGTTTTCATTATGTGAATAACTTGGAAATCTTAGCTCAAACAGTTTCAAAACCTGTGTTCCCAGCACGGGGACCTTGAGTTCTATAAGATAAAGCCATAAACATGTGTATCCGAGTCTCCTATCAAAAGTTACATTGATTTATATGAAGTTGTACAAAAACGCTTTCTTTCGCCAAGACAGTGCGTTTCTCACTGTTACATGCATTTGAATGGGGAACTCGACCGAAACAAAGTATAGGTTTTCATTATGTGAATAACTTGGAAATCTTAGCTCAAACAGTTTCAAAACCTGTGTTCCCAGCACGGGGACCTTGAGTTCTATAAGATAAAGCCATAAACATGTGTATCCGAGTCTCCTATCAAAAGTTACATTGATTTATATGAAGTTGTACAAAAACGCTTTCTTTCGCCAAGACAGTGCGTTTCTCACTGTTACATGCATTTGAATGGGGAACTCGACCGAAACAAAGTATAGGTTTTCATTATGTGAATAACTTGGAAATCTTAGCTCAAACAGCTGCAAAACCTGTTTGCCCAGCACGGGGACCTTGAGTTCTATAAGTTAAATCCATAAACATGTGTATCCGAGTCTCCTATCAAAAGTTACATTGATTTATATGAAGTTGTACAAAAACGCTTTCTTTCGCCAAGACAGTGCGTTTCTCACTGTTACATGCATTTGAATGGGGAACTCGACCGAAACAAAGTATAGGTTTTCATTATGTGAATAACTTGGAAATCTTAGCTCAAACAGCTGCAAAACCTGTTTTCCCAGCTCGGGGACCTTGAGTTCTATACCTTAAAGCCATAAACATGTGTATCAAAAGTTACAGCTATTTATATGAAGTTGTCCAAAAACGCTTTCTTTCGCCAAGACAATGCGTTTCTCACTGTTACATGCATTTGAATGGGGAACTCGACCGACACAAAGTATAGGTTTTCATTATGTGAATAATTTGGAAATCTTAGCTCAAACAGCTGCAAAACCTTTTTTCCCAGCACGGAGATATTTAGTTTTATAAGATAAAGCCATAAACATGTGTATCCGAGTCTTCGATCAAAAGTTACAGCTAATTTATATGAAGTTGTACAAAAACGCTTTCTTTTGCCAAGACAATGCGTTTCTCACTGTTACATGCATTTGAATGGGGAACTCGCCCGAAACAAAGTATAGGTTTTCATTATGTGAATAAGTTGAAAATCTTAGCTCAAACGGCTGCAAAACCTGTTTGCCCAGCACGGGGATATTGAGTTCTATAAGATAAAGCCATAAACATGTTTGTCTGAGTCTTCTATCAAAAGTTACAGCAAGATCTATGAAGTTGTACAAAAACGCTTTATTTCGCCAAGACAGTGTGTTTCTCACAGTTACATGCATTTGAATGGGAAACTCGCCTGAAACAAAGTATAGGTTTTCATTATGTGAATAACTTGGAAATCTTAGCTCAAACAGCTGCAAAACCATTTTTCCCAGCACGGGGACCTTGAGTTCTATAAGTTAAAGCCATAAACATGTGTATCCAAGTCTTCTATCAAAAGTTACAGCTATTTATATGAAGTTGTCCAAAAACGCTTTCTTTCGCCAAGACAATGCGTTTCTCACTGTTACATGCATTTGAATGGGGAACTCGACCGACACAAAGTATAGGTTTTCATTATGTGAATAACTTGGAAATCTTAGCTCAAACAGCTGCAAAACCTTTTTTCCCAGCACGGGGACCTTGAGTTGTATAAGTTAAAGCCATAAACATGTGTATCCGAGTCTTCTATCAAAAGTTACAGCTATTTATATGAAGTTGTCCAAAAACGCTTTCTTTCGCCAAGACAATGCGTTTCTCACTGTTACATGCATTTGAATGGGGAATGCGACCGAAACAAAGTATAGGTTTTCATTATGTGAATAAATTGAAAATCTTAGGTCAAACAGTTGCAAAACCCTTTTTCCCAGCATGGGGATATTGAAGTGTATAAGATAAAGCCATAAATATGTGTTTGTGAGTCTTCTATCAAAAGTTACAGCAAGATCTATGAAGTTGATGAAAAACGCTTTCTTTCGCGCATGTTTATGGCTTTATCTTATAGAACTCAATATCCCCGTTCCGGGGAAACAGGTTTTAAAGCTGTTTGAGCTAAGATTTTCAAGTTATTCACATAATGAAAACTTATACTTTGCGTCTGGCGAGAACTCCATTCAAATGCATGTAATAGCGAGTAACGCACTAACATGGTGAAATAAAGAGTTTTTTCATTAACTTCATAGATCCTTCCGCCTGTGGGCCCCCCTCCTATCTGTAACTATCAAAACTCTCATATTCTAAAACTATCATCTCATATCAAAACTATCATAATCACATTATCTGACTTTATCAGTTATGACAATGAGAAACGATAAACAATTTGGCAAATAAATGACTTATAATTGTTCTTACCTGGTCCAGATGATCCACAGCCCCTTTGGATTTGTTATAATCCAGGATGATGTGGGGCTTTCTCTTCCCAGAGTCCTGGACTTGTAGCTCACGGTGCCTGGTGCCCAATAAGACAACATTTTTTCTTTGCTTGGGGATGTAGGAAACCACAGCCATATCCCCCTTGTAGCGACCTGGACGGGAGAGACGATTATCGAATCTTACTGCCCGATTAATTTGCTCAAATCTTTTTTTTTGACATGGTAGCAGGAAACAGAAGAGCCCTGTCTCCCCATCCCACAGGCTTGTTGTCGTTTCATGTGAGACCTGTACAGGCCAGCCAGCATCACAAGCCCCATGTAAGCCTGCAACTCCTCCTCATCTATGTCCTTCCAGTCTTTTACTGACCTGTTGCCCTGCAGGTTGGTGAAATGCAGGATTAGCTGCATAATGTCCTCTGCAAAAAAAAGATGGAAAGTGCACACAGGGCTGCTGATCCTATGAATTGCATAATGGGTTGGTCCTGGGGTTAAAATGGGAGGAGGAAAAAATGGCAGGACCTCTTCATGTGTGGGTTGCCACATGATTTCTCCATTTTTAGATCTCCACTGGCCATCCTCCAGTCTTGTCTCTTCCTCCTGCTCTTCTTCCTCCTTCTCCTTCTCCTCCTCCGCACATGAGCTGCAAAGCTCCTCGGTGCCTGGCAAAAATTCTTCTTCGCTGTCAGAAGTATCTCCACTGCTTGTGGAGAGTGCAAAACTGCAGCAACAGCCTCCTCTAAACTGAGTGCACGCTTCATTGTGTCTGTGCAGAAATGACCACTCAGACCAGGCTGCAAAGTATTCTCATAGACTTCAAAGGTGCACCTGAATAAACATGCTACACCATATCCAATAAGAGAGAGGAGGCACACTCTTGATCAAGAAAAAACATAAACGCACGCCTTTGATCTCTCCCCCCCCCCCCCTCTCTCTCTCACACACACACACACGCACACACATGCACATACACACACAATACCATTTTATGGTGGTTAGCTGTTTTATTGTCATGCATTTTACAAGGTAAGATAACCATGTCCTGCATTCAAAACCACTGAAAATGTCTATCGTGGTGCTGTGCCTAATATTGTGCTGGTGTATATTGGGTAATGGCACAGCTAGCGACTGGGTGACTTTATTCACCCGCTTCGGCTGTTATCAGTCCATACAATTGGGCGTTATTAGCACAAATCAGTCCCATAGATATGGACCAGCTCCTGCTAGATTGTTCAGAAGGTTGTTATCATCCATCCAGATGGAGGATCACTAACAGGAGCGTGGGAAGACTCCAGAATTCACTCTGGCTGGAATCCGGTGGATACAGCAGTGTTTACAGGTAAGACCGTTTAAACGGACAGCATTTATAGAACGACTATTAAAAGTCAGCGAGTGTCAATAATGTTAATGTGCTTATGTTAGTAATACACCGAGTGCTAATATAACAGCTTTAAGATGCATTTGTAGATGTTATTACGTGTTTTACCGTCTTTATGGTGCTAGCTTAAAGTTACGGTGTAAACGTTAGCTTATATTGGAGTAAAGCTGTTACTGTTTAAACGATGTTAGCACAGAAATATTAGCTTCTGTTATGACTGACGAAGTTACTAGTTAATAAAGTTTCCAGTAAACTGTTTAATCGCAGCCACAGATTGACAGCAAATATCTCGATTAGCTTCAGTGCATCTGTAATAAATATGTGCAAGTTTCAGTGCTTCGTTTAAACTGTATGATACTTATACTGACCCAGGGTCAATGTAAAATACAATCCTAGCTGTGTGAACAAAGCCTGGCTCCTTTAATCCTGCATGAAAAACCTCAGGATGCAGGCTATTATTACTCTTTCCTGCTGGCACACCTGTCACACCTGAGAGTCAGCTAGAAACGTACAGTGACGTGGACATCATGCAAAGACTGCCAGACTCTGTAATACTGCAAATGATCAGTGACTCAAGTTAACACTAAACTTTAAACAGCACCTCTGTGTCTCTGTGTGCTGAACATTTAGGATTGAGTCAGGCTGCATCCGTGTTAGTCCTCTGACAGACTGGTGACCTGTCCAGGTGTGCTCTACCTATGACTACTGGGACAGGCTCTAGCTCCTGTAATAGAAATTTTCTGTTATTCTCATTTAAAGTATTTAAGTGCTTATGACACTGTTATAGACTGTTCAGTGAAAGGTTCTAAAACTAGATGAACTTACTTCAGCAGTTTGAGAAAACAACTCCCTTTACAGGTGCTGATAAGGCCAAGGGCACAAAACAGCATAACCACTGATCCGTTAGGTTTCATAGCGAGACACGTGAAGTGTGGTAGGATCAGTTTGTAACTTCCTCCCTCTTCCTTGGAATGCATAAAGGAGTAGGAGCACAACTTCTGTGGCAGAGCTGACATGACTGAACTGTAATGTTTGATGTGTGTTTGCTCTCCTGTGCGCAGTAATAAATAGCTTGATCACAGCTCTTTCTGTGTTGCAGACTTTATTTAAAAAATTCCACGACACCCCCCACCCCACTGAATTGAATATTCAAAAGACATTTGTTTAAATAGTTCTAGAAATCTGAGCTGTTGGTGTGTCCTTGGATTGTGTGGTAATAATATTAGAGCCTGCAATCTTTCTTACTGAATCTCTACTATGAGTCATGTTACCTGAGATTAATTCTATGTTTACCTGTCAGCCTGGACGAATGTGCTGTGTGAAGGAAATTAAATTAAATCAGATCTGAACTGCGTACATTTAAGGAATCTGTTCATATTTAATTGAAATATGAACCAGTGTTTTTTTTGATTGCTGATTCCAAGATAGTCTTTGTGGAAATCCTCTTTGGCTTTTTGTTATTTTAATTCTCTTTTATGTTTTCCAGAACAGTTCTCCACAGTCACTGTCCACATGGGTCAGTGGGACCAAGAAGCACTCTGCTAATGTGTGGACTCTGACCAGCAACATCCAGCAAGACCCAGACAGCGTTTTCTATCTCCCAGCTGGAGGTTTTTGTTTGTCAGTGACTGGAGAGTCAGATTTTTGTTGAGCTTCACACTTGCAGAGGTAAGTCAGTTTGCAGAGATCCCTCCTACCCTGGCTTTTATGTGCTAGATTTCTTATCTGAAACAGTAATATTTCAGTGACTGCTGATCCACAGGTTAATACACGCTACTGATCCCTGATAGGAGATCCAACAAAGAAGCCTGGTGGATGTTTGTTTACAGTCTGATGATGGGACATCATGCTCTGCATCTTCAAAGTTTGTCTCTTGATTATTATTCATACCCAGTAATGTGAAGTATGCTCATATCTACTATAACTGAACCAACCTGGTGCTCTTCATTTATGGAGGCTGTTGAGTCTGAATGTTGGATGTTGTGTATCTCGTGTTCTCTGGGCTTTGTTGTCCTCAGTCTTTTTGCAGGATCAGAAAGCAAAACCAGGAGGCACGTAAATGTTTCTTCTCCATGATGTTTCTTCAAATGTTTCTTCTGGATGATGATAAGACTGTGACACGGGATGCCACCTTTGGTCTTGTGATGAAGCAAAGCTCAGGAAGAAGTGTGATTAAATGGTACCCACATGTGTGCTGCTGAGAAGGATGTACAGGGGCACCTGCAGCCAAATCCAAGCTTCAGCTTAGTTGTAGTTGCAGAATGCTATAGGACTGAGACATCTAAGGCATCAAATGTTTGATTAAACAGAAGAAAAAGAGAAGTTTTTTCCCTATAATTATCACTTCTTAAAATCTGTAGCAACTTCAAGTCTTTCAGCATGCTGAGCATGCTCAGAATGTGACAATATATTTTTGTTCAATATTTAATTTCTTTCAGTTGCAATAGTTAAATGAAAAAAAATATATATATATTCTTATAATTTAGCAAACGAATTTATCAAAAAAAAATATATATACATATATCTGTATTAGTTTTAATAAATTAATTTGACACCTGTATTGAAAATACCATATTGTATTCATATAGAATCAGTATGGTATCATTGTTTGTCTGCTCACTGATTGTTGAAACTAAGAGCTAGTTTGATCTGTTTAGATCTAAAGTATCCAAAGTTGAGCTCTAATGTTTCTTCACCCCTGTGTGTGTGATATGTGATTCCTACATGCTGGCAGAGCAGCAGTTTGTGCTCACAGATGGTGACGGTGTGGAGAGACGGTGGTGTTTCCTCAGAAGAACCAGCAGAGTCACAAAGGACACCAGTCCATCTCACAGCCTTGACTTGCTGACTGATGTTCGTCTGCACTGCACAGAGGAAATCAACTGACCGAGGTTTGTCCAGTGACGTGTTATGAAATGTATATTTGTTTTATGCTTACAGATATGTTTTTCTTGACAGAGGCTCTGCAGAGGTTAGACAAAGCAGAGAAAATATGTGCTTGTAACAGTGAGAAACGCATTGTCTTGGCGAAAGAAAGCGTTTTTGAACAAATTCATATAAATCGCTGTAACTTTTGATAGAAGACTCAGACACACATGTTTATGGCTTTATCTTATAAAACTCAATATCTCCGTGCTGGGCAAACAGGTTTTGCAGCCGTTTGAGCTAAGATTTTAAAATTATTCACATAATGAAAACCTATACTTTTTTTCAGGCGAGTTTCCCATTCAAATGCATGTAACAGTGAGAAACGCATTGTCTTGGCGAAATAAAGCGTTTTTGAACAACTTCATATAAATCGCTGTAACTTTTGATAGAGGTCTCAGACACACATGTTTATGGCTTTATCTTATAAAACTCAATATCTCCGTGCTGGGCAAACAGGTTTTGCAGCCGTTTGAGCTAAGATTTTAAAATTATTCACATAATGAAAACCTATACTTTGTTTCAGGCGAGTTTCCCATTCAAATGCATGTAACAGTGAGAAACACACTGTCTTGGCGAAATAAAGCGTTTTTGAACAACTTCATATAAATCGCTGTAACTTTTGATAGAGGTCTCAGACAAACATGTTTATGGCTTTATCTTATAGAACTCAATATCCCCGTGCTGTGCAAACAGGTTTTGCAGCCGTTTGAGTTAAGATTTTAAAATTATTCACATAATGAAAACCTATACTTTGTTTCAGGCGAGTTTCCCATTCAAATGCATGTAACAGTGAGAAACGCATTGTCTTGGCGAAAGAAAGCGTTTTTGAACAACTTCATATAAATCGCTGTAACTTTTGATAGAAGACTCAGACAAACATGTTCATGGCTTTATCTTATAAAACTCAATATCTCCGTGCTGGGCAAACAGGTTTTGCAGCCGTTTGAGCTAAGATTTTAAAATTATTCACATAATGAAAACCTATACTTTTTTTCAGGCGAGTTTCCCATTCAAATGCATGTAACAGTGAGAAACGCATTGTCTTGGCGAAAGAAAGCGTTTTTGAACAACTTCATATAAATCGCTGTAACTTTTGATAGAAGACTCAGACACACATGTTTATGGCTTTATCTTATAAAACTCAATATCTCCATGCTGGGCAAACAGGTTTTGCAGCCGTTTGAGCTAAGATTTAAAAATTATTCACATAATGAAAACCTATACTTTGTTTCAGGCGAGTTTCCCATTCAAATGCATGTAACAGTGAGAAACGCATTGTCTTGGCGAAAGAAAGCGTTTTTGAACAACTTCATATAAATCGCTGTAACTTTTGATAGAAGACTCAGACAAACATGTTTATGGCTTTATCTTATAAAACTCAATATCTCCGTGCTGGGCAAACAGGTTTTGCAGCCGTTTGAGCTAAGATTTTAAAATTATTCACATAATGAAAACCTATACTTTGTCTGAGGCGAGTTTCCCATTCAAATGCATGTAACCGTGAGAAACGCATTGTCTTGGCGAAAGAAAGCGTTTTTGAACAACTTCATATAAATCGCTGTAACTTTTGATAGAAGACTCAGACAAACATGTTTATGGCTTTATCTTATAGAACTCAATATCCCCGTGCTGGGCAAACAGGTTTTGCAGCCGTTTGAGCTAAGATTTTAAAATTATTCACATAATGAAAACCTATACTTTGTCTCGGGTGAGTTTCCCATTCAAATGCATGTAACAGTGAGAAACGCATTGTCTTGGCGAAAGAAAGCGTTTTTGAACAACTTCATATAAATCGCTGTAACTTTTGATAGAAGACTCAGACAAACATGTTCATGGCTTTATCTTATAAAACTCAATATCTCCGTGCTGGGCAAACAGGTTTTGCAGCCGTTTGAGCTAAGATTTTAAATTTATTCACATAATGAAAACCTATACTTTGTTTCAGGCGAGTTTCCCATTCAAATGCATGTAACAGTGAGAAACGCATTGTCTTGGCGAAAGAAAGCGTTTTTGAACAACTTCATATAAATCGCTGTAACTTTTGATAGAAGACTCAGACAAACATGTTCATGGCTTTATCTTATAAAACTCAATATCTCCGTGCTGGGCAAACAGGTTTTGCAGCCGTTTGAGCTAAGATTTTAAAATTATTCACATAATGAAAACCTATACTTTGTTTCAGGCGAGTTTCCCATTCAAATGCATGTAACAGTGAGAAACACACTGTCTTGGCGAAAGAAAGCGTTTTTGAACAACTTCATATAAATCGCTGTAACTTTTGATAGAGGTCTCAGACAAACATGTTCATGGCTTTATCTTATAAAACTCAATATCTCCGTGCTGGGCAAACAGGTTTTGCAGCCGATTGAGCTAAGATTTAAAAATTATTCACATAATGAAAACCTATACTTTGTCTCGGGCGAGTTTCCCATTCAAATGCATGTAACAGTGAGAAACGCATTGTCTTGGCGAAATAAAGCGTTTTTGAACAACTTCATATAAATCGCTGTAACTTTTGATAGAAGACTCAGACAAACATGTTCATGGCTTTATCTTATAAAACTCAATATCTCCGTGCTGGGCAAACAGGTTTTGCAGCCGTTTGAGCTAAGATTTTAAAATTATTCACATAATGAAAACCTATACTTTGTCTCGGGTGAGTTTCCCATTCAAATGCATGTAACAGTGAGAAACGCATTGTCTTGGCGAAAGAAAGCGTTTTTGAACAACTTCATATAAATCGCTGTAACTTTTGATAGAAGACTCAGACAAACATGTTCATGGCTTTATCTTATAAAATTCAATATCTCCGTGCTGGGCAAACAGGTTTTGCAGCCGTTTGAGTTAAGATTTTAAAATTATTCACATAATGAAAACCTATACTTTTTTTCAGGCGAGTTTCCCATTCAAATGCATGTAACAGTGAGAAACGCATTGTCTTGGCGAAAGAAAGCGTTTTTGAACAACTTCATATAAATCGCTGTAACTTTTGATAGAAGACTCAGACAAACATGTTTATGGCTTTATCTTATAAAACTCAATATCTCCGTGCTGGGCAAACAGGTTTTGCAGCCGTTTGAGCTAAGATTTTAAAATTATTCACATAATGAAAACCTATACTTTGTCTCGGGTGAGTTTCCCATTCAAATGCATGTAACAGTGAGAAACGCATTGTCTTGGCGAAAGAAAGCGTTTTTGAACAACTTCATATAAATCGCTGTAACTTTTGATAGAAGACTCAGACAAACATGTTCATGGCTTTATCTTATAAAACTCAATATCTCCGTGCTGGGCAAACAGGTTTTGCAGCCGTTTGAGCTAAGATTTTAAAATTATTCACATAATGAAAACCTATACTTTTTTTCAGGCGAGTTTCCCATTCAAATGCATGTAACAGTGAGAAACGCATTGTCTTGGCGAAAGAAAGCGTTTTTGAACAACTTCATATAAATCGCTGTAACTTTTGATAGAAGACTCAGACACACATGTTTATGGCTTTATCTTATAAAACTCAATATCTCCGTGCTGGGCAAACAGGTTTTGCAGCCGTTTGAGCTAAGATTTTAAAATTATTCACATAATGAAAACCTATACTTTGTCTCGGGTGAGTTTCCCATTCAAATGCATGTAACAGTGAGAAACGCATTGTCTTGGCGAAAGAAAGCGTTTTTGAACAACTTCATATAAATCGCTGTAACTTTTGATAGAAGACTCAGACAAACATGTTCATGGCTTTATCTTATAAAACTCAATATCTCCGTGCTGGGCAAACAGGTTTTGCAGCCGTTTGAGCTAAGATTTTAAAATTATTCACATAATGAAAACCTATACTTTGTCTCGGGTGAGTTTCCCATTCAAATGCATGTAACAGTGAGAAACGCATTGTCTTGGCGAAAGAAAGCGTTTTTGAACAACTTCATATAAATCGCTGTAACTTTTGATAGAAGACTCAGACAAACATGTTCATGGCTTTATCTTATAAAACTCAATATCTCCGTGCTGGGCAAACAGGTTTTGCAGCCGTTTGAGCTAAGATTTTAAAATTATTCACATAATGAAAACCTATACTTTGTCTCGGGCGAGTTTCCCATTCAAATGCATGTAACAGTGAGAAACGCATTGTCTTGGCGAAAGAAAGCGTTTTTGAACAACTTCATATAAATCGCTGTAACTTTTGATAGAAGACTCAGACAAACATGTTCATGGCTTTATCTTATAAAACTCAATATCTCCGTGCTGGGCAAACAGGTTTTGCAGCCGTTTGAGCTAAGATTTTAAAATTATTCACATAATGAAAACCTATACTTTGTCTCGGGCGAGTTTCCCATTCAAATGCATGTAACAGTGAGAAACGCATTGTCTTGGCGAAAGAAAGCGTTTTTGAACAACTTCATATAAATCGCTGTAACTTTTGATAGAAGACTCAGACAAACATGTTCATGGCTTTATCTTATAAAACTCAATATCTCCGTGCTGGGCAAACAGGTTTTGCAGCCGTTTGAGCTAAGATTTTAAAATTATTCACATAATGAAAACCTATACTTTGTCTCGGGCGAGTTTCCCATTCAAATGCATGTAACAGTGAGAAACGCATTGTCTTGGCGAAAGAAAGCGTTTTTGAACAACTTCATATAAATCGCTGTAACTTTTGATAGAAGACTCAGACACACATGTTTATGGCTTTATCTTATAAAACTCAATATCTCCGTGCTGGGCAAACAGGTTTTGCAGCCGTTTGAGCTAAGATTTTAAAATTATTCACATAATGAAAACCTATACTTTGTCTCGGGTGAGTTTCCCATTCAAATGCATGTAACAGTGAGAAACGCATTGTCTTGGCGAAAGAAAGCGTTTTTGAACAACTTCATATAAATCGCTGTAACTTTTGATAGAAGACTCAGACAAACATGTTCATGGCTTTATCTTATAAAACTCAATATCTCCGTGCTGGGCAAACAGGTTTTGCAGCCGTTTGAGCTAAGATTTTAAAATTATTCACATAATGAAAACCTATACTTTGTCTCGGGTGAGTTTCCCATTCAAATGCATGTAACAGTGAGAAACGCATTGTCTTGGCGAAAGAAAGCGTTTTTGAACAACTTCATATAAATCGCTGTAACTTTTGATAGAAGACTCAGACAAACATGTTCATGGCTTTATCTTATAAAACTCAATATCTCCGTGCTGGGCAAACAGGTTTTGCAGCCGTTTGAGCTAAGATTTTAAAATTATTCACATAATGAAAACCTATACTTTTTTTCAGGCGAGTTTCCCATTCAAATGCATGTAACAGTGAGAAACGCATTGTCTTGGCGAAAGAAAGCGTTTTTGAACAACTTCATATAAATCGCTGTAACTTTTGATAGAAGACTCAGACACACATGTTTATGGCTTTATCTTATAAAACTCAATATCTCCGTGCTGGGCAAACAGGTTTTGCAGCAGTTTGAGCTAAGATTTTAAAATTATTCACATAATGAAAACCTATACTTTGTCTCGGGTGAGTTTCCCATTCAAATGCATGTAACAGTGAGAAACGCATTGTCTTGGCGAAAGAAAGCGTTTTTGAACAACTTCATATAAATCGCTGTAACTTTTGATAGAAGACTCAGACAAACATGTTCATGGCTTTATCTTATAAAACTCAATATCTCCGTGCTGGGCAAACAGGTTTTGCAGCCGTTTGAGCTAAGATTTTAAAATTATTCACATAATGAAAACCTATACTTTTTTTCAGGCGAGTTTCCCATTCAAATGCATGTAACAGTGAGAAACGCATTGTCTTGGCGAAAGAAAGCGTTTTTGAACAACTTCATATAAATCGCTGTAACTTTTGATAGAAGACTCAGACACACATGTTCATGGCTTTATCTTATAAAACTCAATATCTCCGTGCTGGGCAAACAGGTTTTGCAGCCGTTTGAGCTAAGATTTTAAAATTATTCACATAATGAAAACCTATACTTTTTTTCAGGCGAGTTTCCCATTCAAATGCATGTAACAGTGAGAAACGCATTGTCTTGGCGAAAGAAACCGTTTTTGAACAACTTCATATAAATAGCTGTAACTTTTGATAGAAGACTCAGACACACATGTTTATGGCTTTATCTTATAAAACTCAATATCTCCGTGCTGGGCAAACAGGTTTTGCAGCCGTTTGAGCTAAGATTTTAAAATTATTCACATAATGAAAACCTATACTTTGTCTGAGGCGAGTTTCCCATTCAAATGCATGTAACCGTGAGAAACGCATTGTCTTGGCGAAAGAAAGCGTTTTTGAACAACTTCATATAAATCGCTGTAACTTTTGATAGAAGACTCAGACACACATGTTTATGGCTTTATCTTATAAAACTCAATATCTCCGTGCTGGGCAAACAGGTTTTGCAGCCGTTTGAGCTAAGATTTTAAAATTATTCACATAATGAAAACCTATACTTTGTCTCGGGCGAGTTTCCCATTCAAATGCATGTAACAGTGAGAAACGCATTGTCTTGGCGAAAGAAAGAGGTTTTGCAGCCGTTTGAGCTAAGATTTTAAAATTATTCACATAATGAAAACCTATACTTTGTCTGGGGCGAGTTTCCCATTCAAATGCATGTAACAGTGAGAAACGCATTGTCTTGGCGAAAGAAAGAGGTTTTGCAGCCGTTTGAGCTAAGATTTTAAAATTATTCACATAATGAAAACCTATACTTTGTCTCGGGTGAGTTTCCCATTCAAATGCATGTAACAGTGAGAAACGCATTGTCTTGGCGAAAGAAAGCGTTTTTGAACAACTTCATATAAATCGCTGTAACTTTTGATAGAAGACTCAGACACACATGTTTATGGCTTTATCTTATAAAACTCAATATCTCCGTGCTGGGCAAACAGGTTTTGCAGCCGTTTGAGCTAAGATTTTAAAATTATTCACATAATGAAAACCTATACTTTGTCTCGGGTGAGTTTCCCATTCAAATGCATGTAACAGTGAGAAACGCATTGTCTTGGCGAAAGAAAGCGTTTTTGAACAACTTCATATAAATCGCTGTAACTTTTGATAGAAGACTCAGACAAACATGTTCATGGCTTTATCTTATAAAACTCAATATCTCCGTGCTGGGCAAACAGGTTTTGCAGCCGTTTGAGCTAAGATTTTAAAATTATTCACATAATGAAAACCTATACTTCTTCTGAGGCGAGTTTCCCATTCAAATGCATGTAACCGTGAGAAACGCATTGTCTTGGCGAAAGAAAGCGTTTTTGAACAACTTCATATAAATCGCTGTAACTTTTGATAGAGGACTCAGACAAACATGTTTATGGCTTTATCTTATAGAACTCAATATCTCCGTGCTGGGCAAACAGGTTTTGCAGCCGTTTGAGCTAAGATTTTAAAATTATTCACATAATGAAAACCTATACTTTGTCTGGGGCGAGTTTCCCATTCAAATGCATGTAACAGTGAGAAACGCATTGTCTTGGCGAAAGAAAGAGGTTTTGCAGCCGTTTGAGCTAAGATTTTAAAATTATTCACATAATGAAAACCTATACTTTGTCTGGGGCGAGTTTCCCATTCAAATGCATGTAACAGTGAGAAACGCATTGTCTTGGCGAAAGAAAGAGGTTTTGCAGCCGTTTGAGCTAAGATTTTAAAATTATTCACATAATGAAAACCTATACTTTGTCTCGGGTGAGTTTCCCATTCAAATGCATGTAACAGTGAGAAACGCATTGTCTTGGCGAAAGAAAGCGTTTTTGAACAACTTCATATAAATCGCTGTAACTTTTGATAGAAGACTCAGACAAACATGTTCATGGCTTTATCTTATAAAACTCAATATCTCCGTGCTGGGCAAACAGGTTTTGCAGCCGTTTGAGCTAAGATTTTAAAATTATTCACATAATGAAAACCTATACTTTTTTTCAGGCGAGTTTCCCATTCAAATGCATGTAACAGTGAGAAACGCATTGTCTTGGCGAAAGAAAGCGTTTTTGAACAACTTCATATAAATCGCTGTAACTTTTGATAGAAGACTCAGACACACATGTTTATGGCTTTATCTTATAAAACTCAATATCTCCGTGCTGGGCAAACAGGTTTTGCAGCCGTTTGAGCTAAGATTTTAAAATTATTCACATAATGAAAACCTATACTTTGTCTCGGGCGAGTTTCCCATTCAAATGCATGTAACAGTGAGAAACGCATTGTCTTGGCGAAAGAAAGCGTTTTTGAACAACTTCATATAAATCGCTGTAACTTTTGATAGAAGACTCAGACAAACATGTTCATGGCTTTATCTTATAAAACTCAATATCTCCGTGCTGGGCAAACAGGTTTTGCAGCCGTTTGAGCTAAGATTTTAAAATTATTCACATAATGAAAACCTATACTTTGTCTCGGGCGAGTTTCCCATTCAAATGCATGTAACAGTGAGAAACGCATTGTCTTGGCGAAAGAAAGCGTTTTTGAACAACTTCATATAAATCGCTGTAACTTTTGATAGAAGACTCAGACACACATGTTTATGGCTTTATCTTATAAAACTCAATATCTCCGTGCTGGGCAAACAGGTTTTGCAGCCGTTTGAGCTAAGATTTTAAAATTATTCACATAATGAAAACCTATACTTTGTCTCGGGTGAGTTTCCCATTCAAATGCATGTAACAGTGAGAAACGCATTGTCTTGGCGAAAGAAAGCGTTTTTGAACAACTTCATATAAATCGCTGTAACTTTTGATAGAAGACTCAGACAAACATGTTCATGGCTTTATCTTATAAAACTCAATATCTCCGTGCTGGGCAAACAGGTTTTGCAGCCGTTTGAGCTAAGATTTTAAAATTATTCACATAATGAAAACCTATACTTTGTCTCGGGTGAGTTTCCCATTCAAATGCATGTAACAGTGAGAAACGCATTGTCTTGGCGAAAGAAAGCGTTTTTGAACAACTTCATATAAATCGCTGTAACTTTTGATAGAAGACTCAGACAAACATGTTCATGGCTTTATCTTATAAAACTCAATATCTCCGTGCTGGGCAAACAGGTTTTGCAGCCGTTTGAGCTAAGATTTTAAAATTATTCACATAATGAAAACCTATACTTTTTTTCAGGCGAGTTTCCCATTCAAATGCATGTAACAGTGAGAAACGCATTGTCTTGGCGAAAGAAAGCGTTTTTGAACAACTTCATATAAATCGCTGTAACTTTTGATAGAAGACTCAGACACACATGTTTATGGCTTTATCTTATAAAACTCAATATCTCCGTGCTGGGCAAACAGGTTTTGCAGCAGTTTGAGCTAAGATTTTAAAATTATTCACATAATGAAAACCTATACTTTGTCTCGGGTGAGTTTCCCATTCAAATGCATGTAACAGTGAGAAACGCATTGTCTTGGCGAAAGAAAGCGTTTTTGAACAACTTCATATAAATCGCTGTAACTTTTGATAGAAGACTCAGACAAACATGTTCATGGCTTTATCTTATAAAACTCAATATCTCCGTGCTGGGCAAACAGGTTTTGCAGCCGTTTGAGCTAAGATTTTAAAATTATTCACATAATGAAAACCTATACTTTTTTTCAGGCGAGTTTCCCATTCAAATGCATGTAACAGTGAGAAACGCATTGTCTTGGCGAAAGAAAGCGTTTTTGAACAACTTCATATAAATCGCTGTAACTTTTGATAGAAGACTCAGACACACATGTTCATGGCTTTATCTTATAAAACTCAATATCTCCGTGCTGGGCAAACAGGTTTTGCAGCCGTTTGAGCTAAGATTTTAAAATTATTCACATAATGAAAACCTATACTTTTTTTCAGGCGAGTTTCCCATTCAAATGCATGTAACAGTGAGAAACGCATTGTCTTGGCGAAAGAAACCGTTTTTGAACAACTTCATATAAATAGCTGTAACTTTTGATAGAAGACTCAGACACACATGTTTATGGCTTTATCTTATAAAACTCAATATCTCCGTGCTGGGCAAACAGGTTTTGCAGCCGTTTGAGCTAAGATTTTAAAATTATTCACATAATGAAAACCTATACTTTGTCTCGGGCGAGTTTCCCATTCAAATGCATGTAACAGTGAGAAACGCATTGTCTTGGCGAAAGAAAGAGGTTTTGCAGCCGTTTGAGCTAAGATTTTAAAATTATTCACATAATGAAAACCTATACTTTGTCTGGGGCGAGTTTCCCATTCAAATGCATGTAACAGTGAGAAACGCATTGTCTTGGCGAAAGAAAGAGGTTTTGCAGCCGTTTGAGCTAAGATTTTAAAATTATTCACATAATGAAAACCTATACTTTGTCTCGGGTGAGTTTCCCATTCAAATGCATGTAACAGTGAGAAACGCATTGTCTTGGCGAAAGAAAGCGTTTTTGAACAACTTCATATAAATCGCTGTAACTTTTGATAGAAGACTCAGACACACATGTTTATGGCTTTATCTTATAAAACTCAATATCTCCGTGCTGGGCAAACAGGTTTTGCAGCCGTTTGAGCTAAGATTTTAAAATTATTCACATAATGAAAACCTATACTTTGTCTCGGGTGAGTTTCCCATTCAAATGCATGTAACAGTGAGAAACGCATTGTCTTGGCGAAAGAAAGCGTTTTTGAACAACTTCATATAAATCGCTGTAACTTTTGATAGAAGACTCAGACAAACATGTTCATGGCTTTATCTTATAAAACTCAATATCTCCGTGCTGGGCAAACAGGTTTTGCAGCCGTTTGAGCTAAGATTTTAAAATTATTCACATAATGAAAACCTATACTTCTTCTGAGGCGAGTTTCCCATTCAAATGCATGTAACCGTGAGAAACGCATTGTCTTGGCGAAAGAAAGCGTTTTTGAACAACTTCATATAAATCGCTGTAACTTTTGATAGAGGACTCAGACAAACATGTTTATGGCTTTATCTTATAGAACTCAATATCTCCGTGCTGGGCAAACAGGTTTTGCAGCCGTTTGAGCTAAGATTTTAAAATTATTCACATAATGAAAACCTATACTTTGTCTGGGGCGAGTTTCCCATTCAAATGCATGTAACAGTGAGAAACGCATTGTCTTGGCGAAAGAAAGAGGTTTTGCAGCCGTTTGAGCTAAGATTTTAAAATTATTCACATAATGAAAACCTATACTTTGTCTGGGGCGAGTTTCCCATTCAAATGCATGTAACAGTGAGAAACGCATTGTCTTGGCGAAAGAAAGAGGTTTTGCAGCCGTTTGAGCTAAGATTTTAAAATTATTCACATAATGAAAACCTATACTTTGTCTCGGGTGAGTTTCCCATTCAAATGCATGTAACAGTGAGAAACGCATTGTCTTGGCGAAAGAAAGCGTTTTTGAACAACTTCATATAAATCGCTGTAACTTTTGATAGAAGACTCAGACAAACATGTTCATGGCTTTATCTTATAAAACTCAATATCTCCGTGCTGGGCAAACAGGTTTTGCAGCCGTTTGAGCTAAGATTTTAAAATTATTCACATAATGAAAACCTATACTTTTTTTCAGGCGAGTTTCCCATTCAAATGCATGTAACAGTGAGAAACGCATTGTCTTGGCGAAAGAAAGCGTTTTTGAACAACTTCATATAAATCGCTGTAACTTTTGATAGAAGACTCAGACACACATGTTTATGGCTTTATCTTATAAAACTCAATATCTCCGTGCTGGGCAAACAGGTTTTGCAGCCGTTTGAGCTAAGATTTTAAAATTATTCACATAATGAAAACCTATACTTTGTCTCGGGCGAGTTTCCCATTCAAATGCATGTAACAGTGAGAAACGCATTGTCTTGGCGAAAGAAAGCGTTTTTGAACAACTTCATATAAATCGCTGTAACTTTTGATAGAAGACTCAGACAAACATGTTCATGGCTTTATCTTATAAAACTCAATATCTCCGTGCTGGGCAAACAGGTTTTGCAGCCGTTTGAGCTAAGATTTTAAAATTATTCACATAATGAAAACCTATACTTTGTCTCGGGCGAGTTTCCCATTCAAATGCATGTAACAGTGAGAAACGCATTGTCTTGGCGAAAGAAAGCGTTTTTGAACAACTTCATATAAATCGCTGTAACTTTTGATAGAAGACTCAGACACACATGTTTATGGCTTTATCTTATAAAACTCAATATCTCCGTGCTGGGCAAACAGGTTTTGCAGCCGTTTGAGCTAAGATTTTAAAATTATTCACATAATGAAAACCTATACTTTGTCTCGGGTGAGTTTCCCATTCAAATGCATGTAACAGTGAGAAACGCATTGTCTTGGCGAAAGAAAGCGTTTTTGAACAACTTCATATAAATCGCTGTAACTTTTGATAGAAGACTCAGACAAACATGTTCATGGCTTTATCTTATAAAACTCAATATCTCCGTGCTGGGCAAACAGGTTTTGCAGCCGTTTGAGCTAAGATTTTAAAATTATTCACATAATGAAAACCTATACTTTGTCTCGGGTGAGTTTCCCATTCAAATGCATGTAACAGTGAGAAACGCATTGTCTTGGCGAAAGAAAGCGTTTTTGAACAACTTCATATAAATCGCTGTAACTTTTGATAGAAGACTCAGACAAACATGTTCATGGCTTTATCTTATAAAACTCAATATCTCCGTGCTGGGCAAACAGGTTTTGCAGCCGTTTGAGCTAAGATTTTAAAATTATTCACATAATGAAAACCTATACTTTTTTTCAGGCGAGTTTCCCATTCAAATGCATGTAACAGTGAGAAACGCATTGTCTTGGCGAAAGAAAGCGTTTTTGAACAACTTCATATAAATCGCTGTAACTTTTGATAGAAGACTCAGACACACATGTTTATGGCTTTATCTTATAAAACTCAATATCTCCGTGCTGGGCAAACAGGTTTTGCAGCAGTTTGAGCTAAGATTTTAAAATTATTCACATAATGAAAACCTATACTTTGTCTCGGGTGAGTTTCCCATTCAAATGCATGTAACAGTGAGAAACGCATTGTCTTGGCGAAAGAAAGCGTTTTTGAACAACTTCATATAAATCGCTGTAACTTTTGATAGAAGACTCAGACAAACATGTTCATGGCTTTATCTTATAAAACTCAATATCTCCGTGCTGGGCAAACAGGTTTTGCAGCCGTTTGAGCTAAGATTTTAAAATTATTCACATAATGAAAACCTATACTTTTTTTCAGGCGAGTTTCCCATTCAAATGCATGTAACAGTGAGAAACGCATTGTCTTGGCGAAAGAAAGCGTTTTTGAACAACTTCATATAAATCGCTGTAACTTTTGATAGAAGACTCAGACACACATGTTCATGGCTTTATCTTATAAAACTCAATATCTCCGTGCTGGGCAAACAGGTTTTGCAGCCGTTTGAGCTAAGATTTTAAAATTATTCACATAATGAAAACCTATACTTTTTTTCAGGCGAGTTTCCCATTCAAATGCATGTAACAGTGAGAAACGCATTGTCTTGGCGAAAGAAACCGTTTTTGAACAACTTCATATAAATAGCTGTAACTTTTGATAGAAGACTCAGACACACATGTTTATGGCTTTATCTTATAAAACTCAATATCTCCGTGCTGGGCAAACAGGTTTTGCAGCCGTTTGAGCTAAGATTTTAAAATTATTCACATAATGAAAACCTATACTTTGTCTGAGGCGAGTTTCCCATTCAAATGCATGTAACCGTGAGAAACGCATTGTCTTGGCGAAAGAAAGCGTTTTTGAACAACTTCATATAAATCGCTGTAACTTTTGATAGAAGACTCAGACACACATGTTTATGGCTTTATCTTATAAAACTCAATATCTCCGTGCTGGGCAAACAGGTTTTGCAGCCGTTTGAGCTAAGATTTTAAAATTATTCACATAATGAAAACCTATACTTTGTCTCGGGCGAGTTTCCCATTCAAATGCATGTAACAGTGAGAAACGCATTGTCTTGGCGAAAGAAAGAGGTTTTGCAGCCGTTTGAGCTAAGATTTTAAAATTATTCACATAATGAAAACCTATACTTTGTCTGGGGCGAGTTTCCCATTCAAATGCATGTAACAGTGAGAAACGCATTGTCTTGGCGAAAGAAAGAGGTTTTGCAGCCGTTTGAGCTAAGATTTTAAAATTATTCACATAATGAAAACCTATACTTTGTCTCGGGTGAGTTTCCCATTCAAATGCATGTAACAGTGAGAAACGCATTGTCTTGGCGAAAGAAAGCGTTTTTGAACAACTTCATATAAATCGCTGTAACTTTTGATAGAAGACTCAGACACACATGTTTATGGCTTTATCTTATAAAACTCAATATCTCCGTGCTGGGCAAACAGGTTTTGCAGCCGTTTGAGCTAAGATTTTAAAATTATTCACATAATGAAAACCTATACTTTGTCTCGGGTGAGTTTCCCATTCAAATGCATGTAACAGTGAGAAACGCATTGTCTTGGCGAAAGAAAGCGTTTTTGAACAACTTCATATAAATCGCTGTAACTTTTGATAGAAGACTCAGACAAACATGTTCATGGCTTTATCTTATAAAACTCAATATCTCCGTGCTGGGCAAACAGGTTTTGCAGCCGTTTGAGCTAAGATTTTAAAATTATTCACATAATGAAAACCTATACTTCTTCTGAGGCGAGTTTCCCATTCAAATGCATGTAACCGTGAGAAACGCATTGTCTTGGCGAAAGAAAGCGTTTTTGAACAACTTCATATAAATCGCTGTAACTTTTGATAGAGGACTCAGACAAACATGTTTATGGCTTTATCTTATAGAACTCAATATCTCCGTGCTGGGCAAACAGGTTTTGCAGCCGTTTGAGCTAAGATTTTAAAATTATTCACATAATGAAAACCTATACTTTGTCTGGGGCGAGTTTCCCATTCAAATGCATGTAACAGTGAGAAACGCATTGTCTTGGCGAAAGAAAGAGGTTTTGCAGCCGTTTGAGCTAAGATTTTAAAATTATTCACATAATGAAAACCTATACTTTGTCTGGGGCGAGTTTCCCATTCAAATGCATGTAACAGTGAGAAACGCATTGTCTTGGCGAAAGAAAGAGGTTTTGCAGCCGTTTGAGCTAAGATTTTAAAATTATTCACATAATGAAAACCTATACTTTGTCTCGGGTGAGTTTCCCATTCAAATGCATGTAACAGTGAGAAACGCATTGTCTTGGCGAAAGAAAGCGTTTTTGAACAACTTCATATAAATCACTGTAACTTTTGATAGAAGACTCAGACAAACATGTTTATGGCTTTATCTTATAGAACTCAATATCTCCGTGCTGGGCAAACAGGTTTTGCAGCCGATTGAGCTAGGATTTTAAAATTATTCACATAATGAAAACCTATACTTTGTCTCGGGCGAGTTTCCCATTCAAATGCATGTAACAGTGAGAAACGCATTGTCTTGGCGAAAGAAAGCGTTTTTGAACAACTTCATATAAATCGCTGTAACTTTTGATAGAAGACTCAGACACACATGTTTATGGCTTTATCTTATAAAACTCAATATCTCCGTGCTGGGCAAACAGGTTTTGCAGCCGTTTGAGCTAAGATTTTAAAATTATTCACATAATGAAAACCTATACTTTGTCTCGGGCAAGTTTCCCATTCAAATGCATGTAACAGTGAGAAACGCATTGTCTTGGCGAAAGAAAGAGGTTTTGCAGCCGTTTGAGCTAAGATTTTAAAATTATTCACATAATGAAAACCTATACTTTGTCTGGGGCGAGTTTCCCATTCAAATGCATGTAACAGTGAGAAACGCATTGTCTTGGCGAAAGAAAGAGGTTTTGCAGCCGTTTGAGCTAAGATTTTAAAATTATTCACATAATGAAAACCTATACTTTGTCTCGGGTGAGTTTCCCATTCAAATGCATGTAACAGTGAGAAACGCATTGTCTTGGCGAAAGAAAGCGTTTTTGAACAACTTCATATAAATCGCTGTAACTTTTGATAGAAGACTCAGACACACGTGTTTATGGCTTTATCTTATAAAACTCAATATCTCCGTGCTGGGCAAACAGGTTTTGCAGCCGTTTGAGCTAAGATTTTAAAATTATTCACATAATGAAAACCTATACTTTGTCTGGGGCGAGTTTCCCATTCAAATGCATGTAACAGTGAGAAACGCATTGTCTTGGCGAAAGAAAGAGGTTTTGCAGCCGTTTGAGCTAAGATTTTAAAATTATTCACATAATGAAAACCTATACTTTGTCTCGGGTGAGTTTCCCATTCAAATGCATGTAACAGTGAGAAACGCATTGTCTTGGCGAAATAAAGCGTTTTTGAACAACTTCATATAAATCGCTGTAACTTTTGATAGAAGACTCAGACAAACATGTTCATGGCTTTATCTTATAAAACTCAATATCTCCGTGCTGGGCAAACAGGTTTTGCAGCCGTTTGAGCTAAGATTTTAAAATTATTCACATAATGAAAACCTATACTTTTTTTCAGGCGAGTTTCCCATTCAAATGCATGTAACAGTGAGAAACGCATTGTCTTGGCGAAAGAAAGCGTTTTTGAACAACTTCATATAAATCGCTGTAACTTTTGATAGAAGACTCAGACACACATGTTTATGGCTTTATCTTATAAAACTCAATATCTCCATGCTGGGCAAACAGGTTTTGCAGCCGTTTGAGCTAAGATTTTAAAATTATTCACATAATGAAAACCTATACTTTGTCTCGGGTGAGTTTCCCATTCAAATGCATGTAACAGTGAGAAACGCATTGTCTTGGCGAAAGAAAGCGTTTTTGAACAACTTCATATAAATCGCTGTAACTTTTGATAGAAGACTCAGACAAACATGTTTATGGCTTTATCTTATAAAACTCAATATCTCCGTGCTGGGCAAACAGGTTTTGCAGCCGTTTGAGCTAAGATTTTAAAATTATTCACATAATGAAAACCTATACTTTGTCTGAGGCGAGTTCCCCATTCAAATGCATGTAACCGTGAGAAACGCATTGTCTTGGCGAAAGAAAGCGTTTTTGAACAACTTCATATAAATCGCTGTAACTTTTGATAGAAGACTCAGACACACATGTTTATGGCTTTATCTTATAAAACTCAATATCTCCATGCTGGGCAAACAGGTTTTGCAGCCGTTTGAGCTAAGATTTTAAAATTATTCACATAATGAAAACCTATACTTTGTCTCGGGTGAGTTTCCCATTCAAATGCATGTAACAGTGAGAAACGCATTGTCTTGGCGAAAGAAAGCGTTTTTGAACAACTTCATATAAATCGCTGTAACTTTTGATAGAAGACTCAGACAAACATGTTTATGGCTTTATCTTATAAAACTCAATATCTCCGTGCTGGGCAAACAGGTTTTGCAGCCGTTTGAGCTAAGATTTTAAAATTATTCACATAATGAAAACCTATACTTTGTCTGAGGCGAGTTTCCCATTCAAATGCATGTAACCGTGAGAAACGCATTGTCTTGGCGAAAGAAAGCGTTTTTGAACAACTTCATATAAATCGCTGTAACTTTTGATAGAGGACTCAGACAAACATGTTTATGGCTTTATCTTATAGAACTCAATATCCCCGTGCTGGGCAAACA
The DNA here is from genome assembly GCF_057382095.1 of Aulonocara sp. 'chitande type north' Nkhata Bay. Classification (NCBI taxonomy): domain Eukaryota; kingdom Metazoa; phylum Chordata; class Actinopteri; order Cichliformes; family Cichlidae; genus Aulonocara; species Aulonocara sp. 'chitande type north' Nkhata Bay. Next base: position 55,883,565 of record NC_141346.1, on the reverse strand, counting down.
GGTTTTGCAGCCGTTTGAGCTAAGATTTTAAAATTATTCACATAATGAAAACCTATACTTTGTCTCGGGCGAGTTTCCCATTCAAATGCATGTAACAGTGAGAAATGCATTGTCTTGGCGAAATAAAGCGTTTTTGAACAACTTCATATAAATCGCTGTAACTTTTGATAGAGGACTCAGACAAACATGTTTATGGCTTTATCTTATAGAACTCAATATCTCCGTGCTGGGCAAACAGGTTTTGCAGCCGATTAAGCTAGGATTTTAAAATTATTCACATAATGAAAACCTATACTTTGTCTCGGGCGAGTTTCCCATTCAAATGCATGTAACAGTGAGAAACGCATTGTCTTGGCGAAAGAAAGCGTTTTTGAACAACTTCATATAAATCGCTGTAACTTTTGATAGAAGACTCAGACACACATGTTTATGGCTTTATCTTATAAAACTCAATATCTCCGTGCTGGGCAAACAGGTTTTGCAGCCGTTTGAGCTAAGATTTTAAAATTATTCACATAATGAAAACCTATACTTTGTCTCGGGCGAGTTTCCCATTCAAATGCATGTAACAGTGAGAAACGCATTGTCTTGGCGAAAGAAAGAGGTTTTGCAGCCGTTTGAGCTAAGATTTTAAAATTATTCACATAATGAAAACCTATACTTTGTCTGGGGCGAGTTTCCCATTCAAATGCATGTAACAGTGAGAAACGCATTGTCTTGGCGAAAGAAAGAGGTTTTGCAGCCGTTTGAGCTAAGATTTTAAAATTATTCACATAATGAAAACCTATACTTTGTCTCGGGTGAGTTTCCCATTCAAATGCATGTAACAGTGAGAAACGCATTGTCTTGGCGAAAGAAAGCGTTTTTGAACAACTTCATATAAATCGCTGTAACTTTTGATAGAAGACTCAGACACACATGTTTATGGCTTTATCTTATAAAACTCAATATCTCCGTGCTGGGCAAACAGGTTTTGCAGCCGTTTGAGCTAAGATTTTAAAATTATTCACATAATGAAAACCTATACTTTGTCTCGGGTGAGTTTCCCATTCAAATGCATGTAACAGTGAGAAACGCATTGTCTTGGCGAAAGAAAGCGTTTTTGAACAACTTCATATAAATCGCTGTAACTTTTGATAGAAGACTCAGACAAACATGTTTATGGCTTTATCTTATAAAACTCAATATCTCCGTGCTGGGCAAACAGGTTTTGCAGCCGTTTGAGCTAAGATTTTAAAATTATTCACATAATGAAAACCTATACTTTGTCTCGGGCGAGTTTCCCATTCAAATGCATGTAACAGTGAGAAACGCATTGTCTTGGCGAAATAAAGCGTTTTTGAACAACTTCATATAAATTGCTGTAACTTTTGATAGAGGACTCAGAAACACATGTTTATGGCTTTATCTTATAAAACTCAATATCCCCGTGCTGGGCAAACAGGTTTTGAAGCCATTTGAGCTAAGATTTTAAAATTATTCACATAATGAAAACCTATACTTTGTCTCGGGTGAGTTTCCCATTCAAATGCATGTAACAGTGAGAAACGCATTGTCTTGGCGAAAGAAAGCGTTTTTGAACAACTTCATATAAATCGCTGTAACTTTTGATAGAAGACTCAGACACACATGTTTATGGCTTTATCTTATAAAACTCAATATCTCCGTGCTGGGCAAACAGGTTTTGCAGCCGTTTGAGCTAAGATTTTAAAATTATTCACATAATGAAAACCTATACTTTGTCTCGGGCGAGTTTCCCATTCAAATGCATGTAACAGTGAGAAACGCATTGTCTTGGCGAAAGAAAGAGGTTTTGCAGCCGTTTGAGCTAAGATTTTAAAATTATTCACATAATGAAAACCTATACTTTGTCTGGGGCGAGTTTCCCATTCAAATGCATGTAACAGTGAGAAACGCATTGTCTTGGCGAAAGAAAGAGGTTTTGCAGCCGTTTGAGCTAAGATTTTAAAATTATTCACATAATGAAAACCTATACTTTGTCTCGGGTGAGTTTCCCATTCAAATGCATGTAACAGTGAGAAACGCATTGTCTTGGCGAAAGAAAGCGTTTTTGAACAACTTCATATAAATCGCTGTAACTTTTGATAGAAGACTCAGACAAACATGTTCATGGCTTTATCTTATAAAACTCAACATCTCCGTGCTGGGCAAACAGGTTTTGCAGCCGTTTGAGCTAAGATTTTAAAATTATTCACATAATGAAAACCTATACTTTTTTTCAGGCGAGTTCCCCATTCAAATGCATGTAACAGTGAGAAACGCATTGTCTTGGCGAAAGAAAGCGTTTTTGAACAACTTCATATAAATCGCTGTAACTTTTGATAGAAGACTCAGACACACATGTTTATGGCTTTATCTTATAAAACTCAATATCTCCGTGCTGGGCAAACAGGTTTTGCAGCCGTTTGAGCTAAGATTTTAAAATTATTCACATAATGAAAACCTATACTTTGTCTCGGGTGAGTTTCCCATTCAAATGCATGTAACAGTGAGAAACGCATTGTCTTGGCGAAAGAAAGCGTTTTTGAACAACTTCATATAAATCGCTGTAACTTTTGATAGAAGACTCAGACAAACATGTTTATGGCTTTATCTTATAAAACTCAATATCTCCGTGCTGGGCAAACAGGTTTTGCAGCCGTTTGAGCTAAGATTTTAAAATTATTCACATAATGAAAACCTATACTTTGTCTCGGGCGAGTTTCCCATTCAAATGCATGTAACAGTGAGAAACGCATTGTCTTGGCGAAATAAAGCGTTTTTGAACAACTTCATATAAATTGCTGTAACTTTTGATAGAGGACTCAGAAACACATGTTTATGGCTTTATCTTATAAAACTCAATATCCCCGTGCTGGGCAAACAGGTTTTGAAGCCATTTGAGCTAAGATTTTAAAATTATTCACATAATGAAAACCTATACTTTGTCTCGGGTGAGTTTCCCATTCAAATGCATGTAACAGTGAGAAACGCATTGTCTTGGCGAAAGAAAGCGTTTTTGAACAACTTCATATAAATCGCTGTAACTTTTGATAGAAGACTCAGACACACATGTTTATGGCTTTATCTTATAAAACTCAATATCTCCGTGCTGGGCAAACAGGTTTTGCAGCCGTTTGAGCTAAGATTTTAAAATTATTCACATAATGAAAACCTATACTTTGTCTCGGGCGAGTTTCCCATTCAAATGCATGTAACAGTGAGAAACGCATTGTCTTGGCGAAAGAAAGAGGTTTTGCAGCCGTTTGAGCTAAGATTTTAAAATTATTCACATAATGAAAACCTATACTTTGTCTGGGGCGAGTTTCCCATTCAAATGCATGTAACAGTGAGAAACGCATTGTCTTGGCGAAAGAAAGAGGTTTTGCAGCCGTTTGAGCTAAGATTTTAAAATTATTCACATAATGAAAACCTATACTTTGTCTCGGGTGAGTTTCCCATTCAAATGCATGTAACAGTGAGAAACGCATTGTCTTGGCGAAAGAAAGCGTTTTTGAACAACTTCATATAAATCGCTGTAACTTTTGATAGAAGACTCAGACAAACATGTTCATGGCTTTATCTTATAAAACTCAATATCTCCGTGCTGGGCAAACAGGTTTTGCAGCCGTTTGAGCTAAGATTTTAAAATTATTCACATAATGAAAACCTATACTTTGTCTCGGGTGAGTTTCCCATTCAAATGCATGTAACAGTGAGAAACACTGTCTTGGCGAAAGAAAGCATTTTCGTACAACTTCATATAAATCGCTGTAACTTTTGATAGAAGACTCAGACAAACATGTTTATGGCTTTATCTTATAAAACTCAATATCTCCGTGCTGGGCAAACAGGTTTTGCAGCCGTTTGAGCTAAGATTTTAAAATTATTCACATAATGAAAACCTATACTTTGTCTCGGGCGAGTTTCCCATTCAAATGCATGTAACAGTGAGAAACGCATTGTCTTGGCGAAATAAAGCGTTTTTGAACAACTTCATATAAATTGCTGTAACTTTTGATAGAGGACTCAGAAACACATGTTTATGGCTTTATCTTATAAAACTCAATATCCCCGTGCTGGGCAAACAGGTTTTGAAGCCATTTGAGCTAAGATTTTAAAATTATTCACATAATGAAAACCTATACTTTGTCTCGGGTGAGTTTCCCATTCAAATGCATGTAACAGTGAGAAACGCATTGTCTTGGCGAAAGAAAGCGTTTTTGAACAACTTCATATAAATCGCTGTAACTTTTGATAGAAGACTCAGACACACATGTTTATGGCTTTATCTTATAAAACTCAATATCTCCGTGCTGGGCAAACAGGTTTTGCAGCCGTTTGAGCTAAGATTTTAAAATTATTCACATAATGAAAACCTATACTTTGTCTCGGGTGAGTTTCCCATTCAAATGCATGTAACAGTGAGAAACGCATTGTCTTGGCGAAAGAAAGCGTTTTTGAACAACTTCATATAAATCGCTGTAACTTTTGATAGAAGACTCAGACAAACATGTTTATGGCTTTATCTTATAAAACTCAATATCTCCGTGCTGGGCAAACAGGTTTTGCAGCCGTTTGAGCTAAGATTTTAAAATTATTCACATAATGAAAACCTATACTTTGTCTCGGGCGAGTTTCCCATTCAAATGCATGTAACAGTGAGAAACGCATTGTCTTGGCGAAATAAAGCGTTTTTGAACAACTTCATATAAATTGCTGTAACTTTTGATAGAGGACTCAGAAACACATGTTTATGGCTTTATCTTATAAAACTCAATATCCCCGTGCTGGGCAAACAGGTTTTGAAGCCATTTGAGCTAAGATTTTAAAATTATTCACATAATGAAAACCTATACTTTGTCTCGGGTGAGTTTCCCATTCAAATGCATGTAACAGTGAGAAACGCATTGTCTTGGCGAAAGAAAGCGTTTTTGAACAACTTCATATAAATCGCTGTAACTTTTGATAGAAGACTCAGACACACATGTTTATGGCTTTATCTTATAAAACTCAATATCTCCGTGCTGGGCAAACAGGTTTTGCAGCCGTTTGAGCTAAGATTTTAAAATTATTCACATAATGAAAACCTATACTTTGTCTCGGGCGAGTTTCCCATTCAAATGCATGTAACAGTGAGAAACGCATTGTCTTGGCGAAAGAAAGAGGTTTTGCAGCCGTTTGAGCTAAGATTTTAAAATTATTCACATAATGAAAACCTATACTTTGTCTGGGGCGAGTTTCCCATTCAAATGCATGTAACAGTGAGAAACGCATTGTCTTGGCGAAAGAAAGAGGTTTTGCAGCCGTTTGAGCTAAGATTTTAAAATTATTCACATAATGAAAACCTATACTTTGTCTCGGGTGAGTTTCCCATTCAAATGCATGTAACAGTGAGAAACGCATTGTCTTGGCGAAAGAAAGCGTTTTTGAACAACTTCATATAAATCGCTGTAACTTTTGATAGAAGACTCAGACAAACATGTTCATGGCTTTATCTTATAAAACTCAACATCTCCGTGCTGGGCAAACAGGTTTTGCAGCCGTTTGAGCTAAGATTTTAAAATTATTCACATAATGAAAACCTATACTTTTTTTCAGGCGAGTTCCCCATTCAAATGCATGTAACAGTGAGAAACGCATTGTCTTGGCGAAAGAAAGCGTTTTTGAACAACTTCATATAAATCGCTGTAACTTTTGATAGAAGACTCAGACACACATGTTTATGGCTTTATCTTATAAAACTCAATATCTCCGTGCTGGGCAAACAGGTTTTGCAGCCGTTTGAGCTAAGATTTTAAAATTATTCACATAATGAAAACCTATACTTTGTCTCGGGTGAGTTTCCCATTCAAATGCATGTAACAGTGAGAAACGCATTGTCTTGGCGAAAGAAAGCGTTTTTGAACAACTTCATATAAATCGCTGTAACTTTTGATAGAAGACTCAGACAAACATGTTTATGGCTTTATCTTATAAAACTCAATATCTCCGTGCTGGGCAAACAGGTTTTGCAGCCGTTTGAGCTAAGATTTTAAAATTATTCACATAATGAAAACCTATACTTTGTCTCGGGCGAGTTTCCCATTCAAATGCATGTAACAGTGAGAAACGCATTGTCTTGGCGAAATAAAGCGTTTTTGAACAACTTCATATAAATTGCTGTAACTTTTGATAGAGGACTCAGAAACACATGTTTATGGCTTTATCTTATAAAACTCAATATCCCCGTGCTGGGCAAACAGGTTTTGAAGCCATTTGAGCTAAGATTTTAAAATTATTCACATAATGAAAACCTATACTTTGTCTCGGGTGAGTTTCCCATTCAAATGCATGTAACAGTGAGAAACGCATTGTCTTGGCGAAAGAAAGCGTTTTTGAACAACTTCATATAAATCGCTGTAACTTTTGATAGAAGACTCAGACACACATGTTTATGGCTTTATCTTATAAAACTCAATATCTCCGTGCTGGGCAAACAGGTTTTGCAGCCGTTTGAGCTAAGATTTTAAAATTATTCACATAATGAAAACCTATACTTTGTCTCGGGCGAGTTTCCCATTCAAATGCATGTAACAGTGAGAAACGCATTGTCTTGGCGAAAGAAAGAGGTTTTGCAGCCGTTTGAGCTAAGATTTTAAAATTATTCACATAATGAAAACCTATACTTTGTCTGGGGCGAGTTTCCCATTCAAATGCATGTAACAGTGAGAAACGCATTGTCTTGGCGAAAGAAAGAGGTTTTGCAGCCGTTTGAGCTAAGATTTTAAAATTATTCACATAATGAAAACCTATACTTTGTCTCGGGTGAGTTTCCCATTCAAATGCATGTAACAGTGAGAAACGCATTGTCTTGGCGAAAGAAAGCGTTTTTGAACAACTTCATATAAATCGCTGTAACTTTTGATAGAAGACTCAGACAAACATGTTCATGGCTTTATCTTATAAAACTCAATATCTCCGTGCTGGGCAAACAGGTTTTGCAGCCGTTTGAGCTAAGATTTTAAAATTATTCACATAATGAAAACCTATACTTTGTCTCGGGTGAGTTTCCCATTCAAATGCATGTAACAGTGAGAAACACTGTCTTGGCGAAAGAAAGCATTTTCGTACAACTTCATATAAATCGCTGTAACTTTTGATAGAAGACTCAGACAAACATGTTTATGGCTTTATCTTATAAAACTCAATATCTCCGTGCTGGGCAAACAGGTTTTGCAGCCGTTTGAGCTAAGATTTTAAAATTATTCACATAATGAAAACCTATACTTTGTCTGAGGCGAGTTTCCCATTCAAATGCATGTAACAGTGAGAAACGCACTGTCTTGGCGAAAGAAAGCGTTTTTGAACAACTTCATATAAATCGCTGTAACTTTTGATAGAAGACTCAGACAAACATGTTCATGGCTTTATCTTATAAAACTCAATATCTCCGTGCTGGGCAAACAGGTTTTGCAGCCGTTTGAGCTAAGATTTTAAAATTATTCACATAATGAAAACCTATACTTTGTTTCAGGCGAGTTTCCCATTCAAATGCATGTAACAGTGAGAAACGCACTGTCTTGGCGAAAGAAAGCGTTTTTGAACAACTTCATATAAATCGCTGTAACTTTTGATAGAAGACTCAGACAAACATGTTCATGGCTTTATCTTATAAAACTCAATATCTCCGTGCTGGGCAAACAGGTTTTGCAGCCGTTTGAGCTAAGATTTTAAAATTATTCACATAATGAAAACCTATACTTTGTCTCGGGTGAGTTTCCCATTCAAATGCATGTAACAGTGAGAAACACTGTCTTGGCGAAAGAAAGCATTTTCGTACAACTTCATATAAATCGCTGTAACTTTTGATAGAAGACTCAGACAAACATGTTTATGGCTTTATCTTATAAAACTCAATATCTCCGTGCTGGGCAAACAGGTTTTGCAGCCGTTTGAGCTAAGATTTTAAAATTATTCACATAATGAAAACCTATACTTTGTCTGAGGCGAGTTCCCCATTCAAATGCATGTAACAGTGAGAAACGCACTGTCTTGGCGAAAGAAAGCGTTTTTGTACAACTTCATATAAATAGCTGTAACTTTTGATAGAAGACTCGGATACACATGTTTATGGCTTTTTCTTATAGAACTCAAGGTCCCCGTGCTGGGAAAACAGGATTTGCAGCTGTTTGAGCTAAGATTTCCAAGTTATACACATAATGAAAACCTATACTTTGTCTCGGTCGAGTTTCCCATTCAAATGCATGTAACAGTGAGAAACGCACTGTCTTGGCGAAAGAAAGCGTTTTTGTACAACTTCATATAAATAGCTGTAACTTTTGATAGAAGACTCGGATACACATGTTTATGGCTTTTTCTTATAGAACTCAAGGTCCCCGTGCTGGGAAAACAGGATTTGCAGCTGTTTGAGCTAAGATTTTCAAGTTATACACATAATGAAAACCTATACTTTGTTTCGGTCGAGTTCCCCATTCAAATGCATGTAACAGTGAGAAACGCATTGTCTTGGCGAAATAAAGCGTTTTTGTACAACTCCTGGGAGAGCCAGGTGTTAAGCAAACTTAATATGCAACACACGCTAACATCTTTTATTGCAGGGTTACGGAGCTACTCCAGAGGAGATGCCCTGATGTTGCCTGGGACGTGATCTTTTTCTTTAAGACAGGGATCCAGGTTTGGTGAGTTGACGCATGGGAATGTCCATGCGTCAAGAGGTGGAGTGCAAGGATTAACATTAAACAATGTTTACTATTATTGTTGCAGTGATTTGTGTGATTAGCCGTTTATTTACAAGTATTAAACCTATGCAAGTGGTGCACCCATGTTCAGATGAGGCTTTGATGGCCTATAAGTGAAGTTCACTGAACTAAAGAATGTGGTTTGATGATTGTTGACATGCTCTCCAAATAGAAGTTTTTCTTCTTAGCAAGGAAATACAGGTGCAGCAGTAATCTCCTGAGAAATCTTCAGAGGCCCAGTGAGAAGCGTGAACCATTCCAGGCATAGCTGACAGCCAGGCAGTGGTTGAGGTCAAAGGTCAAGCTGGTTGGGGCCCATCATGAGATCAGACCTTGGAGCCACAGCAAGGACCATGAAACTGCCTGCAAAATAGAGGAGAGGATCGTCCACAAGATGGGAGCTGAGGCCAGGAGAGAGGCTTCAGGAGGATCAGAGATCATCTTCAGCACAGCAGACATCACACAGAGAGCTGTGCTACTGAGTTTCCAGGAGATTTTAAATAAAATGAAAGATTCAATATTGACGCTGAGGAAGACAACTAAGGTGTACGACGTGCTCTGCCTTAAACCTTCAGCAGCGTTGGAACATGAAAACTCGTGGGATGAGGGGAGCGTGCCAAGCTCCATCGACAGCGCAGAAGGAGTTCGAGGATGACATCATGATTCTGTGAAAGCACAGGAACCAGAAGCTATGGTGGTGATGACAGCAGTTTCCTATGAACATCACCTAATGCTGTGCCACTATACTGTGCATACGATGACACTCTGAAGGCTGCTGTAAGACAACTGAACCCTGCACCCTTTCCACAGAGGTGTTTCTCTGCAGAGCGTGGACAATGAAGGAGTCATAAATATCCCCCTCGCAGGATGAAGGCCTGAAGTGAGGTGATGGGAGGCCATAAAACTAGAGTGCTGAGAGGTCTGCAGCTTTGGAAATAGCTGAGACCCATGTTGACAAACAACAAAACTAACTGGTATGTTTGAATGTTTATTCTACATACATTTGGACTCTGGTCCTATGGACAACGAAACAACTAGAAGAGACATTCATGACGCCCTGCAGAACTCAAACCACTCTGCAGAGAGACATGTGATTTGCACACCCGGAGGAAGCATCACCAAGCTGAGATGTTTTTGAAAATGTTACTTTCTTAGTTTCACTATTAAATTAACAATTTCTTTGGTTGCTCGTAAGATGCAGTTTGCCATGAGATGAGCTCAATGAATGGGGTAACTGCTAATACATTTATTAAACTGTGTAACTTTTACAGTAATTTAGGGTGATTTGACATATGCTGAGTAAAAAAAATGTTTGCATTGAAACTGTCAGACATGAGGTATGCATAACTGGGAACTTTCTAGCATAAAGGTCAAAAACGGGGGAATGTTAGAGTTTGTATTGTTGATTGTTATTTATGCTTAGAAATATTTAACCATAGATGCATAGAGGTGTATAATCAATTGTGTAGTGATAAGTTGTGTGATCTTTAACAGGCTACAGAGGCTTGGTGTGTATTCCACACTAGAATGCACACCTATATCCTGGGAGCATGGGAAAGTTCGTACCTTGTCTTAATTGTTTTATGGTAGGATTAACGTAGCTACGTCTGTTCTAGTCTAAGTGCTTTTCTGTTTAGATGAACTGCTGGACTTCCTCACCGGGGGGGGTCTAGTCTACCCTCTTCCTGACCAAGGATGTTTGACCCTTTGATCAGCAACACACACACACACACACACACACAGGCAAGGTACTCTTTGTTTGTATGTAGACGTCGTATGTTAATGAACCTATGCATATTCATGTAACCTCAATAAAAGGACAGTGTTACGGGAGGACGGACGAGAGCGACTGGGGTCAAGCGAAGGGACGGCGCACGAGTAACATGAAGAACTTTGCCTATTTGTGTCTTGCTTAGCAGTGTAATTATATTGTCTTCAACGTTCCAGCGGATGGGTTCAAGCTACAAACCTATCACTGGGAAAACAGGTTTTGCAGCTGTTTGAGCTAAGATTTCCAAGTTATACACATAATGAAAACCTATACTTTGTTTCGGGCGAGTTCCCCATTCAAATGCATGTAACAGTGAGAAATGCACTGTCTTGGCGAAAGAAAGCGTTTTTGTACAACTTCATATAAATAGCTGTAACTTTTGCTAGAAGACTCGGACAAACGTGTTTATGGCTTTATCTTATAAAACTAAATATCTCCGTGCTGGGCAAACAGGTTTTGCAGCCGTTTGAGCTAAGATTTTAAAATTATTCACATAATGAAAACCTATACTTTGTCTCGGGTGAGTTTCCCATTCAAATGCATGTAACAGTGAGAAACACTGTCTTGGCGAAAGAAAGCATTTTCGTACAACTTCATATAAATCGCTGTAACTTTTGCTAGAAGACTCGGATACACATGTTTATGGCTTTTTCTTATAGAACTCAAGGTCCCCGTGCTGGGCAAAAAGGTTTTGCAGCTGTTTGAGCTAAGATTTTCAAGTTATACACATAATGAAAACCTATACTTTGTTTCGGTCGAGTTCCCCATTCAAATGCATGTAACAGTGAGAAACGCATTGTCTTGGCGAAATAAAGCGTTTTTGAACAACTTCATATAAATCGCTGTAACTTTTGATAGAAGACTCAGACAAACATGTTCATGGCTTTATCTTATAAAACTCAAGGTTCCTGTGCTGGGCAAACAGGTTTTGCAGCCGTTTGAGCTAAGATTTTAAAATTATTCACATAATGAAAACCTATACTTTGTCTGGGGCGAGTTTCCCATTCAAATGCATGTAACAGTGAGAAACGCATTGTCTTGGCGAAAGAAAGCGTTTTTGAACAACTTCATATAAATCGCTGTAACTTTTGATAGAAGACTCAGACACACATGTTTATGGCTTTATCTTATAAAACTCAATATCTCCGTGCTGGGCAAACAGGTTTTGCAGCCGTTTGAGCTAAGATTTTAAAATTATTCACATAATGAAAACCTATACTTTGTCTCGGGTGAGTTTCCCATTCAAATGCATGTAACCGTGAGAAACGCATTGTCTTGGCGAAAGAAAGCGTTTTTGTACAACTTCATATAAATAGCTGGAACTTTTGATAGAAGACTCAGACAAACATGTTTATGGCTTTATCTTATAGAACTCAAGGTCCCTGTGCTGGGAAAACAGGATTTGCAGCTGTTTGAGCTAAGATTTCCAAGTTATACACATAATGAAAACCTATACTTAGTTTCGGTCGAGTTCCCCATTCAAATGCATGTAACAGTGAGAAACGCACTGTCTTGGCGAAAGAAAACGTTTTTGTACAACTTCATATAAATAGCTGTAACTTTTGATAGAAGACTCAGACAAACATGTTTATGGCTTTATCTTATAGAACTCAAGGTCCCTGTGCTGGGAAAACAGGATTTGCAGCTGTTTGAGCTAAGATTTCCAAGTTATACACATAATGAAAACCTATACTTTGTTTCGGTCGAGTTCCCCATTCAAATGCATGTAACAGTGAGAAACGCATTGTCTTGGCGAAATAAAGCGTTTTTGTACAACTTCATATAAATAGCTGGAACTTTTGATAGAAGACTCAGACAAACATGTTTATGGCTTTATCTTATAGAACTCAAGGTCCCTGTGCTGGGAAAACAGGATTTGCAGCTGTTTGAGCTAAGATTTTCAAGTTATACACATAATGAAAACCTATACTTTGTTTCGGTCGAGTTCCCCATTCAAATGCATGTAACAGTGAGAAACACACTGTCTTGGCGAAATAAAGCGTTTTTCAACCTCTTCATATAAATCGCTGTAACTTTTGATAGAAGACTCAGACAAACGTGTTTATGGCTTTATCTTATAAAACTAAATATCTCCGTGCTGGGCAAACAGGTTTTGCAGCCGTTTGAGCTAAGATTTTAAAATTATTCACATAATGAAAACCTATACTTTGTCTCGGGTGAGTTTCCCATTCAAATGCATGTAACAGTGAGAAACGCATTGTCTTGGCGAAAGAAAGAGGTTTTGCAGCCGTTTGAGCTAAGATTTTAAAATTATTCACATAATGAAAACCTATACTTTGTCTCGGGTGAGTTTCCCATTCAAATGCATGTAACAGTGAGAAACGCATTGTCTTGGCGAAAGAAAGCGTTTTTGAACAACTTCATATAAATCGCTGTAACTTTTGATAGAAGACTCAGACAAACATGTTCATGGCTTTATCTTATAAAACTCAATATCTCCGTGCTGGGCAAACAGGTTTTGCAGCCGTTTGAGCTAAGATTTTAAAATTATTCACATAATGAAAACCTATACTTTTTTTCAGGCGAGTTTCCCATTCAAAATGCATGTAACAGTGAGAAACGCATTGTCTTGGCGAAAGAAAGCGTTTTTGAACAACTTCATATAAATCGCTGTAACTTTTGCTAGAAGACTCGGATACACATGTTTATGGCTTTTTCTTATAGAACTCAAGGTCCCCGTGCTGGGCAAAAAGGTTTTGCAGCTGTTTGAGCTAAGATTTTCAAGTTATACACATAATGAAAACCTATACTTTGTTTCGGGCGAGTTCCCCATTCAAATGCATGTAACAGTGAGAAACGCACTGTCTTGGCGAAATAAAGCGTTTTTGTACAACTTCATATAAATAGCTGTAACTTTTGATAGAAGACTCGGATACACATGTTTATGGCTTTTTCTTATAGAACTCAAGGTCCCCGTGCTGGGAAAACAGGTTTTGCAGCTGTTTGAGCTAAGATTTTCAAGTTATACACATAATGAAAACCTATACTTTGTTTCGGTCGAGTTCCCCATTCAAATGCATGTAACAGTGAGAAACGCATTGTCTTGGCGAAAGAAAGCGTTTTTGAACAACTTCATATAAATCGCTGTAACTTTTGCTAGAAGACTCGGATACACATGTTTATGGCTTTATCTTAAAGAACTCAAGGTCCCTGTGCTGGGAAAACAGGATTTGCAGCCATTTGAGCTAAGATTTTCAAGTTATACACATAATGAAAACCTATACTTTGTTTCGGTCGAGTTCCCCATTCAAATGCATGTAACAGTGAGAAACGCACTGTCTTGGCGAAATAAAGCGTTTTTGTACAACTTCATATAAATAGCTGTAACTTTTGATAGAAGACTCGGATACACATGTTTATGGCTTTATCTTATAGAACTCAAGGTTCCTGTGCTGGGAAAACAGGATTTGCAGCTGTTTGAGCTAAGATTTTCAAGTTATACACATAATGAAAACCTATACTTTGTTTCGGTCGAGTTCCCCATTCAAATGCATGTAACAGTGAGAAACGCATTGTCTTGGCGAAATAAAGCGTTTTTGAACAACTTCATATAAATCGCTGTAACTTTTGATAGAAGACTCAGACAAACATGTTCATGGCTTTATCTTATAAAACTCAAGGTTCCTGTGCTGGGCAAACAGGTTTTGCAGCCGTTTGAGCTAAGATTTTAAAATTATTCACATAATGAAAACCTATACTTTGTCTGGGGCGAGTTTCCCATTCAAATGCATGTAACAGTGAGAAACGCATTGTCTTGGCGAAAGAAAGCGTTTTTGAACAACTTCATATAAATCGCTGTAACTTTTGATAGAAGACTCAGACACACATGTTTATGGCTTTATCTTATAAAACTCAATATCTCCGTGCTAGGCAAACAGGTTTTGCAGCCGTTTGAGCTAAGATTTTAAAATTATTCACATAATGAAAACCTATACTTTGTCTGAGGCGAGTTTCCCATTCAAATGCATGTAACCGTGAGAAACGCATTGTCTTGGCGAAAGAAAGCGTTTTTGAACAACTTCATATAAATCGCTGTAACTTTTGATAGAAGACTCAGACACACATGTTTATGGCTTTATCTTATAGAACTCAAGGTTCCTGTGCTGGGAAAACAGGATTTGTAGCTGTTTGAGCTAAGATTTTCAAGTTATACACATAATGAAAACCTATACTTTGTTTCGGTCGAGTTCCCCATTCAAATGCATGTAACAGTGAGAAACGCATTGTCTTGGCGAAATAAAGCGTTTTTGAACAACTTCATATAAATCGCTGTAACTTTTGATAGAAGACTCAGACAAACATGTTCATGGCTTTATCTTATAAAACTCAATATCTCCGTGCTGGGCAAACAGGTTTTGCAGCCGTTTGAGCTAAGATTTTAAAATTATTCACATAATGAAAACCTATACTTTGTCTGGGGCGAGTTTCCCATTCAAATGCATGTAACAGTGAGAAACGCATTGTCTTGGCGAAAGAAAGCGTTTTTGAACAACTTCATATAAATCGCTGTAACTTTTGATAGAAGACTCAGACACACATGTTTATGGCTTTATCTTATAAAACTCAATATCTCCGTGCTGGGCAAACAGGTTTTGCAGCCGTTTGAGCTAAGATTTTAAAATTATTCACATAATGAAAACCTATACTTTGTCTCGGGTGAGTTTCCCATTCAAATGCATGTAACCGTGAGAAACGCATTGTCTTGGCGAAAGAAAGCGTTTTTGAACAACTTCATATAAATCGCTGTAACTTTTGATAGAAGACTCAGACAAACATGTTCATGGCTTTATCTTATAAAACTCAATATCTCCGTGCTGGGCAAACAGGTTTTGAAGCCATTTGAGCTAAGATTTTAAAATTATTCACATAATGAAAACCTATACTTTTTTTCAGGCGAGTTTCCCATTCAAATGCATGTAACAGTGAGAAATGCACTGTCTTGGCGAAAGAAAGCGTTTTTGTACAACTTCATATAAATAGCTGTAACTTTTGCTAGAAGACTCGGATACACATGTTTATGGCTTTATCTTATAGAACTCAAGGTCCCTGTGCTGGGAAAATAGGATTTGCAGCTGTTTGAGCTAAGATTTTCAAGTTATACACATAATGAAAACCTATACTTTGTCTGAGGCGAGTTCCCCATTCAAATGCATGTAACCGTGAGAAACACACTGTCTTGGCGAAATAAAGCGTTTTTGAACAACTTCATATAAATCGCTGTAACTTTTGATAGAGGACTCAGACACACATGTTTATGGCTTTATCTTATAAAACTCAATATCTCCGTGCTGGGCAAACAGGTTTTGAAGCCATTTGAGCTAAGCTTTTCAAGTTATACACATAATGAAAACCTATACTTTGTTTCGGGCGAGTTCCCCATTCAAATGCATGTAACAGTGAGAAACGCACTGTCTTGGCGAAAGAAAGCGTTTTTGTACAACTTCATATAAATAGCTGTAACTTTTGATAGAAGACTCAGACAAACATGTTTATGGCTTTATCTTATAGAACTCAAGGTCCCTGTGCTGGGAAAATAGGATTTGCAGCTGTTTGAGCTAAGATTTTCAAGTTATACACATAATGAAAACCTATACTTAGTTTCGGTCGAGTTCCCCATTCAAATGCATGTAACAGTGAGAAACGCACTGTCTTGGCGAAAGAAAGCGTTTTTGTACAACTTCATATAAATAGCTGTAACTTTTGATAGAAGACTCAGACAAACATGTTTATGGCTTTATCTTATAGAACTCAAGGTCCCTGTGCTGGGAAAACAGGATTTGCAGCTGTTTGAGCTAAGATTTCCAAGTTATACACATAATGAAAACCTATACTTTGTTTCGGGCGAGTTCCCCATTCAAATGCATGTAACAGTGAGAAACGCATTGTCTTGGCGAAATAAAGCGTTTTTGTACAACTTCATATAAATAGCTGTAACTTTTGATAGAAGACTCAGACAAACATGTTTATGGCTTTATCTTATAGAACTCAAGGTCCCTGTGCTGGGAAAACAGGATTTGCAGCTGTTTGAGCTAAGATTTCCAAGTTATACACATAATGAAAACCTATACTTTGTCTGGGGCGAGTTTCCCATTCAAATGCATGTAACAGTGAGAAACGCATTGTCTTGGCGAAAGAAAGCGTTTTTGAACAACTTCATATAAATCGCTGTAACTTTTGATAGAAGACTCAGACACACATGTTTATGGCTTTATCTTATAAAACTCAATATCTCCGTGCTGGGCAAACAGGTTTTGCAGCCGTTTGAGCTAAGATTTTAAAATTATTCACATAATGAAAACCTATACTTTGTCTCGGGTGAGTTTCCCATTCAAATGCATGTAACAGTGAGAAACGCATTGTATTGGCGAAATAAAGCGTTTTTGAACAACTTCATATAAATCGCTGTAACTTTTGATAGAAGACTCAGACACACATGTTTATGGCTTTATCTTATAAAACTCAATATCTCCGTGCTGGGCAAACAGGTTTTGCAGCCGTTTGAGCTAAGATTTTAAAATTATTCACATAATGAAAACCTATACTTTGTCTCGGGTGAGTTTCCCATTCAAATGCATGTAACAGTGAGAAACGCATTGTATTGGCGAAATAAAGCGTTTTTGTACAACTTCATATAAATCGCTGTAACTTTTGATAGAGGACTCAGAAACACATGTTTATGGCTTTATCTTATAAAACTCAATATCTCCGTGCTGGGCAAACAGGTTTTGCAGCCGTTTGAGCTAAGATTTTAAAATTATTCACATAATGAAAACCTATACTTTGTCTGAGGCGAGTTTCCCATTCAAATGCATGTAACCGTGAGAAACGCATTGTCTTGGCGAAAGAAAGCGTTTTTGAACAACTTCATATAAATCGCTGTAACTTTTGATAGAGGACTCAAAAACACATGTTTATGGCTTTATCTTATAGAACTCAAGGTCCCTGTGCTGGGAAAACAGGATTTGCAGCTGTTTGAGCTAAGATTTTCAAGTTATACACATAATGAAAACCTATACTTTGTTTCGGTCGAGTTCCCCATTCAAATGCATGTAACAGTGAGAAACGCATTGTCTTGGCGAAATAAAGCGTTTTTGTACAACTTCATATAAATAGCTGTAACTTTTGATAGAAGACTCAGACACACATGTTTATGGCTTTATCTTATAGAACTCAAGGTCCCTGTGCTGGGAAAATAGGATTTGCAGCTGTTTGAGCTAAGATTTTCAAGTTATACACATAATGAAAACCTATACTTAGTTTCGGTCGAGTTCCCCATTCAAATGCATGTAACAGTGAGAAACGCACTGTCTTGGCGAAAGAAAGCGTTTTTGTACAACTTCATATAAATAGCTGTAACTTTTGATAGAAGACTCAGACAAACATGTTTATGGCTTTATCTTATAGAACTCAAGGTCCCTGTGCTGGGAAAACAGGATTTGCAGCTGTTTGAGCTAAGATTTCCAAGTTATACACATAATGAAAACCTATACTTTGTTTCGGTCGAGTTCCCCATTCAAATGCATGTAACAGTGAGAAACGCATTGTATTGGCGAAAGAAAGCGTTTTTGAACAACTTCATATAAATCGCTGTAACTTTTGATAGAGGTCTCAGACAAACATGTTTATGGCTTTATCTTATAGAACTCAATATCCCCATGCTGGGCAAACAGGTTTTGCAGCCGTTTGAGCTAAGATTTTAAAATTATTCACATAATGAAAACCTATACTTTGTTTCAGGCGAGTTTCCCATTCAAATGCATGTAACCGTGAGAAACGCATTGTCTTGGCGAAAGAAAGCGTTTTTGAACAACTTCATATAAATCGCTGTAACTTTTGATAGAAGACTCAGACAAACATGTTTATGGCTTTATCTTATAGAACTCAAGGTCCCTGTGCTGGGAAAATAGGATTTGCAGCCGTTTGAGCTAAGATTTTAAAATTATTCACATAATGAAAACCTATACTTTGTCTGAGGCGAGTTTCCCATTCAAATGCATGTAACCGTGAGAAACGCATTGTCTTGGCGAAAGAAAGCGTTTTTGAACAACTTCATATAAATCGCTGTAACTTTTGATAGAGGTCTCAGACAAACATGTTTATGGCTTTATCTTATAAAACTCAATATCTCCGTGCTGGGCAAACAGGTTTTACAGCCGTTTGAGCTAAGATTTTAAAATTATTCACATAATGAAAACCTATACTTTGTCTCGGGCGAGTTTCCCATTCAAATGCATGTAACCGTGAGAAACGCATTGTCTTGGCGAAAGAAAGCGTTTGTGAACAACTTCATATAAATCGCTGTAACTTTTGATAGAAGACTCAGACACACATGTTTATGGCTTTATCTTATAGAACTCAAGGTCCCTGTGCTGGGAAAATAGGATTTGCAGCCGTTTGAGCTAAGATTTTAAAATTATTCACATAATGAAAACCTATACTTTGTTTCAGGCGAGTTTCCCATTCAAATGCATGTAACCGTGAGAAACGCATTGTCTTGGCGAAAGAAAGCGTTTTTGAACAACTTCATATAAATCGCTGTAACTTTTGATAGAGGTCTCAGACAAACATGTTTATGGCTTTATCTTATAAAACTCAATATCTCCGTGCTGGGCAAACAGGTTTTACAGCCGTTTGAGCTAAGATTTTAAAATTATTCACATAATGAAAACCTATACTTTGTCTCGGGCGAGTTTCCCATTCAAATGCATGTAACCGTGAGAAACGCATTGTCTTGGCGAAAGAAAGCGTTTGTGAACAACTTCATATAAATCGCTGTAACTTTTGATAGAAGACTCAGACACACATGTTTATGGCTTTATCTTATAGAACTCAAGGTCCCTGTGCTGGGAAAATAGGATTTGCAGCTGCTTGAGCTAAGATTTTCAAGTTATACACATAATGAAAACCTATACTTTGTTTCGGTCGAGTTCCCCATTCAAATGCATGTAACAGTGAGAAACGCATTGTCTTGGCGAAATAAAGCGTTTTTGTACAACTTCATATAAATAGCTGTAACTTTTGATAGAAGACTCAGACACACATGTTTATGGCTTTATCTTATAGAACTCAAGGTCCCTGTGCTGGGAAAATAGGATTTGCAGCTGTTTGAGCTAAGATTTTCAAGTTATACACATAATGAAAACCTATACTTAGTTTCGGTCGAGTTCCCCATTCAAATGCATGTAACAGTGAGAAACGCACTGTCTTGGCGAAAGAAAGCGTTTTTGTACAACTTCATATAAATAGCTGTAACTTTTGATAGAAGACTCAGACAAACATGTTTATGGCTTTATCTTATAGAACTCAAGGTCCCTGTGCTGGGAAAACAGGATTTGCAGCTGTTTGAGCTAAGATTTCCAAGTTATACACATAATGAAAACCTATACTTTGTTTCGGGCGAGTTCCCCATTCAAATGCATGTAACAGTGAGAAACGCATTGTCTTGGCGAAATAAAGCGTTTTTGTACAACTTCATATAAATAGCTGTAACTTTTGATAGAAGACTCAGACAAACATGTTTATGGCTTTATCTTATAGAACTCAAGGTCCCTGTGCTGGGAAAACAGGATTTGCAGCTGTTTGAGCTAAGATTTTAAAATTATTCACATAATGAAAACCTATACTTTGTCTGGGGCGAGTTTCCCATTCAAATGCATGTAACAGTGAGAAACGCATTGTCTTGGCGAAATAAAGCGTTTTTGAACAACTTCATATAAATCGCTGTAACTTTTGATAGAAGACTCAGACAAACATGTTTATGGCTTTATCTTATAGAACTCCATATCTCCGTGCTGGGCAAACAGGTTTTGCAGCCGTTTGAGCTAAGATTTTAAAATTATTCACATAATGAAAACCTATACTTTGTCTGAGGCGAGTTTCCCATTCAAATGCATGTAACAGTGAGAATCACACTGTCTTGGCGAAATAAAGCGTTTTTGAACAACTTCATATAAATCGCTGTAACTTTTGATAGAGGACTCAGACACACATGTTTATGGCTTTATCTTATAAAACTCAATATCTCCGTGCTGGGCAAACAGGTTTTGAAGCCATTTGAGCTAAGATTTTAAAATTATTCACATAATGAAAACCTATACTTTGTTTCGGTCGAGTTCCCCATTCAAATGCATGTAACAGTGAGAAACGCATTGTCTTGGCGAAATAAAGCGTTTTTGTACAACTTCATATAAATAGCTGTAACTTTTGATAGAAGACTCAGACAAACATGTTTATGGCTTTATCTTATAGAACTCAAGGTCCCTGTGCTGGGAAAACAGGATTTGCAGCTGTTTGAGCTAAGATTTCCAAGTTATACACATAATGAAAACCTATACTTTGTTTCGGTCGAGTTCCCCATTCAAATGCATGTAACAGTGAGAAACGCATTGTATTGGCGAAAGAAAGCGTTTTTGAACAACTTCATATAAATCGCTGTAACTTTTGATAGAGGTCTCAGACAAACATGTTTATGGCTTTATCTTATAGAACTCAATATCCCCATGCTGGGCAAACAGGTTTTGCAGCCGTTTGAGCTAAGATTTTAAAATTATTCACATAATGAAAACCTATACTTTGTTTCAGGCGAGTTTCCCATTCAAATGCATGTAACCGTGAGAAACGCATTGTCTTGGCGAAA
Source organism: Aulonocara sp. 'chitande type north' Nkhata Bay (assembly GCF_057382095.1). NCBI lineage: Eukaryota > Metazoa > Chordata > Actinopteri > Cichliformes > Cichlidae > Aulonocara > Aulonocara sp. 'chitande type north' Nkhata Bay. Next base: position 55,862,396 of record NC_141346.1, on the reverse strand, counting down.
GAAAGCGTTTTTGAACAACTTCATATAAATCGCTGTAACTTTTGATAGAAGACTCAGACAAACATGTTTATGGCTTTATCTTATAAAACTCAATATCTCCGTGCTGGGCAAACAGGTTTTGCAGCCGTTTGAGCTAAGATTTTAAAATTATTCACATAATGAAAACCTATACTTTGTTTCAGGCGAGTTTCCCATTCAAATGCATGTAACCGTGAGAAACGCATTGTCTTGGCGAAAGAAAGCGTTTTTGAACAACTTCATATAAATCGCTGTAACTTTTGATAGAGGTCTCAGACAAACATGTTTATGGCTTTATCTTATAAAACTCAATATCTCCGTGCTGGGCAAACAGGTTTTACAGCCGTTTGAGCTAAGATTTTAAAATTATTCACATAATGAAAACCTATACTTTGTCTCGGGCGAGTTTCCCATTCAAATGCATGTAACCGTGAGAAACGCATTGTCTTGGCGAAAGAAAGCGTTTGTGAACAACTTCATATAAATCGCTGTAACTTTTGATAGAAGACTCAGACAAACGTGTTTATGGCTTTATCTTATAGAACTCAAGGTCCCTGTGCTGGGAAAATAGGATTTGCAGCTGTTTGAGCTAAGATTTCCAAGTTATACACATAATGAAAACCTATACTTTGTTTCGGTCGAGTTCCCCATTCAAATGCATGTAACAGTGAGAAACGCATTGTCTTGGCGAAATAAAGCGTTTTTGTACAACTTCATATAAATAGCTGTAACTTTTGATAGAAGACTCAGACAAACATGTTTATGGCTTTATCTTATAGAACTCAAGGTCCCTGTGCTGGGAAAATAGGATTTGCAGCTGTTTGAGCTAAGATTTCCAAGTTATACACATAATGAAAACCTATACTTAGTTTCGGTCGAGTTCCCCATTCAAATGCATGTAACAGTGAGAAACGCACTGTCTTGGCGAAAGAAAGCGTTTTTGTACAACTTCATATAAATAGCTGTAACTTTTGATCTCCGTGCTGGGCAAACAGGTTTTGCAGCCGTTTGAGCTAAGATTTTAAAATTATTCACATAATGAAAACCTATACTTTGTTTCAGGCGAGTTTCCCATTCAAATGCATGTAACCGTGAGAAACGCATTGTCTTGGCGAAAGAAAGCGTTTTTGAACAACTTCATATAAATCGCTGTAACTTTTGATAGAGGTCTCAGACAAACATGTTTATGGCTTTATCTTATAAAACTCAATATCTCCGTGCTGGGCAAACAGGTTTTGCAGCCGTTTGAGCTAAGATTTTAAAATTATTCACATAATGAAAACCTATACTTTGTCTCGGGCGAGTTTCCCATTCAAATGCATGTAACCGTGAGAAACGCATTGTCTTGGCGAAAGAAAGCGTTTGTGAACAACTTCATATAAATCGCTGTAACTTTTGATAGAAGACTCAGACAAACGTGTTTATGGCTTTATCTTATAGAACTCAAGGTCCCTGTGCTGGGAAAATAGGATTTGCAGCTGTTTGAGCTAAGATTTCCAAGTTATACACATAATGAAAACCTATACTTTGTTTCGGTCGAGTTCCCCATTCAAATGCATGTAACAGTGAGAAACGCATTGTCTTGGCGAAATAAAGCGTTTTTGTACAACTTCATATAAATAGCTGTAACTTTTGATAGAAGACTCAGACACACATGTTTATGGCTTTATCTTATAGAACTCAAGGTCCCTGTGCTGGGAAAATAGGATTTGCAGCTGTTTGAGCTAAGATTTTCAAGTTATACACATAATGAAAACCTATACTTAGTTTCGGTCGAGTTCCCCATTCAAATGCATGTAACAGTGAGAAACGCACTGTCTTGGCGAAAGAAAGCGTTTTTGTACAACTTCATATAAATAGCTGTAACTTTTGATAGAAGACTCAGACAAACATGTTTATGGCTTTATCTTATAGAACTCAAGGTCCCTGTGCTGGGAAAACAGGATTTGCAGCTGTTTGAGCTAAGATTTCCAAGTTATACACATAATGAAAACCTATACTTTGTTTCGGGCGAGTTCCCCATTCAAATGCATGTAACAGTGAGAAACGCATTGTCTTGGCGAAAGAAAGCGTTTTTGAACAACTTCATATAAATCGCTGTAACTTTTGATAGAAGACTCAGACACACATGTTTATGGCTTTATCTTATAAAACTCAATATCTCCGTGCTGGGCAAACAGGTTTTGCAGCCGTTTGAGCTAAGATTTTAAAATTATTCACATAATGAAAACCTATACTTTGTCTGAGGCGAGTTTCCCATTCAAATGCATGTAACCGTGAGAAACACACTGTCTTGGCGAAATAAAGCGTTTTTGAACAACTTCATATAAATCGCTGTAACTTTTGATAGAGGACTCAGACACACATGTTTATGGCTTTATCTTATAAAACTCAATATCTCCGTGCTGGGCAAACAGGTTTTGAAGCCATTTGAGCTAAGATTTTAAAATTATTCACATAATGAAAACCTATACTTTGTTTCGGTCGAGTTCCCCATTCAAATGCATGTAACAGTGAGAAACGCATTGTCTTGGCGAAATAAAGCGTTTTTGTACAACTTCATATAAATAGCTGTAACTTTTGATAGAAGACTCAGACAAACATGTTTATGGCTTTATCTTATAGAACTCAAGGTCCCTGTGCTGGGAAAACAGGATTTGCAGCTGTTTGAGCTAAGATTTCCAAGTTATACACATAATGAAAACCTATACTTTGTTTCGGTCGAGTTCCCCATTCAAATGCATGTAACAGTGAGAAACGCATTGTATTGGCGAAAGAAAGCGTTTTTGAACAACTTCATATAAATCGCTGTAACTTTTGATAGAGGTCTCAGACAAACATGTTTATGGCTTTATCTTATAGAACTCAATATCCCCATGCTGGGCAAACAGGTTTTGCAGCCGTTTGAGCTAAGATTTTAAAATTATTCACATAATGAAAACCTATACTTTGTTTCAGGCGAGTTTCCCATTCAAATGCATGTAACCGTGAGAAACGCATTGTCTTGGCGAAAGAAAGCGTTTTTGAACAACTTCATATAAATCGCTGTAACTTTTGATAGAAGACTCAGACAAACATGTTTATGGCTTTATCTTATAAAACTCAATATCTCCGTGCTGGGCAAACAGGTTTTGCAGCCGTTTGAGCTAAGATTTTAAAATTATTCACATAATGAAAACCTATACTTTGTTTCAGGCGAGTTTCCCATTCAAATGCATGTAACCGTGAGAAACGCATTGTCTTGGCGAAAGAAAGCGTTTTTGAACAACTTCATATAAATCGCTGTAACTTTTGATAGAGGTCTCAGACAAACATGTTTATGGCTTTATCTTATAAAACTCAATATCTCCGTGCTGGGCAAACAGGTTTTACAGCCGTTTGAGCTAAGATTTTAAAATTATTCACATAATGAAAACCTATACTTTGTCTCGGGCGAGTTTCCCATTCAAATGCATGTAACCGTGAGAAACGCATTGTCTTGGCGAAAGAAAGCGTTTGTGAACAACTTCATATAAATCGCTGTAACTTTTGATAGAAGACTCAGACAAACGTGTTTATGGCTTTATCTTATAGAACTCAAGGTCCCTGTGCTGGGAAAATAGGATTTGCAGCTGTTTGAGCTAAGATTTCCAAGTTATACACATAATGAAAACCTATACTTTGTTTCGGTCGAGTTCCCCATTCAAATGCATGTAACAGTGAGAAACGCATTGTCTTGGCGAAATAAAGCGTTTTTGTACAACTTCATATAAATAGCTGTAACTTTTGATAGAAGACTCAGACAAACATGTTTATGGCTTTATCTTATAGAACTCAAGGTCCCTGTGCTGGGAAAATAGGATTTGCAGCCGTTTGAGCTAAGATTTTCAAGTTATACACATAATGAAAACCTATACTTAGTTTCGGTCGAGTTCCCCATTCAAATGCATGTAACAGTGAGAAACGCACTGTCTTGGCGAAAGAAAGCGTTTTTGTACAACTTCATATAAATAGCTGTAACTTTTGATCTCCGTGCTGGGCAAACAGGTTTTGCAGCCGTTTGAGCTAAGATTTTAAAATTATTCACATAATGAAAACCTATACTTTGTTTCAGGCGAGTTTCCCATTCAAATGCATGTAACCGTGAGAAACGCATTGTCTTGGCGAAAGAAAGCGTTTTTGAACAACTTCATATAAATCGCTGTAACTTTTGATAGAAGACTCAGACAAACATGTTTATGGCTTTATCTTATAAAACTCAATATCTCCGTGCTGGGCAAACAGGTTTTGCAGCCGTTTGAGCTAAGATTTTAAAATTATTCACATAATGAAAACCTATACTTTGTTTCAGGCGAGTTTCCCATTCAAATGCATGTAACCGTGAGAAACGCATTGTCTTGGCGAAAGAAAGCGTTTTTGAACAACTTCATATAAATCGCTGTAACTTTTGATAGAGGTCTCAGACAAACATGTTTATGGCTTTATCTTATAAAACTCAATATCTCCGTGCTGGGCAAACAGGTTTTGCAGCCGTTTGAGCTAAGATTTTAAAATTATTCACATAATGAAAACCTATACTTTGTCTCGGGCGAGTTTCCCATTCAAATGCATGTAACCGTGAGAAACGCATTGTCTTGGCGAAAGAAAGCGTTTGTGAACAACTTCATATAAATCGCTGTAACTTTTGATAGAAGACTCAGACAAACGTGTTTATGGCTTTATCTTATAGAACTCAAGGTCCCTGTGCTGGGAAAATAGGATTTGCAGCTGTTTGAGCTAAGATTTCCAAGTTATACACATAATGAAAACCTATACTTTGTTTCGGTCGAGTTCCCCATTCAAATGCATGTAACAGTGAGAAACGCATTGTCTTGGCGAAATAAAGCGTTTTTGTACAACTTCATATAAATAGCTGTAACTTTTGATAGAAGACTCAGACAAACATGTTTATGGCTTTATCTTATAGAACTCAAGGTCCCTGTGCTGGGAAAATAGGATTTGCAGCTGTTTGAGCTAAGATTTTCAAGTTATACACATAATGAAAACCTATACTTAGTTTCGGTCGAGTTCCCCATTCAAATGCATGTAACAGTGAGAAACGCACTGTCTTGGCGAAAGAAAGCGTTTTTGTACAACTTCATATAAATAGCTGTAACTTTTGATAGAAGACTCAGACAAACATGTTTATGGCTTTATCTTATAGAACTCAAGGTCCCTGTGCTGGGAAAACAGGATTTGCAGCTGTTTGAGCTAAGATTTCCAAGTTATACACATAATGAAAACCTATACTTTGTTTCGGGCGAGTTCCCCATTCAAATGCATGTAACCGTGAGAAACGCATTGTCTTGGCGAAAGAAAGCGTTTTTGAACAACTTCATATAAATCGCTGTAACTTTTGATAGAAGACTCAGACACACATGTTTATGGCTTTATCTTATAAAACTCAATATCTCCGTGCTGGGCAAACAGGTTTTGCAGCCGTTTGAGCTAAGATTTTAAAATTATTCACATAATGAAAACCTATACTTTGTTTCAGGCGAGTTTCCCATTCAAATGCATGTAACCGTGAGAAACGCATTGTCTTGGCGAAAGAAAGCGTTTTTGAACAACTTCATATAAATCGCTGTAACTTTTGATAGAGGTCTCAGACAAACATGTTTATGGCTTTATCTTATAAAACTCAATATCTCCGTGCTGGGCAAACAGGTTTTGCAGCCGTTTGAGCTAAGATTTTAAAATTATTCACATAATGAAAACCTATACTTTGTTTCAGGCGAGTTTCCCATTCAAATGCATGTAACCGTGAGAAACGCATTGTCTTGGCGAAAGAAAGCGTTTTTGAACAACTTCATATAAATCGCTGTAACTTTTGATAGAAGACTCAGACAAACATGTTTATGGCTTTATCTTATAAAACTCAATATCTCCGTGCTGGGCAAACAGGTTTTGCAGCCGTTTGAGCTAAGATTTTAAAATTATTCACATAATGAAAACCTATACTTTGTTTCAGGCGAGTTTCCCATTCAAATGCATGTAACCGTGAGAAACGCATTGTCTTGGCGAAAGAAAGCGTTTTTGAACAACTTCATATAAATCGCTGTAACTTTTGATAGAGGTCTCAGACAAACGTGTTTATGGCTTTATCTTATAGAACTCAAGGTCCCTGTGCTGGGAAAATAGGATTTGCAGCTGTTTGAGCTAAGATTTCCAAGTTATACACATAATGAAAACCTATACTTTGTTTCGGTCGAGTTCCCCATTCAAATGCATGTAACAGTGAGAAACGCATTGTCTTGGCGAAATAAAGCGTTTTTGTACAACTTCATATAAATAGCTGTAACTTTTGATAGAAGACTCAGACAAACATGTTTATGGCTTTATCTTATAGAACTCAAGGTCCCTGTGCTGGGAAAATAGGATTTGCAGCTGTTTGAGCTAAGATTTTCAAGTTATACACATAATGAAAACCTATACTTAGTTTCGGTCGAGTTCCCCATTCAAATGCATGTAACAGTGAGAAACGCACTGTCTTGGCGAAAGAAAGCGTTTTTGTACAACTTCATATAAATCGCTGTAACTTTTGATAGAAGACTCAGACACACATGTTTATGGCTTTATCTTATAAAACTCAATATCTCCGTGCTGGGCAAACAGGTTTTGCAGCCGTTTGAGCTAAGATTTTAAAATTATTCACATAATGAAAACCTATACTTTGTTTCAGGCGAGTTTCCCATTCAAATGCATGTAACCGTGAGAAACGCATTGTCTTGGCGAAAGAAAGCGTTTTTGAACAACTTCATATAAATCGCTGTAACTTTTGATAGAGGTCTCAGACAAACATGTTTATGGCTTTATCTTATAAAACTCAATATCTCCGTGCTGGGCAAACAGGTTTTGCAGCCGTTTGAGCTAAGATTTTAAAATTATTCACATAATGAAAACCTATACTTTGTCTCGGGCGAGTTTCCCATTCAAATGCATGTAACAGTGAGAAACACATTGTCTTGGCGAAAGAAAGCGTTTGTGAACAACTTCATATAAATCGCTGTAACTTTTGATAGAAGACTCAGACAAACATGTTTATGGCTTTATCTTATAAAACTCAATATCTCCGTGCTGGGCAAACAGGTTTTGCAGCCGTTTGAGCTAAGATTTTAAAATTATTCACATAATGAAAACCTATACTTTGTTTCAGGCGAGTTTCCCATTCAAATGCATGTAACCGTGAGAAACGCATTGTATTGGCGAAAGAAAGCGTTTTTGAACAACTTCATATAAATCGCTGTAACTTTTGATAGAGGTCTCAGACAAACATGTTTATGGCTTTATCTTATAGAACTCAATATCCCCATGCTGGGCAAACAGGTTTTGCAGCCGTTTGAGCTAAGATTTTAAAATTATTCACATAATGAAAACCTATACTTTGTTTCAGGCGAGTTTCCCATTCAAATGCATGTAACCGTGAGAAACGCATTGTCTTGGCGAAAGAAAGCGTTTTTGAACAACTTCATATAAATCGCTGTAACTTTTGATAGAAGACTCAGACAAACATGTTTATGGCTTTATCTTATAAAACTCAATATCTCCGTGCTGGGCAAACAGGTTTTGCAGCCGTTTGAGCTAAGATTTTAAAATTATTCACATAATGAAAACCTATACTTTGTTTCAGGCGAGTTTCCCATTCAAATGCATGTAACCGTGAGAAACGCATTGTCTTGGCGAAAGAAAGCGTTTTTGAACAACTTCATATAAATCGCTGTAACTTTTGATAGAGGTCTCAGACAAACATGTTTATGGCTTTATCTTATAAAACTCAATATCTCCGTGCTGGGCAAACAGGTTTTACAGCCGTTTGAGCTAAGATTTTAAAATTATTCACATAATGAAAACCTATACTTTGTCTCGGGCGAGTTTCCCATTCAAATGCATGTAACCGTGAGAAACGCATTGTCTTGGCGAAAGAAAGCGTTTGTGAACAACTTCATATAAATCGCTGTAACTTTTGATAGAAGACTCAGACAAACGTGTTTATGGCTTTATCTTATAGAACTCAAGGTCCCTGTGCTGGGAAAATAGGATTTGCAGCTGTTTGAGCTAAGATTTCCAAGTTATACACATAATGAAAACCTATACTTTGTTTCGGTCGAGTTCCCCATTCAAATGCATGTAACCGTGAGAAACGCATTGTCTTGGCGAAATAAAGCGTTTTTGTACAACTTCATATAAATCGCTGTAACTTTTGATAGAAGACTCAGACAAACATGTTTATGGCTTTATCTTATAGAACTCAAGGTCCCTGTGCTGGGAAAATAGGATTTGCAGCTGTTTGAGCTAAGATTTTCAAGTTATACACATAATGAAAACCTATACTTAGTTTCGGTCGAGTTCCCCATTCAAATGCATGTAACAGTGAGAAACGCACTGTCTTGGCGAAAGAAAGCGTTTTTGAACAACTTCATATAAATCGCTGTAACTTTTGATAGAAGACTCAGACAAACATGTTTATGGCTTTATCTTATAAAACTCAATATCTCCGTGCTGGGCAAACAGGTTTTGCAGCCGTTTGAGCTAAGATTTTAAAATTATTCACATAATGAAAACCTATACTTTGTTTCAGGCGAGTTTCCCATTCAAATGCATGTAACCGTGAGAAACGCATTGTCTTGGCGAAAGAAAGCGTTTTTGAACAACTTCATATAAATCGCTGTAACTTTTGATAGAAGACTCAGACAAACATGTTTATGGCTTTATCTTATAAAACTCAATATCTCCGTGCTGGGCAAACAGGTTTTGCAGCCGTTTGAGCTAAGATTTTAAAATTATTCACATAATGAAAACCTATACTTTGTTTCAGGCGAGTTTCCCATTCAAATGCATGTAACCGTGAGAAACGCATTGTCTTGGCGAAAGAAAGCGTTTTTGAACAACTTCATATAAATCGCTGTAACTTTTGATAGAGGTCTCAGACAAACATGTTTATGGCTTTATCTTATAAAACTCAATATCTCCGTGCTGGGCAAACAGGTTTTACAGCCGTTTGAGCTAAGATTTTAAAATTATTCACATAATGAAAACCTATACTTTGTCTCGGGCGAGTTTCCCATTCAAATGCATGTAACCGTGAGAAACGCATTGTCTTGGCGAAAGAAAGCGTTTGTGAACAACTTCATATAAATCGCTGTAACTTTTGATAGAAGACTCAGACAAACGTGTTTATGGCTTTATCTTATAGAACTCAAGGTCCCTGTGCTGGGAAAATAGGATTTGCAGCTGTTTGAGCTAAGATTTCCAAGTTATACACATAATGAAAACCTATACTTTGTTTCGGTCGAGTTCCCCATTCAAATGCATGTAACAGTGAGAAACGCATTGTCTTGGCGAAATAAAGCGTTTTTGTACAACTTCATATAAATAGCTGTAACTTTTGATAGAAGACTCAGACAAACATGTTTATGGCTTTATCTTATAGAACTCAAGGTCCCTGTGCTGGGAAAATAGGATTTGCAGCTGTTTGAGCTAAGATTTTCAAGTTATACACATAATGAAAACCTATACTTAGTTTCGGTCGAGTTCCCCATTCAAATGCATGTAACAGTGAGAAACGCACTGTCTTGGCGAAAGAAAGCGTTTTTGTACAACTTCATATAAATAGCTGTAACTTTTGATAGAAGACTCAGACAAACATGTTTATGGCTTTATCTTATAGAACTCAAGGTCCCTGTGCTGGGAAAACAGGATTTGCAGCCGTTTGAGCTAAGATTTTAAAATTATTCACATAATGAAAACCTATACTTTGTCTCGGGCGAGTTTCCCATTCAAATGCATGTAACAGTGAGAAACGCATTGTCTTGGCGAAATAAAGCGTTTTTGTACAACTTCATATAAATAGCTGTAACTTTTGATAGAAGACTCAGACAAACATGTTTATGGCTTTATCTTATAGAACTCAAGGTCCCTGTGCTGGGAAAACAGGATTTGCAGCCGTTTGAGCTAAGATTTTAAAATTATTCACATAATGAAAGCCTATACTTTGTTTCAGGCGAGTTTCCCATTCAAATGCATGTAACCGTGAGAAACGCATTGTATTGGCGAAAGAAAGCGTTTTTGAACAACTTCATATAAATCGCTGTAACTTTTGATAGAGGTCTCAGACAAACATGTTTATGGCTTTATCTTATAGAACTCAATATCCCCATGCTGGGCAAACAGGTTTTGCAGCCGTTTGAGCTAAGATTTTAAAATTATTCACATAATGAAAGCCTATACTTTGTTTCAGGCGAGTTTCCCATTCAAATGCATGTAACCGTGAGAAACGCATTGTATTGGCGAAAGAAAGCGTTTTTGAACAACTTCATATAAATCGCTGTAACTTTTGATAGAGGTCTCAGACAAACATGTTTATGGCTTTATCTTATAGAACTCAATATCCCCATGCTGGGCAAACAGGTTTTGCAGCCGTTTGAGCTAAGATTTTAAAATTATTCACATAATGAAAACCTATACTTTGTCTCAGGCGAGTTTCCCATTCAAATGCATGTAACCGTGAGAAACGCATTGTCTTGGCGAAAGAAAGCGTTTTTGAACAACTTCATATAAATAGCTGTAACTTTTGATAGAAGACTCAGACAAACATGTTTATGGCTTTATCTTATAGAACTCAAGGTCCCTGTGCTGGGAAAACAGGATTTGCAGCCGTTTGAGCTAAGATTTTAAAATTATTCACATAATGAAAGCCTATACTTTGTTTCAGGCGAGTTTCCCATTCAAATGCATGTAACCGTGAGAAACGCATTGTATTGGCGAAAGAAAGCGTTTTTGAACAACTTCATATAAATCGCTGTAACTTTTGATAGAGGTCTCAGACAAACATGTTTATGGCTTTATCTTATAGAACTCAATATCCCCATGCTGGGCAAACAGGTTTTGCAGCCGTTTGAGCTAAGATTTTAAAATTATTCACATAATGAAAACCTATACTTTGTCTCAGGCGAGTTTCCCATTCAAATGCATGTAACCGTGAGAAACGCATTGTCTTGGCGAAAGAAAGCGTTTTTGAACAACTTCATATAAATCGCTGTAACTTTTGATAGAAGACTCAGACAAACATGTTTATGGCTTTATCTTATAAAACTCAATATCTCCGTGCTGGGCAAACAGGTTTTGCAGCCGTTTGAGCTAAGATTTTAAAATTATTCACATAATGAAAACCTATACTTTGTTTCAGGCGAGTTTCCCATTCAAATGCATGTAACCGTGAGAAACGCATTGTCTTGGCGAAAGAAAGCGTTTTTGAACAACTTCATATAAATCGCTGTAACTTTTGATAGAAGACTCAGACAAACATGTTTATGGCTTTATCTTATAAAACTCAATATCTCCGTGCTGGGCAAACAGGTTTTGCAGCCGTTTGAGCTAAGATTTTAAAACTATTCACATAATGAAAACCTATACTTTGTCTCGGGCGAGTTTCCCATTCAAATGCATGTAACCGTGAGAAACACATTGTCTTGGCGAAAGAAAGCGTTTGTGAACAACTTCATATAAATCGCTGTAACTTTTGATAGAGGTCTCAGACAAACATGTTTATGGCTTTATCTTATAAAACTCAATATCTCCGTGCTGGGTAAACAGGTTTTGCAGCCGTTTGAGCTAAGATTTTAAAATTATTCACATAATGAAAACCTATACTTTGTTTCAGGCGAGTTTCCCATTCAAATGCATGTAACCGTGAGAAACACATTGTCTTGGCGAAAGAAAGCGTTTTTGAACAACTTCATATAAATCGCTGTAACTTTTGATAGAGGTCTCAGACAAACATGTTTATGGCTTTATCTTATAAAACTCAATATCTCCGTGCTGGGCAAACAGGTTTTGCAGCCGTTTGAGCTAAGATTTTAAAATTATTCACATAATGAAAACCTATACTTTGTCTCGGGCGAGTTTCCCATTCAAATGCATGTAACAGTGAGAAACGCATTGTCTTGGCGAAAGAAAGCGTTTTTGAACAACTTCATATAAATCGCTGTAACTTTTGATAGAGGACTCAGACACACATGTTTATGGCTTTATCTTATAAAACTCAATATCTCCGTGCTGGGCAAACAGGTTTTGAAGCCATTTGAGCTAAGATTTTAAAATTATTCACATAATGAAAACCTATACTTTGTTTCGGTCGAGTTCCCCATTCAAATGCATGTAACAGTGAGAAACGCATTGTCTTGGCGAAATAAAGCGTTTTTGTACAACTTCATATAAATAGCTGTAACTTTTGATAGAAGACTCAGACAAACATGTTTATGGCTTTATCTTATAGAACTCAAGGTCCCTGTGCTGGGAAAACAGGATTTGCAGCTGTTTGAGCTAAGATTTCCAAGTTATACACATAATGAAAACCTATACTTTGTTTCGGTCGAGTTCCCCATTCAAATGCATGTAACAGTGAGAAACGCATTGTATTGGCGAAAGAAAGCGTTTTTGAACAACTTCATATAAATCGCTGTAACTTTTGATAGAGGTCTCAGACAAACATGTTTATGGCTTTATCTTATAGAACTCAATATCCCCATGCTGGGCAAACAGGTTTTGCAGCCGTTTGAGCTAAGATTTTAAAATTATTCACATAATGAAAACCTATACTTTGTTTCAGGCGAGTTTCCCATTCAAATGCATGTAACCGTGAGAAACGCATTGTCTTGGCGAAAGAAAGCGTTTTTGAACAACTTCATATAAATCGCTGTAACTTTTGATAGAAGACTCAGACAAACATGTTTATGGCTTTATCTTATAAAACTCAATATCTCCGTGCTGGGCAAACAGGTTTTGCAGCCGTTTGAGCTAAGATTTTAAAATTATTCACATAATGAAAACCTATACTTTGTTTCAGGCGAGTTTCCCATTCAAATGCATGTAACCGTGAGAAACGCATTGTCTTGGCGAAAGAAAGCGTTTTTGAACAACTTCATATAAATCGCTGTAACTTTTGATAGAGGTCTCAGACAAACATGTTTATGGCTTTATCTTATAAAACTCAATATCTCCGTGCTGGGCAAACAGGTTTTACAGCCGTTTGAGCTAAGATTTTAAAATTATTCACATAATGAAAACCTATACTTTGTCTCGGGCGAGTTTCCCATTCAAATGCATGTAACCGTGAGAAACGCATTGTCTTGGCGAAAGAAAGCGTTTGTGAACAACTTCATATAAATCGCTGTAACTTTTGATAGAAGACTCAGACAAACGTGTTTATGGCTTTATCTTATAGAACTCAAGGTCCCTGTGCTGGGAAAATAGGATTTGCAGCTGTTTGAGCTAAGATTTCCAAGTTATACACATAATGAAAACCTATACTTTGTTTCGGTCGAGTTCCCCATTCAAATGCATGTAACAGTGAGAAACGCATTGTCTTGGCGAAATAAAGCGTTTTTGTACAACTTCATATAAATAGCTGTAACTTTTGATAGAAGACTCAGACAAACATGTTTATGGCTTTATCTTATAGAACTCAAGGTCCCTGTGCTGGGAAAATAGGATTTGCAGCCGTTTGAGCTAAGATTTTCAAGTTATACACATAATGAAAACCTATACTTAGTTTCGGTCGAGTTCCCCATTCAAATGCATGTAACAGTGAGAAACGCACTGTCTTGGCGAAAGAAAGCGTTTTTGTACAACTTCATATAAATAGCTGTAACTTTTGATCTCCGTGCTGGGCAAACAGGTTTTGCAGCCGTTTGAGCTAAGATTTTAAAATTATTCACATAATGAAAACCTATACTTTGTTTCAGGCGAGTTTCCCATTCAAATGCATGTAACCGTGAGAAACGCATTGTCTTGGCGAAAGAAAGCGTTTTTGAACAACTTCATATAAATCGCTGTAACTTTTGATAGAAGACTCAGACAAACATGTTTATGGCTTTATCTTATAAAACTCAATATCTCCGTGCTGGGCAAACAGGTTTTGCAGCCGTTTGAGCTAAGATTTTAAAATTATTCACATAATGAAAACCTATACTTTGTTTCAGGCGAGTTTCCCATTCAAATGCATGTAACCGTGAGAAACGCATTGTCTTGGCGAAAGAAAGCGTTTTTGAACAACTTCATATAAATCGCTGTAACTTTTGATAGAGGTCTCAGACAAACATGTTTATGGCTTTATCTTATAAAACTCAATATCTCCGTGCTGGGCAAACAGGTTTTGCAGCCGTTTGAGCTAAGATTTTAAAATTATTCACATAATGAAAACCTATACTTTGTCTCGGGCGAGTTTCCCATTCAAATGCATGTAACCGTGAGAAACGCATTGTCTTGGCGAAAGAAAGCGTTTGTGAACAACTTCATATAAATCGCTGTAACTTTTGATAGAAGACTCAGACAAACGTGTTTATGGCTTTATCTTATAGAACTCAAGGTCCCTGTGCTGGGAAAATAGGATTTGCAGCTGTTTGAGCTAAGATTTCCAAGTTATACACATAATGAAAACCTATACTTTGTTTCGGTCGAGTTCCCCATTCAAATGCATGTAACAGTGAGAAACGCATTGTCTTGGCGAAATAAAGCGTTTTTGTACAACTTCATATAAATAGCTGTAACTTTTGATAGAAGACTCAGACAAACATGTTTATGGCTTTATCTTATAGAACTCAAGGTCCCTGTGCTGGGAAAATAGGATTTGCAGCTGTTTGAGCTAAGATTTTCAAGTTATACACATAATGAAAACCTATACTTAGTTTCGGTCGAGTTCCCCATTCAAATGCATGTAACAGTGAGAAACGCACTGTCTTGGCGAAAGAAAGCGTTTTTGTACAACTTCATATAAATAGCTGTAACTTTTGATAGAAGACTCAGACAAACATGTTTATGGCTTTATCTTATAGAACTCAAGGTCCCTGTGCTGGGAAAACAGGATTTGCAGCTGTTTGAGCTAAGATTTCCAAGTTATACACATAATGAAAACCTATACTTTGTTTCGGGCGAGTTCCCCATTCAAATGCATGTAACCGTGAGAAACGCATTGTCTTGGCGAAAGAAAGCGTTTTTGAACAACTTCATATAAATCGCTGTAACTTTTGATAGAAGACTCAGACACACATGTTTATGGCTTTATCTTATAAAACTCAATATCTCCGTGCTGGGCAAACAGGTTTTGCAGCCGTTTGAGCTAAGATTTTAAAATTATTCACATAATGAAAACCTATACTTTGTTTCAGGCGAGTTTCCCATTCAAATGCATGTAACCGTGAGAAACGCATTGTCTTGGCGAAAGAAAGCGTTTTTGAACAACTTCATATAAATCGCTGTAACTTTTGATAGAGGTCTCAGACAAACATGTTTATGGCTTTATCTTATAAAACTCAATATCTCCGTGCTGGGCAAACAGGTTTTGCAGCCGTTTGAGCTAAGATTTTAAAATTATTCACATAATGAAAACCTATACTTTGTTTCAGGCGAGTTTCCCATTCAAATGCATGTAACCGTGAGAAACGCATTGTCTTGGCGAAAGAAAGCGTTTTTGAACAACTTCATATAAATCGCTGTAACTTTTGATAGAAGACTCAGACAAACATGTTTATGGCTTTATCTTATAAAACTCAATATCTCCGTGCTGGGCAAACAGGTTTTGCAGCCGTTTGAGCTAAGATTTTAAAATTATTCACATAATGAAAACCTATACTTTGTTTCAGGCGAGTTTCCCATTCAAATGCATGTAACCGTGAGAAACGCATTGTCTTGGCGAAAGAAAGCGTTTTTGAACAACTTCATATAAATCGCTGTAACTTTTGATAGAGGTCTCAGACAAACGTGTTTATGGCTTTATCTTATAGAACTCAAGGTCCCTGTGCTGGGAAAATAGGATTTGCAGCTGTTTGAGCTAAGATTTCCAAGTTATACACATAATGAAAACCTATACTTTGTTTCGGTCGAGTTCCCCATTCAAATGCATGTAACAGTGAGAAACGCATTGTCTTGGCGAAATAAAGCGTTTTTGTACAACTTCATATAAATAGCTGTAACTTTTGATAGAAGACTCAGACAAACATGTTTATGGCTTTATCTTATAGAACTCAAGGTCCCTGTGCTGGGAAAATAGGATTTGCAGCTGTTTGAGCTAAGATTTTCAAGTTATACACATAATGAAAACCTATACTTAGTTTCGGTCGAGTTCCCCATTCAAATGCATGTAACAGTGAGAAACGCACTGTCTTGGCGAAAGAAAGCGTTTTTGTACAACTTCATATAAATAGCTGTAACTTTTGATAGAAGACTCAGACAAACATGTTTATGGCTTTATCTTATAGAACTCAAGGTCCCTGTGCTGGGAAAACAGGATTTGCAGCTGTTTGAGCTAAGATTTCCAAGTTATACACATAATGAAAACCTATACTTTGTTTCGGGCGAGTTCCCCATTCAAATGCATGTAACAGTGAGAAACGCATTGTCTTGGCGAAAGAAAGCGTTTTTGAACAACTTCATATAAATCGCTGTAACTTTTGATAGAAGACTCAGACACACATGTTTATGGCTTTATCTTATAAAACTCAATATCTCCGTGCTGGGCAAACAGGTTTTGCAGCCGTTTGAGCTAAGATTTTAAAATTATTCACATAATGAAAACCTATACTTTGTTTCAGGCGAGTTTCCCATTCAAATGCATGTAACCGTGAGAAACGCATTGTCTTGGCGAAAGAAAGCGTTTTTGAACAACTTCATATAAATCGCTGTAACTTTTGATAGAGGTCTCAGACAAACATGTTTATGGCTTTATCTTATAAAACTCAATATCTCCGTGCTGGGCAAACAGGTTTTGCAGCCGTTTGAGCTAAGATTTTAAAATTATTCACATAATGAAAACCTATACTTTGTCTCGGGCGAGTTTCCCATTCAAATGCATGTAACAGTGAGAAACACATTGTCTTGGCGAAAGAAAGCGTTTGTGAACAACTTCATATAAATCGCTGTAACTTTTGATAGAAGACTCAGACAAACATGTTTATGGCTTTATCTTATAAAACTCAATATCTCCGTGCTGGGCAAACAGGTTTTGCAGCCGTTTGAGCTAAGATTTTAAAATTATTCACATAATGAAAACCTATACTTTGTTTCAGGCGAGTTTCCCATTCAAATGCATGTAACCGTGAGAAACGCATTGTATTGGCGAAAGAAAGCGTTTTTGAACAACTTCATATAAATCGCTGTAACTTTTGATAGAGGTCTCAGACAAACATGTTTATGGCTTTATCTTATAGAACTCAATATCCCCATGCTGGGCAAACAGGTTTTGCAGCCGTTTGAGCTAAGATTTTAAAATTATTCACATAATGAAAACCTATACTTTGTTTCAGGCGAGTTTCCCATTCAAATGCATGTAACCGTGAGAAACGCATTGTCTTGGCGAAAGAAAGCGTTTTTGAACAACTTCATATAAATCGCTGTAACTTTTGATAGAAGACTCAGACAAACATGTTTATGGCTTTATCTTATAAAACTCAATATCTCCGTGCTGGGCAAACAGGTTTTGCAGCCGTTTGAGCTAAGATTTTAAAATTATTCACATAATGAAAACCTATACTTTGTTTCAGGCGAGTTTCCCATTCAAATGCATGTAACCGTGAGAAACGCATTGTCTTGGCGAAAGAAAGCGTTTTTGAACAACTTCATATAAATCGCTGTAACTTTTGATAGAGGTCTCAGACAAACATGTTTATGGCTTTATCTTATAAAACTCAATATCTCCGTGCTGGGCAAACAGGTTTTACAGCCGTTTGAGCTAAGATTTTAAAATTATTCACATAATGAAAACCTATACTTTGTCTCGGGCGAGTTTCCCATTCAAATGCATGTAACCGTGAGAAACGCATTGTCTTGGCGAAAGAAAGCGTTTGTGAACAACTTCATATAAATCGCTGTAACTTTTGATAGAAGACTCAGACAAACGTGTTTATGGCTTTATCTTATAGAACTCAAGGTCCCTGTGCTGGGAAAATAGGATTTGCAGCTGTTTGAGCTAAGATTTCCAAGTTATACACATAATGAAAACCTATACTTTGTTTCGGTCGAGTTCCCCATTCAAATGCATGTAACCGTGAGAAACGCATTGTCTTGGCGAAATAAAGCGTTTTTGTACAACTTCATATAAATAGCTGTAACTTTTGATAGAAGACTCAGACAAACATGTTTATGGCTTTATCTTATAGAACTCAAGGTCCCTGTGCTGGGAAAATAGGATTTGCAGCTGTTTGAGCTAAGATTTTCAAGTTATACACATAATGAAAACCTATACTTAGTTTCGGTCGAGTTCCCCATTCAAATGCATGTAACAGTGAGAAACGCACTGTCTTGGCGAAAGAAAGCGTTTTTGTACAACTTCATATAAATAGCTGTAACTTTTGATCTCCGTGCTGGGCAAACAGGTTTTGCAGCCGTTTGAGCTAAGATTTTAAAATTATTCACATAATGAAAACCTATACTTTGTTTCAGGCGAGTTTCCCATTCAAATGCATGTAACCGTGAGAAACGCATTGTCTTGGCGAAAGAAAGCGTTTTTGAACAACTTCATATAAATCGCTGTAACTTTTGATAGAAGACTCAGACAAACATGTTTATGGCTTTATCTTATAAAACTCAATATCTCCGTGCTGGGCAAACAGGTTTTGCAGCCGTTTGAGCTAAGATTTTAAAATTATTCACATAATGAAAACCTATACTTTGTTTCAGGCGAGTTTCCCATTCAAATGCATGTAACCGTGAGAAACGCATTGTCTTGGCGAAAGAAAGCGTTTTTGAACAACTTCATATAAATCGCTGTAACTTTTGATAGAGGTCTCAGACAAACATGTTTATGGCTTTATCTTATAAAACTCAATATCTCCGTGCTGGGCAAACAGGTTTTACAGCCGTTTGAGCTAAGATTTTAAAATTATTCACATAATGAAAACCTATACTTTGTCTCGGGCGAGTTTCCCATTCAAATGCATGTAACCGTGAGAAACGCATTGTCTTGGCGAAAGAAAGCGTTTGTGAACAACTTCATATAAATCGCTGTAACTTTTGATAGAAGACTCAGACAAACGTGTTTATGGCTTTATCTTATAGAACTCAAGGTCCCTGTGCTGGGAAAATAGGATTTGCAGCTGTTTGAGCTAAGATTTCCAAGTTATACACATAATGAAAACCTATACTTTGTTTCGGTCGAGTTTCCCATTCAAATGCATGTAACCGTGAGAAACGCATTGTCTTGGCGAAAGAAAGCGTTTGTGAACAACTTCATATAAATCGCTGTAACTTTTGATAGAAGACTCAGACAAACGTGTTTATGGCTTTATCTTATAGAACTCAAGGTCCCTGTGCTGGGAAAATAGGATTTGCAGCTGTTTGAGCTAAGATTTCCAAGTTATACACATAATGAAAACCTATACTTTGTTTCGGTCGAGTTCCCCATTCAAATGCATGTAACCGTGAGAAACGCATTGTCTTGGCGAAATAAAGCGTTTTTGTACAACTTCATATAAATAGCTGTAACTTTTGATAGAAGACTCAGACAAACATGTTTATGGCTTTATCTTATAGAACTCAAGGTCCCTGTGCTGGGAAAATAGGATTTGCAGCTGTTTGAGCTAAGATTTTCAAGTTATACACATAATGAAAACCTATACTTAGTTTCGGTCGAGTTCCCCATTCAAATGCATGTAACAGTGAGAAACGCACTGTCTTGGCGAAAGAAAGCGTTTTTGTACAACTTCATATAAATAGCTGTAACTTTTGATCTCCGTGCTGGGCAAACAGGTTTTGCAGCCGTTTGAGCTAAGATTTTAAAATTATTCACATAATGAAAACCTATACTTTGTTTCAGGCGAGTTTCCCATTCAAATGCATGTAACCGTGAGAAACGCATTGTCTTGGCGAAAGAAAGCGTTTTTGAACAACTTCATATAAATCGCTGTAACTTTTGATAGAAGACTCAGACAAACATGTTTATGGCTTTATCTTATAAAACTCAATATCTCCGTGCTGGGCAAACAGGTTTTGCAGCCGTTTGAGCTAAGATTTTAAAATTATTCACATAATGAAAACCTATACTTTGTTTCAGGCGAGTTTCCCATTCAAATGCATGTAACCGTGAGAAACGCATTGTCTTGGCGAAAGAAAGCGTTTTTGAACAACTTCATATAAATCGCTGTAACTTTTGATAGAGGTCTCAGACAAACATGTTTATGGCTTTATCTTATAAAACTCAATATCTCCGTGCTGGGCAAACAGGTTTTACAGCCGTTTGAGCTAAGATTTTAAAATTATTCACATAATGAAAACCTATACTTTGTCTCGGGCGAGTTTCCCATTCAAATGCATGTAACCGTGAGAAACGCATTGTCTTGGCGAAAGAAAGCGTTTGTGAACAACTTCATATAAATCGCTGTAACTTTTGATAGAAGACTCAGACAAACGTGTTTATGGCTTTATCTTATAGAACTCAAGGTCCCTGTGCTGGGAAAATAGGATTTGCAGCTGTTTGAGCTAAGATTTCCAAGTTATACACATAATGAAAACCTATACTTTGTTTCGGTCGAGTTCCCCATTCAAATGCATGTAACAGTGAGAAACGCATTGTCTTGGCGAAATAAAGCGTTTTTGTACAACTTCATATAAATAGCTGTAACTTTTGATAGAAGACTCAGACAAACATGTTTATGGCTTTATCTTATAGAACTCAAGGTCCCTGTGCTGGGAAAATAGGATTTGCAGCTGTTTGAGCTAAGATTTTCAAGTTATACACATAATGAAAACCTATACTTAGTTTCGGTCGAGTTCCCCATTCAAATGCATGTAACAGTGAGAAACGCACTGTCTTGGCGAAAGAAAGCGTTTTTGTACAACTTCATATAAATAGCTGTAACTTTTGATAGAAGACTCAGACAAACATGTTTATGGCTTTATCTTATAGAACTCAAGGTCCCTGTGCTGGGAAAACAGGATTTGCAGCCGTTTGAGCTAAGATTTTAAAATTATTCACATAATGAAAACCTATACTTTGTCTCGGGCGAGTTTCCCATTCAAATGCATGTAACAGTGAGAAACGCATTGTCTTGGCGAAATAAAGCGTTTTTGTACAACTTCATATAAATAGCTGTAACTTTTGATAGAAGACTCAGACAAACATGTTTATGGCTTTATCTTATAGAACTCAAGGTCCCTGTGCTGGGAAAACAGGATTTGCAGCCGTTTGAGCTAAGATTTTAAAATTATTCACATAATGAAAGCCTATACTTTGTTTCAGGCGAGTTTCCCATTCAAATGCATGTAACCGTGAGAAACGCATTGTATTGGCGAAAGAAAGCGTTTTTGAACAACTTCATATAAATCGCTGTAACTTTTGATAGAGGTCTCAGACAAACATGTTTATGGCTTTATCTTATAGAACTCAATATCCCCATGCTGGGCAAACAGGTTTTGCAGCCGTTTGAGCTAAGATTTTAAAATTATTCACATAATGAAAGCCTATACTTTGTTTCAGGCGAGTTTCCCATTCAAATGCATGTAACCGTGAGAAACGCATTGTATTGGCGAAAGAAAGCGTTTTTGAACAACTTCATATAAATCGCTGTAACTTTTGATAGAGGTCTCAGACAAACATGTTTATGGCTTTATCTTATAGAACTCAATATCCCCATGCTGGGCAAACAGGTTTTGCAGCCGTTTGAGCTAAGATTTTAAAATTATTCACATAATGAAAACCTATACTTTGTCTCAGGCGAGTTTCCCATTCAAATGCATGTAACCGTGAGAAACGCATTGTCTTGGCGAAAGAAAGCGTTTTTGAACAACTTCATATAAATAGCTGTAACTTTTGATAGAAGACTCAGACAAACATGTTTATGGCTTTATCTTATAGAACTCAAGGTCCCTGTGCTGGGAAAACAGGATTTGCAGCCGTTTGAGCTAAGATTTTAAAATTATTCACATAATGAAAGCCTATACTTTGTTTCAGGCGAGTTTCCCATTCAAATGCATGTAACCGTGAGAAACGCATTGTATTGGCGAAAGAAAGCGTTTTTGAACAACTTCATATAAATCGCTGTAACTTTTGATAGAGGTCTCAGACAAACATGTTTATGGCTTTATCTTATAGAACTCAATATCCCCATGCTGGGCAAACAGGTTTTGCAGCCGTTTGAGCTAAGATTTTAAAATTATTCACATAATGAAAACCTATACTTTGTCTCAGGCGAGTTTCCCATTCAAATGCATGTAACCGTGAGAAACGCATTGTCTTGGCGAAAGAAAGCGTTTTTGAACAACTTCATATAAATCGCTGTAACTTTTGATAGAAGACTCAGACAAACATGTTTATGGCTTTATCTTATAAAACTCAATATCTCCGTGCTGGGCAAACAGGTTTTGCAGCCGTTTGAGCTAAGATTTTAAAATTATTCACATAATGAAAACCTATACTTTGTTTCAGGCGAGTTTCCCATTCAAATGCATGTAACCGTGAGAAACGCATTGTCTTGGCGAAAGAAAGCGTTTTTGAACAACTTCATATAAATCGCTGTAACTTTTGATAGAAGACTCAGACAAACATGTTTATGGCTTTATCTTATAAAACTCAATATCTCCGTGCTGGGCAAACAGGTTTTGCAGCCGTTTGAGCTAAGATTTTAAAATTATTCACATAATGAAAACCTATACTTTGTCTCGGGCGAGTTTCCCATTCAAATGCATGTAACCGTGAGAAACACATTGTCTTGGCGAAAGAAAGCGTTTGTGAACAACTTCATATAAATCGCTGTAACTTTTGATAGAGGTCTCAGACAAACATGTTTATGGCTTTATCTTATAAAACTCAATATCTCCGTGCTGGGTAAACAGGTTTTGCAGCCGTTTGAGCTAAGATTTTAAAATTATTCACATAATGAAAACCTATACTTTGTTTCAGGCGAGTTTCCCATTCAAATGCATGTAACCGTGAGAAACACATTGTCTTGGCGAAAGAAAGCGTTTTTGAACAACTTCATATAAATCGCTGTAACTTTTGATAGAGGTCTCAGACAAACATGTTTATGGCTTTATCTTATAAAACTCAATATCTCCGTGCTGGGCAAACAGGTTTTGCAGCCGTTTGAGCTAAGATTTTAAAATTATTCACATAATGAAAACCTATACTTTGTCTCGGGCGAGTTTCCCATTCAAATGCATGTAACAGTGAGAAACGCATTGTCTTGGCGAAAGAAAGCGTTTTTGAACAACTTCATATAAATCGCTGTAACTTTTGATAGAAGACTCAGACAAACATGTTTATGGCTTTATCTTATAAAACTCAATATCTCCGTGCTGGGCAAACAGGTTTTGAAGCCGTTTGAGCTAAGATTTTAAAATTATTCACATAATGAAAACCTATACTTTGTCTCAGGCGAGTTTCCCATTCAAATGCATGTAACCGTGAGAAACGCATTGTCTTGGCGAAAGAAAGCGTTTTTGAACAACTTCATATAAATCGCTGTAACTTTTGATAGAAGACTCAGACAAACATGTTTATGGCTTTATCTTATAAAACTCAATATCTCCGTGCTGGGCAAACAGGTTTTACAGCCGTTTGAGCTAAGATTTTAAAATTATTCACATAATGAAAACCTATACTTTGTCTCGGGCGAGTTTCCCATTCAAATGCATGTAACCGTGAGAAACGCATTGTCTTGGCGAAAGAAAGCGTTTTTGAACAACTTCATATAAATCGCTGTAACTTTTGATAGAAGACTCAGACAAACATGTTTATGGCTTTATCTTATAAAACTCAATATCTCCGTGCTGGGCAAACAGGTTTTGCAGCCGTTTGAGCTAAGATTTTAAAATTATTCACATAATGAAAACCTATACTTTGTCTCGGGCGAGTTTCCCATTCAAATGCATGTAACCGTGAGAAACACATTGTCTTGGCGAAAGAAAGCGTTTGTGAACAACTTCATATAAATCGCTGTAACTTTTGATAGAGGTCTCAGACAAACATGTTTATGGCTTTATCTTATAAAACTCAATATCTCCGTGCTGGGTAAACAGGTTTTGCAGCCGTTTGAGCTAAGATTTTAAAATTATTCACATAATGAAAACCTATACTTTGTTTCAGGCGAGTTTCCCATTCAAATGCATGTAACCGTGAGAAACACATTGTCTTGGCGAAAGAAAGCGTTTTTGAACAACTTCATATAAATCGCTGTAACTTTTGATAGAGGTCTCAGACAAACATGTTTATGGCTTTATCTTATAAAACTCAATATCTCCGTGCTGGGCAAACAGGTTTTGCAACTGTTTGAGCTAAGATTTCCAAGTTATACACATAATGAAAACCTATACTTAGTTTCGGTCGAGTTCCCCATTCAAATGCATGTAACAGTGAGAAACGCACTGTCTTGGCGAAAGAAAGCGTTTTTGTACAACTTCATATAAATAGCTGTAACTTTTGATAGAAGACTCAGACAAACATGTTTATGGCTTTATCTTATAAAACTCAATATCTCCGTGCTGGGTAAACAGGTTTTGCAGCCGTTTGAGCTAAGATTTTAAAATTATTCACATAATGAAAACCTATACTTTGTTTCAGGCGAGTTTCCCATTCAAATGCATGTAACCGTGAGAAACACATTGTCTTGGCGAAAGAACGCGTTTTTGAACAACTTCATATAAATCGCTGTAACTTTTGATAGAGGTCTCAGACAAACATGTTTATGGCTTTATCTTATAAAACTCAATATCTCCGTGCTGGGCAAACAGGTTTTACAGCCGTTTGAGCTAAGATTTTAAAATTATTCACATAATGAAAACCTATACTTTGTCTCGGGCGAGTTTCCCATTCAAGTGCATGTAACCGTGAGAAACGCATTGTCTTGGCGAAAGAAAGCGTTTTTGAACAACTTCATATAAATCGCTGTAACTTTTGATAGAAGACTCAGACAAACATGTTTATGGCTTTATCTTATAAAACTCAATATCTCCGTGCTGGGTAAACAGGTTTTGCAGCCGTTTGAGCTAAGATTTTAAAATTATTCACATAATGAAAACCTATACTTTGTTTCAGGCGAGTTTCCCATTCAAATGCATGTAACCGTGAGAAACACATTGTATTGGCGAAAGAAAGCGTTTTTGAACAACTTCATATAAATCGCTGTAACTTTTGATAGAAGACTCAGACAAACATGTTTATGGCTTTATCTTATAAAACTCAATATCTCCGTGCTGGGCAAACAGGTTTTGCAGCCGTTTGAGCTAAGATTTTAAAATTATTCACTTAATGAAAACCTATACTTTGTCTCGGTCGAGTTTCCCATTCAAATGCATGTAACCGTGAGAAACACATTGTCTTGGCGAAAGAAAGCGTTTGTGAACAACTTCATATAAATCGCTGTAACTTTTGATAGAGGTCTCAGACAAACATGTTTATGGCTTTATCTTATAAAACTCAATATCTCCGTGCTGGGTAAACAGGTTTTGCAGCCGTTTGAGCTAAGATTTTAAAATTATTCACATAATGAAAACCTATACTTTGTTTCAGGCGAGTTTCCCATTCAAATGCATGTAACCGTGAGAAACACATTGTCTTGGCGAAAGAAAGCGTTTTTGAACAACTTCATATAAATCGCTGTAACTTTTGATAGAAGACTCAGACAAACATGTTTATGGCTTTATCTTATAAAACTCAATATCTCCGTGCTGGGCAAACAGGTTTTGCAGCCGTTTGAGCTAAGATTTTAAAATTATTCACATAATGAAAACCTATACTTTGTTTCAGGCGAGTTTCCCATTCAAATGCATGTAACCGTGAGAAACGCATTGTATTGGCGAAAGAAAGCGTTTTTGAACAACTTCATATAAATCGCTGTAACTTTTGATAGAGGTCTCAGACAAACATGTTTATGGCTTTATCTTATAAAACTCAATATCTCCGTGCTGGGCAAACAGGTTTTGCAGCCGTTTGAGCTAAGATTTTAAAATTATTCACATAATGAAAACCTATACTTTGTTTCAGGCGAGTTTCCCATTCAAATGCATGTAACCGTGAGAAACGCATTGTCTTGGCGAAAGAAAGCGTTTGTGAACAACTTCATATAAATCGCTGTAACTTTTGATAGAAGACTCAGACAAACGTGTTTATGGCTTTATCTTATAAAACTCAATATCTCCGTGCTGGGCAAACAGGTTTTGCAGCCGTTTGAGCTAAGATTTTAAAATTATTCACATAATGAAAACCTATACTTTGTCTCGGGCGAGTTTCCCATTCAAATGCATGTAACCGTGAGAAACGCATTGTCTTGGCGAAAGAAAGCGTTTTTGAACAACTTCATATAAATCGCTGTAACTTTTGATAGAAGACTCAGACAAACATGTTTATGGCTTTATCTTATAAAACTCAATATCTCCGTGCTGGGCAAACAGGTTTTGCAGCCGTTTGAGCTAAGATTTTAAAATTATTCACATAATGAAAACCTATACTTTGTTTCAGGCGAGTTTCCCATTCAAATGCATGTAACCGTGAGAAACGCATTGTCTTGGCGAAAGAAAGCGTTTTTGAACAACTTCATATAAATCGCTGTAACTTTTGATAGAGGTCTCAGACAAACATGTTTATGGCTTTATCTTATAAAACTCAATATCTCCGTGCTGGGCAAACAGGTTTTACAGCCGTTTGAGCTAAGATTTTAAAATTATTCACATAATGAAAACCTATACTTTGTCTGGGGCGAGTTTCCCATTCAAATGCATGTAACCGTGAGAAACGCATTGTCTTGGCGAAAGAAAGCGTTTGTGAACAACTTCATATAAATCGCTGTAACTTTTGATAGAAGACTCAGATAAACGTGTTTATGGCTTTATCTTATAAAACTCAATATCTCCGTGCTGGGCAAACAGGTTTTGCAGCCGTTTGAGCTAAGATTTTAAAATTATTCACATAATGAAAACCTATACTTTGTCTCGGGCGAGTTTCCCATTCAAATGCATGTAACCGTGAGAAACGCATTGTCTTGGCGAAAGAAAGCGTTTTTGAACAACTTCATATAAATCGCTGTAACTTTTGATAGAAGACTCAGACAAACATGTTTATGGCTTTATCTTATAAAACTCAATATCTCCGTGCTGGGCAAACAGGTTTTGCAGCCGTTTGAGCTAAGATTTTAAAATTATTCACATAATGAAAACCTATACTTTGTTTCAGGCGAGTTTCCCATTCAAATGCATGTAACCGTGAGAAACACATTGTCTTGGCGAAAGAAAGCGTTTGTGAACAACTTCATATAAATCGCTGTAACTTTTGATAGAGGTCTCAGACAAACATGTTTATGGCTTTATCTTATAAAACTCAATATCTCCGTGCTGGGCAAACAGGTTTTGCAGCCGTTTGAGCTAAGATTTTAAAATTATTCACATAATGAAAACCTATACTTTGTCTCGGGCGAGTTTCCCATTCAAATGCATGTAACCGTGAGAAACGCATTGTCTTGGCGAAAGAAAGCGTTTTTGAACAACTTCATATAAATCGCTGTAACTTTTGATAGAAGACTCAGACAAACATGTTTATGGCTTTATCTTATAAAACTCAATATCTCCGTGCTGGGCAAACAGGTTTTGCAGCCGTTTGAGCTAAGATTTTAAAATTATTCACATAATGAAAACCTATACTTTGTTTCAGGCGAGTTTCCCATTCAAATGCATGTAACCGTGAGAAACACACTGTCTTGGCGAAAGAAAGCGTTTGTGAACAACTTCATATAAATCGCTGTAACTTTTGATAGAGGTCTCAGACAAACATGTTTATGGCTTTATCTTATAAAACTCAATATCTCCGTGCTGGGCAAACAGGTTTTACAGCCGTTTGAGCTAAGATTTTAAAATTATTCACATAATGAAAACCTATACTTTGTCTCGGGCGAGTTTCCCATTCAAATGCATGTAACAGTGAGAAACGCATTGTCTTGGCGAAAGAAAGCGTTTTTGAACAACTTCATATAAATCGCTGTAACTTTTGATAGAAGACTCAGACAAACGTGTTTATGGCTTTATCTTATAAAACTCAATATCTCCGTGCTGGGCAAACAGGTTTTGCAGCCGTTTGAGCTAAGATTTTAAAATTATTCACATAATGAAAACCTATACTTTGTTTCAGGCGAGTTTCCCATTCAAATGCATGTAACCGTGAGAAACGCATTGTCTTGGCGAAAGAAAGCGTTTTTGAACAACTTCATATAAATCGCTGTAACTTTTGATAGAAGACTCAGACAAACATGTTTATGGCTTTATCTTATAAAACTCAATACCTCCGTGCTGGGCAAACAGGTTTTGCAGCCGTTTGAGCTAAGATTTTAAAATTATTCACATAATGAAAACCTATACTTTGTCTCAGGCGAGTTTCCCATTCAAATGCATGTAACCGTGAGAAACGCATTGTCTTGGCGAAAGAAAGCGTTTTTGAACAACTTCATATAAATCGCTGTAACTTTTGATAGAGGTCTCAGACAAACATGTTTATGGCTTTATCTTATAAAACTCAATATCTCCGTGCTGGGCAAACAGGTTTTGCAGCCGTTTGAGCTAAGATTTTAAAATTATTCACATAATGAAAACCTATACTTTGTCTCAGGCGAGTTTCCCATTCAAATGCATGTAACCGTGAGAAACGCATTGTCTTGGCGAAAGAAAGCGTTTTTGAACAACTTCATATAAATCGCTGTAACTTTTGATAGAAGACTCAGACAAACATGTTTATGGCTTTATCTTATAAAACTCAATATCTCCGTGCTGGGCAAACAGGTTTTGCAGCCGTTTGAGCTAAGATTTTAAAATTATTCACATAATGAAAACCTATACTTTGTTTCAGGCGAGTTTCCCATTCAAATGCATGTAACCGTGAGAAACGCATTGTCTTGGCGAAAGAAAGCGTTTTTGAACAACTTCATATAAATCGCTGTAACCTTTGATAGAGGTCTCAGACAAACATGTTTATGGCTTTATCTTATAAAACTCAATATCTCCGTGCTGGGCAAACAGGTTTTACAGCCGTTTGAGCTAAGATTTTAAAATTATTCACATAATGAAAACCTATACTTTTTCTCGGGCGAGTTTCCCATTCAAATGCATGTAACCGTGAGAAACGCATTGTCTTGGCGAAAGAAAGCGTTTGTGAACAACTTCATATAAATCGCTGTAACTTTTGATAGAAGACTCAGACAAACGTGTTTATGGCTTTATCTTATAAAACTCAATATCTCCGTGCTGGGCAAACAGGTTTTGCAGCCGTTTGAGCTAAGATTTTAAAATTATTCACATAATGAAAACCTATACTTTGTCTCGGGCGAGTTTCCCATTCAAATGCATGTAACCGTGAGAAACGCATTGTCTTGGCGAAAGAAAGCGTTTGTGAACAACTTCATATAAATCGCTGTAACTTTTGATAGAGGTCTCAGACAAACATGTTTATGGCTTTATCTTATAAAACTCAATATCTCCGTGCTGGGCAAACAGGTTTTACAGCCGTTTGAGCTAAGATTTTAAAATTATTCACATAATGAAAACCTATACTTTGTCTCGGGCGAGTTTCCCATTCAAATGCATGTAACCGCGAGAAACGCATTGTCTTGGCGAAAGAAAGCGTTTTTGAACAACTTCATATAAATCGCTGTAACTTTTGATAGAAGACTCAGACAAACGTGTTTATGGCTTTATCTTATAAAACTGAATATCTCCGTGCTGGGCAAACAGGTTTTGCAGCCGTTTGAGCTAAGATTTTAAAATTATTCACATAATGAAAACCTATACTTTGTCTCGGGCGAGTTTCCCATTCAAATGCATGTAACCGTGAGAAACGCATTGTCTTGGCGAAAGAAAGCGTTTTTGAACAACTTCATATAAATCGCTGTAACTTTTGATAGAAGACTCAGACAAACATGTTTATGGCTTTATCTTATAAAACTGAATATCTCCGTGCTGGGTAAACAGGTTTTGCAGCCGTTTGAGCTAAGATTTTAAAATTATTCACATAATGAAAACCTATACTTTGTTTCAGGCGAGTTTCCCATTCAAATGCATGTAACCGTGAGAAACACATTGTCTTGGCGAAAGAAAGCGTTTTTGAACAACTTCATATAAATCGCTGTAACTTTTGATAGAAGACTCAGACAAACATGTTTATGGCTTTATCTTATAAAACTCAATATCTCCGTGCTGGGCAAACAGGTTTTGCAGCCGTTTGAGCTAAGATTTTAAAATTATTCACATAATGAAAACCTATACTTTGTCTCGGGCGAGTTTCCCATTCAAATGCATGTAACCGTGAGAAACACATTGTCTTGGCGAAAGAAAGCGTTTGTGAACAACTTCATATAAATCGCTGTAACTTTTGATAGAGGTCTCAGACAGACATGTTTATGGCTTTATCTTATAAAACTCAATATCTCCGTGCTGGGTAAACAGGTTTTGCAGCCGTTTGAGCTAAGATTTTAAAATTATTCACATAATGAAAACCTATACTTTGTTTCAGGCGAGTTTCCCATTCAAATGCATGTAACCGTGAGAAACACATTGTCTTGGCGAAAGAAAGCGTTTTTGAACAACTTCATATAAATCGCTGTAACTTTTGATAGAGGTCTCAGACAAACATGTTTGTGGCTTTATCTTATAAAACTCAATATCTCCGTGCTGGGCAAACAGGTTTTGCAGCCGTTTGAGCTAAGATTTTAAAATTATTCACATAATGAAAACCTATACTTTGTTTCAGGCGAGTTTCCCATTCAAATGCATGTAACCGTGAGAAACGCATTGTCTTGGCGAAAGAAAGCGTTTGTGAACAACTTCATATAAATCGCTGTAACTTTTGATAGAAGACTCAGACAAACGTGTTTATGGCTTTATCTTATAAAACTCAATATCTCCGTGCTGGGCAAACAGGTTTTGCAGCCGTTTGAGCTAAGATTTTAAAATTATTCACATAATGAAAACCTATACTTTGTCTCGGGCGAGTTTCCCATTCAAATGCATGTAACCGTGAGAAACGCATTGTCTTGGCGAAAGAAAGCGTTTTTGAACAACTTCATATAAATCGCTGTAACTTTTGATAGAGGTCTCAGACAAACATGTTTATGGCTTTATCTTATAAAACTCAATATCTCCGTGCTGGGCAAACAGGTTTTGCAGCCGTTTGAGCTAAGATTTTAAAATTATTCACATAATGAAAACCTATACTTTGTCTGAGGCGAGTTTCCCATTCAAATGCATGTAACCGTGAGAAACGCATTGTCTTGGTGAAAGAAAGCGTTTTTGAACAACTTCATATAAATCGCTGTAACTTTTGATAGAAGACTCAGACAAACATGTTTATGGCTTTATCTTATAAAACTCAATATCTCCGTGCTGGGCAAACAGGTTTTACAGCCGTTTGAGCTAAGATTTTAAAATTATTCACATAATGAAAACCTATACTTTGTCTCGGGCGAGTTTCCCATTCAAATGCATGTAACAGTGAGAAACGCATTGTCTTGGCGAAAGAAAGCGTTTTTGAACAACTTCATATAAATCGCTGTAACTTTTGATAGAAGACTCAGACAAACATGTTTATGGCTTTATCTTATAAAACTCAATATCTCCGTGCTGGGCAAACAGGTTTTACAGCCGTTTGAGCTAAGATTTTAAAATTATTCACATAATGAAAACCTATACTTTGTCTCGGGCGAGTTTCCCATTCAAATGCATGTAACCGTGAGAAACGCATTGTCTTGGCGAAAGAATGCGTTTTTGAACAACTTCATATAAATCGCTGTAACTTTTGATAGAAGACTCAGACAAACGTGTTTATGGCTTTATCTTATAAAACTAAATATCTCCGTGCTGGGCAAACAGGTTTTGCAGCCGTTTGAGCTAAGATTTTAAAATTATTCACATAATGAAAACCTATACTTTGTTTCAGGCGAGTTTCCCATTCAAATGCATGTAACCGTGAGAAACACATTGTCTTGGCGAAAGAAAGCGTTTGTGAACAACTTCATATAAATCGCTGTAACTTTTGATAGAGGTCTCAGACAAACATGTTTATGGCTTTATCTTATAAAACTCAATATCTCCGTGCTGGGCAAACAGGTTTTGCAGCCGTTTGAGCTAAGATTTTAAAATTATTCACATAATGAAAACCTATACTTTGTCTCGGGCGAGTTTCCCATTCAAATGCATGTAACCGTGAGAAACACATTGTCTTGGCGAAAGAAAGCGTTTGTGAACAACTTCATATAAATCGCTGTAACTTTTGATAGAAGACTCAGACACACATGTTTATGGCTTTATCTTATAAAACTCAATATCTCCGTGCTGGGCAAACAGGTTTTGCAGCCGTTTGAGCTAAGATTTTAAAATTATTCACATAATGAAAACCTATACTTTGTCTCGGGCGAGTTTCCCATTCAAATGCATGTAACCGTGAGAAACACACTGTCTTGGCGAAATAAAGCGTTTTTGAACAACTTCATATAAATCGCTGTAACTTTTGATAGAAGACTCAGACACACATGTTTATGGCTTTATCTTATAAAACTCAATATCTCCGTGCTGGGTAAACAGGTTTTGCAGCCGTTTGAGCTAAGATTTTAAAATTATTCACATAATGAAAACCTATACTTTGTTTCAGGCGAGTTTCCCATTCAAATGCATGTAACCGTGAGAAACACATTGTCTTGGCGAAAGAAAGCGTTTTTGAACAACTTCATATAAATCGCTGTAACTTTTGATAGAGGTCTCAGACAAACATGTTTATGGCTTTATCTTATAAAACTCAATATCTCCGTGCTGGGCAAACAGGTTTTGCAGCCGTTTGAGCTAAGATTTTAAAATTATTCACATAATGAAAACCTATACTTTGTTTCAGGCGAGTTTCCCATTCAAATGCATGTAACAGTGAGAAACGCATTGTCTTGGCGAAAGAAAGCGTTTTTGAACAACTTCATATAAATCGCTGTAACTTTTGATAGAGGTCTCAGACAAACATGTTTATGGCTTTATCTTATAAAACTCAATATCTCCGTGCTGGGCAAACAGGTTTTGCAGCCGTTTGAGCTAAGATTTTAAAATTATTCACATAATGAAAACCTATACTTTGTCTCGGGCGAGTTTCCCATTCAAATGCATGTAACAGTGAGAAACGCATTGTCTTGGCGAAAGAAAGCGTTTTTGAACAACTTCATATAAATCGCTGTAACTTTTGATAGAGGTCTCAGACAAACATGTTTATGGCTTTATCTTATAAAACTCAATATCTCCGTGCTGGGCAAACAGGTTTTGCAGCCGTTTGAGCTAAGATTTTAAAATTATTCACATAATGAAAACCTATACTTTGTCTGAGGCGAGTTTCCCATTCAAATGCATGTAACCGTGAGAAACGCATTGTCTTGGCGAAAGAAAGCGTTTTTGAACAACTTCATATAAATCGCTGTAACTTTTGATAGAGGTCTCAGACAAACATGTTTATGGCTTTATCTTATAAAACTCAATATCCCCGTGCTGGGCAAACAGGTTTTGCAGCCGTTTGAGCTAAGATTTTAAAATTATTCACATAATGAAAACCTATACTTTGTTTCAGGCGAGTTTCCCATTCAAATGCATGTAACCGTGAGAAACGCATTGTATTGGCGAAAGAAAGCGTTTTTGAACAACTTCATATAAATCGCTGTAACTTTTGATAGAGGTCTCAGACAAACATGTTTATGGCTTTATCTTATAGAACTCAATATCCCCGTGCTGGGCAAACAGGTTTTGCAGCCGTTTGAGCTAAGATTTTAAAATTATTCACATAATGAAAACCTATACTTTGTTTCAGGCGAGTTTCCCATTCAAATGCATGTAACAGTGAGAAACGCATTGTCTTGGCGAAAGAAAGCGTTTGTGAACAATTTCATATAAATCGCTGTAACTTTTGATAGAAGACTCAGACAAACATGTTTATGGCTTTATCTTATAAAACTCAATATCTCCGTGCTGGGCAAACAGGTTTTGCAGCCGTTTGAGCTAAGATTTTAAAATTATTCACATAATGAAAACCTATACTTTGTCTCGGGCGAGTTTCCCATTCAAATGCATGTAACAGTGAGAAACGCATTGTATTGGCGAAAGAAAGCGTTTTTGTACAACTTCATATAAATCGCTGTAACTTTTGATAGAGGTCTCAGACAAACATGTTTATGGCTTTATCTTATAAAACTCAATATCCCCGTGCTGGGCAAACAGGTTTTGCAGCCGTTTGAGCTAAGATTTTAAAATTATTCACATAATGAAAACCTATACTTTGTTTCAGGCGAGTTTCCCATTCAAATGCATGTAACCGTGAGAAACGCATTGTCTTGGCGAAAGAAAGCGTTTTTGAACAACTTCATATAAATCGCTGTAACTTTTGATAGAGGTCTCAGACAAACATGTTTATGGCTTTATCTTATAAAACTCAATATCCCCGTGCTGGGCAAACAGGTTTTGCAGCCGTTTGAGCTAAGATTTTAAAATTATTCACATAATGAAAACCTATACTTTGTTTCAGGCGAGTTTCCCATTCAAATGCATGTAACCGTGAGAAACGCATTGTCTTGGCGAAAGAAAGCGTTTTTGAACAACTTCATATAAATCGCTGTAACTTTTGATAGAAGACTCAGACAAACATGTTTATGGCTTTATCTTATAAAACTCAATATCTCCGTGCTGGGCAAACAGGTTTTGCAGCCGTTTGAGCTAAGATTTTAAAATTATTCACATAATGAAAACCTATACTTTGTATCGGGCGAGCTTCCCATTCAAATGCATGTAACAGTGAGAAACGCATTGTCTTGGCGAAAGAAAGCGTTTTTGAACAACTTCATATAAATCGCTGTAACTTTTGATAGAAGACTCAGACAAACATGTTTATGGCTTTATCTTATAAAACTCAATATCTCCGTGCTGGGCAAACAGGTTTTGCAGCCGTTTGAGCTAAGATTTTAAAATTATTCACATAATGAAAACCTATACTTTGTATCGGGCGAGCTTCCCATTCAAATGCATGTAACAGTGAGAAACGCATTGTCTTGGCGAAAGAAAGCGTTTTTGAACAACTTCATATAAATCGCTGTAACTTTTGATAGAGGTCTCAGACAAACATGTTTATGGCTTTATCTTATAGAACTCAATATCCCCGTGCTGGGCAAACAGGTTTTGCAGCCGTTTGAGCTAAGATTTTAAAATTATTCACATAATGAAAACCTATACTTTGTCTCGGGCGAGTTTCCCATTCAAATGCATGTAACCGTGAGAAACACATTGTCTTGGCGAAAGAAAGCGTTTTTGAACAACTTCATATAAATCGCTGTAACTTTTGATAGAGGTCTCAGACAAACATGTTTATGGCTTTATCTTATAAAACTCAATATCTCCGTGCTGGGCAAACAGGTTTTGCAGCCGTTTGAGCTAAGATTTTAAAATTATTCACATAATGAAAACCTATACTTTGTATCGGGCGAGCTTCCCATTCAAATGCATGTAACAGTGAGAAACGCATTGTCTTGGCGAAAGAAAGCGTTTTTGAACAACTTCATATAAATCGCTGTAACTTTTGATAGAAGACTCAGACAAACATGTTTATGGCTTTATCTTATAAAACTCAATATCTCCGTGCTGGGCAAACAGGTTTTGCAGCCGTTTGAGCTAAGATTTTAAAATTATTCACATAATGAAAACCTATACTTTGTCTCGGGCGAGTTTCCCATTCAAATGCATGTAACAGTGAGAAACACATTGTCTTGGCGAAAGAAAGCGTTTTTGAACAACTTCATATAAATCGCTGTAACTTTTGATAGAGGTCTCAGACAAACATGTTTATGGCTTTATCTTATAAAACTCAATATCTCCGTGCTGGGCAAACAGGTTTTGCAGCCGTTTGAGCTAAGATTTTAAAATTATTCACATAATGAAAACCTATACTTTGTTTCAGGCGAGTTTCCCATTCAAATGCATGTAACCGTGAGAAACGCATTGTATTGGCGAAAGAAAGCGTTTTTGAACAACTTCATATAAATCGCTGTAACTTTTGATAGAGGTCTCAGACAAACATGTTTATGGCTTTATCTTATAAAACTCAATATCTCCGTGCTGGGCAAACAGGTTTTGCAGCCGTTTGAGCTAAGATTTTAAAATTATTCACATAATGAAAACCTATACTTTGTCTCGGGCGAGTTTCCCATTCAAATGCATGTAACCGTGAGAAACACATTGTCTTGGCGAAAGAAAGCGTTTTTGAACAACTTCATATAAATCGCTGTAACTTTTGATAGAGGTCTCAGACAAACATGTTTATGGCTTTATCTTATAAAACTCAATATCTCCGTGCTGGGCAAACAGGTTTTGCAGCCGTTTGAGCTAAGATTTTAAAATTATTCACATAATGAAAACCTATACTTTGTTTCAGGCGAGTTTCCCATTCAAATGCATGTAACCGTGAGAAACGCATTGTATTGGCGAAAGAAAGCGTTTTTGAACAACTTCATATAAATCGCTGTAACTTTTGATAGAGGTCTCAGACAAACATGTTTATGGCTTTATCTTATAGAACTCAATATCTCCGTGCTGGGCAAACAGGTTTTGCAGCCGTTTGAGCTAAGATTTTAAAATTATTCACATAATGAAAACCTATACTTTGTTTCAGGCGAGTTTCCCATTCAAATGCATGTAACCGTGAGAAACGCATTGTATTGGCGAAAGAAAGCGTTTTTGAACAACTTCATATAAATCGCTGTAACTTTTGATAGAGGTCTCAGACAAACATGTTTATGGCTTTATCTTATAAAACTCAATATCTCCGTGCTGGGCAAACAGGTTTTGCAGCCGTTTGAGCTAAGATTTTAAAATTATTCACATAATGAAAACCTATACTTTGTCTCGGGCGAGTTTCCCATTCAAATGCATGTAACCGTGAGAAACACATTGTCTTGGCGAAAGAAAGCGTTTTTGAACAACTTCATATAAATCGCTGTAACTTTTGATAGAGGTCTCAGACAAACATGTTTATGGCTTTATCTTATAAAACTCAATATCTCCGTGCTGGGCAAACAGGTTTTGCAGCCGTTTGAGCTAAGATTTTAAAATTATTCACATAATGAAAACCTATACTTTGTATCGGGCGAGCTTCCCATTCAAATGCATGTAACAGTGAGAAACGCATTGTCTTGGCGAAAGAAAGCGTTTTTGAACAACTTCATATAAATCGCTGTAACTTTTGATAGAAGACTCAGACAAACATGTTTATGGCTTTATCTTATAAAACTCAATATCTCCGTGCTGGGCAAACAGGTTTTGCAGCCGTTTGAGCTAAGATTTTAAAATTATTCACATAATGAAAACCTATACTTTGTCTCGGGCGAGTTTCCCATTCAAATGCATGTAACAGTGAGAAACACATTGTCTTGGCGAAAGAAAGCGTTTTTGAACAACTTCATATAAATCGCTGTAACTTTTGATAGAGGTCTCAGACAAACATGTTTATGGCTTTATCTTATAGAACTCAATATCCCCGTGCTGGGCAAACAGGTTTTGCAGCCGTTTGAGCTAAGATTTTAAAATTATTCACATAATGAAAACCTATACTTTGTCTCGGGCGAGTTTCCCATTCAAATGCATGTAACCGTGAGAAACACATTGTCTTGGCGAAAGAAAGCGTTTGTGAACAACTTCATATAAATCGCTGTAACTTTTGATAGAGGTCTCAGACAAACATGTTTATGGCTTTATCTTATAAAACTCAATATCTCCGTGCTGGGCAAACAGGTTTTGCAGCCGTTTGAGCTAAGATTTTAAAATTATTCACATAATGAAAACCTATACTTTGTTTCAGGCGAGTTTCCCATTCAAATGCATGTAACCGTGAGAAACGCATTGTATTGGCGAAAGAAAGCGTTTTTGAACAACTTCATATAAATCGCTGTAACTTTTGATAGAGGTCTCAGACAAACATGTTTATGGCTTTATCTTATAGAACTCAATATCTCCGTGCTGGGCAAACAGGTTTTGCAGCCGTTTGAGCTAAGATTTTAAAATTATTCACATAATGAAAACCTATACTTTGTCTCGGGCGAGTTTCCCATTCAAATGCATGTAACCGTGAGAAACACATTGTCTTGGCGAAAGAAAGCGTTTGTGAACAACTTCATATAAATCGCTGTAACTTTTGATAGAGGTCTCAGACAAACATGTTTATGGCTTTATCTTATAAAACTCAATATCTCCGTGCTGGGCAAACAGGTTTTGCAGCCGTTTGAGCTAAGATTTTAAAATTATTCACATAATGAAAACCTATACTTTGTTTCAGGCGAGTTTCCCATTCAAATGCATGTAACCGTGAGAAACACATTGTCTTGGCGAAAGAAAGCGTTTTTGAACAACTTCATATAAATCGCTGTAACTTTTGATAGAGGTCTCAGACAAACATGTTTATGGCTTTATCTTATAAAACTCAATATCTCCGTGCTGGGCAAACAGGTTTTGCAGCCGTTTGAGCTAAGATTTTAAAATTATTCACATAATGAAAACCTATACTTTGTCTCGGGCGAGTTTCCCATTCAAATGCATGTAACCGTGAGAAACACATTGTCTTGGCGAAAGAAAGCGTTTGTTAACAACTTCATATAAATCGCTGTAACTTTTGATAGAAGACTCAGACAAACATGTTTATGGCTTTATCTTATAAAACTCAATATCTCCGTGCTGGGCAAACAGGTTTTGCAGCCGTTTGAGCTAAGATTTTAAAATTATTCACATAATGAAAACCTATACTTTGTTTCAGGCGAGTTTCCCATTCAAATGCATGTAACCGTGAGAAACGCATTGTATTGGCGAAAGAAAGCGTTCATATAAATTGCTGTAACTTTTGATAGAGGTCTCAGACAAACATGTTTATGGCTTTATCTTATAGAACTCAATATCTCCGTGCTGGGCAAACAGGTTTTGCAGCCGTTTGAGCTAAGATTTTAAAATTATTCACATAATGAAAACCTATACTTTGTATCGGGCGAGCTTCCCATTCAAATGCATGTAACAGTGAGAAACGCATTGTCTTGGCGAAAGAAAGCGTTTTTGAACAACTTCATATAAATCGCTGTAACTTTTGATAGAAGACTCAGACAAACATGTTTATGGCTTTATCTTATAAAACTGAATATCTCCGTGCTGGGTAAACAGGTTTTGCAGCCGTTTGAGCTAAGATTTTAAAATTATTCACATAATGAAAACCTATACTTTGTTTCAGGCGAGTTTCCCATTCAAATGCATGTAACCGTGAGAAACACATTGTCTTGGCGAAAGAAAGCGTTTGTGAACAACTTCATATAAATCGCTGTAACTTTTGATAGAGGTCTCAGACAAACATGTTTATGGCTTTATCTTATAAAACTCAATATCTCCGTGCTGGGCAAACAGGTTTTGCAGCCGTTTGAGCTAAGATTTTAAAATTATTCACATAATGAAAACCTATACTTTGTTTCAGGCGAGTTTCCCATTCAAATGCATGTAACCGTGAGAAACGCATTGTATTGGCGAAAGAAAGCGTTTTTGAACAACTTCATATAAATCGCTGTAACTTTTGATAGAGGTCTCAGACAAACATGTTTATGGCTTTATCTTATAGAACTCAATATCTCCGTGCTGGGCAAACAGGTTTTGCAGCCGTTTGAGCTAAGATTTTAAAATTATTCACATAATGAAAACCTATACTTTGTCTCGGGCGAGTTTCCCATTCAAATGCATGTAACCGTGAGAAACACATTGTCTTGGCGAAAGAAAGCGTTTGTGAACAACTTCATATAAATCGCTGTAACTTTTGATAGAGGTCTCAGACAAACATGTTTATGGCTTTATCTTATAAAACTCAATATCTCCGTGCTGGGCAAACAGGTTTTGCAGCCGTTTGAGCTAAGATTTTAAAATTATTCACATAATGAAAACCTATACTTTGTTTCAGGCGAGTTTCCCATTCAAATGCATGTAACCGTGAGAAACACATTGTCTTGGCGAAAGAAAGCGTTTTTGAACAACTTCATATAAATCGCTGTAACTTTTGATAGAGGTCTCAGACAAACATGTTTATGGCTTTATCTTATAAAACTCAATATCTCCGTGCTGGGCAAACAGGTTTTGCAGCCGTTTGAGCTAAGATTTTAAAATTATTCACATAATGAAAACCTATACTTTGTCTCGGGCGAGTTTCCCATTCAAATGCATGTAACCGTGAGAAACACATTGTCTTGGCGAAAGAAAGCGTTTGTTAACAACTTCATATAAATCGCTGTAACTTTTGATAGAAGACTCAGACAAACATGTTTATGGCTTTATCTTATAAAACTCAATATCTCCGTGCTGGGCAAACAGGTTTTGCAGCCGTTTGAGCTAAGATTTTAAAATTATTCACATAATGAAAACCTATACTTTGTTTCAGGCGAGTTTCCCATTCAAATGCATGTAACCGTGAGAAACGCATTGTATTGGCGAAAGAAAGCGTTCATATAAATTGCTGTAACTTTTGATAGAGGTCTCAGACAAACATGTTTATGGCTTTATCTTATAGAACTCAATATCTCCGTGCTGGGCAAACAGGTTTTGCAGCCGTTTGAGCTAAGATTTTAAAATTATTCACATAATGAAAACCTATACTTTGTATCGGGCGAGCTTCCCATTCAAATGCATGTAACAGTGAGAAACGCATTGTCTTGGCGAAAGAAAGCGTTTTTGAACAACTTCATATAAATCGCTGTAACTTTTGATAGAAGACTCAGACAAACATGTTTATGGCTTTATCTTATAAAACTGAATATCTCCGTGCTGGGTAAACAGGTTTTGCAGCCGTTTGAGCTAAGATTTTAAAATTATTCACATAATGAAAACCTATACTTTGTTTCAGGCGAGTTTCCCATTCAAATGCATGTAACCGTGAGAAACACATTGTCTTGGCGAAAGAAAGCGTTTGTTAACAACTTCATATAAATCGCTGTAACTTTTAATAGAAGACTCAGACAAACATGTTTATGGCTTTATCTTATAGAACTCAATATCTCCGTGCTGGGCAAACAGGTTTTGCAGCCGTTTGAGCTAAGATTTTAAAATTATTCACATAATGAAAACCTATACTTTGTCTCGGGCGAGTTTCCCATTCAAATGCATGTAACCGTGAGAAACACATTGTCTTGGCGAAAGAAAGCGTTTGTGAACAACTTCATATAAATCGCTGTAACTTTTGATAGAAGACTCAGACACACATGTTTATGGCTTTATCTTATAAAACTCAATATCTCCGTGCTGGGCAAACAGGTTTTGCAGCCGTTTGAGCTAAGATTTTAAAATTATTCACATAATGAAAACCTATACTTTGTCTCGGGCGAGTTTCCCATTCAAATGCATGTAACCGTGAGAAACACACTGTCTTGGCGAAATAAAGCGTTTTTGAACAACTTCATATAAATCGCTGTAACTTTTGATAGAAGACTCAGACACACATGTTTATGGCTTTATCTTATAAAACTCAATATCTCCGTGCTGGGTAAACAGGTTTTGCAGCCGTTTGAGCTAAGATTTTAAAATTATTCACATAATGAAAACCTATACTTTGTTTCAGGCGAGTTTCCCATTCAAATGCATGTAACCGTGAGAAACACATTGTCTTGGCGAA
This sequence comes from Aulonocara sp. 'chitande type north' Nkhata Bay, assembly GCF_057382095.1. Taxonomy (NCBI): domain Eukaryota; kingdom Metazoa; phylum Chordata; class Actinopteri; order Cichliformes; family Cichlidae; genus Aulonocara; species Aulonocara sp. 'chitande type north' Nkhata Bay. The sequence continues at coordinate 55,820,722 of NC_141346.1, read as the reverse complement.
AGAAAGCGTTTTTGAACAACTTCATATAAATCGCTGTAACTTTTGATAGAGGTCTCAGACAAACATGTTTATGGCTTTATCTTATAAAACTCAATATCTCCGTGCTGGGCAAACAGCTTTTGCAGCCGTTTGAGCTAAGATTTTAAAATTATTCACATAATGAAAACCTATACTTTGTTTCAGGCGAGTTTCCCATTCAAATGCATGTAACAGTGAGAAACGCATTGTCTTGGCGAAAGAAAGCGTTTTTGAACAACTTCATATAAATCGCTGTAACTTTTGATAGAGGTCTCAGACAAACATGTTTATGGCTTTATCTTATAAAACTCAATATCTCCGTGCTGGGCAAACAGGTTTTGCAGCCGTTTGAGCTAAGATTTTAAAATTATTCACATAATGAAAACCTATACTTTGTCTCGGGCGAGTTTCCCATTCAAATGCATGTAACAGTGAGAAACGCATTGTCTTGGCGAAAGAAAGCGTTTTTGAACAACTTCATATAAATCGCTGTAACTTTTGATAGAGGTCTCAGACAAACATGTTTATGGCTTTATCTTATAAAACTCAATATCTCCGTGCTGGGCAAACAGGTTTTGCAGCCGTTTGAGCTAAGATTTTAAAATTATTCACATAATGAAAACCTATACTTTGTCTGAGGCGAGTTTCCCATTCAAATGCATGTAACCGTGAGAAACGCATTGTCTTGGCGAAAGAAAGCGTTTTTGAACAACTTCATATAAATCGCTGTAACTTTTGATAGAGGTCTCAGACAAACATGTTTATGGCTTTATCTTATAAAACTCAATATCCCCGTGCTGGGCAAACAGGTTTTGCAGCCGTTTGAGCTAAGATTTTAAAATTATTCACATAATGAAAACCTATACTTTGTTTCAGGCGAGTTTCCCATTCAAATGCATGTAACCGTGAGAAACGCATTGTATTGGCGAAAGAAAGCGTTTTTGAACAACTTCATATAAATCGCTGTAACTTTTGATAGAGGTCTCAGACAAACATGTTTATGGCTTTATCTTATAGAACTCAATATCCCCGTGCTGGGCAAACAGGTTTTGCAGCCGTTTGAGCTAAGATTTTAAAATTATTCACATAATGAAAACCTATACTTTGTTTCAGGCGAGTTTCCCATTCAAATGCATGTAACAGTGAGAAACGCATTGTCTTGGCGAAAGAAAGCGTTTGTGAACAATTTCATATAAATCGCTGTAACTTTTGATAGAAGACTCAGACAAACATGTTTATGGCTTTATCTTATAAAACTCAATATCTCCGTGCTGGGCAAACAGGTTTTGCAGCCGTTTGAGCTAAGATTTTAAAATTATTCACATAATGAAAACCTATACTTTGTCTCGGGCGAGTTTCCCATTCAAATGCATGTAACAGTGAGAAACGCATTGTCTTGGCGAAAGAAAGCGTTTTTGAACAACTTCATATAAATCGCTGTAACTTTTGATAGAAGACTCAGACAAACATGTTTATGGCTTTATCTTATAAAACTCAATATCTCCGTGCTGGGCAAACAGGTTTTGCAGCCGTTTGAGCTAAGATTTTAAAATTATTCACATAATGAAAACCTATACTTTGTCTCGGGCGAGTTTCCCATTCAAATGCATGTAACAGTGAGAAACGCATTGTATTGGCGAAAGAAAGCGTTTTTGTACAACTTCATATAAATCGCTGTAACTTTTGATAGAGGTCTCAGACAAACATGTTTATGGCTTTATCTTATAAAACTCAATATCCCCGTGCTGGGCAAACAGGTTTTGCAGCCGTTTGAGCTAAGATTTTAAAATTATTCACATAATGAAAACCTATACTTTGTTTCAGGCGAGTTTCCCATTCAAATGCATGTAACCGTGAGAAACGCATTGTCTTGGCGAAAGAAAGCGTTTTTGAACAACTTCATATAAATCGCTGTAACTTTTGATAGAGGTCTCAGACAAACATGTTTATGGCTTTATCTTATAAAACTCAATATCCCCGTGCTGGGCAAACAGGTTTTGCAGCCGTTTGAGCTAAGATTTTAAAATTATTCACATAATGAAAACCTATACTTTGTTTCAGGCGAGTTTCCCATTCAAATGCATGTAACCGTGAGAAACGCATTGTCTTGGCGAAAGAAAGCGTTTTTGAACAACTTCATATAAATCGCTGTAACTTTTGATAGAAGACTCAGACAAACATGTTTATGGCTTTATCTTATAAAACTCAATATCTCCGTGCTGGGCAAACAGGTTTTGCAGCCGTTTGAGCTAAGATTTTAAAATTATTCACATAATGAAAACCTATACTTTGTATCGGGCGAGCTTCCCATTCAAATGCATGTAACAGTGAGAAACGCATTGTCTTGGCGAAAGAAAGCGTTTTTGAACAACTTCATATAAATCGCTGTAACTTTTGATAGAAGACTCAGACAAACATGTTTATGGCTTTATCTTATAAAACTCAATATCTCCGTGCTGGGCAAACAGGTTTTGCAGCCGTTTGAGCTAAGATTTTAAAATTATTCACATAATGAAAACCTATACTTTGTCTCGGGCGAGTTTCCCATTCAAATGCATGTAACCGTGAGAAACACATTGTCTTGGCGAAAGAAAGCGTTTTTGAACAACTTCATATAAATCGCTGTAACTTTTGATAGAGGTCTCAGACAAACATGTTTATGGCTTTATCTTATAGAACTCAATATCCCCGTGCTGGGCAAACAGGTTTTGCAGCCGTTTGAGCTAAGATTTTAAAATTATTCACATAATGAAAACCTATACTTTGTCTCGGGCGAGTTTCCCATTCAAATGCATGTAACCGTGAGAAACACATTGTCTTGGCGAAAGAAAGCGTTTTTGAACAACTTCATATAAATCGCTGTAACTTTTGATAGAGGTCTCAGACAAACATGTTTATGGCTTTATCTTATAAAACTCAATATCTCCGTGCTGGGCAAACAGGTTTTGCAGCCGTTTGAGCTAAGATTTTAAAATTATTCACATAATGAAAACCTATACTTTGTATCGGGCGAGCTTCCCATTCAAATGCATGTAACAGTGAGAAACGCATTGTCTTGGCGAAAGAAAGCGTTTTTGAACAACTTCATATAAATCGCTGTAACTTTTGATAGAAGACTCAGACAAACATGTTTATGGCTTTATCTTATAAAACTCAATATCTCCGTGCTGGGCAAACAGGTTTTGCAGCCGTTTGAGCTAAGATTTTAAAATTATTCACATAATGAAAACCTATACTTTGTCTCGGGCGAGTTTCCCATTCAAATGCATGTAACAGTGAGAAACACATTGTCTTGGCGAAAGAAAGCGTTTTTGAACAACTTCATATAAATCGCTGTAACTTTTGATAGAGGTCTCAGACAAACATGTTTATGGCTTTATCTTATAGAACTCAATATCCCCGTGCTGGGCAAACAGGTTTTGCAGCCGTTTGAGCTAAGATTTTAAAATTATTCACATAATGAAAACCTATACTTTGTCTCGGGCGAGTTTCCCATTCAAATGCATGTAACCGTGAGAAACACATTGTCTTGGCGAAAGAAAGCGTTTGTGAACAACTTCATATAAATCGCTGTAACTTTTGATAGAGGTCTCAGACAAACATGTTTATGGCTTTATCTTATAAAACTCAATATCTCCGTGCTGGGCAAACAGGTTTTGCAGCCGTTTGAGCTAAGATTTTAAAATTATTCACATAATGAAAACCTATACTTTGTTTCAGGCGAGTTTCCCATTCAAATGCATGTAACCGTGAGAAACGCATTGTATTGGCGAAAGAAAGCGTTTTTGAACAACTTCATATAAATCGCTGTAACTTTTGATAGAGGTCTCAGACAAACATGTTTATGGCTTTATCTTATAGAACTCAATATCTCCGTGCTGGGCAAACAGGTTTTGCAGCCGTTTGAGCTAAGATTTTAAAATTATTCACATAATGAAAACCTATACTTTGTTTCAGGCGAGTTTCCCATTCAAATGCATGTAACCGTGAGAAACGCATTGTATTGGCGAAAGAAAGCGTTTTTGAACAACTTCATATAAATCGCTGTAACTTTTGATAGAGGTCTCAGACAAACATGTTTATGGCTTTATCTTATAAAACTCAATATCTCCGTGCTGGGCAAACAGGTTTTGCAGCCGTTTGAGCTAAGATTTTAAAATTATTCACATAATGAAAACCTATACTTTGTCTCGGGCGAGTTTCCCATTCAAATGCATGTAACCGTGAGAAACACATTGTCTTGGCGAAAGAAAGCGTTTTTGAACAACTTCATATAAATCGCTGTAACTTTTGATAGAGGTCTCAGACAAACATGTTTATGGCTTTATCTTATAAAACTCAATATCTCCGTGCTGGGCAAACAGGTTTTGCAGCCGTTTGAGCTAAGATTTTAAAATTATTCACATAATGAAAACCTATACTTTGTATCGGGCGAGCTTCCCATTCAAATGCATGTAACAGTGAGAAACGCATTGTCTTGGCGAAAGAAAGCGTTTTTGAACAACTTCATATAAATCGCTGTAACTTTTGATAGAAGACTCAGACAAACATGTTTATGGCTTTATCTTATAAAACTCAATATCTCCGTGCTGGGCAAACAGGTTTTGCAGCCGTTTGAGCTAAGATTTTAAAATTATTCACATAATGAAAACCTATACTTTGTCTCGGGCGAGTTTCCCATTCAAATGCATGTAACCGTGAGAAACACATTGTCTTGGCGAAAGAAAGCGTTTGTGAACAACTTCATATAAATCGCTGTAACTTTTGATAGAGGTCTCAGACAAACATGTTTATGGCTTTATCTTATAAAACTCAATATCTCCGTGCTGGGCAAACAGGTTTTGCAGCCGTTTGAGCTAAGATTTTAAAATTATTCACATAATGAAAACCTATACTTTGTTTCAGGCGAGTTTCCCATTCAAATGCATGTAACCGTGAGAAACGCATTGTATTGGCGAAAGAAAGCGTTTTTGAACAACTTCATATAAATCGCTGTAACTTTTGATAGAGGTCTCAGACAAACATGTTTATGGCTTTATCTTATAAAACTCAATATCTCCGTGCTGGGCAAACAGGTTTTGCAGCCGTTTGAGCTAAGATTTTAAAATTATTCACATAATGAAAACCTATACTTTGTCTCGGGCGAGTTTCCCATTCAAATGCATGTAACCGTGAGAAACACATTGTCTTGGCGAAAGAAAGCGTTTTTGAACAACTTCATTATAAATCGCTGTAACTTTTGATAGAGGTCTCAGACAAACATGTTTATGGCTTTATCTTATAAAACTCAATATCTCCGTGCTGGGCAAACAGGTTTTGCAGCCGTTTGAGCTAAGATTTTAAAATTATTCACATAATGAAAACCTATACTTTGTTTCAGGCGAGTTTCCCATTCAAATGCATGTAACCGTGAGAAACGCATTGTATTGGCGAAAGAAAGCGTTTTTGAACAACTTCATATAAATCGCTGTAACTTTTGATAGAGGTCTCAGACAAACATGTTTATGGCTTTATCTTATAGAACTCAATATCTCCGTGCTGGGCAAACAGGTTTTGCAGCCGTTTGAGCTAAGATTTTAAAATTATTCACATAATGAAAACCTATACTTTGTTTCAGGCGAGTTTCCCATTCAAATGCATGTAACCGTGAGAAACGCATTGTATTGGCGAAAGAAAGCGTTTTTGAACAACTTCATATAAATCGCTGTAACTTTTGATAGAGGTCTCAGACAAACATGTTTATGGCTTTATCTTATAAAACTCAATATCTCCGTGCTGGGCAAACAGGTTTTGCAGCCGTTTGAGCTAAGATTTTAAAATTATTCACATAATGAAAACCTATACTTTGTCTCGGGCGAGTTTCCCATTCAAATGCATGTAACCGTGAGAAACACATTGTCTTGGCGAAAGAAAGCGTTTGTTAACAACTTCATATAAATCGCTGTAACTTTTGATAGAGGTCTCAGACAAACATGTTTATGGCTTTATCTTATAAAACTCAATATCTCCGTGCTGGGCAAACAGGTTTTGCAGCCGTTTGAGCTAAGATTTTAAAATTATTCACATAATGAAAACCTATACTTTGTTTCAGGCGAGTTTCCCATTCAAATGCATGTAACCGTGAGAAACGCATTGTATTGGCGAAAGAAAGCGTTTTTGAACAACTTCATATAAATCGCTGTAACTTTTGATAGAGGTCTCAGACAAACATGTTTATGGCTTTATCTTATAGAACTCAATATCTCCGTGCTGGGCAAACAGGTTTTGCAGCCGTTTGAGCTAAGATTTTAAAATTATTCACATAATGAAAACCTATACTTTGTTTCAGGCGAGTTTCCCATTCAAATGCATGTAACCGTGAGAAACGCATTGTATTGGCGAAAGAAAGCGTTTTTGAACAACTTCATATAAATCGCTGTAACTTTTGATAGAGGTCTCAGACAAACATGTTTATGGCTTTATCTTATAAAACTCAATATCTCCGTGCTGGGCAAACAGGTTTTGCAGCCGTTTGAGCTAAGATTTTAAAATTATTCACATAATGAAAACCTATACTTTGTCTCGGGCGAGTTTCCCATTCAAATGCATGTAACCGTGAGAAACACATTGTCTTGGCGAAAGAAAGCGTTTTTGAACAACTTCATATAAATCGCTGTAACTTTTGATAGAGGTCTCAGACAAACATGTTTATGGCTTTATCTTATAAAACTCAATATCTCCGTGCTGGGCAAACAGGTTTTGCAGCCGTTTGAGCTAAGATTTTAAAATTATTCACATAATGAAAACCTATACTTTGTATCGGGCGAGCTTCCCATTCAAATGCATGTAACAGTGAGAAACGCATTGTCTTGGCGAAAGAAAGCGTTTTTGAACAACTTCATATAAATCGCTGTAACTTTTGATAGAAGACTCAGACAAACATGTTTATGGCTTTATCTTATAAAACTCAATATCTCCGTGCTGGGCAAACAGGTTTTGCAGCCGTTTGAGCTAAGATTTTAAAATTATTCACATAATGAAAACCTATACTTTGTCTCGGGCGAGTTTCCCATTCAAATGCATGTAACAGTGAGAAACACATTGTCTTGGCGAAAGAAAGCGTTTTTGAACAACTTCATATAAATCGCTGTAACTTTTGATAGAGGTCTCAGACAAACATGTTTATGGCTTTATCTTATAGAACTCAATATCCCCGTGCTGGGCAAACAGGTTTTGCAGCCGTTTGAGCTAAGATTTTAAAATTATTCACATAATGAAAACCTATACTTTGTCTCGGGCGAGTTTCCCATTCAAATGCATGTAACCGTGAGAAACACATTGTCTTGGCGAAAGAAAGCGTTTGTGAACAACTTCATATAAATCGCTGTAACTTTTGATAGAGGTCTCAGACAAACATGTTTATGGCTTTATCTTATAAAACTCAATATCTCCGTGCTGGGCAAACAGGTTTTGCAGCCGTTTGAGCTAAGATTTTAAAATTATTCACATAATGAAAACCTATACTTTGTTTCAGGCGAGTTTCCCATTCAAATGCATGTAACCGTGAGAAACGCATTGTATTGGCGAAAGAAAGCGTTTTTGAACAACTTCATATAAATCGCTGTAACTTTTGATAGAGGTCTCAGACAAACATGTTTATGGCTTTATCTTATAGAACTCAATATCTCCGTGCTGGGCAAACAGGTTTTGCAGCCGTTTGAGCTAAGATTTTAAAATTATTCACATAATGAAAACCTATACTTTGTCTCGGGCGAGTTTCCCATTCAAATGCATGTAACCGTGAGAAACACATTGTCTTGGCGAAAGAAAGCGTTTGTGAACAACTTCATATAAATCGCTGTAACTTTTGATAGAGGTCTCAGACAAACATGTTTATGACTTTATCTTATAAAACTCAATATCTCCGTGCTGGGCAAACAGGTTTTGCAGCCGTTTGAGCTAAGATTTTAAAATTATTCACATAATGAAAACCTATACTTTGTTTCAGGCGAGTTTCCCATTCAAATGCATGTAACCGTGAGAAACACATTGTCTTGGCGAAAGAAAGCGTTTTTGAACAACTTCATATAAATCGCTGTAACTTTTGATAGAGGTCTCAGACAAACATGTTTATGGCTTTATCTTATAAAACTCAATATCTCCGTGCTGGGCAAACAGGTTTTGCAGCCGTTTGAGCTAAGATTTTAAAATTATTCACATAATGAAAACCTATACTTTGTATCGGGCGAGCTTCCCATTCAAATGCATGTAACAGTGAGAAACGCATTGTCTTGGCGAAAGAAAGCGTTTTTGAACAACTTCATATAAATCGCTGTAACTTTTGATAGAAGACTCAGACAAACATGTTTATGGCTTTATCTTATAAAACTCAATATCTCCGTGCTGGGCAAACAGGTTTTGCAGCCGTTTGAGCTAAGATTTTAAAATTATTCACATAATGAAAACCTATACTTTGTCTCGGGCGAGTTTCCCATTCAAATGCATGTAACAGTGAGAAACACATTGTCTTGGCGAAAGAAAGCGTTTTTGAACAACTTCATATAAATCGCTGTAACTTTTGATAGAGGTCTCAGACAAACATGTTTATGGCTTTATCTTATAGAACTCAATATCCCCGTGCTGGGCAAACAGGTTTTGCAGCCGTTTGAGCTAAGATTTTAAAATTATTCACATAATGAAAACCTATACTTTGTCTCGGGCGAGTTTCCCATTCAAATGCATGTAACCGTGAGAAACACATTGTCTTGGCGAAAGAAAGCGTTTTTGAACAACTTCATATAAATCGCTGTAACTTTTGATAGAGGTCTCAGACAAACATGTTTATGGCTTTATCTTATAAAACTCAATATCTCCGTGCTGGGCAAACAGGTTTTGCAGCCGTTTGAGCTAAGATTTTAAAATTATTCACATAATGAAAACCTATACTTTGTCTCGGGCGAGCTTCCCATTCAAATGCATGTAACAGTGAGAAACGCATTGTCTTGGCGAAAGAAAGCGTTTTTGAACAACTTCATATAAATCGCTGTAACTTTTGATAGAGGTCTCAGACAAACATGTTTATGGCTTTATCTTATAAAACTCAATATCTCCGTGCTGGGCAAACAGGTTTTGCAGCCGTTTGAGCTAAGATTTTAAAATTATTCACATAATGAAAACCTATACTTTGTATCGGGCGAGCTTCCCATTCAAATGCATGTAACAGTGAGAAACGCATTGTCTTGGCGAAAGAAAGCGTTTTTGAACAACTTCATATAAATCGCTGTAACTTTTGATAGAAGACTCAGACAAACATGTTTATGGCTTTATCTTATAAAACTCAATATCTCCGTGCTGGGCAAACAGGTTTTGCAGCCGTTTGAGCTAAGATTTTAAAATTATTCACATAATGAAAACCTATACTTTGTCTCGGGCGAGTTTCCCATTCAAATGCATGTAACCGTGAGAAACACATTGTCTTGGCGAAAGAAAGCGTTTTTGAACAACTTCATATAAATCGCTGTAACTTTTGATAGAGGTCTCAGACAAACATGTTTATGGCTTTATCTTATAGAACTCAATATCCCCGTGCTGGGCAAACAGGTTTTGCAGCCGTTTGAGCTAAGATTTTAAAATTATTCACATAATGAAAACCTATACTTTGTCTCGGGCGAGTTTCCCATTCAAATGCATGTAACCGTGAGAAACGCATTGTATTGGCGAAAGAAAGCGTTTTTGAACAACTTCATATAAATCGCTGTAACTTTTGATAGAGGTCTCAGACAAACATGTTTATGGCTTTATCTTATAAAACTCAATATCTCCGTGCTGGGCAAACAGGTTTTGCAGCCGTTTGAGCTAAGATTTTAAAATTATTCACATAATGAAAACCTATACTTTGTTTCAGGCGAGTTTCCCATTCAAATGCATGTAACCGTGAGAAACGCATTGTATTGGCGAAAGAAAGCGTTTTTGAACAACTTCATATAAATCGCTGTAACTTTTGATAGAGGTCTCAGACAAACATGTTTATGGCTTTATCTTATAGAACTCAATATCTCCGTGCTGGGCAAACAGGTTTTGCAGCCGTTTGAGCTAAGATTTTAAAATTATTCACATAATGAAAACCTATACTTTGTTTCAGGCGAGTTTCCCATTCAAATGCATGTAACCGTGAGAAACGCATTGTATTGGCGAAAGAAAGCGTTTTTGAACAACTTCATATAAATCGCTGTAACTTTTGATAGAGGTCTCAGACAAACATGTTTATGGCTTTATCTTATAAAACTCAATATCTCCGTGCTGGGCAAACAGGTTTTGCAGCCGTTTGAGCTAAGATTTTAAAATTATTCACATAATGAAAACCTATACTTTGTCTCGGGCGAGTTTCCCATTCAAATGCATGTAACCGTGAGAAACACATTGTCTTGGCGAAAGAAAGCGTTTTTGAACAACTTCATATAAATCGCTGTAACTTTTGATAGAGGTCTCAGACAAACATGTTTATGGCTTTATCTTATAAAACTCAATATCTCCGTGCTGGGCAAACAGGTTTTGCAGCCGTTTGAGCTAAGATTTTAAAATTATTCACATAATGAAAACCTATACTTTGTATCGGGCGAGCTTCCCATTCAAATGCATGTAACAGTGAGAAACGCATTGTCTTGGCGAAAGAAAGCGTTTTTGAACAACTTCATATAAATCGCTGTAACTTTTGATAGAAGACTCAGACAAACATGTTTATGGCTTTATCTTATAAAACTCAATATCTCCGTGCTGGGCAAACAGGTTTTGCAGCCGTTTGAGCTAAGATTTTAAAATTATTCACATAATGAAAACCTATACTTTGTTTCAGGCGAGTTTCCCATTCAAATGCATGTAACCGTGAGAAACGCATTGTATTGGCGAAAGAAAGCGTTCATATAAATTGCTGTAACTTTTGATAGAGGTCTCAGACAAACATGTTTATGGCTTTATCTTATAGAACTCAATATCTCCGTGCTGGGCAAACAGGTTTTGCAGCCGTTTGAGCTAAGATTTTAAAATTATTCACATAATGAAAACCTATACTTTGTATCGGGCGAGCTTCCCATTCAAATGCATGTAACAGTGAGAAACGCATTGTCTTGGCGAAAGAAAGCGTTTTTGAACAACTTCATATAAATCGCTGTAACTTTTGATAGAAGACTCAGACAAACATGTTTATGGCTTTATCTTATAAAACTGAATATCTCCGTGCTGGGTAAACAGGTTTTGCAGCCGTTTGAGCTAAGATTTTAAAATTATTCACATAATGAAAACCTATACTTTGTTTCAGGCGAGTTTCCCATTCAAATGCATGTAACCGTGAGAAACACATTGTCTTGGCGAAAGAAAGCGTTTGTTAACAACTTCATATAAATCGCTGTAACTTTTAATAGAAGACTCAGACAAACATGTTTATGGCTTTATCTTATAGAACTCAATATCTCCGTGCTGGGCAAACAGGTTTTGCAGCCGTTTGAGCTAAGATTTTAAAATTATTCACATAATGAAAACCTATACTTTGTCTCGGGCGAGTTTCCCATTCAAATGCATGTAACCGTGAGAAACACATTGTCTTGGCGAAAGAAAGCGTTTGTGAACAACTTCATATAAATCGCTGTAACTTTTGATAGAGGTCTCAGACAAACATGTTTATGGCTTTATCTTATAAAACTCAATATCTCCGTGCTGGGCAAACAGGTTTTGCAGCCGTTTGAGCTAAGATTTTAAAATTATTCACATAATGAAAACCTATACTTTGTTTCAGGCGAGTTTCCCATTCAAATGCATGTAACCGTGAGAAACGCATTGTATTGGCGAAAGAAAGCGTTTTTGAACAACTTCATATAAATCGCTGTAACTTTTGATAGAGGTCTCAGACAAACATGTTTATGGCTTTATCTTATAGAACTCAATATCTCCGTGCTGGGCAAACAGGTTTTGCAGCCGTTTGAGCTAAGATTTTAAAATTATTCACATAATGAAAACCTATACTTTGTCTCGGGCGAGTTTCCCATTCAAATGCATGTAACCGTGAGAAACACATTGTCTTGGCGAAAGAAAGCGTTTGTGAACAACTTCATATAAATCGCTGTAACTTTTGATAGAGGTCTCAGACAAACATGTTTATGGCTTTATCTTATAAAACTCAATATCTCCGTGCTGGGCAAACAGGTTTTGCAGCCGTTTGAGCTAAGATTTTAAAATTATTCACATAATGAAAACCTATACTTTGTTTCAGGCGAGTTTCCCATTCAAATGCATGTAACCGTGAGAAACACATTGTCTTGGCGAAAGAAAGCGTTTTTGAACAACTTCATATAAATCGCTGTAACTTTTGATAGAGGTCTCAGACAAACATGTTTATGGCTTTATCTTATAAAACTCAATATCTCCGTGCTGGGCAAACAGGTTTTGCAGCCGTTTGAGCTAAGATTTTAAAATTATTCACATAATGAAAACCTATACTTTGTCTCGGGCGAGTTTCCCATTCAAATGCATGTAACCGTGAGAAACACATTGTCTTGGCGAAAGAAAGCGTTTGTTAACAACTTCATATAAATCGCTGTAACTTTTGATAGAAGACTCAGACAAACATGTTTATGGCTTTATCTTATAAAACTCAATATCTCCGTGCTGGGCAAACAGGTTTTGCAGCCGTTTGAGCTAAGATTTTAAAATTATTCACATAATGAAAACCTATACTTTGTTTCAGGCGAGTTTCCCATTCAAATGCATGTAACCGTGAGAAACGCATTGTATTGGCGAAAGAAAGCGTTCATATAAATTGCTGTAACTTTTGATAGAGGTCTCAGACAAACATGTTTATGGCTTTATCTTATAGAACTCAATATCTCCGTGCTGGGCAAACAGGTTTTGCAGCCGTTTGAGCTAAGATTTTAAAATTATTCACATAATGAAAACCTATACTTTGTATCGGGCGAGCTTCCCATTCAAATGCATGTAACAGTGAGAAACGCATTGTCTTGGCGAAAGAAAGCGTTTTTGAACAACTTCATATAAATCGCTGTAACTTTTGATAGAAGACTCAGACAAACATGTTTATGGCTTTATCTTATAAAACTGAATATCTCCGTGCTGGGTAAACAGGTTTTGCAGCCGTTTGAGCTAAGATTTTAAAATTATTCACATAATGAAAACCTATACTTTGTTTCAGGCGAGTTTCCCATTCAAATGCATGTAACCGTGAGAAACACATTGTCTTGGCGAAAGAAAGCGTTTGTTAACAACTTCATATAAATCGCTGTAACTTTTAATAGAAGACTCAGACAAACATGTTTATGGCTTTATCTTATAGAACTCAATATCTCCGTGCTGGGCAAACAGGTTTTGCAGCCGTTTGAGCTAAGATTTTAAAATTATTCACATAATGAAAACCTATACTTTGTCTCGGGCGAGTTTCCCATTCAAATGCATGTAACCGTGAGAAACACATTGTCTTGGCGAAAGAAAGCGTTTGTGAACAACTTCATATAAATCGCTGTAACTTTTGATAGAAGACTCAGACACACATGTTTATGGCTTTATCTTATAAAACTCAATATCTCCGTGCTGGGCAAACAGGTTTTGCAGCCGTTTGAGCTAAGATTTTAAAATTATTCACATAATGAAAACCTATACTTTGTCTCGGGCGAGTTTCCCATTCAAATGCATGTAACCGTGAGAAACACACTGTCTTGGCGAAATAAAGCGTTTTTGAACAACTTCATATAAATCGCTGTAACTTTTGATAGAAGACTCAGACACACATGTTTATGGCTTTATCTTATAAAACTCAATATCTCCGTGCTGGGTAAACAGGTTTTGCAGCCGTTTGAGCTAAGATTTTAAAATTATTCACATAATGAAAACCTATACTTTGTTTCAGGCGAGTTTCCCATTCAAATGCATGTAACCGTGAGAAACACATTGTCTTGGCGAAAGAAAGCGTTTTTGAACAACTTCATATAAATCGCTGTAACTTTTGATAGAGGTCTCAGACAAACATGTTTATGGCTTTATCTTATAAAACTCAATATCTCCGTGCTGGGCAAACAGCTTTTGCAGCCGTTTGAGCTAAGATTTTAAAATTATTCACATAATGAAAACCTATACTTTGTTTCAGGCGAGTTTCCCATTCAAATGCATGTAACAGTGAGAAACGCATTGTCTTGGCGAAAGAAAGCGTTTTTGAACAACTTCATATAAATCGCTGTAACTTTTGATAGAGGTCTCAGACAAACATGTTTATGGCTTTATCTTATAAAACTCAATATCTCCGTGCTGGGCAAACAGGTTTTGCAGCCGTTTGAGCTAAGATTTTAAAATTATTCACATAATGAAAACCTATACTTTGTCTCGGGCGAGTTTCCCATTCAAATGCATGTAACAGTGAGAAACGCATTGTCTTGGCGAAAGAAAGCGTTTTTGAACAACTTCATATAAATCGCTGTAACTTTTGATAGAGGTCTCAGACAAACATGTTTATGGCTTTATCTTATAAAACTCAATATCTCCGTGCTGGGCAAACAGGTTTTGCAGCCGTTTGAGCTAAGATTTTAAAATTATTCACATAATGAAAACCTATACTTTGTCTGAGGCGAGTTTCCCATTCAAATGCATGTAACCGTGAGAAACGCATTGTCTTGGCGAAAGAAAGCGTTTTTGAACAACTTCATATAAATCGCTGTAACTTTTGATAGAGGTCTCAGACAAACATGTTTATGGCTTTATCTTATAAAACTCAATATCCCCGTGCTGGGCAAACAGGTTTTGCAGCCGTTTGAGCTAAGATTTTAAAATTATTCACATAATGAAAACCTATACTTTGTTTCAGGCGAGTTTCCCATTCAAATGCATGTAACCGTGAGAAACGCATTGTATTGGCGAAAGAAAGCGTTTTTGAACAACTTCATATAAATCGCTGTAACTTTTGATAGAGGTCTCAGACAAACATGTTTATGGCTTTATCTTATAGAACTCAATATCCCCGTGCTGGGCAAACAGGTTTTGCAGCCGTTTGAGCTAAGATTTTAAAATTATTCACATAATGAAAACCTATACTTTGTTTCAGGCGAGTTTCCCATTCAAATGCATGTAACAGTGAGAAACGCATTGTCTTGGCGAAAGAAAGCGTTTTTGAACAACTTCATATAAATCGCTGTAACTTTTGATAGAAGACTCAGACAAACATGTTTATGGCTTTATCTTATAAAACTCAATATCTCCGTGCTGGGCAAACAGGTTTTGCAGCCGTTTGAGCTAAGATTTTAAAATTATTCACATAATGAAAACCTATACTTTGTCTCGGGCGAGTTTCCCATTCAAATGCATGTAACAGTGAGAAACGCATTGTATTGGCGAAAGAAAGCGTTTTTGTACAACTTCATATAAATCGCTGTAACTTTTGATAGAGGTCTCAGACAAACATGTTTATGGCTTTATCTTATAAAACTCAATATCCCCGTGCTGGGCAAACAGGTTTTGCAGCCGTTTGAGCTAAGATTTTAAAATTATTCACATAATGAAAACCTATACTTTGTCTCGGGCGAGTTTCCCATTCAAATGCATGTAACAGTGAGAAACGCATTGTATTGGCGAAAGAAAGCGTTTTTGTACAACTTCATATAAATCGCTGTAACTTTTGATAGAGGTCTCAGACAAACATGTTTATGGCTTTATCTTATAAAACTCAATATCCCCGTGCTGGGCAAACAGGTTTTGCAGCCGTTTGAGCTAAGATTTTAAAATTATTCACATAATGAAAACCTATACTTTGTTTCAGGCGAGTTTCCCATTCAAATGCATGTAACCGTGAGAAACGCATTGTCTTGGCGAAAGAAAGCGTTTTTGAACAACTTCATATAAATCGCTGTAACTTTTGATAGAGGTCTCAGACAAACATGTTTATGGCTTTATCTTATAAAACTCAATATCCCCGTGCTGGGCAAACAGGTTTTGCAGCCGTTTGAGCTAAGATTTTAAAATTATTCACATAATGAAAACCTATACTTTGTTTCAGGCGAGTTTCCCATTCAAATGCATGTAACCGTGAGAAACGCATTGTCTTGGCGAAAGAAAGCGTTTTTGAACAACTTCATATAAATCGCTGTAACTTTTGATAGAAGACTCAGACAAACATGTTTATGGCTTTATCTTATAAAACTCAATATCTCCGTGCTGGGCAAACAGGTTTTGCAGCCGTTTGAGCTAAGATTTTAAAATTATTCACATAATGAAAACCTATACTTTGTATCGGGCGAGCTTCCCATTCAAATGCATGTAACAGTGAGAAACGCATTGTCTTGGCGAAAGAAAGCGTTTTTGAACAACTTCATATAAATCGCTGTAACTTTTGATAGAAGACTCAGACAAACATGTTTATGGCTTTATCTTATAAAACTCAATATCTCCGTGCTGGGCAAACAGGTTTTGCAGCCGTTTGAGCTAAGATTTTAAAATTATTCACATAATGAAAACCTATACTTTGTCTCGGGCGAGTTTCCCATTCAAATGCATGTAACCGTGAGAAACACATTGTCTTGGCGAAAGAAAGCGTTTTTGAACAACTTCATATAAATCGCTGTAACTTTTGATAGAGGTCTCAGACAAACATGTTTATGGCTTTATCTTATAGAACTCAATATCCCCGTGCTGGGCAAACAGGTTTTGCAGCCGTTTGAGCTAAGATTTTAAAATTATTCACATAATGAAAACCTATACTTTGTCTCGGGCGAGTTTCCCATTCAAATGCATGTAACCGTGAGAAACACATTGTCTTGGCGAAAGAAAGCGTTTTTGAACAACTTCATATAAATCGCTGTAACTTTTGATAGAGGTCTCAGACAAACATGTTTATGGCTTTATCTTATAAAACTCAATATCTCCGTGCTGGGCAAACAGGTTTTGCAGCCGTTTGAGCTAAGATTTTAAAATTATTCACATAATGAAAACCTATACTTTGTATCGGGCGAGCTTCCCATTCAAATGCATGTAACAGTGAGAAACGCATTGTCTTGGCGAAAGAAAGCGTTTTTGAACAACTTCATATAAATCGCTGTAACTTTTGATAGAAGACTCAGACAAACATGTTTATGGCTTTATCTTATAAAACTCAATATCTCCGTGCTGGGCAAACAGGTTTTGCAGCCGTTTGAGCTAAGATTTTAAAATTATTCACATAATGAAAACCTATACTTTGTCTCGGGCGAGTTTCCCATTCAAATGCATGTAACAGTGAGAAACACATTGTCTTGGCGAAAGAAAGCGTTTTTGAACAACTTCATATAAATCGCTGTAACTTTTGATAGAGGTCTCAGACAAACATGTTTATGGCTTTATCTTATAGAACTCAATATCCCCGTGCTGGGCAAACAGGTTTTGCAGCCGTTTGAGCTAAGATTTTAAAATTATTCACATAATGAAAACCTATACTTTGTCTCGGGCGAGTTTCCCATTCAAATGCATGTAACCGTGAGAAACACATTGTCTTGGCGAAAGAAAGCGTTTGTGAACAACTTCATATAAATCGCTGTAACTTTTGATAGAGGTCTCAGACAAACATGTTTATGGCTTTATCTTATAAAACTCAATATCTCCGTGCTGGGCAAACAGGTTTTGCAGCCGTTTGAGCTAAGATTTTAAAATTATTCACATAATGAAAACCTATACTTTGTTTCAGGCGAGTTTCCCATTCAAATGCATGTAACCGTGAGAAACGCATTGTATTGGCGAAAGAAAGCGTTTTTGAACAACTTCATATAAATCGCTGTAACTTTTGATAGAGGTCTCAGACAAACATGTTTATGGCTTTATCTTATAGAACTCAATATCTCCGTGCTGGGCAAACAGGTTTTGCAGCCGTTTGAGCTAAGATTTTAAAATTATTCACATAATGAAAACCTATACTTTGTTTCAGGCGAGTTTCCCATTCAAATGCATGTAACCGTGAGAAACGCATTGTATTGGCGAAAGAAAGCGTTTTTGAACAACTTCATATAAATCGCTGTAACTTTTGATAGAGGTCTCAGACAAACATGTTTATGGCTTTATCTTATAAAACTCAATATCTCCGTGCTGGGCAAACAGGTTTTGCAGCCGTTTGAGCTAAGATTTTAAAATTATTCACATAATGAAAACCTATACTTTGTCTCGGGCGAGTTTCCCATTCAAATGCATGTAACCGTGAGAAACACATTGTCTTGGCGAAAGAAAGCGTTTTTGAACAACTTCATATAAATCGCTGTAACTTTTGATAGAGGTCTCAGACAAACATGTTTATGGCTTTATCTTATAAAACTCAATATCTCCGTGCTGGGCAAACAGGTTTTGCAGCCGTTTGAGCTAAGATTTTAAAATTATTCACATAATGAAAACCTATACTTTGTATCGGGCGAGCTTCCCATTCAAATGCATGTAACAGTGAGAAACGCATTGTCTTGGCGAAAGAAAGCGTTTTTGAACAACTTCATATAAATCGCTGTAACTTTTGATAGAAGACTCAGACAAACATGTTTATGGCTTTATCTTATAAAACTCAATATCTCCGTGCTGGGCAAACAGGTTTTGCAGCCGTTTGAGCTAAGATTTTAAAATTATTCACATAATGAAAACCTATACTTTGTCTCGGGCGAGTTTCCCATTCAAATGCATGTAACCGTGAGAAACACATTGTCTTGGCGAAAGAAAGCGTTTGTGAACAACTTCATATAAATCGCTGTAACTTTTGATAGAGGTCTCAGACAAACATGTTTATGGCTTTATCTTATAAAACTCAATATCTCCGTGCTGGGCAAACAGGTTTTGCAGCCGTTTGAGCTAAGATTTTAAAATTATTCACATAATGAAAACCTATACTTTGTTTCAGGCGAGTTTCCCATTCAAATGCATGTAACCGTGAGAAACGCATTGTATTGGCGAAAGAAAGCGTTTTTGAACAACTTCATATAAATCGCTGTAACTTTTGATAGAGGTCTCAGACAAACATGTTTATGGCTTTATCTTATAAAACTCAATATCTCCGTGCTGGGCAAACAGGTTTTGCAGCCGTTTGAGCTAAGATTTTAAAATTATTCACATAATGAAAACCTATACTTTGTCTCGGGCGAGTTTCCCATTCAAATGCATGTAACCGTGAGAAACACATTGTCTTGGCGAAAGAAAGCGTTTTTGAACAACTTCATTATAAATCGCTGTAACTTTTGATAGAGGTCTCAGACAAACATGTTTATGGCTTTATCTTATAAAACTCAATATCTCCGTGCTGGGCAAACAGGTTTTGCAGCCGTTTGAGCTAAGATTTTAAAATTATTCACATAATGAAAACCTATACTTTGTTTCAGGCGAGTTTCCCATTCAAATGCATGTAACCGTGAGAAACGCATTGTATTGGCGAAAGAAAGCGTTTTTGAACAACTTCATATAAATCGCTGTAACTTTTGATAGAGGTCTCAGACAAACATGTTTATGGCTTTATCTTATAGAACTCAATATCTCCGTGCTGGGCAAACAGGTTTTGCAGCCGTTTGAGCTAAGATTTTAAAATTATTCACATAATGAAAACCTATACTTTGTTTCAGGCGAGTTTCCCATTCAAATGCATGTAACCGTGAGAAACGCATTGTATTGGCGAAAGAAAGCGTTTTTGAACAACTTCATATAAATCGCTGTAACTTTTGATAGAGGTCTCAGACAAACATGTTTATGGCTTTATCTTATAAAACTCAATATCTCCGTGCTGGGCAAACAGGTTTTGCAGCCGTTTGAGCTAAGATTTTAAAATTATTCACATAATGAAAACCTATACTTTGTCTCGGGCGAGTTTCCCATTCAAATGCATGTAACCGTGAGAAACACATTGTCTTGGCGAAAGAAAGCGTTTTTGAACAACTTCATATAAATCGCTGTAACTTTTGATAGAGGTCTCAGACAAACATGTTTATGGCTTTATCTTATAAAACTCAATATCTCCGTGCTGGGCAAACAGGTTTTGCAGCCGTTTGAGCTAAGATTTTAAAATTATTCACATAATGAAAACCTATACTTTGTATCGGGCGAGCTTCCCATTCAAATGCATGTAACAGTGAGAAACGCATTGTCTTGGCGAAAGAAAGCGTTTTTGAACAACTTCATATAAATCGCTGTAACTTTTGATAGAAGACTCAGACAAACATGTTTATGGCTTTATCTTATAAAACTCAATATCTCCGTGCTGGGCAAACAGGTTTTGCAGCCGTTTGAGCTAAGATTTTAAAATTATTCACATAATGAAAACCTATACTTTGTCTCGGGCGAGTTTCCCATTCAAATGCATGTAACAGTGAGAAACACATTGTCTTGGCGAAAGAAAGCGTTTTTGAACAACTTCATATAAATCGCTGTAACTTTTGATAGAGGTCTCAGACAAACATGTTTATGGCTTTATCTTATAGAACTCAATATCCCCGTGCTGGGCAAACAGGTTTTGCAGCCGTTTGAGCTAAGATTTTAAAATTATTCACATAATGAAAACCTATACTTTGTCTCGGGCGAGTTTCCCATTCAAATGCATGTAACCGTGAGAAACACATTGTCTTGGCGAAAGAAAGCGTTTGTGAACAACTTCATATAAATCGCTGTAACTTTTGATAGAGGTCTCAGACAAACATGTTTATGGCTTTATCTTATAAAACTCAATATCTCCGTGCTGGGCAAACAGGTTTTGCAGCCGTTTGAGCTAAGATTTTAAAATTATTCACATAATGAAAACCTATACTTTGTTTCAGGCGAGTTTCCCATTCAAATGCATGTAACCGTGAGAAACGCATTGTATTGGCGAAAGAAAGCGTTTTTGAACAACTTCATATAAATCGCTGTAACTTTTGATAGAGGTCTCAGACAAACATGTTTATGGCTTTATCTTATAGAACTCAATATCTCCGTGCTGGGCAAACAGGTTTTGCAGCCGTTTGAGCTAAGATTTTAAAATTATTCACATAATGAAAACCTATACTTTGTCTCGGGCGAGTTTCCCATTCAAATGCATGTAACCGTGAGAAACACATTGTCTTGGCGAAAGAAAGCGTTTGTGAACAACTTCATATAAATCGCTGTAACTTTTGATAGAGGTCTCAGACAAACATGTTTATGACTTTATCTTATAAAACTCAATATCTCCGTGCTGGGCAAACAGGTTTTGCAGCCGTTTGAGCTAAGATTTTAAAATTATTCACATAATGAAAACCTATACTTTGTTTCAGGCGAGTTTCCCATTCAAATGCATGTAACCGTGAGAAACACATTGTCTTGGCGAAAGAAAGCGTTTTTGAACAACTTCATATAAATCGCTGTAACTTTTGATAGAGGTCTCAGACAAACATGTTTATGGCTTTATCTTATAAAACTCAATATCTCCGTGCTGGGCAAACAGGTTTTGCAGCCGTTTGAGCTAAGATTTTAAAATTATTCACATAATGAAAACCTATACTTTGTATCGGGCGAGCTTCCCATTCAAATGCATGTAACAGTGAGAAACGCATTGTCTTGGCGAAAGAAAGCGTTTTTGAACAACTTCATATAAATCGCTGTAACTTTTGATAGAAGACTCAGACAAACATGTTTATGGCTTTATCTTATAAAACTCAATATCTCCGTGCTGGGCAAACAGGTTTTGCAGCCGTTTGAGCTAAGATTTTAAAATTATTCACATAATGAAAACCTATACTTTGTCTCGGGCGAGTTTCCCATTCAAATGCATGTAACAGTGAGAAACACATTGTCTTGGCGAAAGAAAGCGTTTTTGAACAACTTCATATAAATCGCTGTAACTTTTGATAGAGGTCTCAGACAAACATGTTTATGGCTTTATCTTATAGAACTCAATATCCCCGTGCTGGGCAAACAGGTTTTGCAGCCGTTTGAGCTAAGATTTTAAAATTATTCACATAATGAAAACCTATACTTTGTCTCGGGCGAGTTTCCCATTCAAATGCATGTAACCGTGAGAAACACATTGTCTTGGCGAAAGAAAGCGTTTTTGAACAACTTCATATAAATCGCTGTAACTTTTGATAGAGGTCTCAGACAAACATGTTTATGGCTTTATCTTATAAAACTCAATATCTCCGTGCTGGGCAAACAGGTTTTGCAGCCGTTTGAGCTAAGATTTTAAAATTATTCACATAATGAAAACCTATACTTTGTCTCGGGCGAGCTTCCCATTCAAATGCATGTAACAGTGAGAAACGCATTGTCTTGGCGAAAGAAAGCGTTTTTGAACAACTTCATATAAATCGCTGTAACTTTTGATAGAGGTCTCAGACAAACATGTTTATGGCTTTATCTTATAAAACTCAATATCTCCGTGCTGGGCAAACAGGTTTTGCAGCCGTTTGAGCTAAGATTTTAAAATTATTCACATAATGAAAACCTATACTTTGTATCGGGCGAGCTTCCCATTCAAATGCATGTAACAGTGAGAAACGCATTGTCTTGGCGAAAGAAAGCGTTTTTGAACAACTTCATATAAATCGCTGTAACTTTTGATAGAAGACTCAGACAAACATGTTTATGGCTTTATCTTATAAAACTCAATATCTCCGTGCTGGGCAAACAGGTTTTGCAGCCGTTTGAGCTAAGATTTTAAAATTATTCACATAATGAAAACCTATACTTTGTCTCGGGCGAGTTTCCCATTCAAATGCATGTAACCGTGAGAAACACATTGTCTTGGCGAAAGAAAGCGTTTTTGAACAACTTCATATAAATCGCTGTAACTTTTGATAGAGGTCTCAGACAAACATGTTTATGGCTTTATCTTATAGAACTCAATATCCCCGTGCTGGGCAAACAGGTTTTGCAGCCGTTTGAGCTAAGATTTTAAAATTATTCACATAATGAAAACCTATACTTTGTCTCGGGCGAGTTTCCCATTCAAATGCATGTAACCGTGAGAAACGCATTGTATTGGCGAAAGAAAGCGTTTTTGAACAACTTCATATAAATCGCTGTAACTTTTGATAGAGGTCTCAGACAAACATGTTTATGGCTTTATCTTATAAAACTCAATATCTCCGTGCTGGGCAAACAGGTTTTGCAGCCGTTTGAGCTAAGATTTTAAAATTATTCACATAATGAAAACCTATACTTTGTTTCAGGCGAGTTTCCCATTCAAATGCATGTAACCGTGAGAAACGCATTGTATTGGCGAAAGAAAGCGTTTTTGAACAACTTCATATAAATCGCTGTAACTTTTGATAGAGGTCTCAGACAAACATGTTTATGGCTTTATCTTATAGAACTCAATATCTCCGTGCTGGGCAAACAGGTTTTGCAGCCGTTTGAGCTAAGATTTTAAAATTATTCACATAATGAAAACCTATACTTTGTTTCAGGCGAGTTTCCCATTCAAATGCATGTAACCGTGAGAAACGCATTGTATTGGCGAAAGAAAGCGTTTTTGAACAACTTCATATAAATCGCTGTAACTTTTGATAGAGGTCTCAGACAAACATGTTTATGGCTTTATCTTATAAAACTCAATATCTCCGTGCTGGGCAAACAGGTTTTGCAGCCGTTTGAGCTAAGATTTTAAAATTATTCACATAATGAAAACCTATACTTTGTCTCGGGCGAGTTTCCCATTCAAATGCATGTAACCGTGAGAAACACATTGTCTTGGCGAAAGAAAGCGTTTTTGAACAACTTCATATAAATCGCTGTAACTTTTGATAGAGGTCTCAGACAAACATGTTTATGGCTTTATCTTATAAAACTCAATATCTCCGTGCTGGGCAAACAGGTTTTGCAGCCGTTTGAGCTAAGATTTTAAAATTATTCACATAATGAAAACCTATACTTTGTATCGGGCGAGCTTCCCATTCAAATGCATGTAACAGTGAGAAACGCATTGTCTTGGCGAAAGAAAGCGTTTTTGAACAACTTCATATAAATCGCTGTAACTTTTGATAGAAGACTCAGACAAACATGTTTATGGCTTTATCTTATAAAACTCAATATCTCCGTGCTGGGCAAACAGGTTTTGCAGCCGTTTGAGCTAAGATTTTAAAATTATTCACATAATGAAAACCTATACTTTGTCTCGGGCGAGTTTCCCATTCAAATGCATGTAACCGTGAGAAACACATTGTCTTGGCGAAAGAAAGCGTTTGTGAACAACTTCATATAAATCGCTGTAACTTTTGATAGAGGTCTCAGACAAACATGTTTATGGCTTTATCTTATAAAACTCAATATCTCCGTGCTGGGCAAACAGGTTTTGCAGCCGTTTGAGCTAAGATTTTAAAATTATTCACATAATGAAAACCTATACTTTGTTTCAGGCGAGTTTCCCATTCAAATGCATGTAACCGTGAGAAACGCATTGTATTGGCGAAAGAAAGCGTTTTTGAACAACTTCATATAAATCGCTGTAACTTTTGATAGAGGTCTCAGACAAACATGTTTATGGCTTTATCTTATAGAACTCAATATCTCCGTGCTGGGCAAACAGGTTTTGCAGCCGTTTGAGCTAAGATTTTAAAATTATTCACATAATGAAAACCTATACTTTGTTTCAGGCGAGTTTCCCATTCAAATGCATGTAACCGTGAGAAACGCATTGTATTGGCGAAAGAAAGCGTTTTTGAACAACTTCATATAAATCGCTGTAACTTTTGATAGAGGTCTCAGACAAACATGTTTATGGCTTTATCTTATAAAACTCAATATCTCCGTGCTGGGCAAACAGGTTTTGCAGCCGTTTGAGCTAAGATTTTAAAATTATTCACATAATGAAAACCTATACTTTGTCTCGGGCGAGTTTCCCATTCAAATGCATGTAACCGTGAGAAACACATTGTCTTGGCGAAAGAAAGCGTTTTTGAACAACTTCATATAAATCGCTGTAACTTTTGATAGAGGTCTCAGACAAACATGTTTATGGCTTTATCTTATAAAACTCAATATCTCCGTGCTGGGCAAACAGGTTTTGCAGCCGTTTGAGCTAAGATTTTAAAATTATTCACATAATGAAAACCTATACTTTGTTTCAGGCGAGTTTCCCATTCAAATGCATGTAACCGTGAGAAACGCATTGTATTGGCGAAAGAAAGCGTTTTTGAACAACTTCATATAAATCGCTGTAACTTTTGATAGAGGTCTCAGACAAACATGTTTATGGCTTTATCTTATAGAACTCAATATCTCCGTGCTGGGCAAACAGGTTTTGCAGCCGTTTGAGCTAAGATTTTAAAATTATTCACATAATGAAAACCTATACTTTGTTTCAGGCGAGTTTCCCATTCAAATGCATGTAACCGTGAGAAACGCATTGTATTGGCGAAAGAAAGCGTTTTTGAACAACTTCATATAAATCGCTGTAACTTTTGATAGAGGTCTCAGACAAACATGT
The DNA here is from genome assembly GCF_057382095.1 of Aulonocara sp. 'chitande type north' Nkhata Bay. Classification (NCBI taxonomy): domain Eukaryota; kingdom Metazoa; phylum Chordata; class Actinopteri; order Cichliformes; family Cichlidae; genus Aulonocara; species Aulonocara sp. 'chitande type north' Nkhata Bay. The sequence goes on along the minus strand of NC_141346.1, from coordinate 55,795,317 downwards.
TTATGGCTTTATCTTATAAAACTCAATATCTCCGTGCTGGGCAAACAGGTTTTGCAGCCGTTTGAGCTAAGATTTTAAAATTATTCACATAATGAAAACCTATACTTTGTCTCGGGCGAGTTTCCCATTCAAATGCATGTAACCGTGAGAAACACATTGTCTTGGCGAAAGAAAGCGTTTTTGAACAACTTCATATAAATCGCTGTAACTTTTGATAGAGGTCTCAGACAAACATGTTTATGGCTTTATCTTATAAAACTCAATATCTCCGTGCTGGGCAAACAGGTTTTGCAGCCGTTTGAGCTAAGATTTTAAAATTATTCACATAATGAAAACCTATACTTTGTATCGGGCGAGCTTCCCATTCAAATGCATGTAACAGTGAGAAACGCATTGTCTTGGCGAAAGAAAGCGTTTTTGAACAACTTCATATAAATCGCTGTAACTTTTGATAGAAGACTCAGACAAACATGTTTATGGCTTTATCTTATAAAACTCAATATCTCCGTGCTGGGCAAACAGGTTTTGCAGCCGTTTGAGCTAAGATTTTAAAATTATTCACATAATGAAAACCTATACTTTGTCTCGGGCGAGTTTCCCATTCAAATGCATGTAACAGTGAGAAACACATTGTCTTGGCGAAAGAAAGCGTTTTTGAACAACTTCATATAAATCGCTGTAACTTTTGATAGAGGTCTCAGACAAACATGTTTATGGCTTTATCTTATAAAACTCAATATCTCCGTGCTGGGCAAACAGGTTTTGCAGCCGTTTGAGCTAAGATTTTAAAATTATTCACATAATGAAAACCTATACTTTGTTTCAGGCGAGTTTCCCATTCAAATGCATGTAACCGTGAGAAACGCATTGTATTGGCGAAAGAAAGCGTTTTTGAACAACTTCATATAAATCGCTGTAACTTTTGATAGAGGTCTCAGACAAACATGTTTATGGCTTTATCTTATAGAACTCAATATCTCCGTGCTGGGCAAACAGGTTTTGCAGCCGTTTGAGCTAAGATTTTAAAATTATTCACATAATGAAAACCTATACTTTGTCTCGGGCGAGTTTCCCATTCAAATGCATGTAACCGTGAGAAACACATTGTCTTGGCGAAAGAAAGCGTTTGTGAACAACTTCATATAAATCGCTGTAACTTTTGATAGAGGTCTCAGACAAACATGTTTATGGCTTTATCTTATAAAACTCAATATCTCCGTGCTGGGCAAACAGGTTTTGCAGCCGTTTGAGCTAAGATTTTAAAATTATTCACATAATGAAAACCTATACTTTGTTTCAGGCGAGTTTCCCATTCAAATGCATGTAACCGTGAGAAACACATTGTCTTGGCGAAAGAAAGCGTTTTTGAACAACTTCATATAAATCGCTGTAACTTTTGATAGAGGTCTCAGACAAACATGTTTATGGCTTTATCTTATAAAACTCAATATCTCCGTGCTGGGCAAACAGGTTTTGCAGCCGTTTGAGCTAAGATTTTAAAATTATTCACATAATGAAAACCTATACTTTGTCTCGGGCGAGTTTCCCATTCAAATGCATGTAACCGTGAGAAACACATTGTCTTGGCGAAAGAAAGCGTTTGTTAACAACTTCATATAAATCGCTGTAACTTTTGATAGAAGACTCAGACAAACATGTTTATGGCTTTATCTTATAAAACTCAATATCTCCGTGCTGGGCAAACAGGTTTTGCAGCCGTTTGAGCTAAGATTTTAAAATTATTCACATAATGAAAACCTATACTTTGTTTCAGGCGAGTTTCCCATTCAAATGCATGTAACCGTGAGAAACGCATTGTATTGGCGAAAGAAAGCGTTCATATAAATTGCTGTAACTTTTGATAGAGGTCTCAGACAAACATGTTTATGGCTTTATCTTATAGAACTCAATATCTCCGTGCTGGGCAAACAGGTTTTGCAGCCGTTTGAGCTAAGATTTTAAAATTATTCACATAATGAAAACCTATACTTTGTATCGGGCGAGCTTCCCATTCAAATGCATGTAACAGTGAGAAACGCATTGTCTTGGCGAAAGAAAGCGTTTTTGAACAACTTCATATAAATCGCTGTAACTTTTGATAGAAGACTCAGACAAACATGTTTATGGCTTTATCTTATAAAACTCAATATCTCCGTGCTGGGCAAACAGGTTTTGCAGCCGTTTGAGCTAAGATTTTAAAATTATTCACATAATGAAAACCTATACTTTGTCTCGGGCGAGTTTCCCATTCAAATGCATGTAACCGTGAGAAACACATTGTCTTGGCGAAAGAAAGCGTTTTTGAACAACTTCATATAAATCGCTGTAACTTTTGATAGAGGTCTCAGACAAACATGTTTATGGCTTTATCTTATAAAACTCAATATCTCAGTGCTGGGCAAACAGGTTTTGCAGCCGTTTGAGCTAAGATTTTAAAATTATTCACATAATGAAAACCTATACTTTGTATCGGGCGAGTTTCCCATTCAAATGCATGTAACCGTGAGAAACACATTGTCTTGGCGAAAGAAAGCGTTTTTGAACAACTTCATATAAATCGCTGTAACTTTTGATAGAGGTCTCAGACAAACATGTTTATGGCTTTATCTTATAGAAGTCAATATCTCCGTGCTGGGCAAACAGGTTTTGCAGCCGTTTGAGCTAAGATTTTAAAATTATTCACATAATGAAAACCTATACTTTGTATCGGGCGAGCTTCCCATTCAAATGCATGTAACAGTGAGAAACGCATTGTCTTGGCGAAAGAAAGCGTTTTTGAACAACTTCATATAAATCGCTGTAACTTTTGATAGAAGACTCAGACAAACATGTTTATGGCTTTATCTTATAAAACTCAATATCTCCGTGCTGGGCAAACAGGTTTTGCAGCCGTTTGAGCTAAGATTTTAAAATTATTCACATAATGAAAACCTATACTTTGTCTCGGGCGAGTTTCCCATTCAAATGCATGTAACCGTGAGAAACACATTGTCTTGGCGAAAGAAAGCGTTTGTTAACAACTTCATATAAATCGCTGTAACTTTTGATAGAAGACTCAGACAAACATGTTTATGGCTTTATCTTATAGAACTCAATATCTCCGTGCTGGGCAAACAGGTTTTGCAGCCGTTTGAGCTAAGATTTTAAAATTATTCACATAATGAAAACCTATACTTTGTTTCAGGCGAGTTTCCCATTCAAATGCATGTAACCGTGAGAAACATATTGTATTGGCGAAAGAAAGCGTTCATATAAATTGCTGTAACTTTTGATAGAGGTCTCAGACAAACATGTTTATGGCTTTATCTTATAGAACTCAATATCTCCGTGCTGGGCAAACAGGTTTTGCAGCCGTTTGAGCTAAGATTTTAAAATTATTCACATAATGAAAACCTATACTTTGTATCGGGCGAGCTTCCCATTCAAATGCATGTAACAGTGAGAAACGCATTGTCTTGGCGAAAGAAAGCGTTTTTGAACAACTTCATATAAATCGCTGTAACTTTTGATAGAAGACTCAGACAAACATGTTTATGGCTTTATCTTATAAAACTCAATATCTCCGTGCTGGGCAAACAGGTTTTGCAGCCGTTTGAGCTAAGATTTTAAAATTATTCACATAATGAAAACCTATACTTTGTTTCAGGCGAGTTTCCCATTCAAATGCATGTAACCGTGAGAAACGCATTGTATTGGCGAAAGAAAGCGTTTTTGAACAACTTCATATAAATCGCTGTAACTTTTGATAGAGGTCTCAGACAAACATGTTTATGGCTTTATCTTATAAAACTCAATATCTCCGTGCTGGGCAAACAGGTTTTGCAGCCGTTTGAGCTAAGATTTTAAAATTATTCACATAATGAAAACCTATACTTTGTTTCAGGCGAGTTTCCCATTCAAATGCATGTAACCGTGAGAAACGCATTGTATTGGCGAAAGAAAGCGTTTTTGAACAACTTCATATAAATCGCTGTAACTTTTGATAGAGGTCTCAGACAAACATGTTTATGGCTTTATCTTATAGAACTCAATATCTCCGTGCTGGGCAAACAGGTTTTGCAGCCGTTTGAGCTAAGATTTTAAAATTATTCACATAATGAAAACCTATACTTTGTTTCAGGCGAGTTTCCCATTCAAATGCATGTAACCGTGAGAAACACATTGTCTTGGCGAAAGAAAGCGTTTTTGAACAACTTCATATAAATCGCTGTAACTTTTGATAGAAGACTCAGACAAACATGTTTATGGCTTTATCTTATAAAACTCAATATCTCCGTGCTGGGCAAACAGGTTTTGCAGCCGTTTGAGCTAAGATTTTAAAATTATTCACATAATGAAAACCTATACTTTGTCTCGGGCGAGTTTCCCATTCAAATGCATGTAACCGTGAGAAACACATTGTCTTGGCGAAAGAAAGCGTTTTTGAACAACTTCATATAAATCGCTGTAACTTTTGATAGAGGTCTCAGACAAACATGTTTATGGCTTTATCTTATAAAACTCAATATCTCCGTGCTGGGCAAACAGGTTTTGCAGCCGTTTGAGCTAAGATTTTAAAATTATTCACATAATGAAAACCTATACTTTGTTTCAGGCGAGTTTCCCATTCAAATGCATGTAACCGTGAGAAACGCATTGTATTGGCGAAAGAAAGCGTTTTTGAACAACTTCATATAAATCGCTGTAACTTTTGATAGAGGTCTCAGACAAACATGTTTATGGCTTTATCTTATAGAACTCAATATCTCCGTGCTGGGCAAACAGGTTTTGCAGCCGTTTGAGCTAAGATTTTAAAATTATTCACATAATGAAAACCTATACTTTGTATCGGGCGAGCTTCCCATTCAAATGCATGTAACCGTGAGAAACGCATTGTCTTGGCGAAAGAAAGCGTTTTTGAACAACTTCATATAAATCGCTGTAACTTTTGATAGAAGACTCAGACAAACATGTTTATGGCTTTATCTTATAAAACTCAATATCTCCGTGCTGGGCAAACAGGTTTTGCAGCCGTTTGAGCTAAGATTTTAAAATTATTCACATAATGAAAACCTATACTTTGTTTCAGGCGAGTTTCCCATTCAAATGCATGTAACCGTGAGAAACGCATTGTATTGGCGAAAGAAAGCGTTTTTGAACAACTTCATATAAATCGCTGTAACTTTTGATAGAGGTCTCAGACAAACATGTTTATGGCTTTATCTTATAGAACTCAATATCTCCGTGCTGGGCAAACAGGTTTTGCAGCCGTTTGAGCTAAGATTTTAAAATTATTCACATAATGAAAACCTATACTTTGTCTCCGGCGAGTTTCCCATTCAAATGCATGTAACCGTGAGAAACACATTGTCTTGGCGAAAGAAAGCGTTCATATAAATTGCTGTAACTTTTGATAGAGGTCTCAGACAAACATGTTTATGGCTTTATCTTATAGAACTCAATATCTCCGTGCTGGGCAAACAGGTTTTGCAGCCGTTTGAGCTAAGATTTTAAAATTATTCACATAATGAAAACCTATACTTTGTTTCAGGCGAGTTTCCCATTCAAATGCATGTAACCGTGAGAAACGCATTGTATTGGCGAAAGAAAGCGTTTTTGAACAACTTCATATAAATCGCTGTAACTTTTGATAGAGGTCTCAGACAAACATGTTTATGGCTTTATCTTATAGAACTCAATATCTCCGTGCTGGGCAAACAGGTTTTGCAGCCGTTTGAGCTAAGATTTTAAAATTATTCACATAATGAAAACCTATACTTTGTCTCCGGCGAGTTTCCCATTCAAATGCATGTAACCGTGAGAAACACATTGTCTTGGCGAAAGAAAGCGTTCATATAAATTGCTGTAACTTTTGATAGAGGTCTCAGACAAACATGTTTATGGCTTTATCTTATAGAACTCAATATCTCCGTGCTGGGCAAACAGGTTTTGCAGCCGTTTGAGCTAAGATTTTAAAATTATTCACATAATGAAAACCTATACTTTGTCTCGGGCGAGTTTCCCATTCAAATGCATGTAACCGTGAGAAACACATTGTCTTGGCGAAAGAAAGCGTTTGTGAACAACTTCATATAAATCGCTGTAACTTTTGATAGAAGACTCAGACAAACATGTTTATGGCTTTATCTTATAAAACTCAATATCTCCGTGCTGGGCAAACAGGTTTTGCAGCCGTTTGAGCTAAGATTTTAAAATTATTCACATAATGAAAACCTATACTTTGTCTCGGGCGAGTTTCCCATTCAAATGCATGTAACCGTGAGAAACACATTGTCTTGGCGAAAGAAAGCGTTTGTGAACAACTTCATATAAATCGCTGTAACTTTTGATAGAGGTCTCAGACAAACATGTTTATGGCTTTATCTTATAGAACTCAATATCTCCGTGCTGGGCAAACAGGTTTTGCAGCCGTTTGAGCTAAGATTTTAAAATTATTCACATAATGAAAACCTATACTTTGTATCGGGCGAGCTTCCCATTCAAATGCATGTAACAGTGAGAAACGCATTGTCTTGGCGAAAGAAAGCGTTTGTGAACAACTTCATATAAATCGCTGTAACTTTTGATAGAAGACTCAGACAAACATGTTTATGGCTTTATCTTATAAAACTCAATATCTCCGTGCTGGGCAAACAGGTTTTGCAGCCGTTTGAGCTAAGATTTTAAAATTATTCACATAATGAAAACCTATACTTTGTCTCGGGCGAGTTTCCCATTCAAATGCATGTAACCGTGAGAAACACATTGTCTTGGCGAAAGAAAGCGTTTGTGAACAACTTCATATAAATCGCTGTAACTTTTGATAGAGGTCTCAGACAAACATGTTTATGGCTTTATCTTATAAAACTCAATATCTCCGTGCTGGGCAAACAGGTTTTGCAGCCGTTTGAGCTAAGATTTTAAAATTATTCACATAATGAAAACCTATACTTTGTTTCAGGCGAGTTTCCCATTCAAATGCATGTAACCGTGAGAAACGCATTGTATTGGCGAAAGAAAGCGTTTTTGAACAACTTCATATAAATCGCTGTAACTTTTGATAGAGGTCTCAGACAAACATGTTTATGGCTTTATCTTATAGAACTCAATATCTCCGTGCTGGGCAAACAGGTTTTGCAGCCGTTTGAGCTAAGATTTTAAAATTATTCACATAATGAAAACCTATACTTTGTATCGGGCGAGCTTCCCATTCAAATGCATGTAACAGTGAGAAACGCATTGTCTTGGCGAAAGAAAGCGTTTTTGAACAACTTCATATAAATCGCTGTAACTTTTGATAGAAGACTCAGACAAACATGTTTATGGCTTTATCTTATAAAACTCAATATCTCCGTGCTGGGCAAACAGGTTTTGCAGCCGTTTGAGCTAAGATTTTAAAATTATTCACATAATGAAAACCTATACTTTGTTTCAGGCGAGTTTCCCATTCAAATGCATGTAACCGTGAGAAACGCATTGTATTGGCGAAAGAAAGCGTTTTTGAACAACTTCATATAAATCGCTGTAACTTTTGATAGAGGTCTCAGAAACACATGTTTATGGCTTTATCTTATAAAACTCAATATCCCCGTGCTGGGCAAACAGGTTTTGCAGCCGTTTGAGCTAAGATTTTAAAATTATTCACATAATGAAAACCTATACTTTGTATCGGGCGAGCTTCCCATTCAAATGCATGTAACAGTGAGAAACGCATTGTCTTGGCGAAAGAAAGCGTTTTTGAACAACTTCATATAAATCGCTGTAACTTTTGATAGAAGACTCAGACAAACATGTTTATGGCTTTATCTTATAAAACTCAATATCTCCGTGCTGGGCAAACAGGTTTTGCAGCCGTTTGAGCTAAGATTTTAAAATTATTCACATAATGAAAACCTATACTTTGTTTCAGGCGAGTTTCCCATTCAAATGCATGTAACCGTGAGAAACGCATTGTATTGGCGAAAGAAAGCGTTTTTGAACAACTTCATATAAATCGCTGTAACTTTTGATAGAGGTCTCAGAAACACATGTTTATGGCTTTATCTTATAAAACTCAATATCCCCGTGCTGGGCAAACAGGTTTTGCAGCCGTTTGAGCTAAGATTTTAAAATTATTCACATAATGAAAACCTATACTTTGTCTCCGGCGAGTTTCCCATTCAAATGCATGTAACCGTGAGAAACACATTGTCTTGGCGAAAGAAAGCGTTTTTGAACAACTTCATATAAATCGCTGTAACTTTTGATAGAGGTCTCAGACAAACATGTTTATGGCTTTATCTTATAGAACTCAATATCCCCGTGCTGGGCAAACAGGTTTTGCAGCCGTTTGAGCTAAGATTTTAAAATTATTCACATAATGAAAACCTATACTTTGTCTCGGGCGAGTTTCCCATTCAAATGCATGTAACCGTGAGAAACACATTGTCTTGGCGAAAGAAAGCGTTTGTGAACAACTTCATATAAATCGCTGTAACTTTTGATAGAGGTCTCAGACAAACATGTTTATGGCTTTATCTTATAAAACTCAATATCTCCGTGCTGGGCAAACAGGTTTTGCAGCCGTTTGAGCTAAGATTTTAAAATTATTCACATAATGAAAACCTATACTTTGTCTCGGGCGAGTTTCCCATTCAAATGCATGTAACCGTGAGAAACACATTGTCTTGGCGAAAGAAAGCGTTTTTGAACAACTTCATATAAATCGCTGTAACTTTTGATAGAAGACTCAGACAAACATGTTTATGGCTTTATCTTATAAAACTCAATATCTCCGTGCTGGGCAAACAGGTTTTGCAGCCGTTTGAGCTAAGATTTTAAAATTATTCACATAATGAAAACCTATACTTTGTCTCGGGCGAGTTTCCCATTCAAATGCATGTAACAGTGAGAAACGCATTGTCTTGGCGAAAGAAAGCGTTTTTGAACAACTTCATATAAATCGCTGTAACTTTTGATAGAAGACTCAGACAAACATGTTTATGGCTTTATCTTATAAAACTCAATATCTCCGTGCTGGGCAAACAGGTTTTGCAGCCGTTTGAGCTAAGATTTTAAAATTATTCACATAATGAAAACCTACACTTTGTCTCGGGCGAGTTTCCCATTCAAATGCATGTAACCGTGAGAAACACATTGTCTTGGCGAAAGAAAGCGTTTGTTAACAACTTCATATAAATCGCTGTAACTTTTGATAGAAGACTCAGACAAACATGTTTATGGCTTTATCTTATAAAACTCAATATCTCCGTGCTGGGCAAACAGGTTTTGCAGCCGTTTGAGCTAAGATTTTAAAATTATTCACATAATGAAAACCTATACTTTGTCTCGGGTGAGTTTCACATTCAAATGCATGTAACAGTGAGAAACGCATTGTATTGGCGAAAGAAAGCGTTTTTGAACAACTTCATATAAATCGCTGTAACTTGTGATAGAGGTCTCAGACAAACATGTTTATGGCTTTATCTTATAGAACTCAATATCCCCCCTGCTGGGCAAACAGGTTTTGCAGCCGTTTGAGCTAAGATTTTAAAATTATTCACATAATGAAAACCTATACTTTGTTTCAGGCGAGTTTCCCATTCAAATGCATGTAACCGTGAGAAACGCATTGTCTTGGCGAAAGAAAGCGTTTTTGAACAACTTCATATAAATCGCTGTAACTTTTGATAGAGGTCTCAGACAAACATGTTTATGGCTTTATCTTATAAAACTCAATATCTCCGTGCTGGGTAAACAGGTTTTGCAGCCGTTTGAGCTAAGATTTTAAAATTATTCACATAATGAAAACCTATACTTTGTTTCAGGCGAGTTTCCCATTCAAATGCATGTAACCGTGAGAAACGCATTGTATTGGCGAAAGAAAGCGTTTTTGAACAACTTCATATAAATCGCTGTAACTTTTGATAGAGGTCTCAGACAAACATGTTTATGGCTTTATCTTATAAAACTCAATATCTCCGTGCTGGGCAAACAGGTTTTGCAGCCGTTTGAGCTAAGATTTTAAAATTATTCACATAATGAAAACCTATACTTTGTTTCAGGCGAGTTTCCCATTCAAATGCATGTAACCGTGAGAAACACATTGTCTTGGCGAAAGAAAGCGTTTGTTAACAACTTCATATAAATCGCTGTAACTTTTGATAGAAGACTCAGACAAACATGTTTATGGCTTTATCTTATAGAACTCAATATCTCCGTGCTGGGCAAACAGGTTTTGCAGCCGTTTGAGCTAAGATTTTAAAATTATTCACATAATGAAAACCTATACTTTGTTTCAGGCAAGTTTCCCATTCAAATGCATGTAACCGTGAGAAACACATTGTCTTGGCGAAAGAAAGCGTTTGTGAACAACTTCATATAAATCGCTGTAACTTTTGATAGAGGTCTCAGACAAACATGTTTATGGCTTTATCTTATAAAACTCAATATCTCCGTGCTGGGCAAACAGGTTTTGCAGCCGTTTGAGCTAAGATTTTAAAATTATTCACATAATGAAAACCTATACTTTGTCTCGGGCGAGTTTCCCATTCAAATGCGTGTAACAGTGAGAAACGCATTGTCTTGGCGAAAGAAAGCGTTTTTGAACAACTTCATATAAATCGCTGTAACTTTTGATAGAAGACTCAGACAAACATGTTTATGGCTTTATCTTATAAAACTCAATATCTCCGTGCTGGGCAAACAGGTTTTGCAGCCGTTTGAGCTAAGATTTTAAAATTATTCACATAATGAAAACCTATACTTTGTTTCAGGCGAGTTTCCCATTCAAATGCATGTAACCGTGAGAAACGCATTGTATTGGCGAAAGAAAGCGTTTTTGAACAACTTCATATAAATCGCTGTAACTTTTGATAGAGGTCTCAGACAAACATGTTTATGGCTTTATCTTATAAAACTCAATATCTCCGTGCTGGGCAAACAGGTTTTGCAGCCGTTTGAGCTAAGATTTTAAAATTATTCACATAATGAAAACCTATACTTTGTCTCGGGCGAGTTTCCCATTCAAATGCATGTAACCGTGAGAAACACATTGTCTTGGCGAAAGAAAGCGTTTTTGAACAACTTCATATAAATCGCTGTAACTTTTGATAGAAGACTCAGACAAACATGTTTATGGCTTTATCTTATAAAACTCAATATCTCCGTGCTGGGCAAACAGGTTTTGCAGCCGTTTGAGCTAAGATTTTAAAATTATTCACATAATGAAAACCTATACTTTGTTTCAGGCGAGTTTCCCATTCAAATGCATGTAACAGTGAGAATCACACTGTCTTGGCCGTTTGAGCTAAGATTTTAAAATTATTCACATAATGAAAACCTATACTTTGTCTCAGGCGAGTTTCCCATTCAAATGCATGTAACCGTGAGAAACACATTGTCTTGGCGAAAGAAAGCGTTTGTTAACAACTTCATATAAATCGCTGTAACTTTTGATAGAAGACTCAGACAAACATGTTTATGGCTTTATCTTATAAAACTCAATATCTCCGTGCTGGGCAAACAGGTTTTGCAGCCGTTTGAGCTAAGATTTTAAAATTATTCACATAATGAAAACCTATACTTTGTTTCAGGCAAGTTTCCCATTCAAATGCATGTAACCGTGAGAAACACATTGTCTTTGCGAAAGAAAGCGTTTGTGAACAACTTCATATAAATCGCTGTAACTTTTGATAGAGGTCTCAGACAAACATGTTTATGGCTTTATCTTATAAAACTCAATATCTCCGTGCTGGGTAAACAGGTTTTGCAGCCGTTTGAGCTAAGATTTTAAAATTATTCACATAATGAAAACCTATACTTTGTTTCAGGCGAGTTTCCCATTCAAATGCATGTAACCGTGAGAAACGCATTGTATTGGCGAAAGAAAGCGTTTTTGAACAACTTCATATAAATCGCTGTAACTTTTGATAGAAGACTCAGACAAACATGTTTATGGCTTTATCTTATAAAACTCAATATCTCCGTGCTGGGCAAACAGGTTTTGCAGCCGTTTGAGCTAAGATTTTAAAATTATTCACATAATGAAAACCTATACTTTGTTTCGGTCGAGTTCCCCATTCAAATGCATGTAACCGTGAGAAACACATTGTCTTGGCGAAAGAAAGCGTTTTTGAACAACTTCATATAAATCGCTGTAACTTTTGATAGAAGACTCAGACAAACATGTTTATGGCTTTATCTTATAAAACTAAATATCTCCGTGCTGGGCAAACAGGTTTTGCAGCCGTTTGAGCTAAGATTTTAAAATTATTCACATAATGAAAACCTATACTTTGTTTCAGGCGAGTTTCCCATTCAAATGCATGTAACCGTGAGAAACACATTGTCTTGGCGAAAGAAAGCGTTTGTTAACAACTTCATATAAATCGCTGTAACTTTTGATAGAGGTCTCAGACAAACATGTTTATGGCTTTATCTTATAAAACTCAATATCTCCGTGCTGGGCAAACAGGTTTTGCAGCCGTTTGAGCTAAGATTTTAAAATTATTCACATAATGAAAACCTATACTTTGTCTCGGGCGAGTTTCCCATTCAAATGCGTGTAACAGTGAGAAACGCATTGTCTTGGCGAAAGAAAGCGTTTTTGAACAACTTCATATAAATCGCTGTAACTTTTGATAGAAGACTCAGACAAACATGTTTATGGCTTTATCTTATAAAACTCAATATCTCCGTGCTGGGCAAACAGGTTTTGCAGCCGTTTGAGCTAAGATTTTAAAATTATTCACATAATGAAAACCTATACTTTGTTTCAGGCGAGTTTCCCATTCAAATGCATGTAACCGTGAGAAACGCATTGTATTGGCGAAAGAAAGCGTTTTTGAACAACTTCATATAAATCGCTGTAACTTTTGATAGAGGTCTCAGACAAACATGTTTATGGCTTTATCTTATAAAACTCAATATCTCCGTGCTGGGCAAACAGGTTTTGCAGCCGTTTGAGCTAAGATTTTAAAATTATTCACATAATGAAAACCTATACTTTGTCTCGGGCGAGTTTCCCATTCAAATGCATGTAACCGTGAGAAACACATTGTCTTGGCGAAAGAAAGCGTTTTTGAACAACTTCATATAAATCGCTGTAACTTTTGATAGAAGACTCAGACAAACATGTTTATGGCTTTATCTTATAAAACTCAATATCTCCGTGCTGGGCAAACAGGTTTTGCAGCCGTTTGAGCTAAGATTTTAAAATTATTCACATAATGAAAACCTATACTTTGTCTCGGGTGAGTTTCCCATTCAAATGCATGTAACAGTGAGAAACGCATTGTATTGGCGAAAGAAAGCGTTTTTGAACAACTTCATATAAATCGCTGTAACTTGTGATAGAGGTCTCAGACAAACATGTTTATGGCTTTATCTTATAGAACTCAATATCCCCGTGCTGGGCAAACAGGTTTTGCAGCCGTTTGAGCTAAGATTTTAAAATTATTCACATAATGAAAACCTATACTTTGTTTCAGGCGAGTTTCCCATTCAAATGCATGTAACCCTGAGAAACGCATTGTCTTGGCGAAAGAAAGCGTTTTTGAACAACTTCATATAAATCGCTGTAACTTTTGATAGAAGACTCAGACAAACATGTTTATGGCTTTATCTTATAAAACTCAATATCTCCGTGCTGGGCAAACAGGTTTTGCAGCCGTTTGAGCTAAGATTTTAAAATTATTCACATAATGAAAACCTATACTTTGTTTCAGGCGAGTTTCCCATTCAAATGCATGTAACAGTGAGAATCACACTGTCTTGGCCGTTTGAGCTAAGATTTTAAAATTATTCACATAATGAAAACCTATACTTTGTCTCGGGCGAGTTTCCCATTCAAATGCATGTAACCGTGAGAAACACATTGTCTTGGCGAAAGAAAGCGTTTGTTAACAACTTCATATAAATCGCTGTAACTTTTGATAGAAGACTCAGACAAACATGTTTATGGCTTTATCTTATAGAACTCAATATCCCCGTGCTGGGCAAACAGGTTTTGCAGCCGTTTGAGCTAAGATTTTAAAATTATTCACATAATGAAAACCTATACTTTGTTTCAGGCGAGTTTCCCATTCAAATGCATGTAACCGTGAGAAACACATTGTCTTGGCGAAAGAAAGCGTTTGTTAACAACTTCATATAAATCGCTGTAACTTTTGATAGAAGACTCAGACAAACATGTTTATGGCTTTATCTTATAAAACTCAATATCTCCGTGCTGGGCAAACAGGTTTTGCAGCCGTTTGAGCTAAGATTTTAAAATTATTCACATAATGAAAACCTATACTTTGTTTCAGGCAAGTTTCCCATTCAAATGCATGTAACCGTGAGAAACACATTGTCTTTGCGAAAGAAAGCGTTTGTGAACAACTTCATATAAATCGCTGTAACTTTTGATAGAGGTCTCAGACAAACATGTTTATGGCTTTATCTTATAAAACTCAATATCTCCGTGCTGGGTAAACAGGTTTTGCAGCCGTTTGAGCTAAGATTTTAAAATTATTCACATAATGAAAACCTATACTTTGTTTCAGGCGAGTTTCCCATTCAAATGCATGTAACCGTGAGAAACGCATTGTATTGGCGAAAGAAAGCGTTTTTGAACAACTTCATATAAATCGCTGTAACTTTTGATAGAAGACTCAGACAAACATGTTTATGGCTTTATCTTATAAAACTCAATATCTCCGTGCTGGGCAAACAGGTTTTGCAGCCGTTTGAGCTAAGATTTTAAAATTATTCACATAATGAAAACCTATACTTTGTTTCGGTCGAGTTCCCCATTCAAATGCATGTAACCGTGAGAAACACATTGTCTTGGCGAAAGAAAGCGTTTTTGAACAACTTCATATAAATCGCTGTAACTTTTGATAGAAGACTCAGACAAACATGTTTATGGCTTTATCTTATAAAACTAAATATCTCCGTGCTGGGCAAACAGGTTTTGCAGCCGTTTGAGCTAAGATTTTAAAATTATTCACATAATGAAAACCTATACTTTGTTTCAGGCGAGTTTCCCATTCAAATGCATGTAACCGTGAGAAACACATTGTCTTGGCGAAAGAAAGCGTTTGTGAACAACTTCATATAAATCGCTGTAACTTTTGATAGAGGTCTCAGACAAACATGTTTATGGCTTTATCTTATAAAACTCAATATCTCCGTGCTGGGCAAACAGGTTTTGCAGCCGTTTGAGCTAAGATTTTAAAATTATTCACATAATGAAAACCTATACTTTGTTTCAGGCGAGTTTCCCATTCAAATGCATGTAACCGTGAGAAACGCATTGTATTGGCGAAAGAAAGCGTTTTTGAACAACTTCATATAAATCGCTGTAACTTTTGATAGAGGTCTCAGACAAACATGTTTATGGCTTTATCTTATAAAACTCAATATCTCCGTGCTGGGCAAACAGGTTTTGCAGCCGTTTGAGCTAAGATTTTAAAATTATTCACATAATGAAAACCTATACTTTGTCTCAGGCGAGTTTCCCATTCAAATGCATGTAACAGTGAGAATCACACTGTCTTGGCCGTTTGAGCTAAGATTTTAAAATTATTCACATAATGAAAACCTATACTTTGTCTCGGGTGAGTTTCCCATTCAAATGCATGTAACAGTGAGAAACGCATTGTACTGGCGAAAGAAAGCGTTTTTGAACAACTTCATATAAATCGCTGTAACTTGTGATAGAGGTCTCAGACAAACATGTTTATGGCTTTATCTTATAAAACTCAATATCTCCGTGCTGGGCAAACAGGTTTTGCAGCCGTTTGAGCTAAGATTTTAAAATTATTCACATAATGAAAACCTATACTTTGTCTCAGGCGAGTTTCCCATTCAAATGCATGTAACAGTGAGAATCACACTGTCTTGGCCGTTTGAGCTAAGATTTTAAAATTATTCACATAATGAAAACCTATACTTTGTCTCGGGCGAGTTTCCCATTCAAATGCATGTAACCGTGAGAAACACATTGTCTTGGCGAAAGAAAGCGTTTGTTAACAACTTCATATAAATCGCTGTAACTTTTGATAGAAGACTCAGACAAACATGTTTATGGCTTTATCTTATAAAACTCAATATCTCCGTGCTGGGCAAACAGGTTTTGCAGCCGTTTGAGCTAAGATTTTAAAATTATTCACATAATGAAAACCTATACTTTGTTTCAGGCAAGTTTCCCATTCAAATGCATGTAACCGTGAGAAACACATTGTCTTGGCGAAAGAAAGCGTTTGTGAACAACTTCATATAAATCGCTGTAACTTTTGATAGAGGTCTCAGACAAACATGTTTATGGCTTTATCTTATAAAACTCAATATCTCCGTGCTGGGTAAACAGGTTTTGCAGCCGTTTGAGCTAAGATTTTAAAATTATTCACATAATGAAAACCTATACTTTGTTTCAGGCGAGTTTCCCATTCAAATGCATGTAACCGTGAGAAACGCATTGTATTGGCGAAAGAAAGCGTTTTTGAACAACTTCATATAAATCGCTGTAACTTTTGATAGAGGTCTCAGACAAACATGTTTATGGCTTTATCTTATAAAACTCAATATCTCCGTGCTGGGCAAACAGGTTTTGCAGCCGTTTGAGCTAAGATTTTAAAATTATTCACATAATGAAAACCTATACTTTGTTTCGGTCGAGTTCCCCATTCAAATGCATGTAACCGTGAGAAACACATTGTCTTGGCGAAAGAAAGCGTTTGTTAACAACTTCATATAAATCGCTGTAACTTTTGATAGAAGACTCAGACAAACATGTTTATGGCTTTATCTTATAGAACTCAATATCCCCGTGCTGGGCAAACAGGTTTTGCAGCCGTTTGAGCTAAGATTTTAAAATTATTCACATAATGAAAACCTATACTTTGTTTCAGGCGAGTTTCCCATTCAAATGCATGTAACCGTGAGAAACACATTGTCTTGGCGAAAGAAAGCGTTTGTTAACAACTTCATATAAATCGCTGTAACTTTTGATAGAAGACTCAGACAAACATGTTTATGGCTTTATCTTATAAAACTCAATATCTCCGTGCTGGGCAAACAGGTTTTGCAGCCGTTTGAGCTAAGATTTTAAAATTATTCACATAATGAAAACCTATACTTTGTTTCAGGCAAGTTTCCCATTCAAATGCATGTAACCGTGAGAAACACATTGTCTTTGCGAAAGAAAGCGTTTGTGAACAACTTCATATAAATCGCTGTAACTTTTGATAGAGGTCTCAGACAAACATGTTTATGGCTTTATCTTATAAAACTCAATATCTCCGTGCTGGGTAAACAGGTTTTGCAGCCGTTTGAGCTAAGATTTTAAAATTATTCACATAATGAAAACCTATACTTTGTTTCAGGCGAGTTTCCCATTCAAATGCATGTAACCGTGAGAAACGCATTGTATTGGCGAAAGAAAGCGTTTTTGAACAACTTCATATAAATCGCTGTAACTTTTGATAGAAGACTCAGACAAACATGTTTATGGCTTTATCTTATAAAACTCAATATCTCCGTGCTGGGCAAACAGGTTTTGCAGCCGTTTGAGCTAAGATTTTAAAATTATTCACATAATGAAAACCTATACTTTGTTTCGGTCGAGTTCCCCATTCAAATGCATGTAACCGTGAGAAACACATTGTCTTGGCGAAAGAAAGCGTTTTTGAACAACTTCATATAAATCGCTGTAACTTTTGATAGAAGACTCAGACAAACATGTTTATGGCTTTATCTTATAAAACTAAATATCTCCGTGCTGGGCAAACAGGTTTTGCAGCCGTTTGAGCTAAGATTTTAAAATTATTCACATAATGAAAACCTATACTTTGTTTCAGGCGAGTTTCCCATTCAAATGCATGTAACCGTGAGAAACACATTGTCTTGGCGAAAGAAAGCGTTTGTGAACAACTTCATATAAATCGCTGTAACTTTTGATAGAGGTCTCAGACAAACATGTTTATGGCTTTATCTTATAAAACTCAATATCTCCGTGCTGGGCAAACAGGTTTTGCAGCCGTTTGAGCTAAGATTTTAAAATTATTCACATAATGAAAACCTATACTTTGTTTCAGGCGAGTTTCCCATTCAAATGCATGTAACCGTGAGAAACGCATTGTATTGGCGAAAGAAAGCGTTTTTGAACAACTTCATATAAATCGCTGTAACTTTTGATAGAGGTCTCAGACAAACATGTTTATGGCTTTATCTTATAAAACTCAATATCTCCGTGCTGGGCAAACAGGTTTTGCAGCCGTTTGAGCTAAGATTTTAAAATTATTCACATAATGAAAACCTATACTTTGTCTCAGGCGAGTTTCCCATTCAAATGCATGTAACAGTGAGAATCACACTGTCTTGGCCGTTTGAGCTAAGATTTTAAAATTATTCACATAATGAAAACCTATACTTTGTCTCGGGTGAGTTTCCCATTCAAATGCATGTAACAGTGAGAAACGCATTGTACTGGCGAAAGAAAGCGTTTTTGAACAACTTCATATAAATCGCTGTAACTTGTGATAGAGGTCTCAGACAAACATGTTTATGGCTTTATCTTATAAAACTCAATATCTCCGTGCTGGGCAAACAGGTTTTGCAGCCGTTTGAGCTAAGATTTTAAAATTATTCACATAATGAAAACCTATACTTTGTTTCAGGCGAGTTTCCCATTCAAATGCATGTAACCGTGAGAAACGCATTGTCTTGGCGAAAGAAAGCGTTTTTGAACAACTTCATATAAATCGCTGTAACTTTTGATAGAAGACTCAGACAAACATGTTTATGGCTTTATCTTATAAAACTCAATATCTCCGTGCTGGGCAAACAGGTTTTGCAGCCGTTTGAGCTAAGATTTTAAAATTATTCACATAATGAAAACCTATACTTTGTCTCGGGTGAGTTTCCCATTCAAATGCATGTAACAGTGAGAAACGCATTGTATTGGCGAAAGAAAGCGTTTTTGAACAACTTCATATAAATCGCTGTAACTTGTGATAGAGGTCTCAGACAAACATGTTTATGGCTTTATCTTATAAAACTCAATATCTCCGTGCTGGGTAAACAGGTTTTGCAGCCGTTTGAGCTAAGATTTTAAAATTATTCACATAATGAAAACCTATACTTTGTCTCAGGCGAGTTTCCCATTCAAATGCATGTAACAGTGAGAATCACACTGTCTTGGCCGTTTGAGCTAAGATTTTAAAATTATTCACATAATGAAAACCTATACTTTGTCTCGGGCGAGTTTCCCATTCAAATGCATGTAACCGTGAGAAACACATTGTCTTGGCGAAAGAAAGCGTTTGTTAACAACTTCATATAAATCGCTGTAACTTTTGATAGAAGACTCAGACAAACATGTTTATGGCTTTATCTTATAAAACTCAATATCTCCGTGCTGGGCAAACAGGTTTTGCAGCCGTTTGAGCTAAGATTTTAAAATTATTCACATAATGAAAACCTATACTTTGTTTCAGGCAAGTTTCCCATTCAAATGCATGTAACCGTGAGAAACACATTGTCTTGGCGAAAGAAAGCGTTTGTGAACAACTTCATATAAATCGCTGTAACTTTTGATAGAGGTCTCAGACAAACATGTTTATGGCTTTATCTTATAAAACTCAATATCTCCGTGCTGGGTAAACAGGTTTTGCAGCCGTTTGAGCTAAGATTTTAAAATTATTCACATAATGAAAACCTATACTTTGTTTCAGGCGAGTTTCCCATTCAAATGCATGTAACCGTGAGAAACGCATTGTATTGGCGAAAGAAAGCGTTTTTGAACAACTTCATATAAATCGCTGTAACTTTTGATAGAGGTCTCAGACAAACATGTTTATGGCTTTATCTTATAAAACTCAATATCTCCGTGCTGGGCAAACAGGTTTTGCAGCCGTTTGAGCTAAGATTTTAAAATTATTCACATAATGAAAACCTATACTTTGTTTCGGTCGAGTTCCCCATTCAAATGCATGTAACCGTGAGAAACACATTGTCTTGGCGAAAGAAAGCGTTTTTGAACAACTTCATATAAATCGCTGTAACTTTTGATAGAGGTCTCAGACAAACATGTTTATGGCTTTATCTTATAAAACTCAATATCTCCGTGCTGGGTAAACAGGTTTTGCAGCCGTTTGAGCTAAGATTTTAAAATTATTCACATAATGAAAACCTATACTTTGTTTCAGGCGAGTTTCCCATTCAAATGCATGTAACCGTGAGAAACACATTGTCTTGGCGAAAGAAAGCGTTTGTGAACAACTTCATATAAATCGCTGTAACTTTTGATAGAGGTCTCAGACAAACATGTTTATGGCTTTATCTTATAAAACTCAATATCTCCGTGCTGGGCAAACAGGTTTTGCAGCCGTTTGAGCTAAGATTTTAAAATTATTCACATAATGAAAACCTATACTTTGTTTCAGGCGAGTTTCCCATTCAAATGCATGTAACCGTGAGAAACGCATTGTATTGGCGAAAGAAAGCGTTTTTGAACAACTTCATATAAATCGCTGTAACTTTTGATAGAGGTCTCAGACAAACATGTTTATGGCTTTATCTTATAAAACTCAATATCTCCGTGCTGGGCAAACAGGTTTTGCAGCCGTTTGAGCTAAGATTTTAAAATTATTCACATAATGAAAACCTATACTTTGTCTCAGGCGAGTTTCCCATTCAAATGCATGTAACAGTGAGAATCACACTGTCTTGGCCGTTTGAGCTAAGATTTTAAAATTATTCACATAATGAAAACCTATACTTTGTCTCGGGTGAGTTTCCCATTCAAATGCATGTAACAGTGAGAAACGCATTGTACTGGCGAAAGAAAGCGTTTTTGAACAACTTCATATAAATCGCTGTAACTTGTGATAGAGGTCTCAGACAAACATGTTTATGGCTTTATCTTATAAAACTCAATATCTCCGTGCTGGGCAAACAGGTTTTGCAGCCGTTTGAGCTAAGATTTTAAAATTATTCACATAATGAAAACCTATACTTTGTCTTATAGAACTCAATATCCCCGTGCTGGGCAAACAGGTTTTGCAGCCGTTTGAGCTAAGATTTTAAAATTATTCACATAATGAAAACCTATACTTTGTTTCAGGCGAGTTTCCCATTCAAATGCATGTAACAGTGAGAATCACACTGTCTTGGCCGTTTGAGCTAAGATTTTAAAATTATTCACATAATGAAAACCTATACTTTGTCTCGGGCGAGTTTCCCATTCAAATGCATGTAACCGTGAGAAACACATTGTCTTGGCGAAAGAAAGCGTTTGTTAACAACTTCATATAAATCGCTGTAACTTTTGATAGAAGACTCAGACAAACATGTTTATGGCTTTATCTTATAGAACTCAATATCCCCGTGCTGGGCAAACAGGTTTTGCAGCCGTTTGAGCTAAGATTTTAAAATTATTCACATAATGAAAACCTATACTTTGTTTCAGGCGAGTTTCCCATTCAAATGCATGTAACCGTGAGAAACACATTGTCTTGGCGAAAGAAAGCGTTTGTTAACAACTTCATATAAATCGCTGTAACTTTTGATAGAAGACTCAGACAAACATGTTTATGGCTTTATCTTATAAAACTCAATATCTCCGTGCTGGGCAAACAGGTTTTGCAGCCGTTTGAGCTAAGATTTTAAAATTATTCACATAATGAAAACCTATACTTTGTTTCAGGCAAGTTTCCCATTCAAATGCATGTAACCGTGAGAAACACATTGTCTTTGCGAAAGAAAGCGTTTGTGAACAACTTCATATAAATCGCTGTAACTTTTGATAGAGGTCTCAGACAAACATGTTTATGGCTTTATCTTATAAAACTCAATATCTCCGTGCTGGGTAAACAGGTTTTGCAGCCGTTTGAGCTAAGATTTTAAAATTATTCACATAATGAAAACCTATACTTTGTTTCAGGCGAGTTTCCCATTCAAATGCATGTAACCGTGAGAAACGCATTGTATTGGCGAAAGAAAGCGTTTTTGAACAACTTCATATAAATCGCTGTAACTTTTGATAGAAGACTCAGACAAACATGTTTATGGCTTTATCTTATAAAACTCAATATCTCCGTGCTGGGCAAACAGGTTTTGCAGCCGTTTGAGCTAAGATTTTAAAATTATTCACATAATGAAAACCTATACTTTGTTTCGGTCGAGTTCCCCATTCAAATGCATGTAACCGTGAGAAACACATTGTCTTGGCGAAAGAAAGCGTTTTTGAACAACTTCATATAAATCGCTGTAACTTTTGATAGAAGACTCAGACAAACATGTTTATGGCTTTATCTTATAAAACTAAATATCTCCGTGCTGGGCAAACAGGTTTTGCAGCCGTTTGAGCTAAGATTTTAAAATTATTCACATAATGAAAACCTATACTTTGTTTCAGGCGAGTTTCCCATTCAAATGCATGTAACCGTGAGAAACACATTGTCTTGGCGAAAGAAAGCGTTTGTGAACAACTTCATATAAATCGCTGTAACTTTTGATAGAGGTCTCAGACAAACATGTTTATGGCTTTATCTTATAAAACTCAATATCTCCGTGCTGGGCAAACAGGTTTTGCAGCCGTTTGAGCTAAGATTTTAGAATTATTCACATAATGAAAACCTATACTTTGTTTCAGGCGAGTTTCCCATTCAAATGCATGTAACCGTGAGAAACGCATTGTATTGGCGAAAGAAAGCGTTTTTGAACAACTTCATATAAATCGCTGTAACTTTTGATAGAGGTCTCAGACAAACATGTTTATGGCTTTATCTTATAAAACTCAATATCTCCGTGCTGGGCAAACAGGTTTTGCAGCCGTTTGAGCTAAGATTTTAAAATTATTCACATAATGAAAACCTATACTTTGTCTCAGGCGAGTTTCCCATTCAAATGCATGTAACAGTGAGAATCACACTGTCTTGGCCGTTTGAGCTAAGATTTTAAAATTATTCACATAATGAAAACCTATACTTTGTCTCGGGTGAGTTTCCCATTCAAATGCATGTAACAGTGAGAAACGCATTGTACTGGCGAAAGAAAGCGTTTTTGAACAACTTCATATAAATCGCTGTAACTTGTGATAGAGGTCTCAGACAAACATGTTTATGGCTTTATCTTATAAAACTCAATATCTCCGTGCTGGGCAAACAGGTTTTGCAGCCGTTTGAGCTAAGATTTTAAAATTATTCACATAATGAAAACCTATACTTTGTTTCAGGCGAGTTTCCCATTCAAATGCATGTAACCGTGAGAAACGCATTGTCTTGGCGAAAGAAAGCGTTTTTGAACAACTTCATATAAATCGCTGTAACTTTTGATAGAAGACTCAGACAAACATGTTTATGGCTTTATCTTATAAAACTCAATATCTCCGTGCTGGGCAAACAGGTTTTGCAGCCGTTTGAGCTAAGATTTTAAAATTATTCACATAATGAAAACCTATACTTTGTCTCGGGTGAGTTTCCCATTCAAATGCATGTAACAGTGAGAAACGCATTGTATTGGCGAAAGAAAGCGTTTTTGAACAACTTCATATAAATCGCTGTAACTTGTGATAGAGGTCTCAGACAAACATGTTTATGGCTTTATCTTATAAAACTCAATATCTCCGTGCTGGGTAAACAGGTTTTGCAGCCGTTTGAGCTAAGATTTTAAAATTATTCACATAATGAAAACCTATACTTTGTCTCAGGCGAGTTTCCCATTCAAATGCATGTAACAGTGAGAATCACACTGTCTTGGCCGTTTGAGCTAAGATTTTAAAATTATTCACATAATGAAAACCTATACTTTGTCTCGGGCGAGTTTCCCATTCAAATGCATGTAACCGTGAGAAACACATTGTCTTGGCGAAAGAAAGCGTTTGTTAACAACTTCATATAAATCGCTGTAACTTTTGATAGAAGACTCAGACAAACATGTTTATGGCTTTATCTTATAAAACTCAATATCTCCGTGCTGGGCAAACAGGTTTTGCAGCCGTTTGAGCTAAGATTTTAAAATTATTCACATAATGAAAACCTATACTTTGTTTCAGGCAAGTTTCCCATTCAAATGCATGTAACCGTGAGAAACACATTGTCTTGGCGAAAGAAAGCGTTTGTGAACAACTTCATATAAATCGCTGTAACTTTTGATAGAGGTCTCAGACAAACATGTTTATGGCTTTATCTTATAAAACTCAATATCTCCGTGCTGGGTAAACAGGTTTTGCAGCCGTTTGAGCTAAGATTTTAAAATTATTCACATAATGAAAACCTATACTTTGTTTCAGGCGAGTTTCCCATTCAAATGCATGTAACCGTGAGAAACGCATTGTATTGGCGAAAGAAAGCGTTTTTGAACAACTTCATATAAATCGCTGTAACTTTTGATAGAGGTCTCAGACAAACATGTTTATGGCTTTATCTTATAAAACTCAATATCTCCGTGCTGGGCAAACAGGTTTTGCAGCCGTTTGAGCTAAGATTTTAAAATTATTCACATAATGAAAACCTATACTTTGTTTCGGTCGAGTTCCCCATTCAAATGCATGTAACCGTGAGAAACACATTGTCTTGGCGAAAGAAAGCGTTTGTTAACAACTTCATATAAATCGCTGTAACTTTTGATAGAAGACTCAGACAAACATGTTTATGGCTTTATCTTATAGAACTCAATATCCCCGTGCTGGGCAAACAGGTTTTGCAGCCGTTTGAGCTAAGATTTTAAAATTATTCACATAATGAAAACCTATACTTTGTTTCAGGCGAGTTTCCCATTCAAATGCATGTAACCGTGAGAAACACATTGTCTTGGCGAAAGAAAGCGTTTGTTAACAACTTCATATAAATCGCTGTAACTTTTGATAGAAGACTCAGACAAACATGTTTATGGCTTTATCTTATAAAACTCAATATCTCCGTGCTGGGCAAACAGGTTTTGCAGCCGTTTGAGCTAAGATTTTAAAATTATTCACATAATGAAAACCTATACTTTGTTTCAGGCGAGTTTCCCATTCAAATGCATGTAACCGTGAGAAACACATTGTCTTGGCGAAAGAAAGCGTTTGTTAACAACTTCATATAAATCGCTGTAACTTTTGATAGAAGACTCAGACAAACATGTTTATGGCTTTATCTTATAAAACTCAATATCTCCGTGCTGGGCAAACAGGTTTTGCAGCCGTTTGAGCTAAGATTTTAAAATTATTCACATAATGAAAACCTATACTTTGTTTCAGGCAAGTTTCCCATTCAAATGCATGTAACCGTGAGAAACACATTGTCTTTGCGAAAGAAAGCGTTTGTGAACAACTTCATATAAATCGCTGTAACTTTTGATAGAGGTCTCAGACAAACATGTTTATGGCTTTATCTTATAAAACTCAATATCTCCGTGCTGGGTAAACAGGTTTTGCAGCCGTTTGAGCTAAGATTTTAAAATTATTCACATAATGAAAACCTATACTTTGTTTCAGGCGAGTTTCCCATTCAAATGCATGTAACCGTGAGAAACGCATTGTATTGGCGAAAGAAAGCGTTTTTGAACAACTTCATATAAATCGCTGTAACTTTTGATAGAAGACTCAGACAAACATGTTTATGGCTTTATCTTATAAAACTCAATATCTCCGTGCTGGGCAAACAGGTTTTGCAGCCGTTTGAGCTAAGATTTTAAAATTATTCACATAATGAAAACCTATACTTTGTTTCGGTCGAGTTCCCCATTCAAATGCATGTAACCGTGAGAAACACATTGTCTTGGCGAAAGAAAGCGTTTTTGAACAACTTCATATAAATCGCTGTAACTTTTGATAGAAGACTCAGACAAACATGTTTATGGCTTTATCTTATAAAACTAAATATCTCCGTGCTGGGCAAACAGGTTTTGCAGCCGTTTGAGCTAAGATTTTAAAATTATTCACATAATGAAAACCTATACTTTGTTTCAGGCGAGTTTCCCATTCAAATGCATGTAACCGTGAGAAACACATTGTCTTGGCGAAAGAAAGCGTTTGTGAACAACTTCATATAAATCGCTGTAACTTTTGATAGAGGTCTCAGACAAACATGTTTATGGCTTTATCTTATAAAACTCAATATCTCCGTGCTGGGCAAACAGGTTTTGCAGCCGTTTGAGCTAAGATTTTAAAATTATTCACATAATGAAAACCTATACTTTGTTTCAGGCGAGTTTCCCATTCAAATGCATGTAACCGTGAGAAACGCATTGTATTGGCGAAAGAAAGCGTTTTTGAACAACTTCATATAAATCGCTGTAACTTTTGATAGAGGTCTCAGACAAACATGTTTATGGCTTTATCTTATAAAACTCAATATCTCCGTGCTGGGCAAACAGGTTTTGCAGCCGTTTGAGCTAAGATTTTAAAATTATTCACATAATGAAAACCTATACTTTGTCTCAGGCGAGTTTCCCATTCAAATGCATGTAACAGTGAGAATCACACTGTCTTGGCCGTTTGAGCTAAGATTTTAAAATTATTCACATAATGAAAACCTATACTTTGTCTCGGGTGAGTTTCCCATTCAAATGCATGTAACAGTGAGAAACGCATTGTACTGGCGAAAGAAAGCGTTTTTGAACAACTTCATATAAATCGCTGTAACTTGTGATAGAGGTCTCAGACAAACATGTTTATGGCTTTATCTTATAAAACTCAATATCTCCGTGCTGGGCAAACAGGTTTTGCAGCCGTTTGAGCTAAGATTTTAAAATTATTCACATAATGAAAACCTATACTTTGTTTCAGGCGAGTTTCCCATTCAAATGCATGTAACCGTGAGAAACGCATTGTCTTGGCGAAAGAAAGCGTTTTTGAACAACTTCATATAAATCGCTGTAACTTTTGATAGAAGACTCAGACAAACATGTTTATGGCTTTATCTTATAAAACTCAATATCTCCGTGCTGGGCAAACAGGTTTTGCAGCCGTTTGAGCTAAGATTTTAAAATTATTCACATAATGAAAACCTATACTTTGTCTCGGGTGAGTTTCCCATTCAAATGCATGTAACAGTGAGAAACGCATTGTATTGGCGAAAGAAAGCGTTTTTGAACAACTTCATATAAATCGCTGTAACTTGTGATAGAGGTCTCAGACAAACATGTTTATGGCTTTATCTTATAAAACTCAATATCTCCGTGCTGGGTAAACAGGTTTTGCAGCCGTTTGAGCTAAGATTTTAAAATTATTCACATAATGAAAACCTATACTTTGTCTCAGGCGAGTTTCCCATTCAAATGCATGTAACAGTGAGAATCACACTGTCTTGGCCGTTTGAGCTAAGATTTTAAAATTATTCACATAATGAAAACCTATACTTTGTCTCGGGCGAGTTTCCCATTCAAATGCATGTAACCGTGAGAAACACATTGTCTTGGCGAAAGAAAGCGTTTGTTAACAACTTCATATAAATCGCTGTAACTTTTGATAGAAGACTCAGACAAACATGTTTATGGCTTTATCTTATAAAACTCAATATCTCCGTGCTGGGCAAACAGGTTTTGCAGCCGTTTGAGCTAAGATTTTAAAATTATTCACATAATGAAAACCTATACTTTGTTTCAGGCAAGTTTCCCATTCAAATGCATGTAACCGTGAGAAACACATTGTCTTGGCGAAAGAAAGCGTTTGTGAACAACTTCATATAAATCGCTGTAACTTTTGATAGAGGTCTCAGACAAACATGTTTATGGCTTTATCTTATAAAACTCAATATCTCCGTGCTGGGTAAACAGGTTTTGCAGCCGTTTGAGCTAAGATTTTAAAATTATTCACATAATGAAAACCTATACTTTGTTTCAGGCGAGTTTCCCATTCAAATGCATGTAACCGTGAGAAACGCATTGTATTGGCGAAAGAAAGCGTTTTTGAACAACTTCATATAAATCGCTGTAACTTTTGATAGAGGTCTCAGACAAACATGTTTATGGCTTTATCTTATAAAACTCAATATCTCCGTGCTGGGCAAACAGGTTTTGCAGCCGTTTGAGCTAAGATTTTAAAATTATTCACATAATGAAAACCTATACTTTGTTTCGGTCGAGTTCCCCATTCAAATGCATGTAACCGTGAGAAACACATTGTCTTGGCGAAAGAAAGCGTTTTTGAACAACTTCATATAAATCGCTGTAACTTTTGATAGAAGACTCAGACAAACATGTTTATGGCTTTATCTTATAAAACTAAATATCTCCGTGCTGGGCAAACAGGTTTTGCAGCCGTTTGAGCTAAGATTTTAAAATTATTCACATAATGAAAACCTATACTTTGTTTCAGGCGAGTTTCCCATTCAAATGCATGTAACCGTGAGAAACACATTGTCTTGGCGAAAGAAAGCGTTTGTGAACAACTTCATATAAATCGCTGTAACTTTTGATAGAGGTCTCAGACAAACATGTTTATGGCTTTATCTTATAAAACTCAATATCTCCGTGCTGGGCAAACAGGTTTTGCAGCCGTTTGAGCTAAGATTTTAAAATTATTCACATAATGAAAACCTATACTTTGTTTCAGGCGAGTTTCCCATTCAAATGCATGTAACCGTGAGAAACGCATTGTATTGGCGAAAGAAAGCGTTTTTGAACAACTTCATATAAATCGCTGTAACTTTTGATAGAGGTCTCAGACAAACATGTTTATGGCTTTATCTTATAAAACTCAATATCTCCGTGCTGGGCAAACAGGTTTTGCAGCCGTTTGAGCTAAGATTTTAAAATTATTCACATAATGAAAACCTATACTTTGTCTCAGGCGAGTTTCCCATTCAAATGCATGTAACAGTGAGAATCACACTGTCTTGGCCGTTTGAGCTAAGATTTTAAAATTATTCACATAATGAAAACCTATACTTTGTCTCGGGTGAGTTTCCCATTCAAATGCATGTAACAGTGAGAAACGCATTGTACTGGCGAAAGAAAGCGTTTTTGAACAACTTCATATAAATCGCTGTAACTTGTGATAGAGGTCTCAGACAAACATGTTTATGGCTTTATCTTATAAAACTCAATATCTCCGTGCTGGGCAAACAGGTTTTGCAGCCGTTTGAGCTAAGATTTTAAAATTATTCACATAATGAAAACCTATACTTTGTTTCAGGCGAGTTTCCCATTCAAATGCATGTAACCGTGAGAAACGCATTGTCTTGGCGAAAGAAAGCGTTTTTGAACAACTTCATATAAATCGCTGTAACTTTTGATAGAAGACTCAGACAAACATGTTTATGGCTTTATCTTATAAAACTCAATATCTCCGTGCTGGGCAAACAGGTTTTGCAGCCGTTTGAGCTAAGATTTTAAAATTATTCACATAATGAAAACCTATACTTTGTCTCAGGCGAGTTTCCCATTCAAATGCATGTAACAGTGAGAATCACACTGTCTTGGCCGTTTGAGCTAAGATTTTAAAATTATTCACATAATGAAAACCTATACTTTGTCTCGGGCGAGTTTCCCATTCAAATGCATGTAACCGTGAGAAACACATTGTCTTGGCGAAAGAAAGCGTTTGTTAACAACTTCATATAAATCGCTGTAACTTTTGATAGAAGACTCAGACAAACATGTTTATGGCTTTATCTTATAAAACTCAATATCTCCGTGCTGGGCAAACAGGTTTTGCAGCCGTTTGAGCTAAGATTTTAAAATTATTCACATAATGAAAACCTATACTTTGTCTCGGGCGAGTTTCCCATTCAAATGCATGTAACCGTGAGAAACGCATTGTATTGGCGAAAGAAAGCGTTTTTGAACAACTTCATATAAATCGCTGTAACTTGTGATAGAGGTCTCAGACAAACATGTTTATGGCTTTATCTTATAAAACTCAATATCTCCGTGCTGGGTAAACAGGTTTTGCAGCCGTTTGAGCTAAGATTTTAAAATTATTCACATAATGAAAACCTATACTTTGTCTCGGGCGAGTTTCCCATTCAAATGCATGTAACCGTGAGAAACACATTGTCTTGGCGAAAGAAAGCGTTTGTTAACAACTTCATATAAATCGCTGTAACTTTTGATAGAGGTCTCAGACAAACATGTTTATGGCTTTATCTTATAAAACTCAATATCTCCGTGCTGGGTAAACAGGTTTTGCAGCCGTTTGAGCTAAGATTTTAAAATTATTCACATAATGAAAACCTATACTTTGTCTCGGGCGAGTTTCCCATTCAAATGCATGTAACCGTGAGAAACACATTGTCTTGGCGAAAGAAAGCGTTTGTGAACAACTTCATATAAATCGCTGTAACTTTTGATAGAGGTCTCAGACAAACATGTTTATGGCTTTATCTTATAAAACTCAATATCTCCGTGCTGGGCAAACAGGTTTTGCAGCCGTTTGAGCTAAGATTTTAAAATTATTCACATAATGAAAACCTATACTTTGTCTCGGGCGAGTTTCCCATTCAAATGCATGTAACAGTGAGAAACGCATTGTCTTGGCGAAAGAAAGCGTTTTTGAACAACTTCATATAAATCGCTGTAACTTTTGATAGAAGACTCAGACAAACATGTTTATGGCTTTATCTTATAAAACTCAATATCTCCGTGCTGGGCAAACAGGTTTTGCAGCCGTTTGAGCTAAGATTTTAAAATTATTCACATAATGAAAACCTATACTTTGTTTCAGGCGAGTTTCCCATTCAAATGCATGTAACCGTGAGAAACACATTGTCTTGGCGAAAGAAAGCGTTTTTGAACAACTTCATATAAATCGCTGTAACTTTTGATAGAGGTCTCAGACAAACATGTTTATGGCTTTATCTTATAAAACTCAATATCTCCGTGCTGGGCAAACAGGTTTTGCAGCCGTTTGAGCTAAGATTTTAAAATTATTCACATAATGAAAACCTATACTTTGTCTCGGGCGAGTTTCCCATTAAAATTCATGTAACCGTGAGAAACACATTGTCTTGGCGAAAGAAAGCGTTTGTTAACAACTTCATATAAATCGCTGTAACTTTTGATAGAAGACTCAGACAAACATGTTTATGGCTTTATCTTATAGAACTCAATATCTCCGTGCTGGGCAAACAGGTTTTGCAGCCGTTTGAGCTAAGATTTTAAAATTATTCACATAATGAAAACCTATACTTTGTTTCAGGCGAGTTTCCCATTCAAATGCATGTAACCGCGTGAGAAACACATTGTATTGGCGAAAGAAAGCGTTTTTGAACAACTTCATATAAATCGCTGTAACTTTTGATAGAGGTCTCAGACAAACATGTTTATGGCTTTATCTTATAAAACTCAATATCTCCGTGCTGGGCAAACAGGTTTTGCAGCCGTTTGAGCTAAGATTTTAAAATTATTCACATAATGAAAACCTATACTTTGTTTCAGGCGAGTTTCCCATTCAAATGCATGTAACAGTGAGAAACGCATTGTCTTGGCGAAAGAAAGCGTTTTTGAACAACTTCATATAAATCGCTGTAACTTTTGATAGAAGACTCAGACAAACATGTTTATGGCTTTATCTTATAAAACTCAATATCTCCGTGCTGGGCAAACAGGTTTTGCAGCCGTTTGAGCTAAGATTTTAAAATTATTCACATAATGAAAACCTATACTTTGTTTCAG
Organism: Aulonocara sp. 'chitande type north' Nkhata Bay; assembly: GCF_057382095.1. Taxonomy (NCBI): domain Eukaryota; kingdom Metazoa; phylum Chordata; class Actinopteri; order Cichliformes; family Cichlidae; genus Aulonocara; species Aulonocara sp. 'chitande type north' Nkhata Bay. Next base: position 55,763,775 of record NC_141346.1, on the reverse strand, counting down.
GCGAGTTTCCCATTCAAATGCATGTAACCCCGTGAGAAACACATTGTCTTGGCGAAAGAAAGCGTTTGTGAACAACTTCATATAAATCGCTGTAACTTTTGATAGAGGTCTCAGACAAACATGTTTATGGCTTTATCTTATAAAACTCAATATCTCCGTGCTGGGCAAACAGGTTTTGCAGCCGTTTGAGCTAAGATTTTAAAATTATTCACATAATGAAAACCTATACTTTGTCTCGGGCGAGTTTCCCATTCAAATGCATGTAACCGTGAGAAACACATTGTCTTGGCGAAAGAAAGCGTTTGTGAACAACTTCATATAAATCGCTGTAACTTTTGATAGAGGTCTCAGACAAACATGTTTATGGCTTTATCTTATAAAACTCAATATCTCTGTGCTGGGTAAACAGGTTTTGCAGCCGTTTGAGCTAAGATTTTAAAATTATTCACATAATGAAAACCTATACTTTGTTTCAGGCGAGTTTCCCATTCAAATGCATGTAACCGTGAGAAACACATCGTATTGGCGAAAGAAAGCGTTTTTGAACAACTTCATATAAATCGCTGTAACTTTTGATAGAAGACTCAGACAAACATGTTTATGGCTTTATCTTATAAAACTCAATATCTCCGTGCTGGGCAAACAGGTTTTGCAGCCGTTTGAGCTAAGATTTTAAAATTATTCACATAATGAAAACCTATACTTTGTTTCAGGCGAGTTTCCCATTCAAATGCATGTAACCGTGAGAAACACATTGTATTGGCGAAAGAAAGCGTTTTTGAACAACTTCATATAAATCGCTGTAACTTTTGATAGAGGTCTCAGACAAACATGTTTATGGCTTTATCTTATAAAACTCAATATCTCCGTGCTGGGCAAACAGGTTTTGCAGCCGTTTGAGCTAAGATTTTAAAATTATTCACATAATGAAAACCTATACTTTGTCTCGGGCGAGTTTCCCATTCAAATGCATGTAACAGTGAGAAACGCATTGTCTTGGCGAAAGAAAGCGTTTTTGAACAACTTCATATAAATCGCTGTAACTTTTGATAGAGGTCTCAGACAAACATGTTTATGGCTTTATCTTATAAAACTCAATATCTCCGTGCTGGGCAAACAGGTTTTGCAGCCGTTTGAGCTAAGATTTTAAAATTATTCACATAATGAAAACCTATACTTTGTCTCGGGCGAGTTTCCCATTCAAATGCATGTAACAGTGAGAAACACATTGTCTTGGCGAAAGAAAGCGTTTGTGAACAACTTCATATAAATCGCTGTAACTTTTGATAGAAGACTCAGACAAACATGTTTATGGCTTTATCTTATAAAACTCAATATCTCCGTGCTGGGCAAACAGGTTTTGCAGCCGTTTGAGCTAAGATTTTAAAATTATTCACATAATGAAAACCTATACTTTGTCTCGGGCGAGTTTCCCATTCAAATGCATGTAACAGTGAGAAACGCATTGTGTTGGCGAAAGAAAGCGTTTTTGAACAACTTCATATAAATCGCTGTAACTTTTGATAGAAGACTCAGACAAACATGTTTATGGCTTTATCTTATAAATCTCAATATCTCCGTGCTGGGCAAACAGGTTTTACAGCCGTTTGAGCTAAGATTTTAAAATTATTCACATAATGAAAACCTATACTTTGTTTCAGGCGAGTTTCCCATTCAAATGCATGTAACCGTGAGAAACACATTGTCTTGGCGAAAGAAAGCGTTTGTGAACAACTTCATATAAATCGCTGTAACTTTTGATAGAAGACTCAGACAAACATGTTTATGGCTTTATCTTATAAAACTCAATATCTCCGTGCTGGGCAAACAGGTTTTGCAGCCGTTTGAGCTAAGATTTTAAAATTATTCACATAATGAAAACCTATACTTTGTCTCGGGTGAGTTTCCCATTCAAATGCATGTAACAGTGAGAAACACATTGTCTTGGCGAAAGAAAGCGTTTGTGAACAACTTCATATAAATCGCTGTAACTTTTGATAGAGGTCTCAGACAAACATGTTTATGGCTTTATCTTATAAAACTCAATATCTCCGTGCTGGGCAAACAGGTTTTGCAGCCGTTTGAGCTAAGATTTTAAAATTATTCACATAATGAAAACCTATACTTTGTTTCAGGCGAGTTTCCCATTCAAATGCATGTAACCGTGAGAAACACATTGTCTTGGCGAAAGAAAGCGTTTTTGAACAACTTCATATAAATCGCTGTAACTTTTGATAGAAGACTCAGACAAACATGTTTATGGCTTTATCTTATAAAACTCAATATCTCCGTGCTGGGCAAACAGGTTTTGCAGCCGTTTGAGCTAAGATTTTAAAATTATTCACATAATGAAAACCTATACTTTGTCTCGGGTGAGTTTCCCATTCAAATGCATGTAACAGTGAGAAACACATTGTCTTGGCGAAAGAAAGCGTTTGTGAACAACTTCATATAAATCGCTGTAACTTTTGATAGAGGTCTCAGACAAACATGTTTATGGCTTTATCTTATACAACTCAATATCTCCGTGCTGGGCAAACAGGTTTTGCAGCCGTTTGAGCTAAGATTTTAAAATTATTCACATAATGAAAACCTATACTTTGTTTCAGGCGAGTTTCCCATTCAAATGCATGTAACCGTGAGAAACACATTGTCTTGGCGAAAGAAAGCGTTTTTGAACAACTTCATATAAATCGCTGTAACTTTTGATAGAAGACTCAGACAAACATGTTTATGGCTTTATCTTATAAAACTCAATATCTCCGTGCTGGGCAAACAGGTTTTGCAGCCGTTTGAGCTAAGATTTTAAAATTATTCACATAATGAAAACCTATACTTTGTCTCGGGCGAGTTTCCCATTCAAATGCATGTAACCGTGAGAAACACATTGTCTTGGCGAAAGAAAGCGTTTTTGAACAACTTCATATAAATCGCTGTAACCTTTGATAGAAGACTCAGACAAACATGTTTATGGCTTTATCTTATAAAACTCAATATCTCCGTGCTGGGCAAACAGGTTTTGCAGCCGTTTGAGCTAAGATTTTAAAATTATTCACATAATGAAAACCTATACTTTGTCTCGGGCGAGTTTCCCATTCAAATGCATGTAACAGTGAGAAACGCATTGTCTTGGCGAAAGAAAGCGTTTTTGAACAACTTCATATAAATCGCTGTAACTTTTGATAGAGGTCTCAGACAAACATGTTTATGGCTTTATCTTATAAAACTCAATATCTCCGTGCTGGGCAAACAGGTTTTGCAGCCGTTTGAGCTAAGATTTTAAAATTATTCACATAATGAAAACCTATACTTTGTTTCAGGCGAGTTTCCCATTCAAATGCATGTAACCGTGAGAAACGCATTGTCTTGGCGAAAGAAAGCGTTTTTGAACAACTTCATATAAATCGCTGTAACTTTTGATAGAGGTCTCAGACAAACGTGTTTATGGCTTTATCTTATAAAACTCAATATCTCCGTGCTGGGCAAACAGGTTTTGCAGCCGTTTGAGCTAAGATTTTAAAATTATTCACATAATGAAAACCTATACTTTGTCTCGGGCGAGTTTCCCATTCAAATGCATGTAACAGTGAGAAACACATTGTCTTGGCGAAAGAAAGCGTTTGTGAACAACTTCATATAAATCGCTGTAACTTTTGATAGAAGACTCAGACAAACATGTTTATGGCTTTATCTTATAAAACTCAATATCTCCGTGCTGGGCAAACAGGTTTTGCAGCCGTTTGAGCTAAGATTTTAAAATTATTCACATAATGAAAACCTATACTTTGTTTCAGGCGAGTTTCCCATTCAAATGCATGTAACCGTGAGAAACGCATTGTATTGGCGAAAGAAAGCGTTTTTGAACAACTTCATATAAATCGCTGTAACTTTTGATAGAGGTCTCAGACAAACATGTTTATGGCTTTATCTTATAAAACTCAATATCTCCGTGCTGGGTAAACAGGTTTTGCAGCCGTTTGAGCTAAGATTTTAAAATTATTCACATAATGAAAACCTATACTTTGTCTCGGGCGAGTTTCCCATTCAAATGCATGTAACAGTGAGAAACGCATTGTCTTGGCGAAAGAAAGCGTTTTTGAACAACTTCATATAAATCGCTGTAACTTTTGATAGAGGTCTCAGACAAACATGTTTATGGCTTTATCTTATAAAACTCAATATCTCCGTGCTGGGCAAACAGGTTTTGCAGCCGTTTGAGCTAAGATTTTAAAATTATTCACATAATGAAAACCTATACTTTGTCTCGGGCGAGTTTCCCATTCAAATGCATGTAACAGTGAGAAACGCATTGTCTTGGCGAAAGAAAGCGTTTTTGAACAACTTCATATAAATCGCTGTAACTTTTGATAGAGGTCTCAGACAAACATGTTTATGGCTTTATCTTATAAAACTCAATATCTCCGTGCTGGGCAAACAGGTTTTGCAGCCGTTTGAGCTAAGATTTTAAAATTATTCACATAATGAAAACCTATACTTTGTCTCAGGCGAGTTTCCCATTCAAATGCATGTAACAGTGAGAATCACACTGTCTTGGCCGTTTGAGCTAAGATTTTAAAATTATTCACATAATGAAAACCTATACTTTGTCTCGGGCGAGTTTCCCATTCAAATGCATGTAACCGTGAGAAACACATTGTCTTGGCGAAAGAAAGCGTTTGTGAACAACTTCATATAAATCGCTGTAACTTTTGATAGAAGACTCAGACAAACATGTTTATGGCTTTATCTTATAAAACTCAATATCTCCGTGCTGGGCAAACAGGTTTTGCAGCCGTTTGAGCTAAGATTTTAAAATTATTCACATAATGAAAACCTATACTTTGTTTCAGGCGAGTTTCCCATTCAAATGCATGTAACCGTGAGAAACGCATTGTATTGGCGAAAGAAAGCGTTTTTGAACAACTTCATATAAATCGCTGTAACTTTTGATAGAGGTCTCAGACAAACATGTTTATGGCTTTATCTTATAAAACTCAATATCTCCGTGCTGGGCAAACAGGTTTTGCAGCCGTTTGAGCTAAGATTTTAAAATTATTCACATAATGAAAACCTATACTTTGTCTCGGGCGAGTTTCCCATTCAAATGCATGTAACAGTGAGAAACGCATTGTCTTGGCGAAAGAAAGCGTTTTTGAACAACTTCATATAAATCGCTGTAACTTTTGATAGAAGACTCAGACAAACATGTTTATGGCTTTATCTTATAAATCTCAATATCTCCGTGCTGGGCAAACAGGTTTTACAGCCGTTTGAGCTAAGATTTTAAAATTATTCACATAATGAAAACCTATACTTTGTTTCAGGCGAGTTTCCCATTCAAATGCATGTAACCGTGAGAAACACATTGTCTTGGCGAAAGAAAGCGTTTGTGAACAACTTCATATAAATCGCTGTAACTTTTGATAGAGGTCTCAGACAAACATGTTTATGGCTTTATCTTATAAAACTCAATATCTCCGTGCTGGGCAAACAGGTTTTGCAGCCGTTTGAGCTAAGATTTTAAAATTATTCACATAATGAAAACCTATACTTTGTTTCAGGCGAGTTTCCCATTCAAATGCATGTAACCGTGAGAAACACATTGTATTGGCGAAAGAAAGCGTTTTTGAACAACTTCATATAAATCGCTGTAACTTTTGATAGAAGACTCAGACAAACATGTTTATGGCTTTATCTTATAAAACTCAATATCTCCGTGCTGGGCAAACAGGTTTTGCAGCCGTTTGAGCTAAGATTTTAAAATTATTCACATAATGAAAACCTATACTTTGTCTCGGGCGAGTTTCCCATTCAAATGCATGTAACCGTGAGAAACACATTGTCTTGGCGAAAGAAAGCGTTTTTGAACAACTTCATATAAATCGCTGTAACTTTTGATAGAAGACTCAGACAAACATGTTTATGGCTTTATCTTATAAAACTCAATATCTCCGTGCTGGGCAAACAGGTTTTGCAGCCGTTTGAGCTAAGATTTTAAAATTATTCACATAATGAAAACCTATACTTTGTCTCGGGCGAGTTTCCCATTCAAATGCATGTAACAGTGAGAAACGCATTGTCTTGGCGAAAGAAAGCGTTTTTGAACAACTTCATATAAATCGCTGTAACTTTTGATAGAGGTCTCAGACAAACATGTTTATGGCTTTATCTTATAAAACTCAATATCTCCGTGCTGGGCAAACAGGTTTTGCAGCCGTTTGAGCTAAGATTTTAAAATTATTCACATAATGAAAACCTATACTTTGTTTCAGGCGAGTTTCCCATTCAAATGCATGTAACCGTGAGAAACGCATTGTCTTGGCGAAAGAAAGCGTTTTTGAACAACTTCATATAAATCGCTGTAACTTTTGATAGAGGTCTCAGACAAACGTGTTTATGGCTTTATCTTATAAAACTCAATATCTCCGTGCTGGGCAAACAGGTTTTGCAGCCGTTTGAGCTAAGATTTTAAAATTATTCACATAATGAAAACCTATACTTTGTCTCGGGCGAGTTTCCCATTCAAATGCATGTAACAGTGAGAAACACATTGTCTTGGCGAAAGAAAGCGTTTGTGAACAACTTCATATAAATCGCTGTAACTTTTGATAGAAGACTCAGACAAACATGTTTATGGCTTTATCTTATAAAACTCAATATCTCCGTGCTGGGCAAACAGGTTTTGCAGCCGTTTGAGCTAAGATTTTAAAATTATTCACATAATGAAAACCTATACTTTGTTTCAGGCGAGTTTCCCATTCAAATGCATGTAACCGTGAGAAACGCATTGTATTGGCGAAAGAAAGCGTTTTTGAACAACTTCATATAAATCGCTGTAACTTTTGATAGAGGTCTCAGACAAACATGTTTATGGCTTTATCTTATAAAACTCAATATCTCCGTGCTGGGTAAACAGGTTTTGCAGCCGTTTGAGCTAAGATTTTAAAATTATTCACATAATGAAAACCTATACTTTGTCTCGGGCGAGTTTCCCATTCAAATGCATGTAACAGTGAGAAACGCATTGTCTTGGCGAAAGAAAGCGTTTTTGAACAACTTCATATAAATCGCTGTAACTTTTGATAGAGGTCTCAGACAAACATGTTTATGGCTTTATCTTATAAAACTCAATATCTCCGTGCTGGGCAAACAGGTTTTGCAGCCGTTTGAGCTAAGATTTTAAAATTATTCACATAATGAAAACCTATACTTTGTCTCGGGCGAGTTTCCCATTCAAATGCATGTAACAGTGAGAAACGCATTGTCTTGGCGAAAGAAAGCGTTTTTGAACAACTTCATATAAATCGCTGTAACTTTTGATAGAGGTCTCAGACAAACATGTTTATGGCTTTATCTTATAAAACTCAATATCTCCGTGCTGGGCAAACAGGTTTTGCAGCCGTTTGAGCTAAGATTTTAAAATTATTCACATAATGAAAACCTATACTTTGTCTCAGGCGAGTTTCCCATTCAAATGCATGTAACAGTGAGAATCACACTGTCTTGGCCGTTTGAGCTAAGATTTTAAAATTATTCACATAATGAAAACCTATACTTTGTCTCGGGCGAGTTTCCCATTCAAATGCATGTAACCGTGAGAAACACATTGTCTTGGCGAAAGAAAGCGTTTGTTAACAACTTCATATAAATCGCTGTAACTTTTGATAGAAGACTCAGACAAACATGTTTATGGCTTTATCTTATAAAACTCAATATCTCCGTGCTGGGCAAACAGGTTTTGCAGCCGTTTGAGCTAAGATTTTAAAATTATTCACATAATGAAAACCTATACTTTGTCTCGGGCGAGTTTCCCATTCAAATGCATGTAACCGTGAGAAACGCATTGTATTGGCGAAAGAAAGCGTTTTTGAACAACTTCATATAAATCGCTGTAACTTTTGATAGAGGTCTCAGACAAACATGTTTATGGCTTTATCTTATAAAACTCAATATCTCCGTGCTGGGCAAACAGGTTTTGCAGCCGTTTGAGCTAAGATTTTAAAATTATTCACATAATGAAAACCTATACTTTGTCTCGGGCGAGTTTCCCATTCAAATGCATGTAACCGTGAGAAACACATTGTCTTGGCGAAAGAAAGCGTTTTTGAACAACTTCATATAAATCGCTGTAACTTTTGATAGAGGTCTCAGACAAACATGTTTATGGCTTTATCTTATAAAACTCAATATCTCCGTGCTGGGCAAACAGGTTTTGCAGCCGTTTGAGCTAAGATTTTAAAATTATTCACATAATGAAAACCTATACTTTGTTTCAGGCGAGTTTCCCATTCAAATGCATGTAACCGTGAGAAACACATTGTATTGGCGAAAGAAAGCGTTTTTGAACAACTTCATATAAATCGCTGTAACTTTTGATAGAAGACTCAGACAAACATGTTTATGGCTTTATCTTATAAAACTCAATATCTCCGTGCTGGGCAAACAGGTTTTGCAGCCGTTTGAGCTAAGATTTTAAAATTATTCACATAATGAAAACCTATACTTTGTTTCAGGCGAGTTTCCCATTCAAATGCATGTAACCGTGAGAAACACATTGTATTGGCGAAAGAAAGCGTTTTTGAACAACTTCATATAAATCGCTGTAACTTTTGATAGAAGACTCAGACAAACATGTTTATGGCTTTATCTTATAAAACTCAATATCTCCGTGCTGGGCAAACAGGTTTTGCAGCCGTTTGAGCTAAGATTTTAAAATTATTCACATAATGAAAACCTATACTTTGTCTCGGGCGAGTTTCCCATTCAAATGCATGTAACAGTGAGAAACGCATTGTCTTGGCGAAAGAAAGCGTTTTTGAACAACTTCATATAAATCGCTGTAACTTTTGATAGAGGTCTCAGACAAACATGTTTATGGCTTTATCTTATAAAACTCAATATCTCCGTGCTGGGCAAACAGGTTTTGCAGCCGTTTGAGCTAAGATTTTAAAATTATTCACATAATGAAAACCTATACTTTGTTTCAGGCGAGTTTCCCATTCAAATGCATGTAACCGTGAGAAACGCATTGTCTTGGCGAAAGAAAGCGTTTTTGAACAACTTCATATAAATCGCTGTAACTTTTGATAGAGGTCTCAGACAAACGTGTTTATGGCTTTATCTTATAAAACTCAATATCTCCGTGCTGGGCAAACAGGTTTTGCAGCCGTTTGAGCTAAGATTTTAAAATTATTCACATAATGAAAACCTATACTTTGTCTCGGGCGAGTTTCCCATTCAAATGCATGTAACAGTGAGAATCACACTGTCTTGGCCGTTTGAGCTAAGATTTTAAAATTATTCACATAATGAAAACCTATACTTTGTCTCGGGCGAGTTTCCCATTCAAATGCATGTAACCGTGAGAAACACATTGTCTTGGCGAAAGAAAGCGTTTGTGAACAACTTCATATAAATCGCTGTAACTTTTGATAGAAGACTCAGACAAACATGTTTATGGCTTTATCTTATAAATCTCAATATCTCCGTGCTGGGCAAACAGGTTTTACAGCCGTTTGAGCTAAGATTTTAAAATTATTCACATAATGAAAACCTATACTTTGTTTCAGGCGAGTTTCCCATTCAAATGCATGTAACAGTGAGAAACACATTGTCTTGGCGAAAGAAAGCGTTTGTGAACAACTTCATATAAATCGCTGTAACTTTTGATAGAGGTCTCAGACAAACATGTTTATGGCTTTATCTTATAAAACTCAATATCTCCGTGCTGGGCAAACAGGTTTTGCAGCCGTTTGAGCTAAGATTTTAAAATTATTCACATAATGAAAACCTATACTTTGTTTCAGGCGAGTTTCCCATTCAAATGCATGTAACCGTGAGAAACACATTGTATTGGCGAAAGAAAGCGTTTTTGAACAACTTCATATAAATCGCTGTAACTTTTGATAGAAGACTCAGACAAACATGTTTATGGCTTTATCTTATAAAACTCAATATCTCCGTGCTGGGCAAACAGGTTTTGCAGCCGTTTGAGCTAAGATTTTAAAATTATTCACATAATGAAAACCTATACTTTGTCTCGGGCGAGTTTCCCATTCAAATGCATGTAACCGTGAGAAACACATTGTCTTGGCGAAAGAAAGCGTTTTTGAACAACTTCATATAAATCGCTGTAACTTTTGATAGAAGACTCAGACAAACATGTTTATGGCTTTATCTTATAAAACTCAATATCTCCGTGCTGGGCAAACAGGTTTTGCAGCCGTTTGAGCTAAGATTTTAAAATTATTCACATAATGAAAACCTATACTTTGTCTCGGGCGAGTTTCCCATTCAAATGCATGTAACAGTGAGAAACGCATTGTCTTGGCGAAAGAAAGCGTTTTTGAACAACTTCATATAAATCGCTGTAACTTTTGATAGAGGTCTCAGACAAACATGTTTATGGCTTTATCTTATAAAACTCAATATCTCCGTGCTGGGCAAACAGGTTTTGCAGCCGTTTGAGCTAAGATTTTAAAATTATTCACATAATGAAAACCTATACTTTGTTTCAGGCGAGTTTCCCATTCAAATGCATGTAACCGTGAGAAACGCATTGTCTTGGCGAAAGAAAGCGTTTTTGAACAACTTCATATAAATCGCTGTAACTTTTGATAGAGGTCTCAGACAAACGTGTTTATGGCTTTATCTTATAAAACTCAATATCTCCGTGCTGGGCAAACAGGTTTTGCAGCCGTTTGAGCTAAGATTTTAAAATTATTCACATAATGAAAACCTATACTTTGTCTCGGGCGAGTTTCCCATTCAAATGCATGTAACAGTGAGAAACACATTGTCTTGGCGAAAGAAAGCGTTTGTGAACAACTTCATATAAATCGCTGTAACTTTTGATAGAAGACTCAGACAAACATGTTTATGGCTTTATCTTATAAAACTCAATATCTCCGTGCTGGGCAAACAGGTTTTGCAGCCGTTTGAGCTAAGATTTTAAAATTATTCACATAATGAAAACCTATACTTTGTTTCAGGCGAGTTTCCCATTCAAATGCATGTAACCGTGAGAAACGCATTGTATTGGCGAAAGAAAGCGTTTTTGAACAACTTCATATAAATCGCTGTAACTTTTGATAGAGGTCTCAGACAAACATGTTTATGGCTTTATCTTATAAAACTCAATATCTCCGTGCTGGGTAAACAGGTTTTGCAGCCGTTTGAGCTAAGATTTTAAAATTATTCACATAATGAAAACCTATACTTTGTCTCGGGCGAGTTTCCCATTCAAATGCATGTAACAGTGAGAAACGCATTGTCTTGGCGAAAGAAAGCGTTTTTGAACAACTTCATATAAATCGCTGTAACTTTTGATAGAGGTCTCAGACAAACATGTTTATGGCTTTATCTTATAAAACTCAATATCTCCGTGCTGGGCAAACAGGTTTTGCAGCCGTTTGAGCTAAGATTTTAAAATTATTCACATAATGAAAACCTATACTTTGTCTCGGGCGAGTTTCCCATTCAAATGCATGTAACAGTGAGAAACGCATTGTCTTGGCGAAAGAAAGCGTTTTTGAACAACTTCATATAAATCGCTGTAACTTTTGATAGAGGTCTCAGACAAACATGTTTATGGCTTTATCTTATAAAACTCAATATCTCCGTGCTGGGCAAACAGGTTTTGCAGCCGTTTGAGCTAAGATTTTAAAATTATTCACATAATGAAAACCTATACTTTGTCTCAGGCGAGTTTCCCATTCAAATGCATGTAACAGTGAGAATCACACTGTCTTGGCCGTTTGAGCTAAGATTTTAAAATTATTCACATAATGAAAACCTATACTTTGTCTCGGGCGAGTTTCCCATTCAAATGCATGTAACCGTGAGAAACACATTGTCTTGGCGAAAGAAAGCGTTTGTTAACAACTTCATATAAATCGCTGTAACTTTTGATAGAAGACTCAGACAAACATGTTTATGGCTTTATCTTATAAAACTCAATATCTCCGTGCTGGGCAAACAGGTTTTGCAGCCGTTTGAGCTAAGATTTTAAAATTATTCACATAATGAAAACCTATACTTTGTCTCGGGCGAGTTTCCCATTCAAATGCATGTAACCGTGAGAAACGCATTGTATTGGCGAAAGAAAGCGTTTTTGAACAACTTCATATAAATCGCTGTAACTTTTGATAGAGGTCTCAGACAAACATGTTTATGGCTTTATCTTATAAAACTCAATATCTCCGTGCTGGGCAAACAGGTTTTGCAGCCGTTTGAGCTAAGATTTTAAAATTATTCACATAATGAAAACCTATACTTTGTCTCAGGCGAGTTTCCCATTCAAATGCATGTAACAGTGAGAATCACACTGTCTTGGCCGTTTGAGCTAAGATTTTAAAATTATTCACATAATGAAAACCTATACTTTGTCTCGGGCGAGTTTCCCATTCAAATGCATGTAACCGTGAGAAACACATTGTCTTGGCGAAAGAAAGCGTTTGTTAACAACTTCATATAAATCGCTGTAACTTTTGATAGAGGTCTCAGACAAACATGTTTATGGCTTTATCTTATAAAACTCAATATCTCCGTGCTGGGCAAACAGGTTTTGCAGCCGTTTGAGCTAAGATTTTAAAATTATTCACATAATGAAAACCTATACTTTGTTTCAGGCAAGTTTCCCATTCAAATGCATGTAACCGTGAGAAACACATTGTCTTGGCGAAAGAAAGCGTTTGTGAACAACTTCATATAAATCGCTGTAACTTTTGATAGAGGTCTCAGACAAACATGTTTATGGCTTTATCTTATAAAACTCAATATCTCCGTGCTGGGTAAACAGGTTTTGCAGCCGTTTGAGCTAAGATTTTAAAATTATTCACATAATGAAAACCTATACTTTGTTTCAGGCGAGTTTCCCATTCAAATGCATGTAACCGTGAGAAACACATTGTATTGGCGAAAGAAAGCGTTTTTGAACAACTTCATATAAATCGCTGTAACTTTTGATAGAGGTCTCAGACAAACGTGTTTATGGCTTTATCTTATAAAACTCAATATCTCCGTGCTGGGCAAACAGGTTTTGCAGCCGTTTGAGCTAAGATTTTAAAATTATTCACATAATGAAAACCTATACTTTGTCTCGGGCGAGTTTCCCATTCAAATGCATGTAACCGTGAGAAACACATTGTCTTGGCGAAAGAAAGCGTTTTTGAACAACTTCATATAAATCGCTGTAACTTTTGATAGAAGACTCAGACAAACATGTTTATGGCTTTATCTTATAAAACTAAATATCTCCGTGCTGGGCAAACAGGTTTTGCAGCCGTTTGAGCTAAGATTTTAAAATTATTCACATAATGAAAACCTATACTTTGTTTCAGGCGAGTTTCCCATTCAAATGCATGTAACCGTGAGAAACGCATTGTCTTGGCGAAAGAAAGCGTTTGTGAACAACTTCATATAAATCGCTGTAACTTTTGATAGAAGACTCAGACAAACATGTTTATGGCTTTATCTTATAAAACTAAATATCTCCGTGCTGGGCAAACAGGTTTTGCAGCCGTTTGAGCTAAGATTTTAAAATTATTCACATAATGAAAACCTATACTTTGTTTCAGGCGAGTTTCCCATTCAAATGCATGTAACCGTGAGAAACACATTGTCTTGGCGAAAGAAAGCGTTTGTGAACAACTTCATATAAATCGCTGTAACTTTTGATAGAGGTCTCAGACAAACATGTTTATGGCTTTATCTTATAAAACTCAATATCTCCGTGCTGGGCAAACAGGTTTTGCAGCCGTTTGAGCTAAGATTTTAAAATTATTCACATAATGAAAACCTATACTTTGTTTCAGGCGAGTTTCCCATTCAAATGCATGTAACCGTGAGAAACGCATTGTATTGGCGAAAGAAAGCGTTTTTGAACAACTTCATATAAATCGCTGTAACTTTTGATAGAGGTCTCAGACAAACATGTTTATGGCTTTATCTTATAGAACTCAATATCCCCATGCTGGGCAAACAGGTTTTGCAGCCGTTTGAGCTAAGATTTTAAAATTATTCACATAATGAAAACCTATACTTTGTCTCAGGCGAGTTTCCCATTCAAATGCATGTAACAGTGAGAATCACACTGTCTTGGCCGTTTGAGCTAAGATTTTAAAATTATTCACATAATGAAAACCTATACTTTGTCTCGGGTGAGTTTCCCATTCAAATGCATGTAACAGTGAGAAACGCATTGTATTGGCGAAAGAAAGCGTTTTTGAACAACTTCATATAAATCGCTGTAACTTTTGATAGAGGTCTCAGACAAACATGTTTATGGCTTTATCTTATAAAACTCAATATCTCCGTGCTGGGCAAACAGGTTTTGCAGCCGTTTGAGCTAAGATTTTAAAATTATTCACATAATGAAAACCTATACTTTGTCTTATAGAACTCAATATCCCCGTGCTGGGCAAACAGGTTTTGCAGCCGTTTGAGCTAAGATTTTAAAATTATTCACATAATGAAAACCTATACTTTGTTTCAGGCGAGTTTCCCATTCAAATGCATGTAACCGTGAGAAACGCATTGTCTTGGCGAAAGAAAGCGTTTGTGAACAACTTCATATAAATCGCTGTAACTTTTGATAGAGGTCTCAGACAAACATGTTTATGGCTTTATCTTATAAAACTCAATATCTCCGTGCTGGGTAAACAGGTTTTGCAGCCGTTTGAGCTAAGATTTTAAAATTATTCACATAATGAAAACCTATACTTTGTCTCGGGCGAGTTTCCCATTCAAATGCATGTAACAGTGTGAAACGCATTGTCTTGGCGAAAGAAAGCGTTTTTGAACAACTTCATATAAATCGCTGTAACTTTTGATAGAAGACTCAGACAAACATGTTTATGGCTTTATCTTATAAAACTAAATATCTCCGTGCTGGGCAAACAGGTTTTGCAGCCGTTTGAGCTAAGATTTTAAAATTATTCACATAATGAAAACCTATACTTTGTTTCAGGCGAGTTTCCCATTCAAATGCATGTAACCGTGAGAAACGCATTGTCTTGGCGAAAGAAAGCGTTTGTGAACAACTTCATATAAATCGCTGTAACTTTTGATAGAGGTCTCAGACAAACATGTTTATGGCTTTATCTTATAAAACTCAATATCTCCGTGCTGGGTAAACAGGTTTTGCAGCCGTTTGAGCTAAGATTTTAAAATTATTCACATAATGAAAACCTATACTTTGTTTCAGGCGAGTTTCCCATTCAAATGCATGTAACCGTGAGAAACACATTGTATTGGCGAAAGAAAGCGTTTTTGAACAACTTCATATAAATCGCTGTAACTTTTGATAGAGGTCTCAGACAAACGTGTTTATGGCTTTATCTTATAAAACTCAATATCTCCGTGCTGGGCAAACAGGTTTTGCAGCCGTTTGAGCTAAGATTTTAAAATTATTCACATAATGAAAACCTATACTTTGTCTCGGGCGAGTTTCCCATTCAAATGCATGTAACAGTGAGAAACGCATTGTCTTGGCGAAAGAAAGCGTTTTTGAACAACTTCATATAAATCGCTGTAACTTTTGATAGAAGACTCAGACAAACATGTTTATGGCTTTATCTTATAAAACTCAATATCTCCGTGCTGGGCAAACAGGTTTTGCAGCCGTTTGAGCTAAGATTTTAAAATTATTCACATAATGAAAACCTATACTTTGTTTCAGGCGAGTTTCCCATTCAAATGCATGTAACCGTGAGAAACACATTGTCTTGGCGAAAGAAAGCGTTTTTGAACAACTTCATATAAATCGCTGTAACTTTTGATAGAGGTCTCAGACAAACATGTTTATGGCTTTATCTTATAAAACTCAATATCTCCGTGCTGGGCAAACAGGTTTTGCAGCCGTTTGAGCTAAGATTTTAAAATTATTCACATAATGAAAACCTATACTTTGTCTCGGGCGAGTTTCCCATTAAAATTCATGTAACCGTGAGAAACACATTGTCTTGGCGAAAGAAAGCGTTTGTTAACAACTTCATATAAATCGCTGTAACTTTTGATAGAAGACTCAGACAAACATGTTTATGGCTTTATCTTATAGAACTCAATATCTCCGTGCTGGGCAAACAGGTTTTGCAGCCGTTTGAGCTAAGATTTTAAAATTATTCACATAATGAAAACCTATACTTTGTCTCGGGCGAGTTTCCCATTCAAATGCATGTAACCGTGAGAAACACATTGTCTTGGCGAAAGAAAGCGTTTGTGAACAACTTCATATAAATCGCTGTAACTTTTGATAGAGGTCTCAGACAAACATGTTTATGGCTTTATCTTATAAAACTCAATATCTCTGTGCTGGGCAAACAGGTTTTGCAGCCGTTTGAGCTAAGATTTTAAAATTATTCACATAATGAAAACCTATGCTTTGTCTCAGGCGAGTTTCCCATTCAAATGCATGTAACAGTGAGAATCACACTGTCTTGGCCGTTTGAGCTAAGATTTTAAAATTATTCACATAATGAAAACCTATACTTTGTCTCGGGCGAGTTTCCCATTCAAATGCATGTAACAGTGAGAAACGCATTGTCTTGGCGAAAGAAAGCGTTTTTGAACAACTTCATATAAATCGCTGTAACTTTTGATAGAGGTCTCAGACAAACATGTTTATGGCTTTATCTTATAAAACTCAATATCTCCGTGCTGGGCAAACAGGTTTTGCAGCCGTTTGAGCTAAGATTTTAAAATTATTCACATAATGAAAACCTATACTTTGTCTCAGGCGAGTTTCCCATTCAAATGCATGTAACAGTGAGAATCACACTGTCTTGGCCGTTTGAGCTAAGATTTTAAAATTATTCACATAATGAAAACCTATACTTTGTCTTATAGAACTCAATATCCCCGTGCTGGGCAAACAGGTTTTGCAGCCGTTTGAGCTAAGATTTTAAAATTATTCACATAATGAAAACCTATACTTTGTTTCAGGCGAGTTTCCCATTCAAATGCATGTAACCGTGAGAAACGCATTGTCTTGGCGAAAGAAAGCGTTTTTGAACAACTTCATATAAATCGCTGTAACTTTTGATAGAAGACTCAGACAAACATGTTTATGGCTTTATCTTATAAAACTCAATATCTCCGTGCTGGGCAAACAGGTTTAGCAGCCGTTTGAGCTAAGATTATTCACATAATGAAAACCTATACTTTGTCTCAGGCGAGTTTCCCATTCAAATGCATGTAACAGTGAGAAACGCATTGTATTGGCGAAAGAAAGCGTTTTTCAACAACTTCATATAAATCGCTGTAACTTTTGATAGAAGACTCAGACACACATGTTTATGGCTTTATCTTATAGAACTCAATATCTCCGTGCTGGGCAAACAGGTTTTGCAGCCGTTTGAGCTAAGATTTTAAAATTATTCACATAATGAAAACCTATACTTTGTCTCGGGCGAGTTTCCCATTAAAATTCATGTAACCGTGAGAAACACATTGTCTTGGCGAAAGAAAGCGTTTGTGAACAACTTCATATAAATCGCTGTAACTTTTGATAGAGGTCTCAGACAAACATGTTTATGGCTTTATCTTATAAAACTCAATATCTCCGTGCTGGGTAAACAGGTTTTGCAGTCGTTTGAGCTAAGATTTTAAAATTATTCACATAATGAAAACCTATACTTTGTTTCAGGCAAGTTTCCCATTCAAATGCATGTAACCGTGAGAAACACATTGTCTTGGCGAAAGAAAGCGTTTGTGAACAACTTCATATAAATCGCTGTAACTTTTGATAGAGGTCTCAGACAAACATGTTTATGGCTTTATCTTATAAAACTCAATATCTCCGTGCTGGGTAAACAGGTTTTGCAGCCGTTTGAGCTAAGATTTTAAAATTATTCACATAATGAAAACCTATACTTTGTTTCAGGCGAGTTTCCCATTCAAATGCATGTAACCGTGAGAAACACATTGTATTGGCGAAAGAAAGCGTTTTTGAACAACTTCATATAAATCGCTGTAACTTTTGATAGAGGTCTCAGACAAACGTGTTTATGGCTTTATCTTATAAAACTCAATATCTCCGTGCTGGGCAAACAGGTTTTGCAGCCGTTTGAGCTAAGATTTTAAAATTATTCACATAATGAAAACCTATACTTTGTCTCGGGCGAGTTTCCCATTCAAATGCATGTAACAGTGAGAAACGCATTGTCTTGGCGAAAGAAAGCGTTTTTGAACAACTTCATATAAATCGCTGTAACTTTTGATAGAAGACTCAGACAAACATGTTTATGGCTTTATCTTATAAAACTCAATATCTCCGTGCTGGGCAAACAGGTTTTGCAGCCGTTTGAGCTAAGATTTTAAAATTATTCACATAATGAAAACCTATACTTTGTTTCAGGCGAGTTTCCCATTCAAATGCATGTAACCGCGTGAGAAACACATTGTATTGGCGAAAGAAAGCGTTTGTGAACAACTTCATATAAATCGCTGTAACTTTTGATAGAGGTCTCAGACAAACATGTTTATGGCTTTATCTTATAAAACTCAATATCTCCGTGCTGGGCAAACAGGTTTTGCAGCCGTTTGAGCTAAGATTTTAAAATTATTCACATAATGAAAACCTATACTTTGTCTCGGGCGAGTTTCCCATTAAAATTCATGTAACCGTGAGAAACACATTGTCTTGGCGAAAGAAAGCGTTTGTGAACAACTTCATATAAATCGCTGTAACTTTTGATAGAGGTCTCAGACAAACATGTTTATGGCTTTATCTTATAAAACTCAATATCTCCGTGCTGGGTAAACAGGTTTTGCAGTCGTTTGAGCTAAGATTTTAAAATTATTCACATAATGAAAACCTATACTTTGTTTCAGGCAAGTTTCCCATTCAAATGCATGTAACCGTGAGAAACACATTGTCTTGGCGAAAGAAAGCGTTTGTGAACAACTTCATATAAATCGCTGTAACTTTTGATAGAGGTCTCAGACAAACATGTTTATGGCTTTATCTTATAAAACTCAATATCTCCGTGCTGGGTAAACAGGTTTTGCAGCCGTTTGAGCTAAGATTTTAAAATTATTCACATAATGAAAACCTATACTTTGTTTCAGGCGAGTTTCCCATTCAAATGCATGTAACCGTGAGAAACACATTGTATTGGCGAAAGAAAGCGTTTTTGAACAACTTCATATAAATCGCTGTAACTTTTGATAGAGGTCTCAGACAAACGTGTTTATGGCTTTATCTTATAAAACTCAATATCTCCGTGCTGGGCAAACAGGTTTTGCAGCCGTTTGAGCTAAGATTTTAAAATTATTCACATAATGAAAACCTATACTTTGTCTCGGGCGAGTTTCCCATTCAAATGCATGTAACAGTGAGAAACGCATTGTCTTGGCGAAAGAAAGCGTTTTTGAACAACTTCATATAAATCGCTGTAACTTTTGATAGAAGACTCAGACAAACATGTTTATGGCTTTATCTTATAAAACTCAATATCTCCGTGCTGGGCAAACAGGTTTTGCAGCCGTTTGAGCTAAGATTTTAAAATTATTCACATAATGAAAACCTATACTTTGTTTCAGGCGAGTTTCCCATTCAAATGCATGTAACCGCGTGAGAAACACATTGTATTGGCGAAAGAAAGCGTTTGTGAACAACTTCATATAAATCGCTGTAACTTTTGATAGAGGTCTCAGACAAACATGTTTATGGCTTTATCTTATAAAACTCAATATCTCCGTGCTGGGCAAACAGGTTTTGCAGCCGTTTGAGCTAAGATTTTAAAATTATTCACATAATGAAAACCTATACTTTGTTTCAGGCGAGTTTCCCATTCAAATGCATGTAACAGTGAGAAACGCATTGTCTTGGCGAAAGAAAGCGTTTTTGAACAACTTCATATAAATCGCTGTAACTTTTGATAGAAGACTCAGACAAACATGTTTATGGCTTTATCTTATAAAACTCAATATCTCCGTGCTGGGCAAACAGGTTTTGCAGCCGTTTGAGCTAAGATTTTAAAATTATTCACATAATGAAAACCTATACTTTGTTTCAGGCGAGTTTCCCATTCAAATGCATGTAACCGCGTGAGAAACACATTGTCTTGGCGAAAGAAAGCGTTTGTGAACAACTTCATATAAATCGCTGTAACTTTTGATAGAGGTCTCAGACAAACATGTTTATGGCTTTATCTTATAAAACTCAATATCTCCGTGCTGGGCAAACAGGTTTTGCAGCCGTTTGAGCTAAGATTTTAAAATTATTCACATAATGAAAACCTATACTTTGTCTCGGGCGAGTTTCCCATTCAAATGCATGTAACCGTGAGAAACACATTGTCTTGGCGAAAGAAAGCGTTTGTGAACAACTTCATATAAATCGCTGTAACTTTTGATAGAGGTCTCAGACAAACATGTTTATGGCTTTATCTTATAAAACTCAATATCTCTGTGCTGGGTAAACAGGTTTTGCAGCCGTTTGAGCTAAGATTTTAAAATTATTCACATAATGAAAACCTATACTTTGTTTCAGGCGAGTTTCCCATTCAAATGCATGTAACCGTGAGAAACACATTGTATTGGCGAAAGAAAGCGTTTTTGAACAACTTCATATAAATCGCTGTAACTTTTGATAGAAGACTCAGACAAACATGTTTATGGCTTTATCTTATAAAACTCAATATCTCCGTGCTGGGCAAACAGGTTTTGCAGCCGTTTGAGCTAAGATTTTAAAATTATTCACATAATGAAAACCTATACTTTGTTTCAGGCGAGTTTCCCATTCAAATGCATGTAACCGTGAGAAACACATTGTATTGGCGAAAGAAAGCGTTTTTGAACAACTTCATATAAATCGCTGTAACTTTTGATAGAGGTCTCAGACAAACATGTTTATGGCTTTATCTTATAAAACTCAATATCTCCGTGCTGGGCAAACAGGTTTTGCAGCCGTTTGAGCTAAGATTTTAAAATTATTCACATAATGAAAACCTATACTTTGTCTCGGGCGAGTTTCCCATTCAAATGCATGTAACAGTGAGAAACGCATTGTCTTGGCGAAAGAAAGCGTTTTTGAACAACTTCATATAAATCGCTGTAACTTTTGATAGAAGACTCAGACAAACATGTTTATGGCTTTATCTTATAAAACTCAATATCTCCGTGCTGGGCAAACAGGTTTTGCAGCCGTTTGAGCTAAGATTTTAAAATTATTCACATAATGAAAACCTATACTTTGTTTCAGGCGAGTTTCCCATTCAAATGCATGTAACCGTGAGAAACGCATTGTCTTGGCGAAAGAAAGCGTTTTTGAACAACTTCATATAAATCGCTGTAACTTTTGATAGAGGTCTCAGACAAACATGTTTATGGCTTTATCTTATAAAACTCAATATCTCCGTGCTGGGCAAACAGGTTTTGCAGCCGTTTGAGCTAAGATTTTAAAATTATTCACATAATGAAAACCTATACTTTGTCTCGGGCGAGTTTCCCATTCAAATGCATGTAACAGTGAGAAACACATTGTCTTGGCGAAAGAAAGCGTTTGTGAACAACTTCATATAAATCGCTGTAACTTTTGATAGAAGACTCAGACAAACATGTTTATGGCTTTATCTTATAAAACTCAATATCTCCGTGCTGGGCAAACAGGTTTTGCAGCCGTTTGAGCTAAGATTTTAAAATTATTCACATAATGAAAACCTATACTTTGTTTCAGGCGAGTTTCCCATTCAAATGCATGTAACCGTGAGAAACGCATTGTATTGGCGAAAGAAAGCGTTTTTGAACAACTTCATATAAATCGCTGTAACTTTTGATAGAGGTCTCAGACAAACATGTTTATGGCTTTATCTTATAAAACTCAATATCTCCGTGCTGGGCAAACAGGTTTTGCAGCCGTTTGAGCTAAGATTTTAAAATTATTCACATAATGAAAACCTATACTTTGTCTCGGGCGAGTTTCCCATTCAAATGCATGTAACAGTGAGAAACGCATTGTCTTGGCGAAAGAAAGCGTTTTTGAACAACTTCATATAAATCGCTGTAACTTTTGATAGAAGACTCAGACAAACATGTTTATGGCTTTATCTTATAAATCTCAATATCTCCGTGCTGGGCAAACAGGTTTTACAGCCGTTTGAGCTAAGATTTTAAAATTATTCACATAATGAAAACCTATACTTTGTTTCAGGCGAGTTTCCCATTCAAATGCATTAACCGTGAGAAACACATTGTCTTGGCGAAAGAAAGCGTTTGTGAACAACTTCATATAAATCGCTGTAACTTTTGATAGAAGACTCAGACAAACATGTTTATGGCTTTATCTTATAAAACTCAATATCTCCGTGCTGGGCAAACAGGTTTTGCAGCCGTTTGAGCTAAGATTTTAAAATTATTCACATAATGAAAACCTATACTTTGTCTCGGGTGAGTTTCCCATTCAAATGCATGTAACAGTGAGAAACACATTGTCTTGGCGAAAGAAAGCGTTTGTGAACAACTTCATATAAATCGCTGTAACTTTTGATAGAGGTCTCAGACAAACATGTTTATGGCTTTATCTTATAAAACTCAATATCTCCGTGCTGGGCAAACAGGTTTTGCAGCCGTTTGAGCTAAGATTTTAAAATTATTCACATAATGAAAACCTATACTTTGTTTCAGGCGAGTTTCCCATTCAAATGCATGTAACCGTGAGAAACACATTGTCTTGGCGAAAGAAAGCGTTTGTGAACAACTTCATATAAATCGCTGTAACTTTTGATAGAGGTCTCAGACAAACATGTTTATGGCTTTATCTTATAAAACTCAATATCTCCGTGCTGGGTAAACAGGTTTTGCAGCCGTTTGAGCTAAGATTTTAAAATTATTCACATAATGAAAACCTATACTTTGTTTCAGGCGAGTTTCCCATTCAAATGCATGTAACCGTGAGAAACACATTGTATTGGCGAAAGAAAGCGTTTTTGAACAACTTCATATAAATCGCTGTAACTTTTGATAGAGGTCTCAGACAAACGTGTTTATGGCTTTATCTTATAAAACTCAATATCTCCGTGCTGGGCAAACAGGTTTTGCAGCCGTTTGAGCTAAGATTTTAAAATTATTCACATAATGAAAACCTATACTTTGTCTCGGGCGAGTTTCCCATTCAAATGCATGTAACAGTGAGAAACGCATTGTCTTGGCGAAAGAAAGCGTTTTTGAACAACTTCATATAAATCGCTGTAACTTTTGATAGAAGACTCAGACAAACATGTTTATGGCTTTATCTTATAAAACTCAATATCTCCGTGCTGGGCAAACAGGTTTTGCAGCCGTTTGAGCTAAGATTTTAAAATTATTCACATAATGAAAACCTATACTTTGTTTCAGGCGAGTTTCCCATTCAAATGCATGTAACCGCGTGAGAAACACATTGTATTGGCGAAAGAAAGCGTTTGTGAACAACTTCATATAAATCGCTGTAACTTTTGATAGAGGTCTCAGACAAACATGTTTATGGCTTTATCTTATAAAACTCAATATCTCCGTGCTGGGCAAACAGGTTTTGCAGCCGTTTGAGCTAAGATTTTAAAATTATTCACATAATGAAAACCTATACTTTGTTTCAGGCGAGTTTCCCATTCAAATGCATGTAACAGTGAGAAACGCATTGTCTTGGCGAAAGAAAGCGTTTTTGAACAACTTCATATAAATCGCTGTAACTTTTGATAGAAGACTCAGACAAACATGTTTATGGCTTTATCTTATAAAACTCAATATCTCCGTGCTGGGCAAACAGGTTTTGCAGCCGTTTGAGCTAAGATTTTAAAATTATTCACATAATGAAAACCTATACTTTGTTTCAGGCGAGTTTCCCATTCAAATGCATGTAACCGCGTGAGAAACACATTGTCTTGGCGAAAGAAAGCGTTTGTGAACAACTTCATATAAATCGCTGTAACTTTTGATAGAGGTCTCAGACAAACATGTTTATGGCTTTATCTTATAAAACTCAATATCTCCGTGCTGGGCAAACAGGTTTTGCAGCCGTTTGAGCTAAGATTTTAAAATTATTCACATAATGAAAACCTATACTTTGTCTCGGGCGAGTTTCCCATTCAAATGCATGTAACCGTGAGAAACACATTGTCTTGGCGAAAGAAAGCGTTTGTGAACAACTTCATATAAATCGCTGTAACTTTTGATAGAGGTCTCAGACAAACATGTTTATGGCTTTATCTTATAAAACTCAATATCTCTGTGCTGGGTAAACAGGTTTTGCAGCCGTTTGAGCTAAGATTTTAAAATTATTCACATAATGAAAACCTATACTTTGTTTCAGGCGAGTTTCCCATTCAAATGCATGTAACCGTGAGAAACACATTGTATTGGCGAAAGAAAGCGTTTTTGAACAACTTCATATAAATCGCTGTAACTTTTGATAGAAGACTCAGACAAACATGTTTATGGCTTTATCTTATAAAACTCAATATCTCCGTGCTGGGCAAACAGGTTTTGCAGCCGTTTGAGCTAAGATTTTAAAATTATTCACATAATGAAAACCTATACTTTGTCTCGGGCGAGTTTCCCATTCAAATGCATGTAACAGTGAGAAACGCATTGTCTTGGCGAAAGAAAGCGTTTTTGAACAACTTCATATAAATCGCTGTAACTTTTGATAGAAGATTCAGACAAACATGTTTATGGCTTTATCTTATAAAACTCAATATCTCCGTGCTGGGCAAACAGGTTTTGCAGCCGTTTGAGCTAAGATTTTAAAATTATTCACATAATGAAAACCTATACTTTGTTTCAGGCGAGTTTCCCATTCAAATGCATGTAACCGTGAGAAACGCATTGTCTTGGCGAAAGAAAGCGTTTTTGAACAACTTCATATAAATCGCTGTAACTTTTGATAGAGGTCTCAGACAAACATGTTTATGGCTTTATCTTATAAAACTCAATATCTCCGTGCTGGGCAAACAGGTTTTGCAGCCGTTTGAGCTAAGATTTTAAAATTATTCACATAATGAAAACCTATACTTTGTTTCAGGCGAGTTTCCCATTCAAATGCATGTAACCGTGAGAAACGCATTGTATTGGCGAAAGAAAGCGTTTTTGAACAACTTCATATAAATCGCTGTAACTTTTGATAGAGGTCTCAGACAAACATGTTTATGGCTTTATCTTATAAAACTCAATATCTCCGTGCTGGGCAAACAGGTTTTGCAGCCGTTTGAGCTAAGATTTTAAAATTATTCACATAATGAAAACCTATACTTTGTCTCGGGCGAGTTTCCCATTCAAATGCATGTAACAGTGAGAAACGCATTGTCTTGGCGAAAGAAAGCGTTTTTGAACAACTTCATATAAATCGCTGTAACTTTTGATAGAAGACTCAGACAAACATGTTTATGGCTTTATCTTATAAATCTCAATATCTCCGTGCTGGGCAAACAGGTTTTACAGCCGTTTGAGCTAAGATTTTAAAATTATTCACATAATGAAAACCTATACTTTGTTTCAGGCGAGTTTCCCATTCAAATGCATTAACCGTGAGAAACACATTGTCTTGGCGAAAGAAAGCGTTTGTGAACAACTTCATATAAATCGCTGTAACTTTTGATAGAAGACTCAGACAAACATGTTTATGGCTTTATCTTATAAAACTCAATATCTCCGTGCTGGGCAAACAGGTTTTGCAGCCGTTTGAGCTAAGATTTTAAAATTATTCACATAATGAAAACCTATACTTTGTTTCAGGCGAGTTTCCCATTCAAATGCATGTAACCGTGAGAAACGCATTGTATTGGCGAAAGAAAGCGTTTTTGAACAACTTCATATAAATCGCTGTAACTTTTGATAGAGGTCTCAGACAAACATGTTTATGGCTTTATCTTATAAAACTCAATATCTCCGTGCTGGGTAAACAGGTTTTGCAGCCGTTTGAGCTAAGATTTTAAAATTATTCACATAATGAAAACCTATACTTTGTCTCGGGCGAGTTTCCCATTCAAATGCATGTAACAGTGAGAAACGCATTGTCTTGGCGAAAGAAAGCGTTTTTGAACAACTTCATATAAATCGCTGTAACTTTTGATAGAGGTCTCAGACAAACATGTTTATGGCTTTATCTTATAAAACTCAATATCTCCGTGCTGGGCAAACAGGTTTTGCAGCCGTTTGAGCTAAGATTTTAAAATTATTCACATAATGAAAACCTATACTTTGTCTCGGGCGAGTTTCCCATTCAAATGCATGTAACAGTGAGAAACGCATTGTCTTGGCGAAAGAAAGCGTTTTTGAACAACTTCATATAAATCGCTGTAACTTTTGATAGAGGTCTCAGACAAACATGTTTATGGCTTTATCTTATAAAACTCAATATCTCCGTGCTGGGCAAACAGGTTTTGCAGCCGTTTGAGCTAAGATTTTAAAATTATTCACATAATGAAAACCTATACTTTGTCTCAGGCGAGTTTCCCATTCAAATGCATGTAACAGTGAGAATCACACTGTCTTGGCCGTTTGAGCTAAGATTTTAAAATTATTCACATAATGAAAACCTATACTTTGTCTCGGGCGAGTTTCCCATTCAAATGCATGTAACAGTGAGAAACGCATTGTCTTGGCGAAAGAAAGCGTTTGTGAACAACTTCATATAAATCGCTGTAACTTTTGATAGAGGTCTCAGACAAACATGTTTATGGCTTTATCTTATAAAACTCAATATCTCCGTGCTGGGCAAACAGGTTTTGCAGCCGTTTGAGCTAAGATTTTAAAATTATTCACATAATGAAAACCTATACTTTGTTTCAGGCGAGTTTCCCATTCAAATGCATGTAACCGTGAGAAACGCATTGTCTTGGCGAAAGAAAGCGTTTTTGAACAACTTCATATAAATCGCTGTAACTTTTGATAGAGGTCTCAGACAAACATGTTTATGGCTTTATCTTATAAAACTCAATATCTCCGTGCTGGGTAAACAGGTTTTGCAGCCGTTTGAGCTAAGATTTTAAAATTATTCACATAATGAAAACCTATACTTTGTCTCGGGCGAGTTTCCCATTCAAATGCATGTAACAGTGAGAAACGCATTGTCTTGGCGAAAGAAAGCGTTTTTGAACAACTTCATATAAATCGCTGTAACTTTTGATAGAGGTCTCAGACAAACATGTTCATGGCTTTATCTTATAAAACTCAATATCTCCGTGCTGGGCAAACAGGTTTTGCAGCCGTTTGAGCTAAGATTTTAAAATTATTCACATAATGAAAACCTATACTTTGTCTCAGGCGAGTTTCCCATTCAAATGCATGTAACAGTGAGAATCACACTGTCTTGGCCGTTTGAGCTAAGATTTTAAAATTATTCACATAATGAAAACCTATACTTTGTCTCGGGCGAGTTTCCCATTCAAATGCATGTAACAGTGAGAAACGCATTGTCTTGGCGAAAGAAAGCGTTTGTGAACAACTTCATATAAATCGCTGTAACTTTTGATAGAGGTCTCAGACAAACATGTTTATGGCTTTATCTTATAAAACTCAATATCTCCGTGCTGGGCAAACAGGTTTTGCAGCCGTTTGAGCTAAGATTTTAAAATTATTCACATAATGAAAACCTATACTTTGTTTCAGGCGAGTTTCCCATTCAAATGCATGTAACCGTGAGAAACGCATTGTCTTGGCGAAAGAAAGCGTTTTTGAACAACTTCATATAAATCGCTGTAACTTTTGATAGAGGTCTCAGACAAACATGTTTATGGCTTTATCTTATAAAACTCAATATCTCCGTGCTGGGCAAACAGGTTTTGCAGCCGTTTGAGCTAAGATTTTAAAATTATTCACATAATGAAAACCTATACTTTGTCTCGGGCGAGTTTCCCATTCAAATGCATGTAACAGTGAGAAACACATTGTCTTGGCGAAAGAAAGCGTTTGTGAACAACTTCATATAAATCGCTGTAACTTTTGATAGAGGTCTCAGACAAACATGTTTATGGCTTTATCTTATAAAACTCAATATCTCCGTGCTGGGCAAACAGGTTTTGCAGCCGTTTGAGCTAAGATTTTAAAATTATTCACATAATGAAAACCTATACTTTGTTTCAGGCGAGTTTCCCATTCAAATGCATGTAACCGTGAGAAACACATTGTCTTGGCGAAAGAAAGCGTTTGTGAACAACTTCATATAAATCGCTGTAACTTTTGATAGAAGACTCAGACAAACATGTTTATGGCTTTATCTTATAAAACTCAATATCTCCGTGCTGGGCAAACAGGTTTTGCAGCCGTTTGAGCTAAGATTTTAAAATTATTCACATAATGAAAACCTATACTTTGTCTGGGGCGAGTTTCCCATTCAAATGCATGTAACCGCGTGAGAAACACATTGTATTGGCGAAAGAAAGCGTTTTTGAACAACTTCATATAAATCGCTGTAACTTTTGATAGAGGTCTCAGACAAACATGTTTATGGCTTTATCTTATAAAACTCAATATCTCCGTGCTGGGCAAACAGGTTTTGCAGCCGTTTGAGCTAAGATTTTAAAATTATTCACATAATGAAAACCTATACTTTGTCTCGGGCGAGTTTCCCATTCAAATGCATGTAACAGTGAGAAACGCATTGTCTTGGCGAAAGAAAGCGTTTTTGAACAACTTCATATAAATCGCTGTAACTTTTGATAGAAGACTCAGACAAACATGTTTATGGCTTTATCTTATAAAACTCAATATCTCCGTGCTGGGCAAACAGGTTTTGCAGCCGTTTGAGCTAAGATTTTAAAATTATTCACATAATGAAAACCTATACTTTGTTTCAGGCGAGTTTCCCATTCAAATGCATGTAACCGCGTGAGAAACACATTGTATTGGCGAAAGAAAGCGTTTTTGAACAACTTCATATAAATCGCTGTAACTTTTGATAGAGGTCTCAGACAAACATGTTTATGGCTTTATCTTATAAAACTCAATATCTCCGTGCTGGGCAAACAGGTTTTGCAGCCGTTTGAGCTAAGATTTTAAAATTATTCACATAATGAAAACCTATACTTTGTCTCGGGCGAGTTTCCCATTCAAATGCATGTAACAGTGAGAAACGCATTGTCTTGGCGAAAGAAAGCGTTTTTGAACAACTTCATATAAATCGCTGTAACTTTTGATAGAAGACTCAGACAAACATGTTTATGGCTTTATCTTATAAAACTCAATATCTCCGTGCTGGGCAAACAGGTTTTGCAGCCGTTTGAGCTAAGATTTTAAAATTATTCACATAATGAAAACCTATACTTTGTTTCAGGCGAGTTTCCCATTCAAATGCATGTAACCGTGAGAAACGCATTGTCTTGGCGAAAGAAAGCGTTTTTGAACAACTTCATATAAATCGCTGTAACTTTTGATAGAGGTCTCAGACAAACATGTTTATGGCTTTATCTTATAAAACTCAATATCTCCGTGCTGGGCAAACAGGTTTTGCAGCCGTTTGAGCTAAGATTTTAAAATTATTCACATAATGAAAACCTATACTTTGTTTCAGGCGAGTTTCCCATTCAAATGCATGTAACCGTGAGAAACACATTGTATTGGCGAAAGAAAGCGTTTTTGAACAACTTCATATAAATCGCTGTAACTTTTGATAGAGGTCTCAGACAAACATGTTTATGGCTTTATCTTATAAAACTCAATATCTCCGTGCTGGGCAAACAGGTTTTGCAGCCGTTTGAGCTAAGATTTTAAAATTATTCACATAATGAAAACCTATACTTTGTCTCGGGCGAGTTTCCCATTCAAATGCATGTAACCGTGAGAAACACATTGTCTTGGCGAAAGAAAGCGTTTGTGAACAACTTCATATAAATCGCTGTAACTTTTGATAGAAGACTCAGACAAACATGTTTATGGCTTTATCTTATAAAACTCAATATCTCCGTGCTGGGCAAACAGGTTTTGCAGCCGTTTGAGCTAAGATTTTAAAATTATTCACATAATGAAAACCTATACTTTGTTTCAGGCGAGTTTCCCATTCAAATGCATGTAACCGTGAGAAACACATTGTATTGGCGAAAGAAAGCGTTTTTGAACAACTTCATATAAATCGCTGTAACTTTTGATAGAAGACTCAGACAAACATGTTTATGGCTTTATCTTATAAAACTCAATATCTCCGTGCTGGGCAAACAGGTTTTGCAGCCGTTTGAGCTAAGATTTTAAAATTATTCACATAATGAAAACCTATACTTTGTTTCAGGCGAGTTTCCCATTCAAATGCATGTAACCGTGAGAAACACATTGTCTTGGCGAAAGAAAGCGTTTGTGAACAACTTCATATAAATCGCTGTAACTTTTGATAGAAGACTCAGACAAACATGTTTATGGCTTTATCTTATAAAACTCAATATCTCCGTGCTGGGTAAACAGGTTTTGCAGCCGTTTGAGCTAAGATTTTAAAATTATTCACATAATGAAAACCTATACTTTGTTTCAGGCGAGTTTCCCATTCAAATGCATGTAACCGTGAGAAACACATTGTATTGGCGAAAGAAAGCGTTTTTGAACAACTTCATATAAATCGCTGTAACTTTTGATAGAAGACTCAGACAAACATGTTTATGGCTTTATCTTATAAAACTCAATATCTCCGTGCTGGGCAAACAGGTTTTGCAGCCGTTTGAGCTAAGATTTTAAAATTATTCACATAATGAAAACCTATACTTTGTCTCGGGCGAGTTTCCCATTCAAATGCATGTAACCGTGAGAAACGCATTGTCTTGGCGAAAGAAAGCGTTTTTGAACAACTTCATATAAATCGCTGTAACTTTTGATAGAAGACTCAGACAAACATGTTTATGGCTTTATCTTATAAAACTCAATATCTCCGTGCTGGGCAAACAGGTTTTGCAGCCGTTTGAGCTAAGATTTTAAAATTATTCACATAATGAAAACCTATACTTTGTTTCAGGCGAGTTTCCCATTCAAATGCATGTAACCGTGAGAAACACATTGTCTTGGCGAAAGAAAGCGTTTGTGAACAACTTCATATAAATCGCTGTAACTTTTGATAGAAGACTCAGACAAACATGTTTATGGCTTTATCTTATAAAACTCAATATCTCCGTGCTGGGTAAACAGGTTTTGCAGCCGTTTGAGCTAAGATTTTAAAATTATTCACATAATGAAAACCTATACTTTGTTTCAGGCGAGTTTCCCATTCAAATGCATGTAACCGTGAGAAACACATTGTATTGGCGAAAGAAAGCGTTTTTGAACAACTTCATATAAATCGCTGTAACTTTTGATAGAAGACTCAGACAAACATGTTTATGGCTTTATCTTATAAAACTCAATATCTCCGTGCTGGGCAAACAGGTTTTGCAGCCGTTTGAGCTAAGATTTTAAAATTATTCACATAATGAAAACCTATACTTTGTTTCAGGCGAGTTTCCCATTCAAATGCATGTAACCGTGAGAAACGCATTGTCTTGGCGAAAGAAAGCGTTTTTGAACAACTTCATATAAATCGCTGTAACTTTTGATAGAGGTCTCAGACAAACATGTTTATGGCTTTATCTTATAAAACTCAATATCTCCGTGCTGGGCAAACAGGTTTTGCAGCCGTTTGAGCTAAGATTTTAAAATTATTCACATAATGAAAACCTATACTTTGTCTCGGGCGAGTTTCCCATTCAAATGCATGTAACAGTGAGAAACACATTGTCTTGGCGAAAGAAAGCGTTTGTGAACAACTTCATATAAATCGCTGTAACTTTTGATAGAGGTCTCAGACAAACATGTTTATGGCTTTATCTTATAAAACTCAATATCTCCGTGCTGGGCAAACAGGTTTTGCAGCCGTTTGAGCTAAGATTTTAAAATTATTCACATAATGAAAACCTATACTTTGTTTCAGGCGAGTTTCCCATTCAAATGCATGTAACCGTGAGAAACACATTGTCTTGGCGAAAGAAAGCGTTTGTGAACAACTTCATATAAATCGCTGTAACTTTTGATAGAAGACTCAGACAAACATGTTTATGGCTTTATCTTATAAAACTCAATATCTCCGTGCTGGGCAAACAGGTTTTGCAGCCGTTTGAGCTAAGATTTTAAAATTATTCACATAATGAAAACCTATACTTTGTTTCAGGCGAGTTTCCCATTCAAATGCATGTAACCGCGTGAGAAACACATTGTATTGGCGAAAGAAAGCGTTTTTGAACAACTTCATATAAATCGCTGTAACTTTTGATAGAGGTCTCAGACAAACATGTTTATGGCTTTATCTTATAAAACTCAATATCTCCGTGCTGGGCAAACAGGTTTTGCAGCCGTTTGAGCTAAGATTTTAAAATTATTCACATAATGAAAACCTATACTTTGTTTCAGGCGAGTTTCCCATTCAAATGCATGTAACCGTGAGAAACACATTGTATTGGCGAAAGAAAGCGTTTTTGAACAACTTCATATAAATCGCTGTAACTTTTGATAGAGGTCTCAGACAAACATGTTTATGGCTTTATCTTATAAAACTCAATATCTCCGTGCTGGGCAAACAGGTTTTGCAGCCGTTTGAGCTAAGATTTTAAAATTATTCACATAATGAAAACCTATACTTTGTTTCAGGCGAGTTTCCCATTCAAATGCATGTAACCGTGAGAAACACATTGTCTTGGCGAAAGAAAGCGTTTGTGAACAACTTCATATAAATCGCTGTAACTTTTGATAGAAGACTCAGACAAACATGTTTATGGCTTTATCTTATAAAACTCAATATCTCCGTGCTGGGTAAACAGGTTTTGCAGCCGTTTGAGCTAAGATTTTAAAATTATTCACATAATGAAAACCTATACTTTGTTTCAGGCGAGTTTCCCATTCAAATGCATGTAACCGTGAGAAACACATTGTATTGGCGAAAGAAAGCGTTTTTGAACAACTTCATATAAATCGCTGTAACTTTTGATAGAAGACTCAGACAAACATGTTTATGGCTTTATCTTATAAAACTCAATATCTCCGTGCTGGGCAAACAGGTTTTGCAGCCGTTTGAGCTAAGATTTTAAAATTATTCACATAATGAAAACCTATACTTTGTTTCAGGCGAGTTTCCCATTCAAATGCATGTAACCGCGTGAGAAACACATTGTATTGGCGAAAGAAAGCGTTTTTGAACAACTTCATATAAATCGCTGTAACTTTTGATAGAGGTCTCAGACAAACATGTTTATGGCTTTATCTTATAAAACTCAATATCTCCGTGCTGGGCAAACAGGTTTTGCAGCCGTTTGAGCTAAGATTTTAAAATTATTCACATAATGAAAACCTATACTTTGTCTCGGGCGAGTTTCCCATTCAAATGCATGTAACCGTGAGAAACGCATTGTCTTGGCGAAAGAAAGCGTTTTTGAACAACTTCATATAAATCGCTGTAACTTTTGATAGAAGACTCAGACAAACATGTTTATGGCTTTATCTTATAAAACTCAATATCTCCGTGCTGGGCAAACAGGTTTTGCAGCCGTTTGAGCTAAGATTTTAAAATTATTCACATAATGAAAACCTATACTTTGTTTCAGGCGAGTTTCCCATTCAAATGCATGTAACCGTGAGAAACACATTGTCTTGGCGAAAGAAAGCGTTTGTGAACAACTTCATATAAATCGCTGTAACTTTTGATAGAAGACTCAGACAAACATGTTTATGGCTTTATCTTATAAAACTCAATATCTCCGTGCTGGGTAAACAGGTTTTGCAGCCGTTTGAGCTAAGATTTTAAAATTATTCACATAATGAAAACCTATACTTTGTTTCAGGCGAGTTTCCCATTCAAATGCATGTAACCGTGAGAAACACATTGTATTGGCGAAAGAAAGCGTTTTTGAACAACTTCATATAAATCGCTGTAACTTTTGATAGAAGACTCAGACAAACATGTTTATGGCTTTATCTTATAAAACTCAATATCTCCGTGCTGGGCAAACAGGTTTTGCAGCCGTTTGAGCTAAGATTTTAAAATTATTCACATAATGAAAACCTATACTTTGTCTCAGGCGAGTTTCCCATTCAAATGCATGTAACAGTGAGAATCACACTGTCTTGGCCGTTTGAGCTAAGATTTTAAAATTATTCACATAATGAAAACCTATACTTTGTCTCGGGTGAGTTTCCCATTCAAATGCATGTAACAGTGAGAAACACATTGTATTGGCGAAAGAAAGCGTTTTTGAACAACTTCATATAAATCGCTGTAACTTGTGATAGAGGTCTCAGACAAACATGTTTATGGCTTTATCTTATAAAACTCAATATCCCCGTGCTGGGCAAACAGGTTTTGCAGCCGTTTGAGCTAAGATTTTAAAATTATTCACATAATGAAAACCTATACTTTGTTTCAGGCGAGTTTCCCATTCAAATGCATGTAACCGTGAGAAACGCATTGTCTTGGCGAAAGAAAGCGTTTTTGAACAACTTCATATAAATCGCTGTAACTTTTGATAGAAGACTCAGACAAACATGTTTATGGCTTTATCTTATAAAACTCAATATCTCCGTGCTGGGCAAACAGGTTTAGCAGCCGTTTGAGCTAAGATTATTCACATAATGAAAACCTATACTTTGTCTCAGGCGAGTTTCCCATTCAAATGCATGTAACAGTGAGAAACGCATTGTATTGGCGAAAGAAAGCGTTTTTCAACAACTTCATATAAATCGCTGTAACTTTTGATAGAAGACTCAGACACACATGTTTATGGCTTTATCTTATAGAACTCAATATCTCCGTGCTGGGCAAACAGGTTTTGCAGCCGTTTGAGCTAAGATTTTAAAATTATTCACATAATGAAAACCTATACTTTGTCTCGGGCGAGTTTCCCATTCAAATGCATGTAACAGTGAGAATCACACTGTCTTGGCCGTTTGAGCTAAGATTTTAAAATTATTCACATAATGAAAACCTATACTTTGTTTCAGGCGAGTTTCCCATTCAAATGCATGTAACCG
Source organism: Aulonocara sp. 'chitande type north' Nkhata Bay (assembly GCF_057382095.1). Taxonomy (NCBI): domain Eukaryota; kingdom Metazoa; phylum Chordata; class Actinopteri; order Cichliformes; family Cichlidae; genus Aulonocara; species Aulonocara sp. 'chitande type north' Nkhata Bay. The sequence continues at coordinate 55,728,834 of NC_141346.1, read as the reverse complement.
TGAGAAACGCATTGTCTTGGCGAAAGAAAGCGTTTTTGAACAAATTTATATAAATCGCTGTAACTTTTGATAGAAGACTCAGACAAACATGTTTATGGCTTTATCTTATAGAACTCAATATCTCCGTGCTGGGCAAACAGGTTTTGCAGCCGTTTGAGCTAAGATTTTAAAATTATTCACATAATGAAAACCTATACTTTGTCTCAGGCGAGTTTCCCATTCAAATGCATGTAACAGTGAGAATCACACTGTCTTGGCCGTTTGAGCTAAGATTTTAAAATTATTCACATAATGAAAACCTATACTTTGTCTCAGGCGAGTTTCCCATTCAAATGCATGTAACAGTGAGAAACACACTGTCTTGGCGAAAGAAAGCGTTTTAGAACAACTTCATATAAATCGCTGTAACTTTTGATAAAAGACTCAGACAAACATGTTCATGGCTTTATCTTATAAAACTCAATATCTCCGTGCTGGGCAAACAGGTTTTGCAGCCGTTTGAGCTAAGATTTTAAAATTATTCACATAATGAAAACCTATACTTTGTCTCGGGCGAGTTTCCCATTCAAATGCATGTAACAGTGAGAAACGCATTGTCTTGGCGAAAGAAAGCGTTTTTGAACAACTTCATATAAATCGCTGTAACTTTTGATAGAAGACTCAGACAAACATGTTTATGGCTTTATCTTATAAAACTCAATATCTCCGTGCTGGGCAAACAGGTTTTGCAGCCGTTTGAGCTAAGATTTTAAAATTATTCACATAATGAAAACCTATACTTTGTCTCGGGCGAGTTTCCCATTAAAATTCATGTAACCGTGAGAAACACATTGTCTTGGCGAAAGAAAGCGTTTGTGAACAACTTCATATAAATCGCTGTAACTTTTGATAGAGGTCTCAGACAAACATGTTTATGGCTTTATCTTATAAAACTCAATATCTCCGTGCTGGGTAAACAGGTTTTGCAGCCGTTTGAGCTAAGATTTTAAAATTATTCACATAATGAAAACCTATACTTTGTTTCAGGCGAGTTTCCCATTCAAATGCATGTAACCGTGAGAAACACATTGTATTGGCGAAAGAAAGCGTTTTTGAACAACTTCATATAAATCGCTGTAACTTTTGATAGAGGTCTCAGACAAACATGTTTATGGCTTTATCTTATAAAACTCAATATCTCCGTGCTGGGCAAACAGGTTTTGCAGCCGTTTGAGCTAAGATTTTAAAATTATTCACATAATGAAAACCTATACTTTGTCTCGGGCGAGTTTCCCATTCAAATGCATGTAACCGTGAGAAACACATTGTCTTGGCGAAAGAAAGCGTTTGTGAACAACTTCATATAAATCGCTGTAACTTTTGATAGAGGTCTCAGACAAACATGTTTATGGCTTTATCTTATAAAACTCAATATCTCCGTGCTGGGCAAACAGGTTTTGCAGCCGTTTGAGCTAAGATTTTAAAATTATTCACATAATGAAAACCTATACTTTGTCTCGGGCGAGTTTCCCATTCAAATGCATGTAACAGTGAGAAACGCATTGTCTTGGCGAAAGAAAGCGTTTTTGAACAACTTCATATAAATCGCTGTAACTTTTGATAGAAGACTCAGACAAACATGTTTATGGCTTTATCTTATAAAACTCAATATCTCCGTGCTGGGCAAACAGGTTTTGCAGCCGTTTGAGCTAAGATTTTAAAATTATTCACATAATGAAAACCTATACTTTGTTTCAGGCGAGTTTCCCATTCAAATGCATGTAACCGTGAGAAACGCATTGTATTGGCGAAAGAAAGCGTTTTTGAACAACTTCATATAAATCGCTGTAACTTTTGATAGAGGTCTCAGACAAACATGTTTATGGCTTTATCTTATAAAACTCAATATCTCCGTGCTGGGCAAACAGGTTTTGCAGCCGTTTGAGCTAAGATTTTAAAATTATTCACATAATGAAAACCTATACTTTGTCTCGGGCGAGTTTCCCATTCAAATGCATGTAACCGTGAGAAACACATTGTCTTGGCGAAAGAAAGCGTTTTTGAACAACTTCATATAAATCGCTGTAACTTTTGATAGAGGTCTCAGACAAACATGTTTATGGCTTTATCTTATAAAACTCAATATCTCCGTGCTGGGCAAACAGGTTTTGCAGCCGTTTGAGCTAAGATTTTAAAATTATTCACATAATGAAAACCTATACTTTGTCTCGGGCGAGTTTCCCATTCAAATGCATGTAACAGTGAGAAACGCATTGTCTTGGCGAAAGAAAGCGTTTTTGAACAACTTCATATAAATCGCTGTAACTTTTGATAGAGGTCTCAGACAAACATGTTTATGGCTTTATCTTATAAAACTCAATATCTCCGTGCTGGGCAAACAGGTTTTGCAGCCGTTTGAGCTAAGATTTTAAAATTATTCACATAATGAAAACCTATACTTTGTTTCAGGCGAGTTTCCCATTCAAATGCATGTAACCGTGAGAAACGCATTGTCTTGGCGAAAGAAAGCGTTTTTGAACAACTTCATATAAATCGCTGTAACTTTTGATAGAGGTCTCAGACAAACGTGTTTATGGCTTTATCTTATAAAACTCAATATCTCCGTGCTGGGCAAACAGGTTTTGCAGCCGTTTGAGCTAAGATTTTAAAATTATTCACATAATGAAAACCTATACTTTGTTTCAGGCGAGTTTCCCATTCAAATGCATGTAACCGTGAGAAACGCATTGTATTGGCGAAAGAAAGCGTTTTTGAACAACTTCATATAAATCGCTGTAACTTTTGATAGAGGTCTCAGACAAACATGTTTATGGCTTTATCTTATAAAACTCAATATCTCCGTGCTGGGTAAACAGGTTTTGCAGCCGTTTGAGCTAAGATTTTAAAATTATTCACATAATGAAAACCTATACTTTGTCTCGGGCGAGTTTCCCATTCAAATGCATGTAACAGTGAGAAACGCATTGTCTTGGCGAAAGAAAGCGTTTGTGAACAACTTCATATAAATCGCTGTAACTTTTGATAGAGGTCTCAGACAAACATGTTTATGGCTTTATCTTATAAAACTCAATATCTCCGTGCTGGGCAAACAGGTTTTGCAGCCGTTTGAGCTAAGATTTTAAAATTATTCACATAATGAAAACCTATACTTTGTCTCGGGCGAGTTTCCCATTCAAATGCATGTAACAGTGAGAAACGCATTGTCTTGGCGAAAGAAAGCGTTTTTGAACAACTTCATATAAATCGCTGTAACTTTTGATAGAGGTCTCAGACAAACATGTTTATGGCTTTATCTTATAAAACTCAATATCTCCGTGCTGGGCAAACAGGTTTTGCAGCCGTTTGAGCTAAGATTTTAAAATTATTCACATAATGAAAACCTATAATTTGTCTCAGGCGAGTTTCCCATTCAAATGCATGTAACAGTGAGAATCACACTGTCTTGGCCGTTTGAGCTAAGATTTTAAAATTATTCACATAATGAAAACCTATACTTTGTCTCGGGCGAGTTTCCCATTCAAATGCATGTAACAGTGAGAATCACACTGTCTTGGCCGTTTGAGCTAAGATTTTAAAATTATTCACATAATGAAAACCTATACTTTGTCTCGGGCGAGTTTCCCATTCAAATGCATGTAACCGTGAGAAACACATTGTCTTGGCGAAAGAAAGCGTTTGTGAACAACTTCATATAAATCGCTGTAACTTTTGATAGAAGACTCAGACAAACATGTTTATGGCTTTATCTTATAAAACTCAATATCTCCGTGCTGGGCAAACAGGTTTTGCAGCCGTTTGAGCTAAGATTTTAAAATTATTCACATAATGAAAACCTATACTTTGTTTCAGGCGAGTTTCCCATTCAAATGCATGTAACCGTGAGAAACACATTGTCTTGGCGAAAGAAAGCGTTTGTGAACAACTTCATATAAATCGCTGTAACTTTTGATAGAAGACTCAGACAAACATGTTTATGGCTTTATCTTATAAAACTCAATATCTCCGTGCTGGGTAAACAGGTTTTGCAGCCGTTTGAGCTAAGATTTTAAAATTATTCACATAATGAAAACCTATACTTTGTTTCAGGCGAGTTTCCCATTCAAATGCATGTAACCGTGAGAAACACATTGTATTGGCGAAAGAAAGCGTTTTTGAACAACTTCATATAAATCGCTGTAACTTTTGATAGAAGACTCAGACAAACATGTTTATGGCTTTATCTTATAAAACTCAATATCTCCGTGCTGGGCAAACAGGTTTTGCAGCCGTTTGAGCTAAGATTTTAAAATTATTCACATAATGAAAACCTATACTTTGTTTCAGGCGAGTTTCCCATTCAAATGCATGTAACCGCGTGAGAAACACATTGTATTGGCGAAAGAAAGCGTTTTTGAACAACTTCATATAAATCGCTGTAACTTTTGATAGAGGTCTCAGACAAACATGTTTATGGCTTTATCTTATAAAACTCAATATCTCCGTGCTGGGCAAACAGGTTTTGCAGCCGTTTGAGCTAAGATTTTAAAATTATTCACATAATGAAAACCTATACTTTGTCTCGGGCGAGTTTCCCATTCAAATGCATGTAACCGTGAGAAACGCATTGTCTTGGCGAAAGAAAGCGTTTTTGAACAACTTCATATAAATCGCTGTAACTTTTGATAGAAGACTCAGACAAACATGTTTATGGCTTTATCTTATAAAACTCAATATCTCCGTGCTGGGCAAACAGGTTTTGCAGCCGTTTGAGCTAAGATTTTAAAATTATTCACATAATGAAAACCTATACTTTGTTTCAGGCGAGTTTCCCATTCAAATGCATGTAACCGTGAGAAACACATTGTCTTGGCGAAAGAAAGCGTTTGTGAACAACTTCATATAAATCGCTGTAACTTTTGATAGAAGACTCAGACAAACATGTTTATGGCTTTATCTTATAAAACTCAATATCTCCGTGCTGGGTAAACAGGTTTTGCAGCCGTTTGAGCTAAGATTTTAAAATTATTCACATAATGAAAACCTATACTTTGTTTCAGGCGAGTTTCCCATTCAAATGCATGTAACAGTGAGAAACACATTGTATTGGCGAAAGAAAGCGTTTTTGAACAACTTCATATAAATCGCTGTAACTTTTGATAGAGGTCTCAGACAAACATGTTTATGGCTTTATCTTATAAAACTCAATATCTCCGTGCTGGGCAAACAGGTTTTGCAGCCGTTTGAGCTAAGATTTTAAAATTATTCACATAATGAAAACCTATACTTTGTTTCAGGCGAGTTTCCCATTCAAATGCATGTAACCGTGAGAAACACATTGTCTTGGCGAAAGAAAGCGTTTGTGAACAACTTCATATAAATCGCTGTAACTTTTCATAGAAGACTCAGACAAACATGTTTATGGCTTTATCTTATAAAACTCAATATCTCCGTGCTGGGCAAACAGGTTTTGCAGCCGTTTGAGCTAAGATTTTAAAATTATTCACATAATGAAAACCTATACTTTGTTTCAGGCGAGTTTCCCATTCAAATGCATGTAACCGCGTGAGAAACACATTGTATTGGCGAAAGAAAGCGTTTTTGAACAACTTCATATAAATCGCTGTAACTTTTGATAGAGGTCTCAGACAAACATGTTTATGGCTTTATCTTATAAAACTCAATATCTCCGTGCTGGGCAAACAGGTTTTGCAGCCGTTTGAGCTAAGATTTTAAAATTATTCACATAATGAAAACCTATACTTTGTCTCGGGCGAGTTTCCCATTAAAATTCATGTAACCGTGAGAAACACATTGTCTTGGCGAAAGAAAGCGTTTGTGAACAACTTCATATAAATCGCTGTAACTTTTGATAGAGGTCTCAGACAAACATGTTTATGGCTTTATCTTATAAAACTCAATATCTCCGTGCTGGGTAAACAGGTTTTGCAGCCGTTTGAGCTAAGATTTTAAAATTATTCACATAATGAAAACCTATACTTTGTTTCAGGCGAGTTTCCCATTCAAATGCATGTAACAGTGAGAAACGCATTGTCTTGGCGAAAGAAAGCGTTTTTGAACAACTTCATATAAATCGCTGTAACTTTTGATAGAAGACTCAGACAAACATGTTTATGGCTTTATCTTATAAAACTCAATATCTCCGTGCTGGGCAAACAGGTTTTGCAGCCGTTTGAGCTAAGATTTTAAAATTATTCACATAATGAAAACCTATACTTTGTTTCAGGCGAGTTTCCCATTCAAATGCATGTAACAGTGAGAAACGCATTGTATTGGCGAAAGAAAGCGTTTTTGAACAACTTCATATAAATCGCTGTAACTTTTGATAGAGGTCTCAGACAAACATGTTTATGGCTTTATCTTATAAAACTCAATATCTCCGTGCTGGGCAAACAGGTTTTGCAGCCGTTTGAGCTAAGATTTTAAAATTATTCACATAATGAAAACCTATACTTTGTTTCAGGCGAGTTTCCCATTCAAATGCATGTAACCGTGAGAAACACATTGTATTGGCGAAAGAAAGCGTTTTTGAACAACTTCATATAAATCGCTGTAACTTTTGATAGAAGACTCAGACAAACATGTTTATGGCTTTATCTTATAAAACTCAATATCTCCGTGCTGGGCAAACAGGTTTTGCAGCCGTTTGAGCTAAGATTTTAAAATTATTCACATAATGAAAACCTATACTTTGTTTCAGGCGAGTTTCCCATTCAAATGCATGTAACCGCGTGAGAAACACATTGTATTGGCGAAAGAAAGCGTTTTTGAACAACTTCATATAAATCGCTGTAACTTTTGATAGAGGTCTCAGACAAACATGTTTATGGCTTTATCTTATAAAACTCAATATCTCCGTGCTGGGCAAACAGGTTTTGCAGCCGTTTGAGCTAAGATTTTAAAATTATTCACATAATGAAAACCTATACTTTGTCTCGGGCGAGTTTCCCATTCAAATGCATGTAACAGTGAGAAACACATTGTCTTGGCGAAAGAAAGCGTTTTTGAACAACTTCATATAAATCGCTGTAACTTTTGATAGAGGTCTCAGACAAACATGTTTATGGCTTTATCTTATAAAACTCAATATCTCCGTGCTGGGCAAACAGGTTTTGCAGCCGTTTGAGCTAAGATTTTAAAATTATTCACATAATGAAAACCTATACTTTGTTTCAGGCGAGTTTCCCATTCAAATGCATGTAACCGTGAGAAACACATTGTATTGGCGAAAGAAAGCGTTTTTGAACAACTTCATATAAATCGCCGTAACTTTTGATAGAAGACTCAGACAAACATGTTTATGGCTTTATCTTATAAAACTCAATATCTCCGTGCTGGGCAAACAGGTTTTGCAGCCGTTTGAGCTAAGATTTTAAAATTATTCACATAATGAAAACCTATACTTTGTCTCGGGCGAGTTTCCCATTCAAATGCATGTAACAGTGAGAAACGCATTGTCTTGGCGAAAGAAAGCGTTTTTGAACAACTTCATATAAATCGCTGTAACTTTTGATAGAAGACTCAGACAAACATGTTTATGGCTTTATCTTATAAAACTCAATATCTCCGTGCTGGGCAAACAGGTTTTGCAGCCGTTTGAGCTAAGATTTTAAAATTATTCACATAATGAAAACCTATACTTTGTTTCAGGCGAGTTTCCCATTCAAATGCATGTAACCGTGAGAAACGCATTGTATTGGCGAAAGAAAGCGTTTTTGAACAACTTCATATAAATCGCTGTAACTTTTGATAGAGGTCTCAGACAAACATGTTTATGGCTTTATCTTATAAAACTCAATATCTCCGTGCTGGGCAAACAGGTTTTGCAGCCGTTTGAGCTAAGATTTTAAAATTATTCACATAATGAAAACCTATACTTTGTCTCGGGCGAGTTTCCCATTCAAATGCATGTAACCGTGAGAAACACATTGTCTTGGCGAAAGAAAGCGTTTTTGAACAACTTCATATAAATCGCTGTAACTTTTGATAGAGGTCTCAGACAAACATGTTTATGGCTTTATCTTATAAAACTCAATATCTCCGTGCTGGGCAAACAGGTTTTGCAGCCGTTTGAGCTAAGATTTTAAAATTATTCACATAATGAAAACCTATACTTTGTCTCAGGCGAGTTTCCCATTCAAATGCATGTAACAGTGAGAATCACACTGTCTTGGCCGTTTGAGCTAAGATTTTAAAATTATTCACATAATGAAAACCTATACTTTGTCTCGGGTGAGTTTCCCATTCAAATGCATGTAACAGTGAGAAACACATTGTATTGGCGAAAGAAAGCGTTTTTGAACAACTTCATATAAATCGCTGTAACTTGTGATAGAGGTCTCAGACAAACATGTTTATGGCTTTATCTTATAAAACTCAATATCCCCGTGCTGGGCAAACAGGTTTTGCAGCCGTTTGAGCTAAGATTTTAAAATTATTCACATAATGAAAACCTATACTTTGTTTCAGGCGAGTTTCCCATTCAAATGCATGTAACCGTGAGAAACGCATTGTCTTGGCGAAAGAAAGCGTTTTTGAACAACTTCATATAAATCGCTGTAACTTTTGATAGAAGACTCAGACAAACATGTTTATGGCTTTATCTTATAAAACTCAATATCTCCGTGCTGGGCAAACAGGTTTTGCAGCCGTTTGAGCTAAGATTTTAAAATTATTCACATAATGAAAACCTATACTTTGTCTCGGGCGAGTTTCCCATTCAAATGCATGTAACAGTGAGAATCACACTGTCTTGGCCGTTTGAGCTAAGATTTTAAAATTATTCACATAATGAAAACCTATACTTTGTTTCAGGCGAGTTTCCCATTCAAATGCATGTAACCGCGTGAGAAACACATTGTATTGGCGAAAGAAAGCGTTTTTGAACAACTTCATATAAATCGCTGTAACTTTTGATAGAGGTCTCAGACAAACATGTTTATGGCTTTATCTTATAAAACTCAATATCTCCGTGCTGGGCAAACAGGTTTTGCAGCCGTTTGAGCTAAGATTTTAAAATTATTCACATAATGAAAACCTATACTTTGTCTCGGGCGAGTTTCCCATTAAAATTCATGTAACCGTGAGAAACACATTGTCTTGGCGAAAGAAAGCGTTTGTGAACAACTTCATATAAATCGCTGTAACTTTTGATAGAGGTCTCAGACAAACATGTTTATGGCTTTATCTTATAAAACTCAATATCTCCGTGCTGGGTAAACAGGTTTTGCAGCCGTTTGAGCTAAGATTTTAAAATTATTCACATAATGAAAACCTATACTTTGTTTCAGGCGAGTTTCCCATTCAAATGCATGTAACAGTGAGAAACGCATTGTCTTGGCGAAAGAAAGCGTTTTTGAACAACTTCATATAAATCGCTGTAACTTTTGATAGAAGACTCAGACAAACATGTTTATGGCTTTATCTTATAAAACTCAATATCTCCGTGCTGGGCAAACAGGTTTTGCAGCCGTTTGAGCTAAGATTTTAAAATTATTCACATAATGAAAACCTATACTTTGTTTCAGGCGAGTTTCCCATTCAAATGCATGTAACCGTGAGAAACACATTGTATTGGCGAAAGAAAGCGTTTTTGAACAACTTCATATAAATCGCTGTAACTTTTGATAGAAGACTCAGACAAACATGTTTATGGCTTTATCTTATAAAACTCAATATCTCCGTGCTGGGCAAACAGGTTTTGCAGCCGTTTGAGCTAAGATTTTAAAATTATTCACATAATGAAAACCTATACTTTGTTTCAGGCGAGTTTCCCATTCAAATGCATGTAACCGCGTGAGAAACACATTGTATTGGCGAAAGAAAGCGTTTTTGAACAACTTCATATAAATCGCTGTAACTTTTGATAGAGGTCTCAGACAAACATGTTTATGGCTTTATCTTATAAAACTCAATATCTCCGTGCTGGGCAAACAGGTTTTGCAGCCGTTTGAGCTAAGATTTTAAAATTATTCACATAATGAAAACCTATACTTTGTCTCGGGCGAGTTTCCCATTCAAATGCATGTAACAGTGAGAAACACATTGTCTTGGCGAAAGAAAGCGTTTTTGAACAACTTCATATAAATCGCTGTAACTTTTGATAGAGGTCTCAGACAAACATGTTTATGGCTTTATCTTATAAAACTCAATATCTCCGTGCTGGGCAAACAGGTTTTGCAGCCGTTTGAGCTAAGATTTTAAAATTATTCACATAATGAAAACCTATACTTTGTTTCAGGCGAGTTTCCCATTCAAATGCATGTAACCGTGAGAAACACATTGTATTGGCGAAAGAAAGCGTTTTTGAACAACTTCATATAAATCGCCGTAACTTTTGATAGAAGACTCAGACAAACATGTTTATGGCTTTATCTTATAAAACTCAATATCTCCGTGCTGGGCAAACAGGTTTTGCAGCCGTTTGAGCTAAGATTTTAAAATTATTCACATAATGAAAACCTATACTTTGTCTCGGGCGAGTTTCCCATTCAAATGCATGTAACAGTGAGAAACGCATTGTCTTGGCGAAAGAAAGCGTTTTTGAACAACTTCATATAAATCGCTGTAACTTTTGATAGAAGACTCAGACAAACATGTTTATGGCTTTATCTTATAAAACTCAATATCTCCGTGCTGGGCAAACAGGTTTTGCAGCCGTTTGAGCTAAGATTTTAAAATTATTCACATAATGAAAACCTATACTTTGTTTCAGGCGAGTTTCCCATTCAAATGCATGTAACCGTGAGAAACGCATTGTATTGGCGAAAGAAAGCGTTTTTGAACAACTTCATATAAATCGCTGTAACTTTTGATAGAGGTCTCAGACAAACATGTTTATGGCTTTATCTTATAAAACTCAATATCTCCGTGCTGGGCAAACAGGTTTTGCAGCCGTTTGAGCTAAGATTTTAAAATTATTCACATAATGAAAACCTATACTTTGTCTCGGGCGAGTTTCCCATTCAAATGCATGTAACCGTGAGAAACACATTGTCTTGGCGAAAGAAAGCGTTTTTGAACAACTTCATATAAATCGCTGTAACTTTTGATAGAGGTCTCAGACAAACATGTTTATGGCTTTATCTTATAAAACTCAATATCTCCGTGCTGGGCAAACAGGTTTTGCAGCCGTTTGAGCTAAGATTTTAAAATTATTCACATAATGAAAACCTATACTTTGTCTCGGGTGAGTTTCCCATTCAAATGCATGTAACAGTGAGAAACACATTGTATTGGCGAAAGAAAGCGTTTTTGAACAACTTCATATAAATCGCTGTAACTTGTGATAGAGGTCTCAGACAAACATGTTTATGGCTTTATCTTATAAAACTCAATATCCCCGTGCTGGGCAAACAGGTTTTGCAGCCGTTTGAGCTAAGATTTTAAAATTATTCACATAATGAAAACCTATACTTTGTTTCAGGCGAGTTTCCCATTCAAATGCATGTAACCGTGAGAAACGCATTGTCTTGGCGAAAGAAAGCGTTTTTGAACAACTTCATATAAATCGCTGTAACTTTTGATAGAAGACTCAGACAAACATGTTTATGGCTTTATCTTATAAAACTCAATATCTCCGTGCTGGGCAAACAGGTTTTGCAGCCGTTTGAGCTAAGATTTTAAAATTATTCACATAATGAAAACCTATACTTTGTCTCGGGCGAGTTTCCCATTCAAATGCATGTAACAGTGAGAATCACACTGTCTTGGCCGTTTGAGCTAAGATTTTAAAATTATTCACATAATGAAAACCTATACTTTGTTTCAGGCGAGTTTCCCATTCAAATGCATGTAACCGTGAGAAACGCATTGTCTTGGCGAAAGAAAGCGTTTTTGAACAACTTCATATAAATCGCTGTAACTTTTGATAGAAGACTCAGACAAACATGTTTATGGCTTTATCTTATAAAACTCAATATCTCCGTGCTGGGCAAACAGGTTTAGCAGCCGTTTGAGCTAAGATTTTAAAATTATTCACATAATGAAAACCTATACTTTGTCTCAGGCGAGTTTCCCATTCAAATGCATGTAACAGTGAGAATCACACTGTCTTGGCCGTTTGAGCTAAGATTTTAAAATTATTCACATAATGAAAACCTATACTTTGTCTCGGGGGAGTTTCCCATTCAAATGCATGTAACAGTGAGAAACGCATTGTATTGGCGAAAGAAAGCGTTTTTCAACAACTTCATATAAATCGCTGTAACTTTTGATAGAAGACTCAGACACACATGTTTATGGCTTTATCTTATAGAACTCAATATCTCCGTGCTGGGCAAACAGGTTTTGCAGCCGTTTGAGCTAAGATTTTAAAATTATTCACATAATGAAAACCTATACTTTGTCTCAGGCGAGTTTCCCATTCAAATGCATGTAACAGTGAGAATCACACTGTCTTGGCCGTTTGAGCTAAGATTTTAAAATTATTCACATAATGAAAACCTATACTTTGTCTCAGGCGAGTTTCCCATTCAAATGCATGTAACAGTGAGAAACACACTGTCTTGGCGAAAGAAAGCGTTTTAGAACAACTTCATATAAATCGCTGTAACTTTTGATAAAAGACTCAGACAAACATGTTCATGGCTTTATCTTATAAAACTCAATATCTCCGTGCTGGGCAAACAGGTTTTGCAGCCGTTTGAGCTAAGATTTTAAAATTATTCACATAATGAAAACCTATACTTTGTTTCAGGCGAGTTTCCCATTCAAATGCATGTAACAGTGAGAAACACACTGTCTTGGCGAAAGAAAGCGTTTTAGAACAACTTCATATAAATCGCTGTAACTTTTGATAGAAGACTCAGACAAACATGTTTATGGCTTTATCTTATAAAACTCAATATCTCCGTGCTGGGCAAACAGGTTTTGCAGCCGTTTGAGCTAAGATTTTAAAATTATTCACATAATGAAAACCTATACTTTGTCTCGGGCGAGTTTCCCATTCAAATGCATGTAACCGTGAGAAACACATTGTCTTGGCGAAAGAAAGCGTTTGTGAACAACTTCATATAAATCGCTGTAACTTTTGATAGAGGTCTCAGACAAACATGTTTATGGCTTTATCTTATAAAACTCAATATCTCCGTGCTGGGCAAACAGGTTTTGCAGCCGTTTGAGCTAAGATTTTAAAATTATTCACATAATGAAAACCTATACTTTGTCTCGGGCGAGTTTCCCATTCAAATGCATGTAACAGTGAGAAACGCATTGTCTTGGCGAAAGAAAGCGTTTTTGAACAACTTCATATAAATCGCTGTAACTTTTGATAGAAGACTCAGACAAACATGTTTATGGCTTTATCTTATAAAACTCAATATCTCCGTGCTGGGCAAACAGGTTTTGCAGCCGTTTGAGCTAAGATTTTAAAATTATTCACATAATGAAAACCTATACTTTGTTTCAGGCGAGTTTCCCATTCAAATGCATGTAACCGTGAGAAACGCATTGTATTGGCGAAAGAAAGCGTTTTTGAACAACTTCATATAAATCGCTGTAACTTTTGATAGAGGTCTCAGACAAACATGTTTATGGCTTTATCTTATAAAACTCAATATCTCCGTGCTGGGCAAACAGGTTTTGCAGCCGTTTGAGCTAAGATTTTAAAATTATTCACATAATGAAAACCTATACTTTGTCTCGGGCGAGTTTCCCATTCAAATGCATGTAACCGTGAGAAACACATTGTCTTGGCGAAAGAAAGCGTTTTTCAACAACTTCATATAAATCGCTGTAACTTTTGATAGAAGACTCAGACACACATGTTTATGGCTTTATCTTATAAAACTCAATATCTCCGTGCTGGGCAAACAGGTTTTGCAGCCGTTTGAGCTAAGATTTTAAAATTATTCACATAATGAAAACCTATACTTTGTCTCGGGCGAGTTTCCCATTCAAATGCATGTAACAGTGAGAAACGCATTGTCTTGGCGAAAGAAAGCGTTTTTGAACAACTTCATATAAATCGCTGTAACTTTTGATAGAGGTCTCAGACAAACATGTTTATGGCTTTATCTTATAAAACTCAATATCTCCGTGCTGGGCAAACAGGTTTAGCAGCCGTTTGAGCTAAGATTATTCACATAATGAAAACCTATACTTTGTCTCAGGCGAGTTTCCCATTCAAATGCATGTAACAGTGAGAAAGGCATTGTATTGGCGAAAGAAAGCGTTTTTCAACAACTTCATATAAATCGCTGTAACTTTTGATAGAAGACTCAGACACACATGTTTATGGCTTTATCTTATAGAACTCAATATCTCCGTGCTGGGCAAACAGGTTTTGCAGCCGTTTGAGCTAAGATTTTAAAATTATTCACATAATGAAAACCTATACTTTGTCTCAGGCGAGTTTCCCATTCAAATGCATGTAACAGTGAGAATCACACTGTCTTGGCCGTTTGAGCTAAGATTTTAAAATTATTCACATAATGAAAACCTATACTTTGTCTCGGGTGAGTTTCCCATTCAAATGCATGTAACAGTGAGAAACACATTGTATTGGCGAAAGAAAGCGTTTTTGAACAACTTCATATAAATCGCTGTAACTTGTGATAGAGGTCTCAGACAAACATGTTTATGGCTTTATCTTATAGAACTCAATATCCCCGTGCTGGGCAAACAGGTTTTGCAGCCGTTTGAGCTAAGATTTTAAAATTATTCACATAATGAAAACCTATACTTTGTTTCAGGCGAGTTTCCCATTCAAATGCATGTAACCGTGAGAAACGCATTGTCTTGGCGAAAGAAAGCGTTTTTGAACAACTTCATATAAATCGCTGTAACTTTTGATAGAAGACTCAGACAAACATGTTTATGGCTTTATCTTATAAAACTCAATATCTCCGTGCTGGGCAAACAGGTTTAGCAGCCGTTTGAGCTAAGATTTTAAAATTATTCACATAATGAAAACCTATACTTTGTCTCAGGCGAGTTTCCCATTCAAATGCATGTAACAGTGAGAATCACACTGTCTTGGCCGTTTGAGCTAAGATTTTAAAATTATTCACATAATGAAAACCTATACTTTGTCTCGGGGGAGTTTCCCATTCAAATGCATGTAACAGTGAGAAACGCATTGTATTGGCGAAAGAAAGCGTTTTTCAACAACTTCATATAAATCGCTGTAACTTTTGATAGAAGACTCAGACACACATGTTTATGGCTTTATCTTATAGAACTCAATATCTCCGTGCTGGGCAAACAGGTTTTGCAGCCGTTTGAGCTAAGATTTTAAAATTATTCACATAATGAAAACCTATACTTTGTCTCAGGCGAGTTTCCCATTCAAATGCATGTAACAGTGAGAATCACACTGTCTTGGCCGTTTGAGCTAAGATTTTAAAATTATTCACATAATGAAAACCTATACTTTGTTTCAGGCGAGTTTCCCATTCAAATGCATGTAACCGTGAGAAACACATTGTATTGGCGAAAGAAAGCGTTTTTGAACAACTTCATATAAATCGCTGTAACTTTTGATAGAGGTCTCAGACAAACATGTTTATGGCTTTATCTTATAAAACTCAATATCTCCGTGCTGGGCAAACAGGTTTTGCAGCCGTTTGAGCTAAGATTTTAAAATTATTCACATAATGAAAACCTATACTTTGTCTCGGGCGAGTTTCCCATTCAAATGCATGTAACCGTGAGAAACACATTGTCTTGGCGAAAGAAAGCGTTTGTGAACAACTTCATATAAATCGCTGTAACTTTTGATAGAGGTCTCAGACAAACATGTTTATGGCTTTATCTTATAAAACTCAATATCTCCGTGCTGGGCAAACAGGTTTTGCAGCCGTTTGAGCTAAGATTTTAAAATTATTCACATAATGAAAACCTATACTTTGTCTCGGGCGAGTTTCCCATTCAAATGCATGTAACAGTGAGAAACGCATTGTCTTGGCGAAAGAAAGCGTTTTTGAACAACTTCATATAAATCGCTGTAACTTTTGATAGAAGACTCAGACAAACATGTTTATGGCTTTATCTTATAAAACTCAATATCTCCGTGCTGGGCAAACAGGTTTTGCAGCCGTTTGAGCTAAGATTTTAAAATTATTCACATAATGAAAACCTATACTTTGTTTCAGGCGAGTTTCCCATTCAAATGCATGTAACCGTGAGAAACGCATTGTATTGGCGAAAGAAAGCGTTTTTGAACAACTTCATATAAATCGCTGTAACTTTTGATAGAGGTCTCAGACAAACATGTTTATGGCTTTATCTTATAAAACTCAATATCTCCGTGCTGGGCAAACAGGTTTTGCAGCCGTTTGAGCTAAGATTTTAAAATTATTCACATAATGAAAACCTATACTTTGTCTCGGGCGAGTTTCCCATTCAAATGCATGTAACCGTGAGAAACACATTGTCTTGGCGAAAGAAAGCGTTTTTGAACAACTTCATATAAATCGCTGTAACTTTTGATAGAGGTCTCAGACAAACATGTTTATGGCTTTATCTTATAAAACTCAATATCTCCGTGCTGGGCAAACAGGTTTTGCAGCCGTTTGAGCTAAGATTTTAAAATTATTCACATAATGAAAACCTATACTTTGTCTCGGGCGAGTTTCCCATTCAAATGCATGTAACAGTGAGAAACGCATTGTCTTGGCGAAAGAAAGCGTTTTTGAACAACTTCATATAAATCGCTGTAACTTTTGATAGAGGTCTCAGACAAACATGTTTATGGCTTTATCTTATAAAACTCAATATCTCCGTGCTGGGCAAACAGGTTTAGCAGCCGTTTGAGCTAAGATTATTCACATAATGAAAACCTATACTTTGTCTCAGGCGAGTTTCCCATTCAAATGCATGTAACAGTGAGAAAGGCATTGTATTGGCGAAAGAAAGCGTTTTTCAACAACTTCATATAAATCGCTGTAACTTTTGATAGAAGACTCAGACACACATGTTTATGGCTTTATCTTATAGAACTCAATATCTCCGTGCTGGGCAAACAGGTTTTGCAGCCGTTTGAGCTAAGATTTTAAAATTATTCACATAATGAAAACCTATACTTTGTCTCAGGCGAGTTTCCCATTCAAATGCATGTAACAGTGAGAATCACACTGTCTTGGCCGTTTGAGCTAAGATTTTAAAATTATTCACATAATGAAAACCTATACTTTGTCTCGGGTGAGTTTCCCATTCAAATGCATGTAACAGTGAGAAACACATTGTATTGGCGAAAGAAAGCGTTTTTGAACAACTTCATATAAATCGCTGTAACTTGTGATAGAGGTCTCAGACAAACATGTTTATGGCTTTATCTTATAGAACTCAATATCCCCGTGCTGGGCAAACAGGTTTTGCAGCCGTTTGAGCTAAGATTTTAAAATTATTCACATAATGAAAACCTATACTTTGTTTCAGGCGAGTTTCCCATTCAAATGCATGTAACCGTGAGAAACGCATTGTCTTGGCGAAAGAAAGCGTTTTTGAACAACTTCATATAAATCGCTGTAACTTTTGATAGAAGACTCAGACACACATGTTTATGGCTTTATCTTATAGAACTCAGTATCTCCGTGCTGGGCAAACAGGTTTTGCAGCCGTTTGAGCTAAGATTTTAAAATTATTCACATAATGAAAACCTATACTTTGTCTCAGGCGAGTTTCCCATTCAAATGCATGTAACAGTGAGAATCACACTGTCTTGGCCGTTTGAGCTAAGATTTTAAAATTATTCACATAATGAAAACCTATACTTTGTCTCAGGCGAGTTTCCCATTCAAATGCATGTAACAGTGAGAAACACACTGTCTTGGCGAAAGAAAGCGTTTTAGAACAACTTCATATAAATCGCTGTAACTTTTGATAAAAGACTCAGACAAACATGTTCATGGCTTTATCTTATAAATCTCAATATCTCCGTGCTGGGCAAACAGGTTTTGCAGCCGTTTGAGCTAAGATTTTAAAATTATTCACATAATGAAAACCTATACTTTGTTTCAGGCGAGTTTCCCATTCAAATGCATGTAACAGTGAGAAACACACTGCCTTGGCGAAAGAAAGCATTTTCGTACAACTTCATATAAATCGCTGTAACTTTTGATAGAAGACTCAGACAAACATGTTCATGGCTTTATCTTATAAAACTCAATATCTCCGTGCTGGGCAAACAGGTTTTGCAGCCGTTTGAGCTAAGATTTTAAAATTATTCACATAATGAAAACCTATACTTTGTCTCGGGCGAGTTTCCCATTCAAATGCATGTAACAGTGAGAAACACACTGTCTTGGCGAAATAAAGCGTTTTTCAACAACTTCATATAAATCGCTGTAACTTTTGATAGAAGACTCAGACAAACATGTTCATGGCTTTATCTTATAAATCTCAATATCTCCGTGCTGGGCAAACAGGTTTTGCAGCCGTTTGAGCTAAGATTTTAAAATTATTCACATAATGAAAACCTATACTTTGTTTCAGGCGAGTTTCCCATTCAAATGCATGTAACAGTGAGAAACACACTGCCTTGGCGAAAGAAAGCATTTTCGTACAACTTCATATAAATCGCTGTAACTTTTGATAGAAGACTCAGACAAACATGTTCATGGCTTTATCTTATAAAACTCAATATCTCCGTGCTGGGCAAACAGGTTTTGCAGCCGTTTAAGCTAAGATTTTAAAATTATTCACATAATGAAAACCTATACTTTGTCTCGGGCGAGTTTCCCATTCAAATGCATGTAACCGTGAGAAACACATTGTCTTGGCGAAAGAAAGCGTTTGTGAACAACTTCATATAAATCGCTGTAACTTTTGATAGAGGTCTCAGACAAACATGTTTATGGCTTTATCTTATAAAACTCAATATCTCCGTGCTGGGCAAACAGGTTTTGCAGCCGTTTGAGCTAAGATTTTAAAATTATTCACATAATGAAAACCTATACTTTGTCTCGGGCGAGTTTCCCATTCAAATGCATGTAACAGTGAGAAACGCATTGTCTTGGCGAAAGAAAGCGTTTTTGAACAACTTCATATAAATCGCTGTAACTTTTGATAGAAGACTCAGACAAACATGTTTATGGCTTTATCTTATAAAACTCAATATCTCCGTGCTGGGCAAACAGGTTTTGCAGCCGTTTGAGCTAAGATTTTAAAATTATTCACATAATGAAAACCTATACTTTGTTTCAGGCGAGTTTCCCATTCAAATGCATGTAACCGTGAGAAACGCATTGTATTGGCGAAAGAAAGCGTTTTTGAACAACTTCATATAAATCGCTGTAACTTTTGATAGAGGTCTCAGACAAACATGTTTATGGCTTTATCTTATAAAACTCAATATCTCCGTGCTGGGCAAACAGGTTTTGCAGCCGTTTGAGCTAAGATTTTAAAATTATTCACATAATGAAAACCTATACTTTGTCTCGGGCGAGTTTCCCATTCAAATGCATGTAACCGTGAGAAACACATTGTCTTGGCGAAAGAAAGCGTTTTTGAACAACTTCATATAAATCGCTGTAACTTTTGATAGAAGACTCAGACACACGTTTATGGCTTTATCTTATAAAACTCAATATCTCCGTGCTGGGCAAACAGGTTTTGCAGCCGTTTGAGCTAAGATTTTAAAATTATTCACATAATGAAAACCTATACTTTGTCTCGGGCGAGTTTCCCATTCAAATGCATGTAACAGTGAGAAACGCATTGTCTTGGCGAAAGAAAGCGTTTTTGAACAACTTCATATAAATCGCTGTAACTTTTGATAGAAGACTCAGACACACGTTTATGGCTTTATCTTATAAAACTCAATATCTCCGTGCTGGGCAAACAGGTTTTGCAGCCGTTTGAGCTAAGATTTTAAAATTATTCACATAATGAAAACCTATACTTTGTCTCAGGCGAGTTTCCCATTCAAATGCATGTAACAGTGAGAATCACACTGTCTTGGCCGTTTGAGCTAAGATTTTAAAATTATTCACATAATGAAAACCTATACTTTGTCTCGGGTGAGTTTCCCATTCAAATGCATGTAACAGTGAGAAACACATTGTATTGGCGAAAGAAAGCGTTTTTGAACAACTTCATATAAATCGCTGTAACTTGTGATAGAGGTCTCAGACAAACATGTTTATGGCTTTATCTTATAGAACTCAATATCCCCGTGCTGGGCAAACAGGTTTTGCAGCCGTTTGAGCTAAGATTTTAAAATTATTCACATAATGAAAACCTATACTTTGTTTCAGGCGAGTTTCCCATTCAAATGCATGTAACCGTGAGAAACGCATTGTCTTGGCGAAAGAAAGCGTTTTTGAACAACTTCATATAAATCGCTGTAACTTTTGATAGAAGACTCAGACAAACATGTTTATGGCTTTATCTTATAAAACTCAATATCTCCGTGCTGGGCAAACAGGTTTAGCAGCCGTTTGAGCTAAGATTTTAAAATTATTCACATAATGAAAACCTATACTTTGTCTCAGGCGAGTTTCCCATTCAAATGCATGTAACAGTGAGAATCACACTGTCTTGGCCGTTTGAGCTAAGATTTTAAAATTATTCACATAATGAAAACCTATACTTTGTCTCGGGGGAGTTTCCCATTCAAATGCATGTAACAGTGAGAAACGCATTGTATTGGCGAAAGAAAGCGTTTTTCAACAACTTCATATAAATCGCTGTAACTTTTGATAGAAGACTCAGACACACATGTTTATGGCTTTATCTTATAGAACTCAATATCTCCGTGCTGGGCAAACAGGTTTTGCAGCCGTTTGAGCTAAGATTTTAAAATTATTCACATAATGAAAACCTATACTTTGTCTCAGGCGAGTTTCCCATTCAAATGCATGTAACAGTGAGAATCACACTGTCTTGGCCGTTTGAGCTAAGATTTTAAAATTATTCACATAATGAAAACCTATACTTTGTTTCAGGCGAGTTTCCCATTCAAATGCATGTAACCGTGAGAAACACATTGTATTGGCGAAAGAAAGCGTTTTTGAACAACTTCATATAAATCGCTGTAACTTTTGATAGAGGTCTCAGACAAACATGTTTATGGCTTTATCTTATAAAACTCAATATCTCCGTGCTGGGCAAACAGGTTTTGCAGCCGTTTGAGCTAAGATTTTAAAATTATTCACATAATGAAAACCTATACTTTGTCTCGGGCGAGTTTCCCATTCAAATGCATGTAACAGTGAGAAACGCATTGTCTTGGCGAAAGAAAGCGTTTTTGAACAACTTCATATAAATCGCTGTAACTTTTGATAGAAGACTCAGACAAACATGTTTATGGCTTTATCTTATAAAACTCAATATCTCCGTGCTGGGCAAACAGGTTTTGCAGCCGTTTGAGCTAAGATTTTAAAATTATTCACATAATGAAAACCTATACTTTGTTTCAGGCGAGTTTCCCATTCAAATGCATGTAACCGTGAGAAACGCATTGTATTGGCGAAAGAAAGCGTTTTTGAACAACTTCATATAAATCGCTGTAACTTTTGATAGAGGTCTCAGACAAACATGTTTATGGCTTTATCTTATAAAACTCAATATCTCCGTGCTGGGCAAACAGGTTTTGCAGCCGTTTGAGCTAAGATTTTAAAATTATTCACATAATGAAAACCTATACTTTGTCTCGGGCGAGTTTCCCATTCAAATGCATGTAACCGTGAGAAACACATTGTCTTGGCGAAAGAAAGCGTTTTTGAACAACTTCATATAAATCGCTGTAACTTTTGATAGAGGTCTCAGACAAACATGTTTATGGCTTTATCTTATAAAACTCAATATCTCCGTGCTGGGCAAACAGGTTTTGCAGCCGTTTGAGCTAAGATTTTAAAATTATTCACATAATGAAAACCTATACTTTGTCTCGGGCGAGTTTCCCATTCAAATGCATGTAACAGTGAGAAACGCATTGTCTTGGCGAAAGAAAGCGTTTTTGAACAACTTCATATAAATCGCTGTAACTTTTGATAGAGGTCTCAGACAAACATGTTTATGGCTTTATCTTATAAAACTCAATATCTCCGTGCTGGGCAAACAGGTTTAGCAGCCGTTTGAGCTAAGATTATTCACATAATGAAAACCTATACTTTGTCTCAGGCGAGTTTCCCATTCAAATGCATGTAACAGTGAGAAAGGCATTGTATTGGCGAAAGAAAGCGTTTTTCAACAACTTCATATAAATCGCTGTAACTTTTGATAGAAGACTCAGACACACATGTTTATGGCTTTATCTTATAGAACTCAATATCTCCGTGCTGGGCAAACAGGTTTTGCAGCCGTTTGAGCTAAGATTTTAAAATTATTCACATAATGAAAACCTATACTTTGTCTCAGGCGAGTTTCCCATTCAAATGCATGTAACAGTGAGAATCACACTGTCTTGGCCGTTTGAGCTAAGATTTTAAAATTATTCACATAATGAAAACCTATACTTTGTCTCGGGTGAGTTTCCCATTCAAATGCATGTAACAGTGAGAAACACATTGTATTGGCGAAAGAAAGCGTTTTTGAACAACTTCATATAAATCGCTGTAACTTGTGATAGAGGTCTCAGACAAACATGTTTATGGCTTTATCTTATAGAACTCAATATCCCCGTGCTGGGCAAACAGGTTTAGCAGCCGTTTGAGCTAAGATTTTAAAATTATTCACATAATGAAAACCTATACTTTGTCTCAGGCGAGTTTCCCATTCAAATGCATGTAACAGTGAGAATCACACTGTCTTGGCCGTTTGAGCTAAGATTTTAAAATTATTCACATAATGAAAACCTATACTTTGTCTCAGGCGAGTTTCCCATTCAAATGCATGTAACAGTGAGAAACACACTGTCTTGGCGAAAGAAAGCGTTTTAGAACAACTTCATATAAATCGCTGTAACTTTTGATAGAAGACTCAGACAAACATGTTTATGGCTTTATCTTATAAAACTCAATATCTCCGTGCTGGGCAAACAGGTTTTGCAGCCGTTTGAGCTAAGATTTTAAAATTATTCACATAATGAAAACCTATACTTTGTTTCAGGCGAGTTTCCCATTCAAATGCATGTAACCGTGAGAAACGCATTGTATTGGCGAAAGAAAGCGTTTTTGAACAACTTCATATAAATCGCTGTAACTTTTGATAGAGGTCTCAGACAAACATGTTTATGGCTTTATCTTATAAAACTCAATATCTCCGTGCTGGGCAAACAGGTTTTGCAGCCGTTTGAGCTAAGATTTTAAAATTATTCACATAATGAAAACCTATACTTTGTCTCGGGCGAGTTTCCCATTCAAATGCATGTAACCGTGAGAAACACATTGTCTTGGCGAAAGAAAGCGTTTTTGAACAACTTCATATAAATCGCTGTAACTTTTGATAGAGGTCTCAGACAAACATGTTTATGGCTTTATCTTATAAAACTCAATATCTCCGTGCTGGGCAAACAGGTTTTGCAGCCGTTTGAGCTAAGATTTTAAAATTATTCACATAATGAAAACCTATACTTTGTCTCGGGCGAGTTTCCCATTCAAATGCATGTAACAGTGAGAAACGCATTGTCTTGGCGAAAGAAAGCGTTTTTGAACAACTTCATATAAATCGCTGTAACTTTTGATAGAGGTCTCAGACAAACATGTTTATGGCTTTATCTTATAAAACTCAATATCTCCGTGCTGGGCAAACAGGTTTAGCAGCCGTTTGAGCTAAGATTATTCACATAATGAAAACCTATACTTTGTCTCGGGCGAGTTTCCCATTCAAATGCATGTAACAGTGAGAAACGCATTGTCTTGGCGAAAGAAAGCGTTTTTCAACAACTTCATATAAATCGCTGTAACTTTTGATAGAAGACTCAGACACACATGTTTATGGCTTTATCTTATAGAACTCAATATCTCCGTGCTGGGCAAACAGGTTTTGCAGCCGTTTGAGCTAAGATTTTAAAATTATTCACATAATGAAAACCTATACTTTGTCTCAGGCGAGTTTCCCATTCAAATGCATGTAACAGTGAGAATCACACTGTCTTGGCCGTTTGAGCTAAGATTTTAAAATTATTCACATAATGAAAACCTATACTTTGTCTCGGGTGAGTTTCCCATTCAAATGCATGTAACAGTGAGAAACACATTGTATTGGCGAAAGAAAGCGTTTTTGAACAACTTCATATAAATCGCTGTAACTTGTGATAGAGGTCTCAGACAAACATGTTTATGGCTTTATCTTATAGAACTCAATATCCCCGTGCTGGGCAAACAGGTTTTGCAGCCGTTTGAGCTAAGATTTTAAAATTATTCACATAATGAAAACCTATACTTTGTTTCAGGCGAGTTTCCCATTCAAATGCATGTAACCGTGAGAAACGCATTGTCTTGGCGAAAGAAAGCGTTTTTGAACAACTTCATATAAATCGCTGTAACTTTTGATAGAAGACTCAGACAAACATGTTTATGGCTTTATCTTATAAAACTCAATATCTCCGTGCTGGGCAAACAGGTTTAGCAGCCGTTTGAGCTAAGATTTTAAAATTATTCACATAATGAAAACCTATACTTTGTCTCAGGCGAGTTTCCCATTCAAATGCATGTAACAGTGAGAATCACACTGTCTTGGCCGTTTGAGCTAAGATTTTAAAATTATTCACATAATGAAAACCTATACTTTGTCTCGGGGGAGTTTCCCATTCAAATGCATGTAACAGTGAGAAACGCATTGTATTGGCGAAAGAAAGCGTTTTTCAACAACTTCATATAAATCGCTGTAACTTTTGATAGAAGACTCAGACACACATGTTTATGGCTTTATCTTATAGAACTCAATATCTCCGTGCTGGGCAAACAGGTTTTGCAGCCGTTTGAGCTAAGATTTTAAAATTATTCACATAATGAAAACCTATACTTTGTCTCAGGCGAGTTTCCCATTCAAATGCATGTAACAGTGAGAAACACACTGTCTTGGCGAAAGAAAGCGTTTTAGAACAACTTCATATAAATCGCTGTAACTTTTGATAAAAGACTCAGACAAACATGTTCATGGCTTTATCTTATAAAACTCAATATCTCCGTGCTGGGCAAACAGGTTTTGCAGCCGTTTGAGCTAAGATTTTAAAATTATTCACATAATGAAAACCTATACTTTGTTTCAGGCGAGTTTCCCATTCAAATGCATGTAACAGTGAGAAACACACTGTCTTGGCGAAAGAAAGCGTTTTAGAACAACTTCATATAAATCGCTGTAACTTTTGATAAAAGACTCAGACAAACATGTTCATGGCTTTATCTTATAAAACTCAATATCTCCGTGCTGGGCAAACAGGTTTTGCAGCCGTTTGAGCTAAGATTTTAAAATTATTCACATAATGAAAACCTATACTTTGTCTCAGGCGAGTTTCCCATTCAAATGCATGTAACAGTGAGAATCACACTGTCTTGGCCGTTTGAGCTAAGATTTTAAAATTATTCACATAATGAAAACCTATACTTTGTCTCGGGCGAGTTTCCCATTCAAATGCATGTAACAGTGAGAAACACACTGTCTTGGCGAAATAAAGCGTTTTTCAACAACTTCATATAAATCGCTGTAACTTTTGATAGAAGACTCAGACAAACATGTTCATGGCTTTATCTTATAAATCTCAATATCTCCGTGCTGGGCAAACAGGTTTTGCAGCCGTTTGAGCTAAGATTTTAAAATTATTCACATAATGAAAACCTATACTTTGTTTCAGGCGAGTTTCCCATTCAAATGCATGTAACAGTGAGAAACACACTGCCTTGGCGAAAGAAAGCGTTTTTGAACAACTTCATATAAATCGCTGTAACTTTTGATAGAGGTCTCAGACAAACATGTTTATGGCTTTATCTTATAAAACTCAATATCTCCGTGCTGGGCAAACAGGTTTAGCAGCCGTTTGAGCTAAGATTATTCACATAATGAAAACCTATACTTTGTCTCGGGCGAGTTTCCCATTCAAATGCATGTAACAGTGAGAAACGCATTGTCTTGGCGAAAGAAAGCGTTTTTCAACAACTTCATATAAATCGCTGTAACTTTTGATAGAAGACTCAGACACACATGTTTATGGCTTTATCTTATAGAACTCAATATCTCCGTGCTGGGCAAACAGGTTTTGCAGCCGTTTGAGCTAAGATTTTAAAATTATTCACATAATGAAAACCTATACTTTGTCTCAGGCGAGTTTCCCATTCAAATGCATGTAACAGTGAGAATCACACTGTCTTGGCCGTTTGAGCTAAGATTTTAAAATTATTCACATAATGAAAACCTATACTTTGTCTCGGGTGAGTTTCCCATTCAAATGCATGTAACAGTGAGAAACACATTGTATTGGCGAAAGAAAGCGTTTTTGAACAACTTCATATAAATCGCTGTAACTTGTGATAGAGGTCTCAGACAAACATGTTTATGGCTTTATCTTATAGAACTCAATATCCCCGTGCTGGGCAAACAGGTTTTGCAGCCGTTTGAGCTAAGATTTTAAAATTATTCACATAATGAAAACCTATACTTTGTTTCAGGCGAGTTTCCCATTCAAATGCATGTAACCGTGAGAAACGCATTGTCTTGGCGAAAGAAAGCGTTTTTGAACAACTTCATATAAATCGCTGTAACTTTTGATAGAAGACTCAGACAAACATGTTTATGGCTTTATCTTATAAAACTCAATATCTCCGTGCTGGGCAAACAGGTTTAGCAGCCGTTTGAGCTAAGATTTTAAAATTATTCACATAATGAAAACCTATACTTTGTCTCAGGCGAGTTTCCCATTCAAATGCATGTAACAGTGAGAATCACACTGTCTTGGCCGTTTGAGCTAAGATTTTAAAATTATTCACATAATGAAAACCTATACTTTGTCTCGGGGGAGTTTCCCATTCAAATGCATGTAACAGTGAGAAACGCATTGTATTGGCGAAAGAAAGCGTTTTTCAACAACTTCATATAAATCGCTGTAACTTTTGATAGAAGACTCAGACACACATGTTTATGGCTTTATCTTATAGAACTCAATATCTCCGTGCTGGGCAAACAGGTTTTGCAGCCGTTTGAGCTAAGATTTTAAAATTATTCACATAATGAAAACCTATACTTTGTCTCAGGCGAGTTTCCCATTCAAATGCATGTAACAGTGAGAAACACACTGTCTTGGCGAAAGAAAGCGTTTTAGAACAACTTCATATAAATCGCTGTAACTTTTGATAAAAGACTCAGACAAACATGTTCATGGCTTTATCTTATAAAACTCAATATCTCCGTGCTGGGCAAACAGGTTTTGCAGCCGTTTGAGCTAAGATTTTAAAATTATTCACATAATGAAAACCTATACTTTGTTTCAGGCGAGTTTCCCATTCAAATGCATGTAACAGTGAGAAACACACTGTCTTGGCGAAAGAAAGCGTTTTAGAACAACTTCATATAAATCGCTGTAACTTTTGATAAAAGACTCAGACAAACATGTTCATGGCTTTATCTTATAAAACTCAATATCTCCGTGCTGGGCAAACAGGTTTTGCAGCCGTTTGAGCTAAGATTTTAAAATTATTCACATAATGAAAACCTATACTTTGTCTCAGGCGAGTTTCCCATTCAAATGCATGTAACAGTGAGAATCACACTGTCTTGGCCGTTTGAGCTAAGATTTTAAAATTATTCACATAATGAAAACCTATACTTTGTCTCGGGCGAGTTTCCCATTCAAATGCATGTAACAGTGAGAAACACACTGTCTTGGCGAAATAAAGCGTTTTTCAACAACTTCATATAAATCGCTGTAACTTTTGATAGAAGACTCAGACAAACATGTTCATGGCTTTATCTTATAAATCTCAATATCTCCGTGCTGGGCAAACAGGTTTTGCAGCCGTTTGAGCTAAGATTTTAAAATTATTCACATAATGAAAACCTATACTTTGTTTCAGGCGAGTTTCCCATTCAAATGCATGTAACAGTGAGAAACACACTGCCTTGGCGAAAGAAAGCATTTTCGTACAACTTCATATAAATCGCTGTAACTTTTGATAGAAGACTCAGACAAACATGTTCATGGCTTTATCTTATAAAACTCAATATCTCCGTGCTGGGCAAACAGGTTTTGCAGCCGTTTGAGCTAAGATTTTAAAATTATTCACATAATGAAAACCTATACTTTGTCTCGGGGGAGTTTCCCATTCAAATGCATGTAACAGTGAGAAACGCATTGTCTTGGCGAAATAAAGCGTTTTTCAACAACTTCATATAAATCGCTGTAACTTTTGATAGAAGACTCAGACAAACATGTTTATGGCTTTATCTTATAAAACTCAATATCTCCGTGCTGGGCAAACAGGTTTCGCAGCCGTTTGAGCTAAGATTTTAAAATTATTCACATAATGAAAACCTATACTTTGTTTCGGGCGAGTTTCCCATTCAAATGCATGTAACAGTGAGAATCACACTGTCTTGGCCGTTTGAGCTAAGATTTTAAAATTATTCACATAATGAAAACCTATACTTTGTTTCGGGCGAGTTTCCCATTCAAATGCATGTAACAGTGAGAATCACACTGTCTTGGCCGTTTGAGCTAAGATTTTAAAATTATTCACATAATGAAAACCTATACTTTGTTTCGGGCGAGTTTCCCATTCAAATGCATGTAACAGTGAGAAACGCACTGTCTTGGTGAAATAAAGCGTTTTTGTACAACTTCATATAAATAGCTGTAACTTATCTTATAGACTTCAATATTCCCGTGCTGGGAAAACAGGTTTTGCAGCTGTGTGAGCTAAGATTTTAAAATTATTCACATAATGAAAACCTATACTTTGTCTCGGGCGAGTTTCCCATTCAAATGCATGTAACAGTGAGAAACGCACTGTCTTGGCGAAAGAAAGCGTTTTTCATCAACTATAGAGCTTGCTGTAACTTTTGATAGAAGACTCAGACACACATGTTTATGGCTTTATCTTATAGACTTCAATATCCCCGTGCTGGGCAAACAGATTTTAAAGCTGTATGAGCTAAGATTTTAAAATTATTCACATAATGAAAACCTATACTTTGTTTCGGGCGAGTTTCCCATTCAAATGCATGTAACAGTGAGAAACGCACTGTCTTGATGAAAGAAAGCGTGTTTTGAAAACGTCATAAAGATAGCTGTAACTTTTGATAGACAGTCGCCACATATTTATGGATTTGCCTTATAGAATTCAACATACCCGTGTTGTGCAAACATGTTTTGCAGTTGTTTGAGCAAAGATTATGAAGTTATTCACAAAATTAAAACTCTGACACTGTAGCGTTGACATTATAATCCAAAATCTGTTCCACTTAGAGGCATGCACACCTTGTTTTCCAACGATTTTACATTGGAGCGGCAAGATCCAAATTTCCTTTGACCATTTCATTCTTTGCAAGCACTCAGATGAAAATCCACCTGAAACTCTTCAAATAATCAGTATAATGTCCTTAACCACATAAAATCTGTCATAGGCACAATACAGGGCTTGCTTTGTGGCAGGTGAATCGGCAGTTATCTGGCTGGCATTCAAGCTCTAAAGCTTTTACCCAGGCCTTGCTTCCACCTCAAACTCCCAAGGTCAAGGTCCCAAGTACCTCTGGGAGCAGTCTGACCAGGCAGAGGAGGTAGAAGCTCAACATTATCTTAACTGACTTTGATTGCATGAACTTGGTCACCTCATTGTATTTTGTGTGATGCTCGAGCGGTCCAGGCTGATTTCCATCCTCTACATTGGCAGTATACACCTTATAGTAACTTTTTACTAGATGGCCACTGTGCAGCAGTCATACACTGCTCTTTACTTAGTAGCCATCAGTACTAACCTGTTTATCCTGTACTAACCTTCAGAGGATCTTCCTTTTAAATAATAAAGTCTACCTCAGTCTGCAGCCTTTTTCACAACATGAAAAAACAATGATTGACTTTTAGTTAGCAAAACACTGTGACAACAGTTGTACTGGATAATATTATACAAATTAAAGAGACATACACGTTATGGGAGTGATTTATTCCATGATGCAGGTTGAGTGCACTATGCTTCCTGAAAAGAACACAGTTGATTTTAATTGCAAAACCAAAAGATCGAACAGAACAGAGAAAAATGAAAGGATAGAGTCGTGGTTATAATTACACTGCTGTTTCACATATGCTGTGTACCATATGTGAAACTCCTTGACTACTACACTGGAACATCATAACTCCCATTTTCCCCTGTGTTTAAGGGGACATTGATACAAAGATGACACATCACTAGAAAACTAAACAAAAATATGAGCAGAATATGTACAAAAGATGAATCAAACCAGGAGGAGTGAACACGATCTGCTGCATCGAATACAAGATGGACCAAAGGGTGGTGACAAGACCTCTTGACACATCTGTAGACTTGTTCAGCTGCTGTCTGGTGCATTGTGACAGCAACTGCTCACATTAGTTCAATTAAAAAAAACATAAAATGACTGTCAAAAGGTAACAGAAACACTCATTTGTGTTTTACATGGGCTGGAAAAGAAAAACTGACAGTATATCAAAAATATCCATCTACATTGCTGTCACTGTGTAACTGTGAGCATCTTCATAAGACAAGAAAATTATTTCCAGTTAACAATAAAGACAGTGAAATATTCCATGACATTATAATGAAAATACCCAAAAATGTAAAGCAGGCAATGATGCTGAGGAAAGTGGAAACAGTGAGATGTTGTTCAAACCTGGGAAACTCTGTGGCAGGAAACTCCAGAAAAAGAGGGGTAAAAAAAGTGATGTATTTTGGTATTAGTGTAAAACACACACACAAAGGGATATTTACAAAGCGTAAATCACCGATCATATTTACACATTTAAAATGAACCAAACTTTTAAGGAGACGTGATTCCACCACAAGCTTTGCCTAATATAGGCTGATACAATAAAATATATCAACTACAGCTTCCCTCCAATGACGGCAACCTTTGTCTCCAGGGGGTCTGCTCTGACCCAGAAAGTGTTAGGACGGGGATGAGGACAAGGAGAAAGGGCTATACTGTTTCCAGAAATAACTAAATAACAGGAAATGTCACTGAGCAGATCTGCGTCTGCTGTTTCAGGCACCATGGGACAGACAAAGGTGAAACTGATCAGAAACATCACAGACCACACATCTGTAAATTTTGTTACTTTTAAACAGGAACACTTGGAGATGAATGTTTTTTTTCTTTTTCTTTTTGTTAAATAAACAAAGCTGTGTGTACATACAGTATATTCCAAAGAAGCTGAGCTGTAAGAGTACTTGTCAGTGGAGATTTCAAAAAGTGCAACACTGCCCTCTTGTGTTTGCATGTGTACACCCATCACATGCAAATTCACAAGGGTTTATATCACATCCTACATTCCATTGAGATTATTATTGCCATTGACGAGAGGAGCAGAATGATAACTGTGTGTGTGTGTGTGTGTGTGGGAGGGGGGGGGGTGCAACAATAATGGAGGGGAACAATGCAAACTACGTTTAGTGCTCACAAATCATTTTAGCACACTAGTCTCTGGTGGTTTCAACTATCTCTCTGACTTTCAGTATCAGTGGAAACCAGTCTTGTGAGACATGCTTGCCGATTGTACCTGTGTTATCAGACAGACAGTGTACAGATGAGCCTTCAAACTGAGCCACTGGCCCTTGTGTCCAGGGTCTCCAGGGTTGGCACAAAAAAAGGGGTGATTACTGAATAGAGTCCCAACACCATGGCCAGCCACTTCCCCAAAATAATTAACACAATACCCAGAAGCAGGAGAGTGGAAGAGTCCATGGAAGAGTGAAGTGACCTGACAGAGGAGGAGGAGAGGGAAAATCTAAAGACGAGAGAAGGAAAAAGGCAGAGTGGAGTCCCTGTGCTCATTAGCCAGCTCGGCTCGCCTCAACTAGCTCTTCAGCATTGCCATGGTGGCCATCAGCTGGTCTGCTAACTGTGTAGCTCTCTGCAGTTCATGTTTAGGACCACACCCGAATGAGTGCCTGGTAAAAAAGAGATAAAAAACAATATGAGAGATGCTAAAGAGACATATAAAATATACATAAAACACATATGTAAGCCCACTTACAG
Organism: Aulonocara sp. 'chitande type north' Nkhata Bay; assembly: GCF_057382095.1. Lineage (NCBI taxonomy): Eukaryota > Metazoa > Chordata > Actinopteri > Cichliformes > Cichlidae > Aulonocara > Aulonocara sp. 'chitande type north' Nkhata Bay. The sequence goes on along the minus strand of NC_141346.1, from coordinate 55,696,794 downwards.
TTATGTAAAAGTGTTATATATGACATAAAGCAATGTATAGTATTAGACGGTGTCCTGTGACATACAGTTCTGGCTCACGCATAACACCAAAACTTCCAAAATGCACCATTTCACAAAAAAGCAGAAAAAATAGTAAAGCACATAATTATATAATTACAATGTAATAATTAATTTGCCTTCTTGGATAGTAAACTTGATTTAATTCTATGGTTGATTAATTGTTTGAATAATTCTGGACTTCATTAAGAATTCCAGCGTGCTGGCTCAAAATTGGGTATAAAAACACAAATTACGTTTAAGTTTTTCCTTCAAAAATCATTAGTTGTTCCACATGCTCTAATCAGTAAAACTCCTATATATATTTCTTTATATTGTTACATAGAAGTCACAGGACCAAGTTGGCCAGTTGCAATTTGCTAATCTCAGTGTCTTTCTTAAGCACTCCTAGTAGACCAAACCCTCACAGGATCTACATGCTGACAGGGATTTTTATACAATTTGCTTTATTACATGAAACAGAGGTAAAAAAAAAAAATTTCTAATCTTATATAACAGAACACAATCAGGCTTTAAAATTAAGAATGATTTACTTTTGTCACAATGATAGTCGTGACAAAGATAGTTTAATATGTAAATATACAAAGAATGCACTTATTATTGTCAGGAAAGAAAAATGATTACTTTAATGGTGACCGCCATTAACAATCCACTATATCTATGATCACAAATCAATTCATTACCATCATAACCATAGCCATCATATTGTTTTGTTGTTGCACTGTATTTTATGAGAAACCTTGTCATAAAATTTATAGAAATTATTATATAGAGACATCAGGTCATGTATGATAAAATTAAAAGAATTTTGGCAAGTGTACAAGTATAACTCAGTAACACTAACATTTCCGATTCCTTAGGCATTATGTAGTGCAAAAATTACTGAATGTCATGCAATATGATTAGCTGTGCTTGTTGATGGCCATGAAATGCTATGTGACTACTTTAGAAGCAACGATAATAAACCTCAAAGAACTGCAATGGCAGTAAAAATAACAAAAAGGGGGAAGTCCTTCAGTACCTTGGTGTGTGTTAGCTGCTGGTGTTAGTGGCTTGGGTTTAGTAGCAGTGGTTAGTAGTAGTCCTTATTAGGGAACGGAAGGCGGGGCTACCTCCTGCGTTACCTAGAGTCTGTGAGTCCAGGTCGTCATCGATGTACTCCTCACCCTGGATGATTTGCTGGGTGTCCTCACTGTGATTGACAGGGCTGATCATCTCCTGCTCCTTTACACTGTGCATCTGGGCGTAGTTGTGGGTGCATGGAAGCTTCCTGAAAAACAATGGGGGATATGCATCCTCAGGCCTAAGCCAAGGACTGTGGGATTTGTTGTTTTTGTAAGACGGGGCTGTATAGTCTTCCATTGCGTTCTTTAAGTGACTTTTTGTGGATATTTGTGTTAGAGACACAAGGAGGTGCTGCTGGTGGGTTACTGATATGACAAGAAGCATGCACAATGTGAATTTGCATTCAACTGTTTAGGGTTGTATGACTTCAAACATCATGAGGTGTATGCAACCATCAGGGAATATGATATTTTTATTAAAATAGCTGGTGGTAGCTAAAGATACTGGACAGATGGATACATTTTAGTTCATGCACATCATTACAAAATTTCAATATTGTAGCAATCTAACTTAAGGGATGTTTCAATTTGTGTCACTTACTTTGGTATGGAACCTGAACATTTGATGGATTTCCACACTACCCACAATGGATTTTAAATAGTCAGGTTACAATTAAAATTCAGATTTTCAGCTTTAATTGAGGACGTTTAACAGAAGTATTACATTTATTGTGTAGGAGTTAAAGCCATGTTTAGACACAGTCCTTCATTTTCAGAGGCTTAGAAAATCCAGGGTGATTTCACCAGATGCTGTGTGGTGTATCTCTTGAGATACTCCACTTAGACTTTAGTTCAGCTGCCTTCAGTTACTGCTTGTAAGTGGGTCTCTCTGCATTCTGCTTAATTTATCATGGAATAATGAAAGAATAGCCCTCACCTAGCTTGTGAAGCTGAAAGTCTGCATTTCAATTACATCTTAATTGTTTCATTTACAATCCACTGCAGTGGTGCACAGAGGCAATATTACAAATATTATGTTACTGTACAAAACTACTGACTTTAGAGCTCACCTCATGAGTTTTTCTTTCAACGTTTGATTTCCATTCTTTGTCAGGTTTTTTTTGTGCCTACGTCGTTAAGGTGACAGCACTGTAAAATACATGACTCACCTTTTGAACTTATAGAGGATAAAGGCGCCAGTAGCAATAAGACCAATGAGGAAAATGACAGCTAGAGTCCAAACACCGGCACTTCCAGCTGCTCCATGGTAGCCTGGATTGATGAGCACACAGTAAAGAATGCATCACATTTCTACAATCAAAGGACAAAAGGTGAAAACACAGCAGAGCACAACACCAACAGACCCGGATGCAGGAAAAAGAAAGGCCCAGGAGTCAAACCAAAGACTAAGCTGGTGATGCTAATTGCATTTATAGAGAAAGCAGGTATATTATTTATCAACGCACCATTCTCTGCCTCTGTAACTGTTGAGTCTTTAGTAATATAACCTAGTTCTTGGAAATAAACCAATAGGATGCAATTATCATTTAAAATACTGTATACATTTACAAACTTCACTTAATATGTACTGAAGTGCAAAATACATGTACCAAAATATACCTGCATTTGGGTCAGCTAGCATCACGAGCACCTGTAGGCCTCCTCGTATCACAAAGCTGACGTTGTTGTCGTTGAAGACCTGAATGATGGCTGGAATACGCTAAAGATGAGATTAAGTGTATTAAATGTAACTGATGTTACTTATAAAAAACAAACTTGCTAGTCTGTGTCTCCACAGAGTAAAACATGCCACCACCCGTGTTCAGGCATTGGATATGTTTATTATCAGTGATCACATACCTTATCTACAAACAAGCTTCTCTTGGCTGGTTTGGTGTCCAGTGGGAGAACATACAGGTTGGCAGAGGTGGGGAGACCTGGTTTGACCACAGTAACTAGGGAATTCTGAGGTACACCTGTAATCTGGGGCCACAAGATGAAAATGCCAGTCATGTCTTAAATCTGCACTAATCCAATAACTGTATAATTCATATCCTACAGTGTTTAGT